>NC_057863.1:243463660-244094910 GCF_019393635.1 Dromiciops gliroides | reverse complement strand
CTAATAGCTTATTTGATAGCTTTAAAAGTAAGAGAGAAGAACTGAAAGAGATGACTTTGATTTGTAATAAGTGAGAAGTAGATAGCACCTTTTATATGTTTTTAACAAGTATAAGTTAATTGTTCTTATACTGTTAAAACAAAAATTTTGTAAATTTAATACAGTTCAGCAAGGAGTACTTCTTATTCACTTAGCACTGAGCTAAGTGCTGTTCAGATTACAAAATAAAGAAAAATAATATTCCCTTGTACCTATTAATAACTGTTTTCACAGTGCTTTCATGTGTAAAGATCTCTGTGAAAAGGGGAAATAGTCATATCCCCTGCCATCAGAGTTTAGGAAATTAAGGAATAGTGTAAAGGGAAAAAAGCCATGAAGTAGTGACATTTGAGGTGTACATGATAAGTGCTCTCAGATGTCAGAGATGAGAGAGAGCAGTGTTATGTCAGCAGTTGAAGAAAGCTTTGGTGGGGAAAGGGCACTTAAATTGGACCTTAAGAGAAGGGTTGCATTTAGATGAGAAGGGAGGGCAGTCCAGGTAAAGGGAACAGCTTGAACTGCAGGGTTTCAACATTAAAGGCTGCCTTTTATCAATTACACGTATAATCTTATTTTTTATATATATATATATATATATATATATATATATATATATATATATATATATATATATATATATTCATTCTTACCAAAACCAATTTTTCTGTTTCTTGGAAGTTATCAATCATTATGTTTCCACTACTTACCAGATTTTTACTTCAAATTGTGAAGTTTCTGAAAATGGTGTATTTTCTCTGACCACAGCATTTTCATTAACAGATATATTACTGAAAGATTGTTAAAGAGTGACAGACATGTGCTCACTTTGGCAGCACATATACTAAAATTGGAAAAATACAGAGAAGATTAGCATGGCCCCTGTGCAAAGATGACACAAAATTCTTGAAGAGTGACAGACATGAAACAATTTTTGCTGTACTATAGTACTACAGATTGGGCATTGTTGAATATGAACTCTAAATCAATAATTATAGCCCATCTACTGGGATTTAGAAGCATGTGTGCACATACATACTATTCAGTTACATGTGTGGATGTTTTATGTGTTTATATGTGTATAGATACATGGATGTAGTATATATATCTACCTTTTTATTTGAAATGTCTAAAAAACAATGTTGATCTAATAAGATTAGTTATAGAAACTGCTTATAGTTATTCTTGAGAAATAGTACAAAATCCTCTTCAGGTAAAAACTAAAAATGTGGAGCAGCTGTGTACCAGCAGAGTGCAATGCATACCAAGGAGAAACATTAACTGTAGATTAGGATTCATGAACATATTTGTTCTACAACCACATGCCCAAGCGCTTGCACACACATGTGCATGTACAACCTATGTATAATATGTGTACATGTGCATTTGTGTATACATATCCATATAAAGTAGAATTTAGATGAAGTTGCCTTTGGACTTAAACTTAAAGGGTTTTGAGTTAAGGTTAGAAGCTCTTGAGTTACTGTGTAACAAGGCTAAATCACTTGGCTTTTCATTATCTTTCTTGTCTATGAATTAGAGATAGTACATTGTAGCTTATGATTAAGAGCATAAGATTTTGTTTTGGTTTTGGTTTTTTTGGTTTTTTTTTTTTTCAGGGCAATGGGGGTTAAGTGACTTGCCCAAGGTCACACAGCTAGTAAGTGTCAAGTGTCTGAGGCTGGATTTGAACTCAGGAACTCCTGAATCCAGGGCCGATGCTTTATCCATTGCACCACCTAGCTGCCCCCAAGAGCATAAGATTTTGATTTGCAAACAGTTAATAATGAGATCTATTTTTATGTTGTACTGGATTCTATTTCTGGGGCTTAAGTAGTATTATAGGCTTATTTGCTTTTTTTTTTTAAAAAGCATATGTGCAAATATCTAAAAGAAATATGAGGGAAAAAATTGTAGGCATAGGACTCTATTCTGAAAGGTAGATTTTAAAAATTCATACAGTGCCTCTAAATTCTGTTCTGATGCTTTATAGAGGTGTCCCTGAGTTCTTTTTTTTTTTCTTTTCCAGGGAAATGAGGGTTAAGTGACTTGCCCAGAGTCACACAACTAGTAAGTGTCAAGTGTTTGAGACCAGATTTGAACTCAGGTCATCAAGAATCCAGGGCTGGTGCTTTATCCACTGAGCCACTTAGATGCCTCCAGTTTCTCTGGGTTCTTAAAGGTTATTCCATTGTTTTAAAAATTCTCTTAGGTTCTATCAATCTAGACAAGCTTTAAACAACGTATTATAAAATTTGATTATGGAATCCATCTATTACCTGAGGTGTCAAGCCAAATAGAGAAGAGCTCGTCACCAGGTTAGCTATAGGATCTTTTTTTTTTCTTTAGCAACTCCTTAAAAAATTTTAAAAAATTTTATGTCCAAATTTTCTCCTTCTCCCTTTCCACTGCCCTACCCATTGAGAAAGGAAAAAATAAAACCCTTTACTAATTTATATAATTGTGCAAAAATTTCTACATTAGCCATGTTCCAGTCCCTCCACCAAAAAAAAGAAGTTCGAGAAAAAACCACCTCCAATCTGTACTCCTGAGTCTGAGTTCTTTATCTAGGTAGAGGTGGATAGCATTTTTCATCATGAGACTTCTGGAATTGTGGTGGGTCATTCTGTCCATCAGTTACTAATTCTTTGAAACTTTCTTTACAATATTGCTGTTACTGTTTAGATTGCTCTATTATGCTTGGATAGCATTGTTTCTACACATCTTCCTATATTTTCCTGAAACCACCTCTTTTCATCATTTCTTACAGCACAATAGTATTCCATCACTTTCATATAGCATAAGGTGTTCAGCCATTCTCTAATTCATGGACATTTCCATTTTTTCTGCCACCACAAAAAGAACTACTGTAAATAATTTTATACATATGAGTCCTTTTCCTCTTTCTTTGCTTTCTTTGGGGTATAGACTTAGTAGAGATATTATGGGGTCAAATGGTATGCACAATTTAATAGCTTTGGGGGCAAAGTTCAAAATTGCTTTCCAGCATGGTTAAACTACACCCCAAAAGCTATAAAATAGAAGATAAGCAGATCATATACTCCTCCAAGATATAGGAACAATTTATATAGCTATATCTATCTAAAGATAGGGGCAGCTAGGTGGCACAGTGGATAAAGCACCAGCCTTGGATTCAGGTGGACCTGAGTTCAAATCCAGCCTCAGACACTTGACACTTACTAGCTGAGTGACCCTGGGCAAGTCACTTAACCCCAATTGCTTCACCAAAAATATATATATATATATATATATATATATATATATATATATGTGACTATTATCCAATAGATAATTAATGGATATGAACAAACACTTCTCAAAGGAAGAATTGCAAACTATTTGCATCCCCTTGAAAGAATGCCCCAGATCACATTGGAGCAGCTAGGTGGCACAGTGGATAGAGCACTGGGCTTGGAGTCAAGATGACTTGAGTCTAAGTCTAACCTCAAATATTTGCTAGTTGTATAATCCTGGGCAACTCACTTAAACCTCTGTTTGCCTTAGTTTCCTTATCTGGAAAATGGGGGCTATAATAGCACCTTCCTCCCAGGGTTGTTGTGAGGATTAAATGGCTAGCACAAAGTAAGTACTATAGAAATGATAGTTGTTATTATTAAATGCAATTAAAACAACCCTGAGGTTTTACCCTCATACCCTACAAATTGGTAAAGATGACCAAAAAATGACATTAACCAATGTTGGAGGGGCTGTGAAGTGATAAGTACATGAAAACATTGTTGATGGAGCTGTGGTGCAGCCATTTTGGAAAGCAATTTGGAATTTTGCAAAGAAAGTAACTATCATGTCCCTATTCTTTTGAGAGACTCATCCTAGGCTTATACCATAAGGAAGCCATCAATTAAAAGAAAGTCCTACAATATACACCAAAATATTTATAACAGCACTTTGTTGATAACAATTATTTAGAAACAAATTACATGCCCATAGATCGGGAAATTGTTAAACAAATTGTTCTACTAAATATAATGGAATATTACTGTGCTGTGAAGAATGATGTTTGTGACTGAATACAGAGAAGAATGGAAAGATCTACATGAACTGATGCAGAGTGAAGTAAGCAGAGCCAAAAAAACCCCACCAAACAACTGTTTACACAGTAACTACAACAGTGTAATAGAAAGAACAGCCACACACCAGAAATTAAAAGTGAAACAAAATGATAAAGATCAAACATGACTCAAAAGAAGAAATATGACAAGACATCTTCTTTGGGGAGGTGTGAGGTCCACCAGTGTTTCACGTTGCACATGTTTTTAGACTTTTTTCCAATGTATTGATCAGTGGTGCTGATTTCTTTTTCCTTTTCTATTTAAGTTTTAAACAACTCTGAGAAGGGGGTGGGGATAAGGAGGGTGATATAAAATTTAAAAAGAGGGCAGCAACAAAATTTTATCTTAAAATTTTTAGCTTTCTATATTACCTATGTGACTTTGGGCAGCTCAACTTTCTGCTTCAGCTTCTTGATGTGAAAATGTGTGTGTGTGTGTGTGTGAGTGAACGTGTGTGAACTAAATGACCTCTAAGGTTCTCTAGGTCTATGACTGTCTTGGTTTTTGTTTGTTTGTTGTTTGGGTTTTTTTGTTGTTCTTTTTTCTTTTTTCTTTTTTTTTTTTGCAGAGCAATGAGGGTTAAGTGACTTGCCCAGGGTCACACAGATAATAAGTGACAAGTGTCTGAGGCCGAATTTGAACTCAGGTCCTCCTGAATCCAGGGCTGGTGCTCTATCCACTGTGCCACCTAGCTGCCCCCTAGGTCTATGACTGTCAAGGAGAGATGTCAAAGACTTACTAAAATTCCCTTCCAGGTTAACATTAATCCACTAATAACCACTCTTTAAGTTATTTCTTAATTTCATGCATGATCATCCAAATCAGGTATCTCTATCTTGCCTGCAAGATGGAATATCATTTGGGTCTTATTACACTGTGGAATTAAGCAGTTAGCTGCATACTGTAGTGGAAAAGTGCTAGACATGGAGTCAGGAGTAGTGGGGTTCAGACATTTATTATCAGTGTGACCACAGACAAATCTCAGAATCTTTAAAATGGGTTCCCTCAGAAAGGTATTGTGAGGATCAAGTGATATACTTTGAAAATGTTAAAGCGCTAGATAAGGGGTTCTTAACCTTTCTTATGTCATGAACCCCTTTGGCGGTCTGAAGAAGCCTATCTTCCCCCTTTCAGAATACTATTTTTAGACATATAAAATAAAATACAAAGGACCAGAAAGGAAGCCAATTACATTATAATACTATATTTATAAAAAATATTTTAAAAACAAGCCCATGGATCCAAGGTCAAGAACCCTTGCTCTGTATAAATGTCATTCTTATTATTTGAGAATGATTATGGGCTTTTTCTAATTTTCCATTCTATCAACTCTTTCAAAAAAGGAAGTGGTTAGCTTTTATAAGCTTGTGCTAGCTCCTAGTGATTATCTCTTTATCTTCTAAGTACTCATTCATTAAAATAGTCTTTTAGTTTCTAAGAATCAATATTTAAACTTATTGGCCAATAGTTTGAAGATCCGCCTTCTCCTTGAAAATCAGTATAATAGGGGGCAGCTAAGTGGCGCAGTGGATAAAGCAATGGCCCTGGATTCAGGAGGACCTGAGTTCAAATCCAGCATCAGACACTTAACACTTAGTAGTTGTGTGACCCTGGGCAAGTCACTTAACCCTCATTGCCCCACCAAAAAAAAATCAATATCATATTTCCATCTCTGATACTTAAAGAAATCAGAGAGGAAGGCAGTAAAGAGACCCCAGATTTCTTTTAATATCCTGGCATGGAGTTTTTCTGGGCTAGGGTTGCTTCAATTCATGAAAGGTAGCTAGTTGTTCATTGATTATCTTCTGATCCATTTGAGATTTCAGCCCCTCCTTGTCAACCATTTTCTCCTCTCTTTAGCCAATGTAGAGATTATTATTCTTGGTAGAGAAAAAGAACAGAATTGGAGGTAAATAATGGTATCATTTCTTTCATCTCTTATTGACCCATCTGTCTCAAATAGTAATATTATTCCTTTATTGTTCCTCCTTTTGTTCCCAACATAGCTTAAGAAAGAAAAAAACCACATGGCATTTCATGACCAAAATTATTGGTGACGGTGGAGAACATAGTTACATTAGAGTGGTAAAGACCTCATTTGAGTTGGATAATAAAAGGAGGAAATTAGATAAATGTGTACTGGCTTGAAGAAAGTCCTTTTTGTTTTTAATAGGTGAGTATGTTTGTAGACAGAAGAGAAGGAGAAGACCCAGAGGACAAAGGAGATGGGTCAAAGATCCAGGTGGAAGGTGTTAGTTTTGCAAAGAGGGATATTTGTGAAAATAGAGAAATTTTAAGAGAGTTCATATCTAAAGGCTTTAATTCTCAGTAAAACAGGAGGCACAGTTATCTGATGAAAGTAAAAGGGTTTGGGTTGGGTTTTGAGGTGAGTAAAGAAATATATAACAGGTGTTCTGGGGAATGTGATAGAATGTCAACAAGTTGAAGTCATGGCGCCACCTGATTAATCTTCCTTATACAGACATCTAATCATGTTACTCCTATTCACTTTCATTTTGTTCCATCTTACCTATAGAGCAAAGTCCAAACTTTTCTTGGCCCATTTTTCAAAGATCTCTACAATCTGGTATCATTCTACCTTTCAAAAGTCATTATACTACCCTCTGCATATTTTATGCGGCAGCCAAATTGGACAGCGTGTTCCCTCTGTTCAACTTTTATGCCTTTGATTATACCAGGAATATCCTTGTCTTTACCCATTCTCATTGAAATTTTCCTTGGCATTTGTGGTCCAAGTCAAATGGTACCTCCTCTATGTTTTTCCCCCTCAGTTACATGTGATCTCTCCTTCCTCAGATAAATACTTATATTAATTACATTTTGTATTATAATTATTTTGATGGTATTCCTCTACAAGATTATAAGACTCCAAGAGAACAGAGACTGTGTATTAATCTATTTACCCTTTTATCACTTCATTGATATTGAAATACCTTCCTCCAGGTCTTACTGTAGATTCTTTTTAAAAAATGTTGAAAGAGAGGAATTGAGGATTGCACAGTGCCTGGCACATAGTGGATACCTATTAAATGCTTGTTGAGAGAATAGCAGAGAACTTGTACTGGACCAGTGCACTCATAATGATTTTTGTGACTTTCTTTAGCACTGTTGAACAGCCTCTCAAATTTAATCATTTATTAAAGTAAAAGGCAGTGGGCTGGGTGCTGGGATTACAAAAACAAAACCAAAACTCAAAACACCCCAGATCTTATTATTGAGTAGATGAGAAATGGGTGGTGAGAGTTACTCAGGATTGGAGATTACCAAGATAGATGCAATGGAATGTCAAGGCACAGAGGGATTCTATGATAAATCCTGTGACTGTGGATTCTGGACTGTGTAGGGAGCTAAGTGAAACCAGGAGGTGGCTTACAGAACTAGGAATTGAGAGCCTCCAGTTTTTGTTTGTAACCTTATACTTAAAAAACAAAAAGAAGGATACTAAATATTGGTTTCCCTACCCTTTTGTCAATAACTTTTAAAACTTAAACTCTTCATTTGTTATTGTCCCTCCAGGTTGATCCAAAAGACTATATGTTTAATGGCTTGAAGGACGAAACAGTAGGTCGCTTACCTGGGAAAGTTGCAGGACAGCAGTTTCTCATTCAAGACTGTGAGAACTGCAACATCTACATCTTTGATCATTCTGCTACAGTAACTATTGATGACTCTACAAACTGCAGAATCTTTCTGGGACCTGTAAAAGGCAGTGTATTTTTCCGTAATTGCAGAGATTGCAAATGCATAGTAGCCTGCCAGCAGTTTCGTACTCGGGATTGTAGAAAGCTCGAAGTCTTCTTATGTTGTGCTACACAACCAATTATCGAGTCCTCATCAAATATCAAGTTTGGCTGTTTTCAGTTTTATTATCCTGAGCTGGCTTTTCAGTTTAAAGATGCAGGACTAAGCATCTTCAATAACACGTGGAGTAATGTCCACGACTTTACACCTGTGTCAGGAGAAAACAATTGGAGCCTCCTACCAGAGGATGCAGTGGTTCAGGATTGTGTTCCTCTACCTACTACTGAAGAGTTCAAAGCGGTACGAATTTCTACAGAAGCTTGTAGGAGCATTATTCCGATAACCCGAGGTCAGAGGCAGAAGATGAGTGATGAATCCTGCTTGGCTGTGTTATTTGCTGGTGATTATACTACTGCAAATGCCAGGAAACTAATTGATATGGTGAGAAGCTTTTTTTTTTTCTTAACCAACTTTATAACAAAATGGCATTAAAAAGAAAAGTCACATTTTGGTCCTCAGCTTAGTAGTATCTGGTAGCTATTTTATAATCTAAATATTTCTGTTTTCAATAGATGCTTAGCAAAGGCTTTTTGCTGGTTCAGACAAAGGAAGTATCAATGAAACCTGAGGATGCTCAAAGAGTTTTCCGAGGAAAAGCACCTGATTTCATTCCTTTACTGGAAAAAGGTAAAACTGAGGGGCAGGTAAAAGATTTTGTGGGAAAATATAATTATGCACAAAAGTATCCTATCATAATTTTGTCGGGGGCCAATCCCTATCCATTCTTTTATGTACATATATACTACCCATTGGACTCATTTCTGATTCTGTGGGAGGACTCTAGCTTTGCTTACAATATTATTTCCTGGGGCAGCTAGGTGGCACAGTGGATAAAGCACCGACCCTGGATTCAGGAGTACCTGAGTTCAAATGTGGCCTCAGACACTTAACACTTACTAGCTGTGTGGCCCTGGGCAAGTCACTTAACCCCAATTGCCTTACCAAAAAAGAAAAGAAAATACAATATTATTTCCTTCCTCAGTTCTCTCAAGTTTTCTCCTTAAAATTCTTCAAAACTTGTGAAATCCTTTGGTCCTTCAGAAAGCTTTTCTTACCTGGTGATGAGGCAGTGATTTTCTTTTATTCTATCATGTTAATAAATGAAACCTCTTACTACTGTGTTTACCTTGCTAAATAACCAACATGTATTATATTGGATGATGTTATGGAAGTGGCAAAATAGGTGATAGAATTCCTGCTTTGAGGGAGCCTAAGCTTCAAAAGGCATAAGAACACTAATAATAGATCAAACTTGAATACACATTTTATGTATATTGTCTTGACATATCTAAAATTGCATTTGCTCGTTTGAGTATTTTAATATTTCTTAGGCAGCGGGTTTTCTCTTGGAATTTGGAATTGGAAAAATGTCTTTTGTGCACATGGAAATGAGACTTGGGATGTCTATTCTAGATTTGCAGATGACACTACATTTAGTTGCTTATGAGGGAGAGAATAGTTAAAAATCTTTTTTAATTCATCTAAATTTAGTCAGACATCTCTTGATATTCCAGGGCAAATTTGCAATATAATTTGTTTTGAATACTGTGATAGGTCCTCAGATAAGTAGTCACAGAGATTTAACTGAAAGACATATGTAAATAACAATAATGGTGCACAAGAACTAGGGAATAATTTAAGTTGCTGAAGCTGGATGGAACTACCCTAGAAAAGCTAATAAGTAAAAAAATCCGCATTTGTATAACTAATTATATGATGGAGCCAGAGTTGAAAAGACCATGAGAAGTCATCTAGTGCAACCTTTCTGCCAGTGTAAGCTTCCTTATTACAGGGAGGTTTTCTGCTTAAATACTTTGAGGGACAAAAGATTCACTACTTAAGTTCTTTTTTATATTTAGTTGAAATATGTTTCTGCAAATTTTAGCCATTAGAACTAATTCTGGGCCCTTCAATACTCAACATCATCATGGTGGATAAAGCACTGGCCTTGGATTCAGGAGGACCTGAGTTCAAATCCGGCCTCAAACACTTGACACTTAACTAGCTGTGTGACCCTGGGCAAGTCACTTAACCCTCATTGCCCTGCAAAAACAAAAAAAGAAACAAACATCATCATGTAATAAGTTCTCTAGGCAAAGACAGAGCCTAAAGGTTATGTCGAGGATTCTAGGTTTTATGGCCTTTTTAGCAGAGGGTGTTTGAGGATTTTGAAGCATGTTATGGAGGCTTTCACATCTTGATCTCCAGTCCCATATGAGCAGGTGCCCACTGAGCATCTTAAATAAGATGTTCTAGAGACACCTTGATCTCAGCATATCCAAAGTACAGTTTACATTGTCTTTCCAACACCTTACCCATCTTCCAAACTTCCTTATTTTTGTTGAAGGTATCATCATAGTTCTTTGAGTTGTCCAGGTGTGCAGCTTCAGCATTTCATTTACTTTTTTTTTTTTTTTAGTGAGGCAATTGGGGTTAAGTGACTTGCCCAGAGTCACACAGCTAGTAAGTGTTAAGTGTCTGAGGCTGGATTTGAACTCAGGTACTCCTGACTCCAGGGCCAGTGCTCTATCCATTGCGCCACCTAGCTGCCCCTCATTTATTCTTTACATTCCATAAACTCATATTTTACTAACTTTAGATTATATAGCTTAAGAAACATGTGTGACTTTCAAATAATTTATCTATTCTTTAAAGGAAATTATAAAAAAAAAATAATAGTTCAACCCAAATTGAGCTCCTTGGGTATTCTTTCATTTATTATAAATTATACCCACTCACCATAAGTTTATCTTAAACCACTTGCTCCTATTTTTTTCTTATATTTACTTTAGTTTTGAAGTTGCTTCATTCCTATGTCAAATGGAATAGAACTAAATGGGGAAATAGATAATTTTCTCTTCCAGGAGCTCTCAGATGAATTCATTTACACTGGCAAATACTACTTTTGTATTGTTATTCTTCTTTTATGCCAAGTAGTGAGAAAAAAAAAAGAACCACCTTGAGATTAAGTTGGAAATTAAATACTGCTGAGAGAAACAGAATGGCCTTATTTCACCCTCTTTTCCACCACACAACACACTGTGGAAAGTTCTGAAAAGGCATTTTTCTGTTTTCAAGTCTGGATAGTAAACATCAGTTGAATTTGGCTCATTACTAAGTTCAGGCATTCAAGAGGGGTGGAATATTGAATCTTCTCTTTGACCTAAAATTTTCATATAATCTTTTTTTTCTTGCAGTAGAATATTCATGTTTCACAAACTTTGTTAGCTACTGAAAAAGATAGGATAGGAATAGGAACTATTGGACTTGTCACTTGCCTAGTGTAGGGAGCTCTCAGATGAGGGAATTTCTTTAACCATTGGATTCTAGCATGTTCTCTGTACTTTATAACCTTAGTTGCCTTAGAACTGAGGTTAAGTGATTTCGCACAGTCTCTAAATGTATGAGGCTAGACTAGGTGGGAATAATAAACAGAATGGAGTTATTTATTTTTAAATTTTGAGCATAAACTTTATGAATCAAGACCTACTTCTTCCCATTAACCTCTGGGGCAGCTAGATGGTGCAGTGGATAAAGCACCAGCCTTGGAGTCAGGAGTACCTGAGTTCAAATCTGACCTCAGACACTTGACACTTACTAGCTGTGTGACCCTGGGCAAGTCACTTAACCCCAATTGCCTCACTTAAAAAAAAAAAACCCTCTAACAATATTACTGATATTGCAAAGGATCAATTTACTATTGAATACAAAATGGATGTTTCGACCCTGAATAGATTTATTTACACTTCTACTGATTTCCTGCTTTCAGCCATTTCCCTATTTAGAGAATAGTCTAAGAGAGGAAGTGATGTCCAAATAAGCCATTTTTGCTACTTCATAACTGGTCAAAGTTTGGTAGGTAAAAAAGCCAAAAGTCTAGTAAAGTTTCCGTTACCTGTACAAATGACCTATGTCCTCCAGTGGATCTATGATCTCACTCGTTAGTGCTTCCTCCTATGATTCAGATCAATGTTCACCTCTCCCTGCCAAATGTTTGCAACTCTAGTATTTTTTGCCATAAATTCGCCAGACTCTCAGTGGCCATTAATTCAGTAATAGAGAACACCTTGAGGGATGGGCATCGTGGCACATATTTGCTGTGAGTTGTGTGACTGGTATGTTCGAGAGTCTTGCCCTGGTGATAGTATTGTTATTTCTATTGATCCCTGGTGATGGCTATGGATTTGGTTGAGTGATCTGGATCATGGAGAGAACAAAGTAATGCAATTGAGGGCTCTCTACTTTAGGGTCAAGAGGAGTTTTCCTGATACCTTCCAATACATAAAATTTTTAGAGCTCACTAGTTCCCAACAGAGACATCACATGCCCTCTGCTGAACTAAATAACCACATTCCTCAACCTTTATAGGAAGAATGCTTGTAAGAACAACAGAGCTTAGGGCTGTGGGTCCATAATCAATATGGATATAGAAGTCATGATGCAATGTTGGGATGGGTACAGGGCCATATGCTCCCCTTAACTAAGGACTATGCTTCTACCTCTGCTGAAAGATTTTCCTTGTGCCAGTTGAAGTGTCTAACTTTGAAAGAGCTCTGTTATGATTCCACGGGGCTCTTTACTTGTTTACTATTGACAGATTAATAATTATATAGGCCATTTTCCTCCTTTTCAGGGTAAGAGGTTTTTACTTACTGCAGTTGTTGCTTTTTCAGAATGCACTGAGTCCTCTACTGTGGCTGCCGCCATCAAAGCTCTTCTGGAGCATGTGTTCTTATCTTTTGGGTCCCCATACAATAGCCTTTGATGAGGGTACACATTTTTCCTTGAAGAAGGTCTAAGATTTCATCCTCTTGCCATTATATTTACAGGGTTTTACATCCACTATTACTGTTCTCAGGCAAGTGGTATAATTGAACTCTGGGATGGAGTTTTAAAACTACAGCTTCTTCGAGGGGCAGCTAGGTGGCGCAGTGGATAGAGTACCAGCCCTGGAGTCAGAAGGACCTGAGTTCAAATCTGGCCTCAGATACTTAACACTTACTAGCTGTGTGACCCTGGGCAAGTCACTTAACCCTAATTGCCTCACCAAACAACAACAACAACAACAACAACAAAAAAAAACAAAACAAAAACCCTACAGCTTCTTCATCACACTCCTGAATATTGGGGTTGGGTGTGTCCCACCTCACACAAATCAGCATTACTTCAAGAAATGGGAGGGTTCTCTCTGGTCCAACAGTTTCTTGGATTAATAGTCCATATCCAGGATGGATTTTTTAAAGATATAATTCCAATTAACCCTCTCTAGCCCTTCACCTCGGCCTGGAAGTTTCTGTTCCCTCAGAGGGCTCTATACCACTTGTGCAACAGTTCAGGTCCCCCTTAATTGACAGGTTTTCTTTCCCCTGAAATGGTTTGGATGGCTCCTTCCTAGAAAGGATTTGGGATCCCAGGGGTGGAATTATTGGGAGAAACTTAGCTTTTTAATCATCATGGGGAATTGAAACTTTCTTTTTATAATCATGGTAAATGACAATTTACTGGAAAGAAAGGGACTCCTTTGGCTGACAGTGGTAATCTTGATCCCCTATACATAAGTGAAGAGGAGAGTCTTCAATACTCACAGATAAAGGAGGTAGTTCCTTAATATGGAGCCCTTAAAGAGACTAAACTTTGTTATTATGCCCCTGATAGAGTTCCCAGGGGAAGGAAAGGTTTTAGCCAGTGGACTAGAGAACACTGAAGGGGTGGGAGTGCGCGTGAGCTGAATCCTAGTAGCAACCTCAGGAACCTGTCCGGTTCCATGCAAGAGGCTTTATGTCCTCCTAGCTCTTTCATTACACATCACCTATGTCTGTACAAGGATTAGTGTGGAAATTGAAGGTGTTGCTCTATACCCTGGGTGTGATAATCTTGGCAATGCACCTGATAATCCTAGTGGTTTTTATCTGTTCTAAACTAATATTACCTCTATCATAGACATTGTACTTTTTAAATCTGTTATTTTGTTTGAACATTTTTGTTATTTTGTATTAAACCTCTTCTCCATCCTAGCCTTATGATATATTTTTTGAGATAAGATTTATTTTGACTATTTTAGTGGTGAAAAGTCCACCTATAAAATTTTTGGGACCTTTCCACTCAGTATTATATGGTAGGAGTTGGTGAATGCAGTGGTAGATTTGAATTTTTTTTTTAAATTTAAGTTGTATGCTTTTTAAATCTTAAAGTGTTTTTATTGCTTTTTTTCCTGGTCCACAAGGATGTCATTGCATTCCAGTCCTGAACCTTAATTACTGGAATGTTCAGAATTATGCCTGGTCTGAATAAATACCATTTTAACTTCCTGTATATGAACATTTAGGATGGTGATCAAGCAAGTAGGAGCCACTGCTTCTACTTTCTTGGTGTTTTTTTTTTTAAACTTACTAAAACAATCTTTACAAATCTTTTCCATTCTCTCCTATTTATTGTCCTGTTGGTTTCATCCTTAAATGCCCTCAGGATGACTTTTATAATTTAGGTTTGATTTGGAAATATCCATGGATGACTTGATAGCTACTGCTGCTAATTGACACTATCAACAGAAAGAGATCTAGAAGGTAAAGCCCAGTTTTATTATATGTTTAAGCATGGGCCCAGAGTTGTTAATTAACTCTGAGCAATGAACAGAGATTTCCTAAAGCTTATATAATCTCCAGTTACATCAGAGGGAAAAAAAGGGAAAAGTACAAGTTAATAAAAGGAAAAGATACAAGTTTGGATTTATAGCTGCCAGAAAGGAGAAAAGGAATTTATAGCCACCAAAAGGAGAAAGTCACAGATACAAGTGTATGATTTACATTTCAAAGATAACTGAAGAAAGATCATACCAGATCCAGTTTATCAGTAAACACTGAGAAGGGGGTATCTGGGAAAATTCTTTTGCCCCAGTCCCATATCTTGGTCAAAATAATTGGGAGTCTCAGCTGATTTACACACCATAAAGAAAGCCTCGGCTGATTAGGTGACTCCTCACAATTAAAGTGGCAGTGCTAGACCCAAATAATAAAAGAAATAAGAACAGAAAACTCTTAAAATGGTTTCTCACCAAGCTTTATCCAAACTTGTTCTTTCTGCCACTGTTGATATTGCTCACAATCTTCCACCATCTTTATCTGCAAGATTCTACAGATTCTTGAGCAGGCTTGCACTTGGGTACCATGTCCCTCTGGTGTACAAGGAGGCCATTGCTAATTGGAGTAGGTTCCAGGCTTTTTTGTTTTCTTTAATATGACAACTGAATTATAGTGATCGAACTAATTAGGAAATGGTTAGAATAACTTGGGTTGATATCCAGTTTTGCTCTCTCTTTCCCATTTTTAGAAATAGCTTGTTAAACAGGTCAGGTTAGAGGTTTGTTTTTGTTTTTGCTTTTTTAATTGTGTGCTACCTTCTTCAAAAAAAAAAAAATTATCAGGGGGCGGCTAGGTGGCGCAGTGGATAAAGCACTGGCCCTGGATTCAGGAGTACCTGAGTTCAAATCCAGCCTTAAACACTTGACACTTACTAGCTGTGTGACCCAATGGGGGCATTGCCCTGCAAAAAAAAAAAAATTATCCTTCTAGTATGTATGAATTTTGACTTTTGCTCTAGCAAGTTGGTGTTTTGACTTATGTTGGTAAGGAGTTGTTTTTGTCTGTTAGAAATAAAAATGAAATTGATTATATGTTAGCAGCTTTCTTGTTGGAGAATGGCTATAATTTCAATTCTCTTAGGGGAGCTATTGGTAAAAGTTTGAATTTAATAAAATATTCTTATGTAAATAGGTAAACAGATAAATAAGAATCACTTTAAGGAATAAAGGTGATTTGATATCATAGGTAATATTGTTTTCTTTGCACTCATCAAACATTTAGAAAGAAACTTTTAGAGAAAATTTACATATTATCAAAAACATGGTCAGTGATCCTTCTATTTTCATGCTGAAATGGAAATTTTTTGAAAATTGAGAGAAACAGGCTTTAAAAATGATCATTTGACATATGTAGGATTGCAAAATAATAGCATATGATCATTTCTCTCTTGTATTATCAACATCTTTAAAACTTTCTCGTTTGTTGATGAAATAGTAGTGATAATTGAGAAATTGTTAGTAAACAAAGTTGTGAAAAGGTTATTGTAGGGGGTAGCAAGGTGGCACAGTGGATAAAGCACCAGCCCTGGATTCAGGAGGATCTGAGTTCAAATTTGACCCTGGGCAAGTCATTTAACCCTCATTGACCCCCCCCCAAAAAAAGGGGGTTGGGGGTATTGTAGTCTGTTCCAGAAGGTATCAGATTTATTTCTGGAATTTTTGAAGACTTAGGTAACGCTATTTTTAAAAAAAGTTTTTAAGTCCTGTAGTACTGAAATCCTTTTTCCCTCCTCCTCCTAGTAAACAGGAAATTTTAGCGAGAAATTTTTGGTTTTCTTTGAAAGCATTTACTGTATTTGCCCTGTAGGGATGCTTATTAAAATCATACTCTACTTCTCTATCAATTCAGACTTTCCTCCCACTCTGGTGTACTGAAAACCCTCATTTCACAACCAACCTCTTCCGTTTAACCCAATATTTATTTGTTGTATGAGCATCAGAACCCTTGTGCCATTTTCATTTGATGTGGCAAACACTCAACTCTGAACCTTTTTCATGATGCAACTTTTATTTAGATTGCCTTCACTTTCCTAGCTCAGTGTTTCTTTCCGCCTTTCCTTGAAAGGCTATCTATTCTCTCATTCTCTTTAAGTATTTTCTGACTTTTTCTCTGATTATACATCTTTTATCTTTTGTTCTTTTACCACTCTCAGTGCTAAAAAAAAAATTGTACAAATAAGCCACGTACATAAAATACTCTATGTTGGTAAACTATTATTTATGAGATGGGGAGGGCGACAGTGGTGATGGTGGTGATTTCATTGGTATAGAGACCTCCTGATGAGGAAATTCCCTCCTGTGACATTGGAGAGATGAACAATTTACAGTCCTGAGAGAGTTGTTTAGGGCATTTTGAGGTTATGTGATTTGTCCAAGGTCTCTCAGCCAGTGTATCAAGAGGTGGGACTGTCTTCTAAGTTGGTTGTTCATTCAGTTATACTACATCTTCTTCTCTTATTATCTACTGTAAATAGTTCTTTTATTCTGTATAGTTCCTCTGAGAAAAAAGGGAATCCTATTTAAAATTATTGCTTTAGTGGCTGGGATAATGTATTGTGAGCCCATAAATATATCTTGATGATGGAAAAACTAATCATTGTAATGTGCAATCATTATTGTGTGAATACACAAAAATAGTGAGAAAGTACCTAATTTTAAGTTTTCTTAACTATCATATCACTCTCTTTACAAAAATTTTATAAATAAATGCAGTGTGTTTTCATATTTTAAAAGTTATTTTTGACAGTGATATTGTGTCACTCTTGAGAATCAGGAAATGTTATCTAGCTGCTCTACTTCATAAACAAAGAAATTGAGGAATAAAGTTTACCTAGTAGATTAATGACAGCTATGGGTATAACATACGTGTTTCAGATCATTCTGTGCACATTTTAGTATTTGAATTTTAAGGAGACTTTTAAGCAATGGAAAAGTCTAATTGTCATAGTCAACCAAGTATATATTTAGAGGCTGCCCTGGCTCAGGCTAGGATTCTCTTGGTTCAGGTTCAGTGTTAAGATAACCATTAGACATTCAATAGTTTTTTGTTTGTTTTGTTGTTTTGGTTTGGTTTTAGAGGAGATTTACTTAGCCCAGCATAAAAAGGATATTCAACATTTAGCTTAGGTAGACTTGACCCTTCTTATCAGGTATGATCTACAGAGGAGGGTGTGATGACTCTGGAGCACTCAGGAGTTTAGCAAGTCTAAAAGGCACCAGCTCCACTTGGGTGGGTCTTCTTATGTTCTTTAAACAATTTAGTCATAAAATTATAGACTCTTAAAGTTGGAAGATCATTTAGTCTAACCTTTCAACCTTTACTTGATCACTTATAATCTGAGATGTCCAATAATGAAATTGGCTGTCTCTAATCATGAGAAGTTCTTTCTTATAGTGAGTCGAAATCAGTCTCACTCTGTCTTTTCCTCATTGGTTCCTGTTTTCTGATCTCTTCTAGATGACAACGATTCATTATGTGACAGTTCAAACCATTACCATTTGGTTACCTTTCTTTGGATATGCTCTTATTTGCCAATAGCCCATTTAAAATGTGGCACATACTACTGAAAAGAATACTCTAGATATAGTTGGATCAGTGCAGAATAAAGTGTGGGGGGGTGTCTCTTTAAGCTGGATCCATATTACAGTGGCTACCAGAAGTTGCATCAAAGGAGTCTAAGCATGAGCCTTTGTCCCTGGGCCTAAAATTTAGATTGTTTCAATACCTTCATCATCTTTCAGGGCAAAACCAGTCTAACTATTTTAAGGGAAGGGATTAGGATATTGCTTTTATTGCACTATGCAGTTATACTCTGGTATAGTATTTTTAAATTGTGATATAAAAAAAACTTATAAGCTCCCTGGTATGAAGTTACTGGAAAGACCTGTCCCTCTAGCTTTATAAAAAAAAATACTTTGCATGAAATATTCAGAAAATTGGTAATTCTGTATTCATATGTATTTGGAGGTTTATAGGCTTTTTTGTCTCCTCTCTCTAGTCTAGACTGTTTCTACCTTCTCTTTCAGGAAACCAATACCACCAAATTTTCAGACCTTAATTATTTTTATCCAGACCACAAATAGTTCTTGTTTGCACCCTGTGCTTTGATACTTTATTATATTTTAGTGGTTAATTACATCCTGTTTTGTATTGTTCCCTAATCATTTCATGTGTACACGTCTCCCCAACAAGATTATGAACTCCTTGAGGGCAGAAATTGTCTTGTATATTGTTTTTATGTTTCACAGTGCCTATTGGAATGCTTGGCACATAGTGAGTACTCATAAAAACGCATGTTGAATTAAGTTGAACATATTTTCTTTGGCCAACTCATGATTACACTGGCTAAAAATTTGACACCAGTCATGACAAGTTCAATTTGAAACCTAAATGAACTTGTGAAATAAGGAGATTGTAATAGAAAGTATAACTAGGCCTTTATAGTAGAATTTTAAGTGCAGTCATCTTTTATTATTCATGTTAATAGAAGGAAAAGGTGGGGTAGATACTATCAAAGAGAAGACTAAAAAAAATTATATGGCTTTGGAAAGCTGTCTGAGACTAGGCTTGGAGGCATACTTTCAGACAATTTACCTTTTTGGTGCCTGGTGTTAATTCCCCCTTGGCTTGGATTTGTTATTGGTGGACCAAGGCATGGCTGGATATCAAGGGGATTGGAGGCTTGAGGCTGACAGGAATAGTCTACTCATGGATAATTAAGAGCTGATTATAATAGTTTTGATTGAAAAAAAAACAACTTTTTTCCCCTTTTCTGAAATAAAATTTTTATGGGCATGTGGATAAGGTTAGAAATTAAATTGAGGGAGGAAGCAATCAGATATTAGTTATACAAGAATCATAGACTCTTCAAGTTGGAAGATCATTTAGTCTAACCTTTCAGCCTTTGCTTGATCATTTATAACCTGAGATGTCCAATAATGAAATCTCTAATCATTAGAGTTCCTTCTTATGGTGAGTCAAAAATCTGACTCATTGGTTCCTGTTTTCTGATCTCTCTTTTAGATGACAACTGTTCATCATGTGACAGTTCAAATTATTTTCATCTTGGTTACCTTTCTTTAGATATGCTCTGATTTGTCCATAGCCCTTTTAAAATGTGGCACATATTATTGAAAAGAATACTTCAGAGATAGTTGGACCAGTGCAGAATAAAGTAGGGAGTTTTTGTCTCTTTCCTTGTTGACAATGTGTTTGGGGTTTTTGGGGGGAGAAAACATATATACATTATTGTCTTAGATTGTCAAATAAAACACTTGAGTCATTTCTGTTGAGTGCTATTAAGTCAGGTTTTCCCCATCTTGTACTTCTCTAGTGGATTAAAAAAATATATAAACAGAAAAGAGAAAGGTTAAGAAAAAAGTATCTCCTCCCTGTTATTACAGTGATAGGGGGCTATAGAGATGGAATACTGCATTTTTATCAAATACAGTCCATGTTTTTGTTAGTTTTGCTAAACTTCTCTTTTTCTTTTTAAATTTTTGTTATAAAAGCTGTCTCTCTGAATAGAAGTATATTCAGAAATGAATGATGTACAAATAAGATAATTTACAAAATTAATCTAATCAGAGGACTTTATATCTATTTATTATAAATCTAGTTAGCCATCATTAGCTTTTCCTCCCAAGTTTCTGTCATCTGTCAGTGTGATAAGCATGCTGTTGATCTCCATCCAGGGTATTGATAAAATTGTCAAACAGGAAAGCTGAGACCAGAATCCTGCCACACTCCACTAGATACCTGGGTTGATATTGACCCATTATCAGAACTCTTTGGAAAATGCACTTATCTGTACTGTTAACCATACCACATGTCTCCATTTATCTGCAACAGTATAAAAACATTGTCACATTCCTTCCAGAAATCAAACTACAATACATCTTGTTTTGTTTCCTGATCTATCTGATAAGTTTGTCAAGAAAGGAAATGAGGTGAGTTTAGATAAGCGTGACTTGTTCTTAGAGAACTAATAGAGGTTTCTAGTGATCACTACTTTCCATGTGTTCAGAGACTGTTGAATAATTTTCTAAGGGTTGATGTCAGTCAAGCTAGAAGTTCTGACTTCTAAAATCTACCTTTTATTCTGTCTTGAAAATTGAAGTTTATCATTTGCTTGTCCTTAGTCTTGTGACACCACTAAATTTCTCCATAATTCTTTTTAGATTGCTCACAAAAGTTTCACAGTCACATCTGCTATAATTTATTATTTTTCTTAACTAAAATTGATTTTCTTTTAAACTTAATTATATTTGTCTGACCTTTCCGTCGTGAAGATCATTCTTCTTGGTAGAAAAGACAGAAGCAAAACAGGAATTGAGTAATCCTCTCATCTGTTTATATTTCCCACCCAGAGTAGAATTGGGCCTAACTTCTTGTTCTGAATTCATCTAAATAAAGCTGTTTTTAAAACCATTAAAATTTTCAGTAGCTTCAGCTAATTCTGCACTTTAACCTTTCTGGCCATTTATGCCATTCTTTTAGTATTCATTCTTCAATTCAACACCTATGTGTTCAAGTCACTGGGCTGGCTGCTGGCCCTTGGTTTGCTATCCTTTTATCTTTTGTACTTGTCTTTTTAAAACCTGAGCTCATCAGAGAACTCCCTATCTGTGCAGGCTACAGTGGGGATTTCAGGGTGGAGGGGGATCGTTGGTTTTGGACATCTCCCCCTTTTCTTTCTTGTTGGAATAATTTATGATTGCATTGTCAAAATTTTTTTAAGCATCTCTATCTCAGACAGTCTTCCTTTTTAGAGTTAGGGAAAATTGTTGTAGGAGATGAAATTTCAATAAGGCCAGGTGAAGAATTTGTCAGGTCCTTTATATTTCTAGCTGCATGAGACTTTGAGTGGGTATCTTAAGAACTGAAGTCTTCTGTGATGAGTGTTTCTGTTTTTGTAGCAGCTTTGTGATCTGTATTAGAAAAGTATCAGCCATATCCTCTCTAGTTGGAATATTTTTAATATGCTTCTATGATATCAGTTTTCTACTAAGTACAGACTATGTGTAGAATACTGTGCTCATTACTGAGAGTAATAGGAAGATATTAAATAAGACAAGAACCCAGCCCTCTTAGAACTTGGAATATAGGAATATTGTAATATAGGAAAATAATTATTTTTCTCTCCTTTTGTTCTCATCTACATGCTTTCTATTGTGCTTCTGTCCTTAAGATTGTCTATTTCCAAGGACTACTATTTTTCCATTCCTTTTTTTTTTTTTTTTTTTGGGCAGGTGGGGCAGGCAACCAAGTTAAGTGACTTGCCCAGTTACACAGCTTGCGTCTGAGGCCAGATTTGAACTCAGGTCCTCCTGACTCCAGGGCTGGTGTTCTATCCACTGTACCACCTGGCTGCCCCTTCCCATTCTTTTAAAATATATTTAGTATCATAGATTTAAAACTGAAAGGGACCTTAGAGGCCTTCTAGTATAACCCCCTCATTTAATAAAGAAAAAAAGGACCGGAGGAGGTCACACAGGCTTGTAAGTAGATCTGGGATTTGAATCCAGAAGAAAATCTTTACATTAATATATATTGGTCATGGGTTCCTTTCTGCCATTGAGATTGTATTTATCTTACTGTGTTAAAGTTTCACATTTGTGGTTGTTACCTGCGTTCACTGCATTAGTACATGGTAGGCATGAAAGCCATACGTGCTGTTTGTTTCTTGTTTTTCTGTTTTCCTATGTTTTCTGTAGCATCTGATTTTACCAGAGACATCTAGGCATTTTTATAACTCCCACAAATTCAAGCCTAGGATTACTTAATGCACCACTAGTTCTACCACATCTTGAAAGTTGTTTACTATGTTTTACTGCCTACCATAAAGGTGGTAATAATAATTGCTAATATTTATAAAGACTTGAATGTTTGCAAAGTGCTTTACACAATTTTTTTCATTAATTATTTGAAGGAAGAAATACAAGAAGTCTTAACCATGTAAGGTAACTACCCTTCACACCCATTCAACCACTTTTCCCCTGCCCCCCCAAAATACTGTATATTTCTCAGGAAAGAGAAGAAAAGCTAATTTTAGAATATATATTAATTGCCTTTCATTAATAAAAGAGTTTTTTGGTTTTCTTCTAGGTCCTGTGATTGCTTTGGAGTTTAATGGAGATGGTGCAGTAGAAGGATGCCAACTCATCATAAATGATGTATTCAATGGAACCAAGGTGAGATTGTATCAGATTGCAGGAAGAGAAGAATTATATTTGAAAAATTTTTGTTATCAGGCACTCCCTGGTTGAGTAAATTGTTCCACCAGGACAAGTCATCACGTTCTCAGCATCTTCTGATCTCAGAGCATTATGAGAGTAATTTACTTTCCCAGGGACGGTGTAGCCATGATGAATCAGAGGCAGGACTTGAACCCAAGGCTTCCTAGCTTTGGGACCAGCTCTCTATCAAGTCCCCCTCACAGTGCCTCTTGAAAATTGTAGGAAATGATAATAGACTTATTAACATGTTTATAGTTCAGTTAAAAATTTTATTCACACAATTTTCCTTACACTAGGTAATGCCAATATTCAAGTAAGCAGAAACTCAGAGTTAATTCAAAACTTACCTAATTTGGAATTTTGATCATTGGAAAGCAGCCAAGCTGAAGTTTGTCTTTGTATTATCTATAAATAAATGATTTAGGAAGGAAATTAATAGTTGTTCTGAGGATTTAAGAAAAGGGTACTTAGTTAGTGTCCAGAGGAGAGGTAAGTATGAATGACTATAGTAGGCCTGCCAGGCTTCACGGAAGAAATGCAATTTTAGCCGGGTTTTAGAGGATAAGTAGCATTTTTCTAGGCAAGTGAGGGAGAATATTTTCTGGTCCCAATTAGGGGTAATATTATAAGAAAAGCAAAGATTAATTATTATGTTCCATCAAAAAGGGAGTCTGAGTCTTGACTAGCCTTGAAAGTAGCCCATGATGGAGAGTCTTGTATGTTAGGGCTTTTGTGGATTTCCTGGACTCCTTGGGCAGTTTGGTGAAGCTTATGGATCCCTTCTCAGAATCATGGTTTTAAATATATAAAATAAAATATAGAATTATAAAAGAAACAAATTATATTGAAATGCTGTTATCACAGTATTAAAAGAAAAAAAACAACAAATAAAAAGTTCATGAACTCTAGGTTAAGAACTCTTGAGCTAGAGGGAAGAAACACATCTTGTCCAGCTCCTTCATTTCACTCATGAGGAACCTGAGGCTCAGAGTGACTCCCTCAATGTAATAGGAATAGTAAGTACGCAGAGCCAGGACCAGAATGCAGGAGTTTTGACTCCAAGTCCATTGCTCATTATCCTTTTCAGTGCTGGATTTTAGATTTGAAACAATTTATTTTCTTAAGTTGGGGAAAAACTATTTCCAAGTACTGTTGAGCACTTTGGAAACACCATTATTGAAATGTAAAAATAACTTTTGCATGTTCTCAAACAATTTAAAGCCATCTGGGACCTCAGATCGTTTTAGCCAAGCTGCCAATTTAGATGAATAAACTTAGACCAGAGAGGCTAAATTAAATTACTTGCCCAAGGTCACAAGAAAGTAGCAGATCCAAAGTTGCATTTAGGTCCTTTTGACTGCTAGTCCTGTATTCTTAACACTATATGACATTACCTCTTCAATTTGATTTGCTAAGTACAAATCACTTATCTGTTTATTAAAGCAAATATCCAAAACACCTCTGCAAAGCCACATTTCCTTAGCCTAACTCTAGCTATCACTTACCCAGATTAGATATACCATGATTTGCTGCCATCCTTTGAGGCTTTTAAATTTCCAAATGTACATGTCTGTTACATTTGCTGATTTGTTTTGTTGAACTGTTTTCCTTTTCATTGTTATGAGAAAGGATGGGGATTTATTGGGAAGAAACTGGTATAAAAATATTTTAAAACATTAATAAAACATTAAAAGATAAATTTGAAAATCCCCAAATGTACCATTTACATTTATTTTTCTTTGTACTTGGAGTCAAGAGATCTAGATTTGAGTCCTACCTCCTCTGAGCTTTGTGACACATGGGTAAATGATTTAATAGCCCAGATCCTCAGTTTCCTTATTTGTAAAATGGGGGTAATCCTCACATTATCTAATGATCCAACAGCATGATTGTGAGCAAAGTGCTGTTATTGTTGTTTGATTACCCGTTCTCTCTAGTAAGTAGAACTATTAAATACTTTTAAAGTTTTTGCATTTCATGAAAACATTAAGATTGAGAGGAATGAATAAGATATGCCATAGAGCACTAAATTCTACCTACTAATAATAATTTCGCTATACTTGAAATGATATTGTTTTTAATATGGGACAGTTTAGAGAGATACATATAAATCATTATATGTGAATATTTTCTGGTTATTGGGAAATAACTATAGAAAACTTAGAAAAACAGAGGGAAAAAAATCACAAAAGATAAAAAATGTGGATTTCAATTAGCACTACTGGAGGGGACATAAAAATTGAAGAGATCACAAATCCATTTAGTGTGTGAGTTAAGTTGTTACTCTAATTTATGTGATTTAAGATTTCTGTAATAGAACCCATTTTTAAAGCATGAGCCATTTAAGTAGGTGCATACACAGATTTTGGATGGGAGAAATTTAAAACTCAAGATGTCTGTTTATGGGGTAGGGAGGGACTTTAAGCTTTCCTAGCTACTTTCACATCTCCATGACCTCATTTTTCTTAACAATCTGAATGTTAAGAGGGCAGGTGTTATGAGACAAAGAATGGTTAAGTGACAGTTAATAAAGACATTTAGTGACTGAGCCAGGATTAAAATCTAGGACTAGCCCAGTGCTCTTTGTATTATAGCATGAGACCTTTTGTATATAAACCAAAAGACTAAGAAGAAATAATGAAATTTCAAGTGTGCTTTTGGAAATGTTCTAATTTTACTTATTGAAGATTTTCATCATAGTATTTTTTAAAACTTTAACATTTAATTTGCAACTGTTGGAAATGTACTATATCCATTATAGGAAACTTGAATTTTGCATGTTATCTTGAATGAATCTTAGGATTCTATTTGGAGGGCAGCAAATTTTTGAGTAGGTTTAGTAGTGAGCAGGATGTTGGTATTTTGTGTTTATTTGTTACTAATATTTTTTGTCTCTTAAATTTAACATAGATGTTTGTATCAGAAAATAAAGTAACAGCTTCTGGAGATGTCGACAGCTTCTACAACTTTGCTGATCTGCAGATAGGAATGTGAAGTACAACATAGAACCATTACTTTGACATGAAGCCCAAATTTTCAACTTGTTTATGTAGGTTTTGATAGTATAATTTTCTGCACTAGGAGTATTTTTTAAACTAATGCTAAAATATTAAAAGATTATTGTTGAAGGAATCTGTTTAGTATGACATTTACTTGATGCATAACAGATAGTTCATCCTTAAAATTTACATTTAATGGATTTAAAGCATTTAAATCCTTCTCCCACTCTCTGTTCTCCCCTAGAACTGGAAGTTTCACATTTCTGAAATTAATTTAAATGAACTGTCAATGAAACAGCTACAAGAAGTTTTAGAAAGTGAATAAAATGTAGCACTAGGTGTATAGGATTTAAAACTTGGAGGGGGAGGGGCAGCTAGGTGGCACAGTGGATAAAGCACTGGCCCTGGATTCAGGAGTACCTGAGTTCAAATCCGGCCTCAGACACTTGACACTTACTAGCTGTGTGACCCTGGGCAAGTCACTTAACCCCCATTGCCCCAGAAAAAAAAAAGGGAAAAAAAACCAAAACAAAACTTGGAAGGGGTCTTAGAGATCCTTTACTGTAGTCCATGTTGTGGATGAGAACAATAAGAGCCTTTGTTGGTCAGGTGAGTTGCTAAAGGTCATACCTGATACTAAGGGACAAAACTAGGATTTGAAACCAGATTTTCCCTCTCTAAATCCATTGATTTTTTCCAAACTTAACCAAAACATGTTAACAAGATTGCCGTTTTAACATTAACATCTACAAAGAACATATTTGGGATTTTGTATATTACTTATTTTTATATAGTGCTATCAGAAAAGAAAACCTAACTAACAATTCATTAAACTTCTTAACTAAAATATTTAAATTCCTGATAATTTAGGCTATCACATTTGTTCCTTATTTGTTGGGATACCTCCTCTTTTTAGGAAGATTTGTTTCCATGACTATTTGTTCAAATCGATAAAGGAATTTCAAATATCGTTGACAAGGTTTTAAAAGAAATGATGGCTTTGTAATTACAAGATAAAACTCAAATGGGGGGCAGCTAGGTGGCGCAGTGGATAAAGCACTGGCCCTGGATTCAGGAGCACCTGAGTTCAAATCCGGCCTCAGACACTTGACACTTACTAGCTGTGTGACCCTGGGCAAGTCACTTAATCCCAGTTGCCTCACCAAAACAAAACAAAACAAAACAAAACCTCAAGTAGGTTAGGGCTAGTAGTTCTATTAATATATAAACTAAAGTTCTCAAACAAACTGATAGACATTGGATAAGTTGTTTTGCCAACTAGGTACACTAATCTATGAAAAGTGCAGCTTTGGAACTAAAAGTTTTACAACTCCTTTCAGGGGAGTGATGTATCAATCAATAGAAATGTAACTGTGACATGAAAAGTGAGTATGCTGTCCAGAAATAAGACTTCTCCTCTGATAACAGTATAGCATCAATATATTCATAACCAAAAAGCCAAATAAATTTGGTTTCCAAAAAATATTCTACATGTAAAAAACAAAATTAAAGTAACTTTTCAAACTATGTAGACTGTGTAATTGTTTGGGAGTGGGGTTGAGAGGAGTACATCATAATCTAAAATCATTCAAAATTCATAAATGTCTTAACAGGTTTAGGAAGGATTGAAATTAATCTTTCCATTGTGCAAAAGATACTATACAAGAAGGTGCTCCTTTTCATAAGTTTAAAAAAAGGGGAGGTATATTGGGAACCTTAATGCCGCGTTGATATGCCTAAACACAAGAAAATAACTTTTTTTTTTAATAAAAATAACTATTTTCAAAAATTCTTTTTCAGGTGATTATAAAATGTGAAAAATTTGAATCATGACATATATTCTCTTACTTTTAATAATGATTTGAAATGTCATTCATAACTGCTTCCATAAATTATATGCTTATAGTCAGAGTTAATGCAGTGTAATGACCATACACTTAAGTACTTAGTAAACCTCTATTATATACCTGATATTGTGCTGATTTTTTCCATTTCATTTCTTCAGCTTTGATGAGACCAGAAAATTCTGTAAGATTAAGGGAAAATGGTATGTTAAAGTAGAAGTAAAAATCAGATGTTTATTAATGTTTTGGCTATAACTAAAGGAATACTCGGTAATCCAGTTGGTATTAAGAGGACTCTTGCTTAGGTTAGTTGAATGAAAAAAAAGACAGATTTGGAAATAAAGAAAGAACTATTTGAAGTTCTAATCATGATTAAATTATAATCTATTGTTATACGTATGCCTTTCAAGACCAGAATTCTTAATCTTTTAAAAATAAAAATAAATATTGTACAAAAACTGTCATTTGGGTTTTATCTTTTCTGAGATATTCAAGTATAAGTTTAGAAATATGCTGTATAATTGAGGTGTTAATTTTGAATTTTTATCACATGCCTTTAGCATTTTTATTAGCCAGAGTCTAAAACTATATATACCTCACTTATTTAATTTAAGTTGATACTATTTATGTTCTTTTGAACATAAAGACTTGCTTTTATGAAAAAGTACTTTGATTTCCTATTATTTGAAGGGATTTAAAAAAATAAATGAAGTTGCATGCTAGCATAGTTTCCATTAATATTAACTTTGATAATGTCTGACTATATAGCATTTCTCTACAGAATGGCTTTCCAATTCATGGACACTTATTGTAATAATTGTTAATTCATTTTCCTAATATGTTATATTTAAACTCCCTACTAGCTTATGTCTTGTATAATATTACCTGCTTTATACAGTTTTTATATATTTAATGTCTAGCTTTTGTATATGTTTCATCTAGCATTTGTAAAATGGAATTCATAATAAACATTGTTAAAAATAAAATGTTTTAGTACTCACTTTATAGATTACTTACATGTTTCAGATACACACCAAAATTGTGTGTCATGATATAAATCTGTTTTAGTAGTAAAATAAAACCACATGAGCCATGTCCTGTTGTTTGTGTTTAATGCAAATTGAGCCCTACTTTAGCAGGCCACAGGATTTACACTATCATTTTGTTGACTGTATTACCCCAAATCACAAACACAAAATTTTAATGAGCTTTTATTTTAGATTTCTGAGCAAGAAAACAAAAATCTTTTCCAAAAGAAAACAGTGGGAATGTAGAAAATTAAGGAATCTGCTGAGAAAATATTCACTTAACTTAAATCTTAATAAGAACAAGCAAACCTTGAAAGTGGGTTCGGGTATATTTAGTATTCATATATTACACATCAATGAAGTATGTATTAAAGAGCTACTATAAACCCAACACTGGCTACAGAGGTTCAATAAGGGATATAAAATACTTAACACAAATCTACAATCTTCTTGGGAAGTTACAATAAAGTGTTTAATTAAAAGTTACTATGTGGGTGGTAGATTTAATGGTTTTTCAAATAAAAATTTTTTTTTGCTTTTTACTACTACTGAACCAGTAATTTTAAATTGTTTTTTTTAAAGAATAGGCAGTACTTAGGATCATAGGTTATAAATCACCAGCCCTGGATTCAGGAGTACCTGAGTTCAAATCTGGCTTCAAATACTTGAAACTTACTAGCTTTGTGACCCTGGGCAAGTCACTTAACTCCCATTGCCCCGCAAAAAAAAAAAAAAATCTCACATGGATCTCTTGAGGCCTTCCTATTTTAAAGAAAAATTTTATTACTGTCTTTTGTTTTTATATCACTTATATTTCCAAATACATCTCTTTCCTCTTATTCCCCTCATTAGGGACATATCTCTTTTTCTGCAACAGACATTTATTTTATTTTTTCCAGTTACATGTAAGGGTAGTTTTCAACATTCATTTTCATAAGATTTAGAGTTCCAAATTTTTCTCCCTCCCTCCCTTTCTTCCCCCCTCCACAAGACAGCAACCAATCTGGTATAGGTTATATGTGTTCAATCCACAAGTGCTCTTTTTATCAGTTCTTTCTATGGGAGTGGATGGTATGCTTCATCATTAGTCCCTTGGGATTGTCTTGGATCATTGTATTGCTGAGAGTAGTTAAGTCATTCACAATTGCTTATTGAACAATACTGCTGTCACTATGCACAATGTCCTCCCAGTTCTGCTCATTTTACTATACATCAGTTCACATGAGTCTTTCCAGGTTTTTCTGGGATCATCCTGTTTGTCATTTCCTATAGCACAATACCATTCCACTACAATCATAGACCACCATAACTTCTTCAGTCATTCCTCAGTTGATGGACATTCCCTTGATTCCCAATTCTTAGCCACCACAAAGAGTTGATATAAATATTTTTTGTACGAATTTTCCCTCTTCTCTTTTTCATGATTACTGTTTTCCTCCATCTTACTCCCTTCCCCATGATATTTACTGTATTGTCTATCTTCTTTCACCCTATCCCTCTTCAAAAGGGATTTCCTTCTCTCTGTCCCCTCCCCCAATCTCCCCTCCTTCTTTTGCCCCTCTCTCTTTATCCCCTTCCCCTCCTATTTTCCTGCAGGGTTAGATAGATTATTCCACCCAATTGAGTGTGTATGTTATTCCCTCCTTGAGCCACTTCTGATGAGATTAAGGTCTTTGAGCCAATTCTGATGAGTGTTAAATTCATTTATTGCCCTGCTCCTCCCCCATCTCTTCCCCAACTCCATAAGCCCTTTCATGTGTGATTTCACCCCATGCTACCTCTGCCCTTGCCCTCCCCCAGTGCATTCCTCTCACCCCTTAATTTTACCCTAAAGATGTCATCATGGGGCAGCTAGGTGACACGGGACAAAGCATTCACCCTGGACCCAGGGGGATCCTAGCCAAAACCCGGCCTTAGACACAAGACAGTCACCCACTACATGACCCCATGTATGTCCCCCAACTCCAATTTTTTATGGTTCTCTAGGGTCTTGTATTTTAAAGTAAAATTTTCCATTCAGTTCAGGTCTTTTCATCACAAAAGCCTGAAAGTCCTCTTTTTCATTGAAGTCCCATTTTTCCCTCTGAAAGATTATACTCAGTTTTGCCAGATATGTGATTCTTGGTTGTAATCCCAATTCCTTTGCCCTCTGGAATATCATCTTCTATGCCCTCCAGTCCTTTAATGTAGAAGCTGCTAGATCTTTTGCTATCCTGACTGGGGCTCCACTGTACTTGCATTCTTTCTTTTTGGCAGCTTGCAATATTTTCTCCTTGACCTGGGAGCTCTGGAATTTGGCTATAATATTCCTGGGAGTTTTCCTTTGGGGATATCTTTCAGGAGGTGATTGGTAAATTCTTTCAATTTCTATTTTACCTTCTGCTTCTAGACTATCAGGGCAGTTTTCCCTGACAATTTCTTGGAAGATGATGTCTAAGCTCTTTCCTTGATCATGGTTTTCAGGTAGACCAATAATTTTCAAATGATCTCTCCTGGACCTATTTTCCAGGTCAGCAGTTTTTCCCAGAAGATAATTCACATTGCCCTCTATTTTTTTATTCATCTGGATTTTCTTTACTGTGTCTTAGTTTCTCATAAAGTCATTGGCTTCCTTTTGTTCAATCCTAATTCTTATGCAATTATTTTTGTCAGAGTTTTTCCATTTGGCTTTTCAAGCTGTTGGTTTTTTTTTTCTCATGTCTTTGCTGCATCACCTTCATTTCTCTTTCCATTTTTTCCTCTACCTCTCTAACTTTACCTTCAAAGTCCTTTTTGAGCGCCTCTGTGGCCTGAAACCAATTTGTATTTTTCTTGGGAGCTTTAGATATAGGGGCCCTGATGTTGACATCTTCCTCTGAGGGTGCACCTAGATCTTCCTTGTCACTGAAAAAACTTTCTATGGTCCTCCCCCTTTTCTGACTTCTCATCTTGCTTTTCTTTTACTTGACTTTTAGCTCCTTAAAGTGAGGCACTGTTTCCAGGCTGCATTATCCCAAGCTTCAGAGGGTCCCAGGTGGTATGATTTAAGGAGCAGGTTCTTCACTTGCCTGGCCTGTTCTCTGGTCCATAGATGACCCCCAGACCAACTTGCTAATCAGCTAGCTTTGTGTGTTGTGATTGTCAGCTCCAACGAGCCTGTGTCCTTTCCCCACCTAGGCCACTGCTACTCAAACCTACCTCCTGCTTCCAAGCAGGGGTGAAAAACCCAAGTTCTGCCTCAGCACCAGCAGAGACCCCTGTAATCTCCCCCCTGCCAAGGGCTCAGCCCTCTCACCAGACTGTAAGCTTAGTTCCAGATGACACTGGCACTGCAGCTGATTCAGAGGCTCTTGGGGTCTCTCTCTGGTGAGGCCTTTCTGGGACTGGATCTGTGTCAGGGTGACTGTAGGATTGGACTCCACTCCAGTCTCATCACAGCAGCTTCCTCCTTTTGACCTTCCAAGCTGTCCTTGATTAGAAAATGATCTCAGCACATTTTTCTGTGGATTTTGCTGCTCTAGGAATTGTCCTATGGCATTATATTTTTTGGAGTGATCTTGTAGTGAGTTTGAGAGCTCACTGCCTTTCCTCCACCATCTTGGCTCTGGGACATATCTATTTTAACAGGATTTTTGGTTTTTGAGAGAGGGTGAGAGAGAGAACAATTAAGTAAAACCAACCTATCAACCAAGGGCAATAGTGACTTTGATATTCTATGCTTATAGTCCCCCACTCCAGCAAACAAGAAAGGTTGGTACATTTTCTCAAATCTTCCCCAAAACAAAATTTCTTTGTCATTATAATTAGACAATGTTTAGGGGTTGGGTTTTGTTTTTTGGTTCTTTCTATTTACATTGTCACCTTTGTGTATTTGTTTACTGATTCTGCTTACTTTATCACATACCAGTTCATATATCTTTCTGCATTCTTTGTTTGTAGCTTCTGCTTCTTACAGTGCAGTAGATATCCCATCACATTCATGTACCACAATTTGTTTAGCCACTCTTCATTTGATGGGGCAGCTAGGTGGTACAAGTGGATAGAGTGCAGGACCTGGAGTCAGGAAGACCTGAAAATCTATACCCATACACATACAAGCTGTGTGACCCTGGGCAAATCACTTAATCCTGTTTGCCTCAGTTTCCTCATCTGTAAAATGAGCTGGAGAAGGAAATGGCAAACCACTATAGTATTTCTGCCAAGAAAATCCCAATCAGGGTCACAAAGAGTTGGACATGACTAAAAAACAACAGTTGATGGGTATCTCTTGTTTCTAGTTCTTTGTGACCAAAACAGAATATTTTGGTTTTTAGAAGACTCTTTGACTACCTTTTGAGTGCATACTGTGAGAAAATTATTAATCATGGGATGTTTGGGGGACTCAGAGACCACCCCCCCCCCAGGAACTCTGGCTGGTTTTGCAGGGCTGGCCTAGAGTCAAAAGAAATTGCAAAAGAAATGTAGATTGACCTTCCTAACCACCTAAAGGAAGTTAACTCACTGGGGTGACCCCCCCCCCAAATCTAGTCAATCAATAGACTTGAATGTTACTGGCCAAATAGTTTGGGTCAAGGTGAAGTGGGGAGAGGGGGGTTGGCCTCTTATCTCCCCTGCTCTTCTCCATGCACCTCTCCCCATCCTGGGATTTTATGCTGGGCCTGGGATACTGGAAGTGGCAGCCATGTGGTCCCCACTCTCTCTTTTCTATCTTGGTATGCAGGGCTTTTGAACTCTAATTCTGAGCAATGTGCACTCGTGCGCTCTCTCTCTCTCTCTCTAATAAATACTTAATGCCCCAAACTGGTGCTATAGCCTCTAATTTATAAGTAGCAATATATTAGAAACCCCAGCCAAGTTCCCTAAAACTCAGGACAGAGATAGCACCCCCATATATTTTCAAATGACATAATACCTAGCAGTGGGATCTCTGGATCAAATGTGACCCTTTGTCACTTTTAAAGCATAATTTTTAAGCATGATACCAAATTAAATGTTTAAATGTGAAAGCTGAGATGCAGTGAAGTTATGATTTGTTCAAATATTACACAACAAGATATTGGCAGCTTTTTTGCTGATGTAACTTAGAAAGATCTAAAGAGATTCTCAAAGTATACTTACATTCTTTACCTACTTGGCCTTGCATTTCATGCACGAGAAAACCGGATTGTGAAAAATTGTTCTTAAAAAGTGTGACTTTGTCACTTGAGTTTTTTGGGGGGGAAAAGGTCTTCAAATAATCCTGACTTAGGATATCCTTTTCTTTTCTACACTAGATTCTTAGCAATGCATATTCAACCAATTTTGGGGTAGTCAAAGGTTGGTGATTGAGAGCTAATCTTTTGAAACCTGTAACCTGATATTGAGTTAACTGCTTATTAGCAAGGCAGACAGAGCTAGGGAAATTTGATAACACTAAATAATGGTTGCTTGCTTGCTTCCTTCCTTCCTTCTGGGACAATGAGGGTCAAATGACTTGCCCAGGGTCACACAGCTAGTAAGTGTCAAGTGTCTGAGGCCGGATTTAAACTCAGATCCTCCTGACTCCAAGGCAAGTGCTTTATCCACTGCACCACCTAGCTGCTCCCCCCTATTGTGGTTATGTCTAAAATGTACATCCCTTCTGTTGGGTAGCATGTTTTGATTATTGGTTCTCTGGAATCATGGTTAGTCATTGATCACATGCCTTTCAAAGGTGTTGTCTTTACAGTGTTGTATAAATTGTTGATCTGGTTCTGCTTATTTTACATCATTTCATAAAAGTCTTAAGTCTCATCCCTTTTAGCATTTCTTATGGTGTAAAAGTATTCTATCCCATTTGTATATCCATAATGTGTTCAGCCATTCCCTAATTGATGGGCATCGTCTTAATTTTCCAATTCTTTGCCCACTACAAGCAGTAGAGCAAATGTAATTACTGATAGAGCTGGTTATTTCTCTCTGTATTCGTTAACCTATTTTGTAAAAAGTTTATAGGATAATTAAAATGTTTTTGAGATGGTTGATTATCTGTGTCTCCACCCACACATTTGGCTGAGTGATGTTTGGCTGAATAAAGTGAGTTTGGCTTACTACACTTTTCCCCCTCCTTCTATGAACTCTTTTGAGGGGAGGAGAAACATTTATTAGGTACCTACTGTATTCTAGAAGCTGTGGTAGGCCAAAAGTATATAAGGAACAAAAGTGCAGTAGCTGGGGCAGCTAGGTGGCGCAGTGGATAAAGCACCGGCCCTGGATTCAGGAGGACTTGAGTTCAATTCCAGCCTCAGACACTTGACACTTACTAACTGTGTGACCCTGGGCAAGTCACTTAACCCTCACTGCCCCACCAAAAAAAAAATGCAGTAACCAGTGTACACAAGGAGTTCCTGCTCTATTAGGTTTACATACATTAATATATACAAAAGACAGATAAAGTGATTTGGGAATGGAAGATAATAGCATTTAGGGACATCAGTTGGGAAGGGCCTCATGTAGAAGATGCATCAGGTGAGTCTTGAATGGAACCAGAGATTCTAAGAGATTAGACCTGAGGAGGTATTGCACAACAGGCATGTGAAGTAGTGCAGAGATATGGAGAGAGGCAGATGTTGTCACCCATGAGGAACCCCAAGAATGAAGTGGAATGTACTTGAGTGGAATGAAGAATGTGTGAAAAGGATTACGGCATAGTATAATATAGGGTGGGCCAAAAGTTGAGAAGGGAGCTGATGTTGAATAAATTTTGAAAATGATTTTTTCTTCATTCCCTATACATATATACACATTTATTTCCTATATATACTGAATATGATGCTATGGTATTGTAAATGACAAACAAAAAATAAAGGAGTTATTAAATATTGAAATCCCTTTGTAGCTTTGGGCCCACCCTGTAGGTCTGGCAGAGTAGGTTAGGGTATGGTTGTGAAGAGCTCTGAATGCAAAATAGGCATTTTTCCTAGAGGATGCTGAATGGTGCAGCCTTAAGACGGCTGATTTTGGAGTCAAATGGCAAGAGGTGGCGTCCCAGCTCTCCTATTTATATTACCTGTGTGAATTTAAGCTAATTATTTCTCAGCTTTCTTGGGTGTAGAATGAAGAGGCTGGGGGTCCAAAGGTTACCCTCTAGTTACAGGACCTCTTTTTTTATCACACATAGGTTCCCTACTAGTTTTGTAGCAAAGTTATTGGAGTTCTGGATTATCAGGCATTATACTACCACAAAATTCACCTTGCCAGGATAACTGGTAGCTGCAGCAGCTAGAATCTATATACTTAGTGGATTTACCTCAGCTAAAGTCAACTTGAAAGTTGTTAGAATAACCGCAACAATAACAACAACAACAACAACAACAACAAACCATGTAGGTCCCTGCATTGGCCAGAACATGATGATAGGAACTGAGGAGCAACATCAAGTTTAAATAAAACCTGGTTCCTGCCCTCACAGAGTATAGATTGGGGGAGGGGGGATGTTGGCAGGACAGGACAACAACACAGTGACTAAAATCACCATTGTTGCAACATAAGTACATTAGATGCAAAGTGAAGTAAGCAGTCAGGAAACAAAATATGCAACTTCATCGATGTAAATGGAAAGAACCACAAATAATCTAAGATGAATGGTGCCAAATTACAAAACAATAAGTTTGAAGACCCCAAAGAAGAGATAAGAGAAAATACCTTCCCTGACTCTTGCAGAGTTGGGGGAACCATGGGTGTGGAATACTGCATATAACGGAGCTAGCTAGGTGGTACAGAGGATAGAGAGATGAGCCTAGAGTCAGGAAGGCCTAGATTCAAATCTAGCCTCAGACACTAGCCATGTGATGCTGGGCAAGTCACTTAAAATCTGTTTGACTCAGTTTCCTCATCTATAAAATGGAGATAATAAATAGCACCTACATCTCAAGAGTTCTGAGGCTCAAATGAGATTATAAAGTGCTTAGCACAGTGCCTGGCACATAGCAAATGCTATATAAATGTTAGCTATTATTATTGTTATTGGTGGTAGCAGGGTTGGGGGTGGAGGAGGAGGAGGCAGCACTATATAAGTATTAGTCAGATTTGTGTTCTATGTATTGATCCGTTTGCTAATTTCTATTTTTTAAAAAAATCTTCATTTATAAGGGATGGCTCTCCGAGGGGAGGAGAGATGCAGGGGAAAACTAGGTGATATAAAACAAACAGATCAATCAAATCTATTAAAAGAACCATGCAACAAAGTACCATGGTAAGTTCATGGCAGGTGATAGCAAGAAAGGATGGGGTTCGGGGAAGGCAGTACAGAAGAGGTGCATTATAGAATCTCAAACAGAAAGGGATTTCAGAGACTATCCAGTCCAATCCCCTCATTTTAAAGATGTAAAAACTAGGATCCAAAGAAAGTTAAGTGACTAGCCCAAGGTTGCACCTGTGGTGAGCAACTGAGATGGGCTTTGAACCTCAGATCTTCTTGATGTAGGGATGGATTTAATTAATCAAATTGATCATGAGGCGTCCCAAAGAATTACAAGACTCAGTGACTCAGTTTCCCAAGTTTTATTAAAATACTGTGAGGTCACAGGGAGACACCATGGAGATAAGTGTCTCCAACAGGGGGATGAAAATGGTTGTATTTATAGTGAGAAAAAGTAGATTATCTCCTCATTATCTTAATCTCCTCCTTAAGGAGATAAGTGGGAGATCTTATTCTAATTTGGAGTTCCTGGGGTCCTAAGACAACCCTTGAAGTGGGTACCTTTTTCCTTTATAACGACTGGAGTGATGCCACCTACTGGAGAGTTACTGTAGGAAAGCTCCACCATGAGGAGAAGGCATCTAAGGGCAAGCCATGTGTCAGGAAGTAACATTTGCTCGTGGGTACTGTCTATCAAAGCTACCAGCCAATTAGCTTGAAGCTGGGTGTGCATGTGGATGGGATGTTCCCAGTTTCACAGCAGGCTTGTGGGAGGAAGAAGGGGTGAGGCTGGCTCTCTCAATCTCTTTCAGCAGCACGCTCGTGGAGAGTGGAGCAGAAATGCATGCCTCCTGAGATAAATAGTTGAATCTAGGCCTCTTTCTCTCTCTCTTCACCAAATTCTTATTCTCCTTAATAAATGCTTAAAAGTCTAAACTCTTGCTAAAGCTAATAATTTATTGCCAACCACTCATTAGATATTTTAGACAGACTAGCTAGAATTTTAGCTCCTTACACCTTGGAGGTATGTTTTTGGGGTTTACACATTACAAGATGAACCTGAGGAAACATTTGATCTTTTCTGCGTATGTTCATAAAGACATGTTTAAATTTGTCAGACCCAGAGGGTCTCTGTGTTTTTGATATCTCTTAAGATCTGGTTTCTAGGGTGTCCTGTCATCTAGGAATATCAATGGTTATTAATGGTTAATGGTCCCTGGTTACTGTCTGTTGATGGTGAGGGTTGATAGGAACAAACCCTCTTGGTTACTGTAAGAATACAAACCTTAGTTTCTCTGTTAACCCTTTTAGGTACTATTGATAAGAACTCATGCCTCAATTTATCTGTTAACCCTTTTTAGCTTCCATTACTGTGACTTGCAGTCAGTGCTCTTTCCACTGTATCACATGATGGACTTTAAAGAATGCATCTAGGTAGCACAGTACATCTTTTTGAGTTCACATCTGTCCTCAGACACTAGTTGTGTGACTGTGGGCAAGTCACTTTACCCTGTTTGCCTCAGTTTCCTCATCTGTAAAATGAATTATAGAAGGAAATGAAAGACCACTCCAGAACCTTTGCCAAGAAAACTCCAAATGGGGTCACAAAGAGTTGACACGACTGAGATTGAACAACAAAAATAATTCAACAGATCAGGGAGAGAAAGGAGAACTATTATACTTATCAGGATAGGCCAAGGAAAAAAAAAAGGTATAGACATGCTCTCAGGGCAGAGAATAGTGCGGTCTTGCTGGGGCCTAGAATGGCATGACTTAGAATGGTACCAAGTTGTAATCGTCTTTGACTCCTTTTTTGGGGGAGGGAGAGGTGGGAAGAAGACACTGAATATTTTTGAGCAGATGAATAGCATGACCAGATGTTTTTATATGATCATTTTGGTGACAGGATATACCAGAGTGGGCAGAGTAAAATTGGGAAGACATGTTAAGAAATTTTTGTAGCTGTCCAAGTTGGGTGGTAATTATTATGTCCCTGGGGTACCTCAGAAGTTTTCTGGGGGAACTCAAGGAACTATCCAAAGGACAGACACACCTAAAGAAGTCAGTCTGCCCCACCCCTCAGGGAGATAATCCTATTAGGCATAGCTACTGCCTGAGCAGAGCCAAGGGGACAGAGATAACTCCAGAAGTCCTTTCATTCAAGCCTTCACTCAAAATTTCCCCAACCCCAAAGGGAACTTTCCACAGTCAGATGATCACCCCATCAGTCCCTCCACCATCTTTCCTCTATAAAAGTTTTTCTCCTGCTCGAGGAGATAGATATCTCAGACAACCACATCTCTGGAACTATCTCCTCTTGAGACTTATCTTGAGATTTCCTTTCTCTAGTGCCCAAATAAAATATTATTTTATTCTAATTGGATTTGTGTGTGAGAGGGTATAATTCTTGTGTGGTTTTTGTTGTTGTTTACTTATTTATTTGAAATTTTAAGTTCCAAATTCTATCCATCTCTCATTCCCTCCCTCCCTACCCTCTCCCCTCCCCAAGGTTGCAAGCAATCAGTATAGGTTACACATGTGCAATTCTGTAAAACATTACCATATTAATCATTTTACATAAAAAGACTCAAGTTAAAAAAAGAGCGCAAAATACCATGCTTCAGTCTGTGTTCAATCAATATAAGTTCTTTCTCTGGAGGTGGATAGTATGCTTCATCATTAGTCCTTTGGGATTGTCTTGGATTATTGTATTGCTGAAAGTAGTCAAGTCATTCACAACTGCTCATTGAACAATACTGCTGTCACTGTACACGGTGTCCCCCCAGTTCTGCTCACTTCACTATACATCAGTTCATATGAGTCTTTCCAGGTTTCTCTGAAATCATCCTGCCTGTCACTTCTCACTGCACAATAACATTCCATTGCAATCATATACCACAGCTTGTTCAGTCACTCCCCAATTGATGGACATTCCTTCGATTTCCAATTCTTAGCCACCACAAAGAGTTACTATAAATATTTTTTTTGGCACATTTTTTTTCCTTTTCTTTTTCACAGTTATTATTGTTAACTGTTTCCATCCTATTCCCTTCCCCATGATATTTACTCTATTATTCTATCTTCTTTCAGAGGGTATAATTCTTTTTTTTCTTTTTTTTTTCTTTTTTGCGGGGCAATGGGGGTTAAGTGACTTTCCCAGGGTCACACAGCTAGTAAGTGTCAAGTGTCTGAGGCCGGATTTGAACTCAGGTCCTCCTGAATCCAGGGCCGGTGCTTTATCCACTGCACCACCTAGCTGCCCCAGAGGGTATAATTCTTTAAAGAGGAATTCCTGAGGACCCCCACACTAACCATTTCCCCTGTGACAGTAATGATGAACTGTGTACAACAGTCCTAGAGAGAAGTGGAAATGGAACTGACTGACAGGTCTCAGGAGCTGATTGGATAGAGAACTAAGAAAAGGGAGAGAGAGAAAGCCAGAAAAATAACCCCAATTTTATCAATATTCTGAACCTGACAAACACCAACATATGAATTCCATATACAAAGACCAAAGTGATTGTAGGAGGCAAAAAGAAGTTAATAGAAAAACCTAAGACCCAAGCTCTAATACAGATATTAGCTCTAAAAGGGAGTCAGATTCTAGTTAATGTATAACTTATGTTAGGTTCTTGTACTCGTAGTGATCAACATCCATAACGGACCAGAATGGGTAAGGTCAAAATAACAGTAAAGGAAAAAGACAACCTATAGAAATTCTAATGAAAAATGATTATATTTTGAAACTAGTCATGGGAACCAGAAAGAGACATGCCTGGAAAAGGCCAAATTTGTCCCCAGGTTCACCTTATGACGTGTAAACCCCCAAAACACACCTCCACTGAAAAAGGTACCTGCCTCAGGGATTGACTTAGGACCCCCAGGAACTCCAAATTAGGATAAGCCCTCCCTTGTAACACCCCTAGGTGAAGAATATTATAATGAGTAGGAAGGCCCTCCCTTGTACCTCCCCAAGGTGGAGATTATTATAATGAGACTGATAATCAATTTATCTATACTATAAATATAACTATCTTTTCTTTCACTATTCAAGAGATACCTTTCCAATATTCTGGTTGCTCCCTGTGGTCACCCATAGTATTGCAATAAAACTTGGGAAACTAAGTCACTGAGTCTTGTAATTCTTTTGGGACAATCAATTTGACCCCAAATTCCAGCCCACATCAAAAGGAAGAAGATCACATATGAAACCTCAAATCCATATTATGAGTTGGGATTGGGGGTGTGGGGTGTGTGGGGGGGTGCTGGTTGTTGGTTTTTGCTTTTGTTTTGTTTTGTTTTGTTTTGTTTTGAGTTATCTCCAGCTTCAATGGCAAAGTCTTGTTTGGAATTGAAGGCTCTTCACAATCTGCCCCCTTCTTACCATTTTGTTCTATACTTTGCTCCCCACTACGCTCTCAAAATCTTACAATACCAACCTAGTTGCTGTTCCTTGCATGTGACACTCCTCTCTTTGCAGTGGCCCTTGTCCATTCTTGGAATACCTTCCTTTTCTTAACCCAGATTCTTAGAAACTCCGACTTCCTTCAAGACTCACTTCAAATGATACCTCCTGCAAGAGGCTTTCCCAGGACCCCTAGTCATTTAAGTCTTTACCCTCTAAGATTATCTGTGTATCTTGTATTTACATATTTATTGATGTGTCCCCCATTAGTATTTTAACTCTTTGAGGGCAGAAACTGTTTGTGTTTTCCTTTTTATCATCTGCATTAAGTAATTAAGTAGTTATTAATTCTTGTTGATTGGTTGTGTCTGCTCTCTAGTTGACCTAATCTGATGAGACACAAAGCATTTATCCCCCGTAGAAATTTTGGTAGAATTTAGAACCTTGATGTTTTTGTCATGTAGGGATCCCATGAAATTTCTCCTCCAACTGTTCCATGACTCCTTGGTGAGATCCTCAAATATCACTGCTCTACACATCCTGGCTGGTGTCCTGCCTCCTTGAGTTTTTCCTCCTGGTGGGTTAAAGTGGCATTTCCTTTCATTTTTTTAGTTACTGTTTTTGTTATGGGAGTATTATGGGTCCCGGATACCCCAGAAATTGTCTGGGGAGGAAAAGGAACTGTTTCCTTGAAATCCCAGGAGTTTTCCCTTGAGATCAAGGAAGCTTCTCCTTGGGCTCAGCCAAAGGACAGACACACCCAAAGAGATAAGCAGCACCGGATCTAACTGAGCAAGCTCGAAGACCATCACCCCTCATTCCAGTCCTCCTTACCACCTCGGTGAGGTAATCCTGTTAGGCATGGCTGCACCAGAAGGGGACACAGAAACTGCCCACCAGCAGACTGCTCTGACCCACCAGGATGGAGTTAACGCCCATCACCAGATTGCCCACGACCCATCATCAAACTACCCCAACCCACCACCAGACGACTTCCAACCCATCACCCAATAAGGAACATTTTACCCATGCCTTCTTAGCCCTATAAAAGGGCGCTCCCCAGGCTAGTCGGGGAGGAAAATGTTTTTAAACCTTCCTCCTGGCCAGTTTCTCTTGTACCCCAATAAACCTGTTCTTTTATTCCTAAATAGGACTTGTTCAAGAGTGTAATTCTTTACAGAGGAATCCTAAGGATCCATGTGCTTTCTCCCCCATATCAGTTTCCTTCATTGGACAGTGGTAACAGCCAAGCTCTGTTGGGAAATTGTTGATGGAATGCTGTACTTATCTACATTCAGTACTTTTGAAAAACCTTAAGGTAACTAAATCCCATGGCTCAAATGAATAAATATCCTTGAAATTAAACCTTCAGAAAGAGGTATTCAGAGTTTTCTGTTATTTTACTAAAGGTGAAAGGATTAAACTGTATTAATTTAAAAAACCCATTATTTTGGAATCATTAAATATTTTCTTGCTTGCTGAGTTTTGTCTGGTGTGATGTGAAGTCAATTCAAGTCAATGAGCATCGATTAGGTATATTCTATGTTCCAGGAACTATGCTAAAGCACCGGGTGGTACAAATAAAGGCAAAAAACCAGTCCCTTGGGGGCAGCTAGGTGGCGCAGTGGATAGAGCACCAGCCCTGGATTCAGGAGGACCTGAGTTCAAATCCAACCTCAGACACTTGACATTTACTAGCTGTGTGACCTTGGGCAAGTCACTTAACCCCAATTGCCTCACCAAAAACAACAACAACAAAACAAACAAAAAACCAGTCCCTTTTCTCAAGAAGCATTTAATCTAATTGGGGGGGGGGCGGGGAAGACTACATGGAAACAGATATGTATGTACAAGACAGATACAGAATAAAATGGAAATCATTTCGGGGGAAGGTACACTAACATTTTGTTCATCAGGATTACAAATCTGTAGATTTGTTTTCAATCGTATTTCTTTGTTATTTCATTGTTATTCAATCACATTTGACTCTTTATGACCCCATTTGGGGTTTTCTTGACAGAGTGATTTGCCATTTCCTTTTACAGGTGAGGAAACTGAGGCAAACGGGAAAGTAATTTGCCTTCAGGAACACAGTTAGTAAGTGTCTGATGATGGATTTGAACTCAGGTCTTCCTGACTCCAGGCCCAGCACACTGAATTCTATCCACTCTGCCACCTAACTGCCCCCCACCCCAAGCCATTACATATAATGAGTATTTTAAAAGACAAAGGAAAGGGGTGGGGGGAATCAGCAAAACTGCTGATTATATTAAAAAGGTTTGAAAATATGTGCAATGTACAACACTTAAAGAGATGGGATAGGAGAGTCTTCTCAAATCTCTTCTTTCAATCCATGCTTGCTCTTTGTACTTTTTTCAGCATTTACTTTTTTTTGGGGGGGGGCAGGTGTTTTTGTTTACATTGTTGTAGTCTTTGTGTATATTTGTGTATATTGTTTTATTGCCTCAGCTTGGGTAGATCTTTCCTTGCTTCTTTGCACTCTGCATAGTCATCATTTCTTACAGGTGCAGTTACAGTCATGTTGTTTGTTTTTTAATGGAGAAAGGGAAGTTGGTGAGAGACTAGGAACCTGGAGAGCTTTGAGTACAGGCCTAGGAGCAAAGACCTCCAGCAGTCTAATTTTCACCTTAGTTCTGCCACTCACTGGGGCCTCCTACAAGTTGCTTACCATTAAGATTGAATCGAACTCATTTGTAATTGGAGTCATAAAAATGAACTTGCAAGGTGTAAGAGGGACCGCTAATTAGCTGATGTTTGTAAAATGCTTTGGAGAAGAAAATGGTCTATAAATCTTAAGTATTATTGTATTGAGCAAAATGTGCGTGGTTTTCTTTTTAAAGTACTCCCTGCTGTAAATAGGCCAGTGAATAGAAAACTGCATGTCAAAGAGGTTGTTGTTGAGACCTAAGTATGGCTTTCCTATTGGTTAATGTACATTGCACCACCGACCAGGAAGGGGCCTGGGGGTTGTGGATTGGGAGAAAAGTTCTTTGCAAAACTTAAAGCCTATGGAAATGTGAGCCTGGAGCTAGTTTGAAGAATGGGACCACAGAGTCCCGCAAGCACTTAGTTCACTTAAACTTTTTAAACAAAAGCTTTACTGTTATTTTGTTTCCACTCCACACTCTTCACCCCAGCTTTTAGATAGACTGCATATTACTTTGTATTCGTTTTTAACATTACTGTACACCCTGAAGTATTTTCTCCCTTTGTGTATTTGTCCAAATTTTGAGAATAAGTGGAAAAAGGCATTACCTCCCCCGTCCTCCCCTTTTAAAAAGCATTTTCCCAGAGTGTTTTTGCTGGATTTTGTTATTCCCTCTGATGTAAATGTTCTGTGAAAAGATTTTAATGAGAAAGAGATTTTTCCATCTAAAATAATATATTTCAAATGATATATATTTCAAATGTATTTACTACATAAAATGTATTTTTTTTTCAGTATAGAAATAGACCTGACTTCATAGGATCATACAGGCACATTAAGAATGATCATAGATTTAAAAGCTAGAAGAAACTCAAGAGGCAATCAAATCCAACCTCCTTCATTTTACAGATGAGACACCGGGCACAGAGAAGTAGTTTGGTTTGTACAGTCAAACTGCTAGTATCAGGATTTGAAACTTTCTCTATTTGGCTCTAAAATATTCCCAAAGTGGGGCAGCTAGGTGGTGCAGTGGATGGAGCACCAGCCCTGGAGTCGGGAGGACCTGAGTTCAAATGCAGCCTCAGACACCTGACACTAGCTGTGTGACCCTGGGCAAGTCACTTAACCCCAATTGCTTCACCCCCCCCCCCAAAAAAAAAGATTAGGAAAATATCTCCAATGTTTTTTGTCCTTCTTATCCCAAAGGTTTTCAATACTTCCAGACCAACATTTATTGGGTTTCATCAATATATTTCTATTCCTAAAGTGCTCTGTGGATAAATTAGTGGATGGCGCTTTTTTTGTGTGTGTGTGTGTGAGGCAATTGGGGTTAAGTGACTTGCCCAGGGTCACACAGCTAGTGCTAAGTGTCTGAGGTCAGATTTGAACTCAGGTCCTCCTGAATCCAGGGCCAGTGTTTATCCACTTTGCCACCTAGTTAGCTGCCCCCTCTGTGGATAAATTAGCTTGAAAAATACTGCCCTAAACAATTTTGTTCAGTCTTTCCCTCCCCCTCCTCTCTCAATAGTCAATACAGTCAGGGGCAGTCACTTAACCCCAATTGTCTCACTAAAAAAAAAATAGTTAATACAGTCACTTTTTAATCTCTATTCTGAAATAGTAACTATAAATGTCAGGAAGGTCTCCTTGGGGCTTCAGTTTCAAAGGCAATAAGAGGATAGCAACATCTAGACAACATTTGTTTTCCCTAATGTTTGGTGTATGCCTCTATTCTTGTATTAGAAAACATTTTGCATTAAGTCTAGGTGGGATTTATTTGGGGGCTAAGGCAAGGAAAGGGTTAAATTTTAAAAGTTGCCTGAAGGTAGAAAGGTCCAAATAGCATCCAACCTTTAATTCCACCCAGCTCTTCTTCTTTTTCTCCATTTCCCCTTATACTTTACCCAAGCTATCAGGGGTGATACTGTTCAACTGTAAACTGATAATTGTAAATGAATAGGCTTGGTCAGGGAACAAGGTGAGTATTTCCTGTAGGAATTTATAGAAATGCATCTCTTCCAGCCTTCTGAAAATAGAGTAGAACACTAGAGTGGGGCTTCATAGATGTCCTCTAGTTCGTCTTCTAATACAAAACTATTTTTTTTTTTGCACTAGACTTAAAACTTGAATTGGCTGTGTGACCCTGAGCAAGTAAATCACTTTATTCCAGTTTCCTCAGTTGTAAAATGAGGCAGTTGGGTAAGACAATTTCTTTTTTAAAAAAAGTATTTAATTTTTTACAATTATATGTAAAGAAAATTTTCAACATTCAGGTTCTGATTTTGAAATGTTCCAATTTTTTCTCCCTTCCTACCTTCCCCAAGATGGCAAACAATGTGATATAGGTTATGTATGTTCAATCATGTAAAACATATTTCCACATTAGTCATGTCATAAAAGAAGAAACAGAACAAAAGGAGAAAAAATGAAAAAACAAAAAGAAGTGAAAATAGTATGCTTTGATCTTCATTCAGACTCCATTATTACTTTCTCTGTATGTGGAGAGCATTTTCCAAGATGAGACTTTCAGAATTGTCTTGGATCACTGTATTGATGAGAAGAGCAAAGTCTTTCATGATTGATCATTGCATTGCAGTCTTACTGTTACACTGTGTACAATGTTCTGGTTCTGCTCACTTCACTCAGCATTACTACATGTAAGCCTTTTCAGGTTTTTTTGAAATCTGCTCATCATTTCTTATAACACAATAGTATTCCATTACATTCATATACCACAACTTGTTCAGTCATTCCCCAATTGATGGACATTCCCTCAATTTACAATTCTTTTGCCACCACAAAAAAGAGCTGCTATAAATATTTTTGTACATGTGGGTCCTTTTCCCTTTTTTATGATCTTTTTGGGATACAGACCTAATAGTAGTATTGCTAGACCAAAGGGTTTGCAGAGTTTGATTGCCTTTTGGGCATAGTTACAAATTGCTCTCCAGAATGGTTGGATCAGTTCATAACTTCACCAAAAATGCATTAGGGTCCCAATTTTCCCACATCTTCTTTAAAATTTATCATTTCCTTATTCTGGTTAAGCCAATTTCTCCCCCCCACCCCCAATCTTAATAGTATTTTATTTTTTCCGGTTACATGTAAAGATAGTCTTCAACATTCATTTTTATAAAATGTTAAGTTCCAAATTTTTATACCTTCCTTCCTTCCCTCCCTCCCTCCCTTCCCAAGATGACGAGCAATCTGATATAGGTTATATATGTATAATCACATTAAACATATTTCCACATTAGTCATATTGTGAAAGAATCAGAACAAAAGGGAAAAACCTCAAAAAAGAAAACAACAACAAAAGTTAAAATAGTATGATTAAATCTGCATTCTGATTTCACAGTTTTTTTTCTGGATGTGGAGAGCATTTTCTATCATAAGTCCTTTGGAATTGTGGATAAGACAATTTCTAAGATCCCTCTCAGCTGGAATATTCTATAAGATGTGAACTCCACCTTTTAATCACTTCGAATTTCTTTCTCTTTTTTTACCTCAAGATACACTTGCAAAGTTGTGCGCAAGAACTGGAGATCTATCAACTGTGCCACTTGGATACATACTATCAACAGATTGTTTAAAAATGAGGTATAACTACAAAATAATATGATTTAGATGAACAACCTTAAAGTCTGAAGGAGTCTAGAGGTAATCTCGTGCAACCTTCTGTCTACCCAAAGCTTGAACCCCAACTATAGCATTATTGACTACTGGTGATCCTCTCCTTGAATACTGTACCTCTGGTGGTGAAGTCCTCATTACAGGAGGAAGATACAACCTGTTTTACTTTTGAACCTTTTTAATCACTACAGCTATTCTTCCAATGAGCCCAACCTCCCTCTAAATAATTTCCATCCTAGTTCTACTTGCTTATGTTACACAAGTGAAATAGAATCATTTTTTTCTCCACATGACAACCATTTACATATCCTATTTCCCCTTCAAAGTAAAAATCCTAAATTTCTTCATTCAATTCTCAAATGACATTGTTTTCAGATCTGGAGTATGATAATAAATTTTTAACAGCTGGATGGGGGAGAACAGACAGAAGACACACTTTTAATCTTCATTATTGACATTTTCTCCATCACTTTTTTCTTTTTAATAAAAGTATTTTATTATTTTCCAGTTACACGTAAGGTTCGTTTTCAACATTTGTTTTCATAGGATTTATAATTGCAAAATTTTCTCCCACCCTCTCTTCCCTCTCTCCTCCCCAAGATGAAAAGCAATCTGATATAGGTTACATATGGACATTAAACATATTTCTGCATTAGTCACATTGTGAAAGAAGAATCAGAGCACAAAGGGAAAAACTCAAAAAAGAAGGGGAAAAACAGCTCAAAAGTAGAAACAGTATGGTTCAATCTGCATTCAGAATCCACAGTTCTTTTTTTCTGGATGTGGAGAACATTTTCTATCATGAATTTTTTGAAATTGTTATTATTGAATATTTCCATATAGTTATATCTTGCCTCCCCAACCAAATTGTAAGGCAATGTAAAAACAAATGAAATCAATAAAATTTATTTTTAAAACAAGAAGAATTGGAGGTGTTCAGCCTGAAGAAGAGGAAGCTTAGAAGAAAATGACTAATGTCTTCACACATTTGAAGGGTTGTCAAAAAAAAGAGGAATTGGAGTTTTTCTCTTTGCTCCAAGAAGGCAGAATCAGATCATTGAGAAGACACTGCAAAGTGGCTGTTTGTTTTTTGTCCTTGAAGAGGACCACAACATTCAGAGGTGATGTCATGACTTGCAGTAAATTGGATTTAAGTGAGGGAGGTCTGTGCAAGGTCACCAACTTTACTCTCTCCTCTAGAGCCATCTGGGTCCAGTGGCAAGATATATGTCAGGAAGACTGGAGATGGCTCCAGATGCTTAGGACAGTCGGGGTTAAATGGGACTTGCCCAGGTTCACAAAGCTAGTAATTGTCAGGTGAGATTTGAACTCAAATCATCCCAACTTCAGGCCCAATGCTCTACCCACTACGCCACCTAGCTGCCCTAACTGCAAAATGGCAGACTGAGGCTTAAGGAAGGGAAAATGTCCTAACAATTATTGCACTATCCAAAAGTGGGAACAGGCCGCCTTCCTATATTCTTTAATACTTACAAGAGCTTGAGAGGTGGCTAGGTGGCACAGTGGATAAAGCACCAGCCATGGAATCAGGAGGACCTGAGTTCAAATCCGGCCTCAGGCACTTGACACTTACTAACTATGTGACCCTGGGCAAGTCATGGAGGAGGAGGAGGAAAGAAAGAGAGAGAGAGAAAACAGGGGGATATAGATTGGACCTGTGATGTCATCAGTAGAGCAAACTCCCATCTACAGATGCAGGTTAGCACCTTCTCTGCTACTTCCAGTTGTAAGGGAAATGCCTAGAGCTCTGAGTCCAGGGTCATACAACCAAGTGTCAGAGAAGAAACTTGAATTCTGGTCTTTAATGGCTTTGAGGCTAGATTTAACTAATATGACATGCTGGTTCTCATTAAGGAGTACATTAATAACTGACATTTATATAACACTTTAAAGTTTACAAAATATTGTCATTTGAGCTTCAGAACACCTCTCTGAGGCAAAAACTACAGACAGTATTATCCCCATTTAAAAATGATGAAACTGAGACCCAGAAAAATTAAATTACTTGCCCATGGTCACATAGCTAGTAAGTGTCAGAGATGTAGTCTGAACCCAGGTCTTCCTGAATCCAAATCAAGCACTTTATCTTCCCTGTAACATTTATAGACTGGCATACAAATTGACTTGGGCACTAGGTGGCGCAGTGGATAAAGAGTAGGGGCTGGAGTCAAGAAGACTCATCTTCCTGTGTTCAAATTCAGCCTCAGACACATAATAGCTGTTTCACGGTGGGCAAGTCACTTCAGCCTGTTTGCCTTAGTTCGTTATCTGCAAAGTGAGCTGGAGGAGAAAATGACAAACCACTCCAGTAACTCTGTCAAGAAAACCCCAAATGGGGTCATGAAGAGTTGGCCTTGATTGGAAAATGAATAAAGGCAAACTCACTACCTATATGACTTTGAGTGTACAAACATGCTACAAAATGGTTCTATTGAACGTACTAATTTCATCAAAACTCTAAATGTTGCCCTTAACTCACCAGGTGCCAATATACTCTAGAAGCAAGAATCAATTGAGGAATGCCTCCTAGAAGAGATCATTACTGAGCTGTTTTGAAAGTAGGCAGGTAGGACCAAATTCTTTCCACTATAACTAAAGAGGTGTGTATTATTACTCTGTCCTGGCAAATATTTTCTAAGATGCAGGACTGATGTATGGAGTTTATTAGAGCAATGGAGAAGAGTCAGATTCTCCCTCTTCCCCCAAGGGATTCAGTACATACACTGTTGCATAGAGTCCTGTTGTGCCAATTCTTACAGCTAGAGCAGTGTAGTTGATAGCATGATGGACTTGGAGTCTAGAAGACCCAGATTCAAATTCAGCCTTGGTTACTTACTATCTATGTGACCTTGGCAAGTCATTTAACATCTCTAAGCTTCAGTTTCTTCATCTGTAAAATGAGCAGAAGAGTTCCTCACTGGGTGTGTTGTTCAGTCATTTGTCAGTCATGTCCATCTCTTAGTTACCCCATTTGGGGGTTTTCTTGGCAAAGATACTATAGTGGTTTGCCATTTTCTTCTCCATTTCATTTTATAAATAAACGGAGACAAACAGGGTTAAATAATAACTTGATCAGGGTCACATAGCTACTGAGAGCTGGAGGAAAATTTGAATTCAGGTCTTCCTGAGTCCAGGTCTGGTGCTCTATCCACTGGACCACCTAGCTGCCACTGTTAATGAGTGTAATGAGAGACAAATGAGATTATATATCTATATGAAATTATATTATTTTAAATAATAACATATAGAGTCCTTTAAGGTTTGTAAAGCACCACACACATATACATACACATTAATTACATGGATATAGCTTTACATATATATATATATATATATATATATCATCCATCCATCCACTCACCCACCCACCCACCTACATTTACAAACTTTAAAGGGTTTTATAAATGTTAGCTGCTACTACTAGTAGTATTGTACAAATGAAGAAGAGTAGAAATTAATGCAAAAAAAAAATCATTTGGTAGTAACTTAAATAATTCTTACTGCTAGGGTGAGCAAATCTCTCTCGAAACTGACAGAGTATTTATTCTCCAATACCACAGTCTTTGGTAAATTTCTGGATAAGACATTTCTTAACTTCTCCTATATTCTCCAATTTGATGTGTGGTGTTTTTTTCTTTCCACTACTAACAGTGAAAACAGCTCAGCAAGGAAAATAAACCACACAAAAGATTCCAAGAAGAGTTAGATGATCAATATTACTCATCCATAGCAACAACATCTGGCACAGGACTGATCTAGGAATGTTATCAGCCTTCTGTCAGCAATGCTTTGTTTTCTTCATGTGACTGGGTAATAAAGGTAAAATGAAGCTTCTTCCAGCCCTAGTGACTCTAGAATTGACAATGAGTCTAATTACATGTATAGGTTGATGAATGATTGTTTGCATGTGTGCTTTTACCATTTTTTGTATACCCAGCACTTAGCACAGTGCCCAGTGCATAGTAGGTGCTTAATAAATATTTATTGATTGATAATGACACAGTATGTTCATTTCACTTGTATTCCAACATCAGGACACTTTAGTTTGATAGGTATGAACATTCTCGTAGCATAAAAGAAGAACATCAAGAATATTTACATGTGTATAACTGTGCCTGAATATGCACTGTGGAAGATGAGATCTTGGCAAGGGAAATGGATGACCAGCTTTTTATGGGAAGTAAACACTTTAACAGTGAGGCTTAATGAAAAATGGTAGCAGTACTTGGACTGGCGATAGTCCAGGGATCAAATTCTGCCACTGCCACTTAAGCTCTTAAGAGCTGTGAAGCAGTGGGCAAATTATCTATCTTTTCTGTCACTCAGTTTTCTTACCCGTAAAATGGGGATAATAATACTGCTTACACCAAAGGATTATTGTGAAGACTACTTGTGATGATATATGTAAAATACTTTATAATCCTTATATCAGTTACTAATTCTTATTTTCTTGTTATTAAATGTAACACAGAGACATCTGTAGATATCCACTGTTATTCTTACCTGCCACCCTTCAGTCAGGAATTTCTTTTTTAAAAACCTCAAAACCAATTAAGTGAGCTATCTTCATTTCTACTCTTTAGATGGAGGCAGCAGGACCCTTCAAACCATTGAAATCCCCAAAATAAATATAGACTATAAACATATTGCCAAATGAAATCCTAAAATTAAGCATGCTGATTAAGCTGTCTCCAAAACTCATGTGGATTTTATAATTGATATTTTAAAGTGATATACCAAGAAAAGGATAAAATAGAACAACCACAAGTACATTCATTCAACAGACATTGCCTACATTGTACTAAGTACCATATATATATATATACATATATGCACATATGCATACATATATAAACACTTTTATGTTTAACACTAATACCAAAAGCCATTTGAATGTTATTTTAACTCACCTTATGCCTTTATAAAGAATGAGACTTTCTTACATCTGTGATCATTTGACCCGTTTTCTCAACTATGGGTCATTGATATATGCATATGCTAACTTTTAAAATTAAAAAATCAAAGTTGATTTCAGAGTTCTCTTTGAGAATATTTTTGTGGTTATTATTAGAATAGTGAATGATATAATCATGGTGGTAAAATTCTGGGCATACATGTTTGTTTTAGTGCAACTTGAGACCTAAACATTAACTTCTGATACAAGGAAAAAATGCAAAATACTATAAATATCTATTTACTATCATAGTTGCTAATACAGGTGCACAGGTTGTTTTCATTGGTAACTATTCAGAGAGCAGACAGGAGGAAAAGATGAGATACTGTTGACCTGTGTCATAACAAACTTTACCAGTTACCTTCTGTGTTCATTTGATGTGTTTGTGGTTGAGAAAGGAGGGAATTCCGAGGAAAAAGAAAAATTGAACATTTGGGCCCATGTTAGAACCACTGTGGAGAAGAAAAAGCACTGGATTTGGATAGATGATCTGGGTTCAAATCCTAGCATTGCTACTGTGTTGTTCAGTTGTCTGACACTTCATGATCCCATCTGGGGTTTTCTTGGCAAAGATACTGAAGTGGTTTGCCATTTCCTTCTCCAGCTCATTTTATACGTGAGGAAACTGAGGAAATAGGATTAAGTGACTTGCCCCAGGGTCGCACAGCTAGTGTGTGAGACTGGATTTGGACTCAGATCCTCCTGACTCCAGGTCTCTCCCTCTATCCACTGGACCTCATAGCTGCCCAAATCAGCTGCTACTTTACTAGCTGTGTAAACTGAGTAAAGTCATTTAACTCCTCTGGGCTTCAGTTCCCTTTATCTTCAAAACAATGAAGGTTTTAGTATGTCATCTTTAAGGTCTCTTCCAGCTCTAATTCCTACATTGTACTAACAGAGGACATGAAGTTAAAAACCTTGTCAATAATCCATCTTGGGTTCACTGTGCTACCTACTTCATAGACAAACATATGAGAATGATGGACTCTGCAAATTGGAAGGGACCGAAGAGATCATCCAAGGCAATGTGTACCTGAACAAGAATTCCCTTTACAAAATCCCAGCCATGTGGCCATCCAGTCTTTTGCCAAAAGATCTCTACTGAGGGGAAACCACTGTCTTCTGAGGCAGCACATTCCATTCTTGCATAGCTTTAATTGCCAGGAAGTTTTTCCTTAAATCACGCCTAAATTCACCTCTGCAATTTCCAATCACAGTATTCCCAGCTTTATTTATATAGGTTCTTCTCTTAATGTAGTCCAAGATTACTTTAGCTTTTTGGCTGATATTACAAGGGTCATGCAAAGATCTGTATGAAAATGATGTGGAGTGAGGAAAACAAAACTGACACAATTAAACACATTTAAATTTAAAAGCCTCTGGCCAAATACAGTAGTATTATGTATTATCAGTCACCATCCCTCTTTCATGTTTTGCTATATGATTGTTTTGAGGAGAAATGTATGTAGTTTGTCTGATGTGTCACATCAAAGTTTAGTTATATATATATATATATATAAACTATATATTTTAACACACGCAAATATATATATGTTAAAATCAAGGGCCATATTGGTATATTTGTTCATAGTGTCTATTAATCGTTAAAGGAGCTTAGGCAGAGGTTTACTAGTCCCTTTCATGGACTACATTTTAGTCATTCCCTGATTTTCCCCCCTAATTTTTCCCATCTCTTTGCTTTTCTACCAGTTGTCCTCCTGGAATCATCTCACCTCAACAACTCGGGCTGCCAGAATCTTTTCCTTTCTGAAAGGCACACCTCAGGCGCCACTGCTCTCATGAAGTCTTTCTTGATCTCGACAGTTCAAACACAAAGTGTTACAGAAAACATGAGAAAATCAATTTAGAGTTGGTTAGAAAGAAACTTAGGCAAATGCCATCATTTTACAGGTGAGAAAGGCTAAATGACTTCCCCAAGGTCACATAAGTGACAGGTATGTCAAGAGCTGAGATGTGAATCCGGTTACTCTGCCTCCACGTTTTGTGCTCTTTCCTTTATGCCAGGCTAGGTTCTTAAAAAGGGTAAAGAGAAGTTAGATTTTTTTCAATTCCCAATTTCAACTTCTTGATTCTCAAGTGAAACAATATGTTGGCTACTGACTTTCTTCTCTTTTTGGACCTTATTCATGTCTGTTTCATGAAGGGATCTTCTTAAGAAAACTGACAAAAATTCATGACCTGAGTACTTTAGGTTAATACTTTCCATCTGTAGGGAATATACTTCTAACCATTTAACGTAGAGAATTTGCATTTTGATTTTTAATGGACCAAGAGGGTCTATTATATTTAATTATACCAGTGAAAAGTACTACACGAGTTAATTATGATCTTAAAGGACTTATTTCTAAGAAGATAGATCTGGCGTTCCATCACTTAAACGCTGTTATATGTCACTGGGACTCAGGTTCTAATAAATGTATTCCGTTAAGAGCCACTTTGGCTCTATTTGTTATTACATCCAATTAAAGCAGTGACCACCTAGCTCATCAGTGATTAAAAGGGATGATGTGTCTGAGACAGAAGCCTCATTAACGAAAACCCAGCTTTCCGGATTAGGTAACAAAACAGGTGGTTCCCCCCTCCCTCCTTTTTCCTATTCCATCTGTTCTCTGGTACCAGCCCTCCCCTCCTTAACCCGCCCCCCTTTCAAACAAAGAAGATATAGCCTGAGCCTAGGAGGAGGGTGCAGGATCCGAGAAATGACCTACCTGGAAGGGAGCAGAGCGGGGCGTCTGCAAGTGTAGACCCCCTCCTCGGGAGGGTGGGGGAGGCGCGGAGGCGGAGAGGTGCCAGTGTCAAAACTGGAAGGTGAAGGCGGCGGCGGCAGCGGCTGTGGCACGGTCTGGTACGGCCGAGTGGGTGCGCGGAAAAGTTCAGGATGCCTTGCGTGTGAGTGGCGGCGCCCGAGGAGGAGGTACTTACTTCGCCGCTTGGCATGTATGTCTGCATGTGGGAAGGAGAGAAGCGGACGGGAGGCAGGGGGAGGCAGGGGGAGGCAGGGGGAGGCAGGGGGAGGCTGGGGGGTGGCGACTCCGGGGCAGCCGCAGCGGCAGGTAGAGGACGGAGTAGGGGGAGGCGGCAAAAGAGGGCTCCCCACGCCTTAGCCGGAGCTCTTCCTTTCGGAGCAGCTGGCAGGAAGAGAGGGGAGCTCCGCGGCCGAAGCCAGTCAATGAGGGAGAGTGTTGCTGGCAGGGAGGGAAAGGGAAGAGGCGGAGCGTGGGAGCCAGCGGTGTCAATAATACAATAGGGCTCTTGTGTGTCTGCCGCCGCCGCCGCCGCCGCCTCCTCCTCCTCCTCCTGCTAGCCCGGGAGAGGAGGAGAGGGAACGAGAGCCCACGGGCTGCGGGGAGGGAGCGAGGGGGGGAAGAAGGGAAAGAAAAGGGGGCGGGGGGCGCCTGGGGAGGAGACTCCGCTGCCTGCCGCTGGCATGAGGAGTGGAGCAGCACCCGCCGAATAGGCAGGCAGACGCGGGCGGTCGGGAGAAGGGAGGAGGTGGAGGAAAAGGGGAGGGGTGGCGGGAAGGGAGGGGAGTGGGGGGGGTAGAGAAGAAAGCGAGCAAGCCCGGGCAGGCGGGGAGCGAAGGAGGGAAGGAAGCGAGCGCTGGGGCAGGAATGAGCCCGAGGAGAAAGCCCTGATTCCTCACCGGACTTACTGCACAGCCCACGGCCAGACGGAAGCCCAAATAAAGCCAGAAGGTAAGGGGCCGCGGGGGTGGGCGCAGGGGCTGGAAAGGGGACTGGGGGAGGGGGTTCGTCAACCGGCCGCCCCTTGCCCTTGTCGGCCTCCTCCTTGGCTGGGGCCTGGCGGGTGGAGAGGAATCGGGAAGGGAAGGAAGGAAGAAGGGGGTTGGGGGTGACTGGTGCTCCTGCGGCCGCTGCCTAATGGAGACGGTGCCCGTGCAGCGCCGGGAGCGGCTCCGGCCTCGCGCTCGCTTTGCACGTTTGGGCTCCTCTGGCAGCTCCCGACTGACCGCGATGCCCGGACTGTCGGTCGGCCCGCCCTCTTTTGCTCTGGTGCTCTGCCCTGCACTGACCCCGCTGCCCGCCCGTGTGTCAGCTCCGCGCCCCGGGCTCCAGACAAGCCTCCTTGCAAGCCCCCATCGCCCCAGTTCTGGAGGGCGCACGAGATAGAGACCCACTCTGTGTGTGTGTTTATGCGCGTGTGTGTGCGCGTGTGCGTGCACGCTGGTGCTCTCATGTGGGTCTCAGTCCTTGCACCAGGCTGGAATTTAGCGCCGGAGCCACTGCGGCTGCTTGGCTTATGCAGGGGGAGGCGGGGGAAGAGGAAGAACTGGGCCGGTCGCCGCCGCCGCCCCCCACCCCCACCCCCACTCCCACCGTCTCTCCTGTGTCATCTTAAGTATCAGGGCCCTCACTCACCTCCTCCTCCTCCTCTTCTCTGTTTGCTGCTGTCCTGCAGCTCTACCCTTTCCTCTTTCTCTATCTCCACCCCCTTCCCCTCGCGCCACTCACCCTGCTTGCTTGGGGCAGGCGGGCGGACTGGCTAGTTAGCTAGCGGGTTCGAACCGGGAGGGCGGCGGCCCAAATAGCAGCAGCAGCAATAGTAGCCTGGAGTTCGGGGAGGAGGACCTGCTTTTTGTAGAGTCGGGCCACGGGACAGGCGGGATGCTCTGGACTTTGGGAGACTATTGAGAAATGCCTAAGGCAGAAGAAAAGGGGAGGGGCTGGAGGGAAGAGAAAGGGATTTAGAGGGGGCACAGTAGGGGAGTCTAAGGTTAGAGGGGACGGCTGTGGGGGGAAAAGCACATACTTAGGAGCCACTTGCGCTGTTAGCTCTCGCGGTGGGAGAGTGTTAATTTGTGCCCTTGAGTGCACCAGCTGTGAGGTCTCCTAGTGCCAACAAAGAAGTAGCAAGAGGCAGCCCAGTAACCTGCAGGACTTTTAACTTTCCCTCCTCTCGGTTGGTCACTGTTGTTCTTGAATTAGTGTGGTTGGCCTGCTGTTTCCAGGAGTGCTGGTACTTGGGGGATGTGGAAGTCGGGTGTGATTTCCTGGTTTGTAAAGACATTCTCCAACCCTCCAGGACACTGGAAACTTTTTTTTTCCTTCTCGAACATGCATGCTCGACTCTTCTGGCAGTAGTTTTTATTTCTTTCCTGCAGGAATGTGGGGCGGTCTATTTAAAAATAATCCTGTCACCACCACCCTTTTTGAAGCCAGATGTGACAGTAGATGAAGTGTGCTTTAAAATGGTACAGGACAAACTTAAAAAAAAAAAAGGTACAGGACAGCTTATTAAACTTCAGTATATCTTAACATTTTAGGAAGGGAGGGTGGTGGATGGCACTCAGTCGATCAGTGTTACTTCATTTCAATTAAATAAACAGAGAGCTTATTAAGTTTTGCACTAGGGTGGGTGTGATGAGAAATATGAAGATGAATAAAACACTGCCCCTGCCCTCCATAAGTTTAAAATCTTTTAGATCAAATGAGACAGAAATGAAGATGAAATAAAACATGGGTATAGATAAAGACAGTGCTAAAGGGCAGGAAGTACAAAGGGTTTTAAGAAGTCAAGGGAGGGAGGACTTGCTCTCGATTTGGTAGTAAAGGGAAGGGATCAAGGAAAGTTATATGGAAAATGATGGAGCTAATTAGGCCACGATGTACAATCATTAAAAAAAAATTGTAATGTCTTTTGGTGGGGGAAAGGGAAAGAGCATTTCCTTACGTCTTGGCAGGGTAGGGAAAGAAAAAAACCACGCATGTTAAATAATTATTACTTTTTAAAAGGTAGAGTTATTGTATATTCCCTATAAAAATATTTAGCTGATTTGTGGCATACTACCAAAGGTTGTAGGAAACTTGTTGGGTTACTTCGGACACTTTCCCCCTTGATTGGGCTATAAGGAAATTCTCTGGTCTAGGTGTGTGGAAGCTTTCTTCTACACACTTAGTTCTCCAGTACAGGATGAAACACTTCTTGACTTGCCAGAACCTCTCAGCTTCCAAATCCCATGCTATATGGTTTTATAGGAAATCAAAAGAGATGTGATTATTCAACCATTTAACTCCTCAGCAGGGTTGTACTGCCGAGTGGTAAACATTACAGAAAGAAGCCTTGGAGGTAGAAGACCCATCTGTCTTTCCAGGAATACAGAAATTGTCATCTCTTCAAGGAACCCTGCCTAAAGCTGCCCTGTAAATCAACCCTTTATTTCCTGCAGCCTGTCAAAGGAATGAAAAATAATTTAAGTAAGAATTAACATGGACAAGAGTCTTGTTAGTTTAGACTAAAATAGTGCATTTCCCCCCATTGTCATTGATTTTTTAAATTTATTTATTTTTTTTTTTTAGTGAGGCAATTGGGGTCAAGTGACTTGCCTAAGGTCACACAGCTAGTAAGTGTTAAGTGTCTGAGGTCGGATTTGAACTCAGGTACTCCTGACTCCAGGGCCGGTGCTCTATCCACTGCGCCACCTAGCTGCCCCCATTGTCATTGATTTTGATTTAAAAAATGATCTTTCTCTCCAGATGACATCTCTGAAGTTATTTTATGGCAATATAGAAGTGGGGAGGGAAGCTGTTAATAGAAGGGAAGAAGTAAAAGTCATGCTGCTTTATTATTTCCTTTAATACTTAATAAACTCCATAACTATAGCAATAGGAATTGTGATCATTGTATATTTTTAAAAGTACAGTTCTTCTGAAATTAGAATGACTTATAAAACCATATAAATATCATCTGAATATCATAAGTAGAAATACAGAATGACTTTTATGGAGAATTTCAAGATTTACAGGGTCTACTTTCAACACAACCAGAGTGAAATAGGTCAAGCACATATTATTACCCTTATTTTATAGATGAGGGACTGAGGTTGAGAGGTCCAGTACTTGTCCAAGATCATATGGTTAATAAATGGCAGAAGGCAATACTTGAACCCTGGGCTCTTTGGCTCCAAAACCAGTGTACTTTCTGCTTTGTTATATCATATTACCTCCAGAAGATGATTTTGTTATGAACACAGAGCCTTATTATAATCTGAGACAATAATTCCTTTTTATCCTAGGAATCTTCTTAAATATGTTTTATTAGTTTATGGGGTTTTATGGGGGTGGGGTAGAGGAGATTCCTTTCCAGTTTTGACAGGTGAAGGTCCCATCATATTCCCCCCCAAAAAAATTTTAAACTTTTAAAAAAATCAGTTTTTCATTGAACTGAACTCATGCCATGTTTTTACCTTCTTACCTTCAGTACTTGTCTCCTCAATTTTGTTTCCCCATTGAAGAGCTTCTAATCTTATATAGTCCCCTTAAAGCATGTATGTGTGTATATGTATACACACACATATTGTTTATTATTGGCTGATCCATAACTGGTTAATCCACAGTTAAACATTCATGCTATTTGCTTTTCCTTGTTCTTCCTGGTTTGTAATTTATTGGCAAAAATCTTATAAATTACTTCTGACTTTTGGATCCCTATACAATTGATCATGTGTAGATGAATTGATGCCTATTCCTTTTAACAGGTCATGTGTAACTGAGGGGAGCAGTTGGGTCCACCTTCAGACTTATAAAGGTGGAAGGATATGATGTGCTTTCATTGTGGTTGAAATAAGCCAATGGAAAGAGTAAGTTAAGATAAAGAATAATAGGTGTAGTATGGGCTCTACAAATGGAATATTTTGACTTCATGATCAGGTGCCCTTTACTCTCCCCATCACCTACAGTTTGGCTCAAGCATAGCCTAATCTAAATTTAGGGCCTCCTTGTTTAAAGAGTCTTGACTTTTGTCATCTCTCCTGCCTTCAGAGGGACATCCTTGATCACATGTAATGTTCAAGGAAGAAGAAAATTCAAATTTTTATCTCTTACTAAATAGTTGTGTGTTTGTGAGCAAATGCATTTGTATGGTTCTATGACATTGCTCCCCTTTTAGCCAATGTATTCCCTTTGACTTTGGGTATGGGCTAGAATTGAACTATTAAGATAGTGGTATATTTTAGAAGTAAGTAGAAAGTTAGTTGGTGAGAGATTAGAGGTAGAAATTGGTCTGATTTTTGGTGGCAAACATTGATTCCATACTTTATGAAACAAATGACCAAAATGAGATAATAGATTATAGGACAGTATTCAGGACTAAACACAGTACTGAAAAAGAGTGAGGTGTTTTCCATCAGACTGTACAAAAGAAATACTACATGTAGCCCAAGCCAGCAAATCACACAGATTTGAAAGCAGTTAAATTCTACTACTCAAATAGCATACTTCTTCAGTGAATGTGAAAGCATATCTATGGGACGACTGACAAGACTACCATGCTGGACACCAGAACAAATTTGGAGTGTGAAAAAAGATGTTAGGGTCTAAACATGAATGAAGTTTGGAGCTCCCACACGTGCCATATCAAGCTTCTTGAATAGTTTAATTAGCATTAGAGCAAGCCATGCTTAATCATACATAGGAAGACAAGATCACAAGCAAAAGAATGTAGTAGCCCTTCCTTCAGAGCTAACATGAATACCAAAAATTTTTTTATGGAAAAACTATATTCCTAGAAAGCAATAGGTTTTACTAAATTAAATAGAATAATGAATGGGGGGGGAAATAGAGTTCTGTTCATGGGAAGGCTAAACTTGTATGCTATGAAAAGAAAAAAACCACATGAATTAAAAAAACACACCACCTTGTCATAATTGTGGGAATCACTGATTCTTTTATACCTTATCCAAGAAACTTGACTTAGGGTATATTGCTTTTCCAGGCCCCCTATTTGCTTCCTTCCATTTTTCATTTCTCATTCTCACTCTGAGGTGACATGATAAATGACTGTGATCAGGAAGTATGTGATATAAAATCTCCACAGAGGGCTGTAAAGTAGCACCAAGGGTCCTGGGTAAAGTTAGACTGTGATGGGAGCCAAGGAAATGGATTTTATGTATGTTCTGAGCAGGCAGGTCCCTGTGAGGTTAGCTAGTTTGCCATGCACTGCAACATGTTTTGATGTTGTATGGTACAGGCAGTAAGTTGGATCATTAATATCAAGTACTCAAACTTTGCCAGTAAAAGTTTGAGCTGGGTATTTTTGTACAGTGGGTGGTGGCAAGATAACTGAGTGCTTCTGGAACGCTGCAGGGTGGAATATGCAGAAGAGAGCAGAAATGTTACTAGAATTGTAACATTATAGAACTGGGAGAAGCTGTGGGGATTATCAGTTCTAAACTCCTCATTTTATATCCCCATCCCCAAAGAAGTAAAGGGACATAGTGACATACTTCTTCTAAAAGAGTGTGACTTTACTTTTGGGAAATAGCTGTAGGGACTGTCAGTCCATTCTGTCAGTCAAATGAGCATTTACTAAGTTCTTACTATGGGCCAAGGACTGTATTAAACACTGGGAATACAAATAAGTTGAAAGAAAGACAGTCCCTGCCCTCAACAAGCTTGTATTCTAATGGGAGAAACAGATAAAGGGGAGCTGAAGAGAGGACAGGGTAGACAAATGTAATCCTGTAGGCATAACAGGAAGTTCTGAGTGCAGCCTGCAGAGGAATGGGACGTGGCTGGCCTGGGCACCCTACTTAAATGGACATTCTTGGAAGCCTGAACCAAAGAGAGGGAGTCATTCTTTTTGAGCAGGGGTTCTTAACTTTTATTGTTTCATGAACCTATTTGTCAGTCTGGGGATGCTGTTTCAGAATAATGTTTTTAAATGCCTAAAATAAAACACATAGAAACACAAAGGAAATCAATCATATGAAAAGCAGTTATCAAAGTATTAAAAAAGTCCACAGTCCCCAAATGAAGAGCCCCTTAATTTTTGTATATATATATACATGTATATATGATTTTCCCCTAAATATTAAAACAATATTTTAATATTTAATTTTTTTCAAATTTCTGTTCCTCCTTTCATCCCCTCCCTTCTCCCTAAGATAAGCAATGCAATATAGTTCATACATATGCAATCATATAAAACATTTTCACATTAGTCATTTTGTACAAGAACACTTGAATTAAAAAAAGAATGAAAGAAAAAAGTGAAAAATTGTATGCTTCAGACTGGATTCAGTCAATATTAGTTCTTTCTCTGGAGGCATGCTTCATCAAGAGTCCTTTGGGATTGTCTTGGATCGTTGTATTGCTGAGAATAGCTAAGTTATTCACAGTTCTTCATCTTACAATATTGTTGTTACTGTGTATAACAAAGAGCCAGCCTCTAATTCAGAGACACAAAGTTGTGAGTAGATTGGTGAGGCCAAGAGGCAGAAATAGTGGTGTCCTGGAAATTACTTGGTTCTGTAAACCTAGCCAAAAGGAAATTGTCTTTATGTTCATGGAGGGTGGAGAGAGTTAGCTGTGGTTGAGCTTTTCAGCCTGATAGACAACCAGATTGTCCCTATAATCATCTCTTAGTGGGCTTGGTTACATGTATATATAATTTCATAATATTCTTTTGTAAGTTTACATGTAAAAGACATTTTATGTAAATTGACATAATGTATGAAGTAGCTTTCATTTTGTTACAACGTTAGAACCAAATTGCTTTTCTATGCCCTCCCTCCCTTCAGTGACAGAATCCTAGTGGCCAGGAAGTTTTAAGGGAAGCTCCAGCTAGACTCTTTATCTTCTCCTTTCTTTAAAAAAAAAAATCCAGACGAGCACCTCATAAAACCTGAACAACTTAATAGGCCATTTCCCCTCTAGCGAGCTATCCTGGCAGAGACAAAATTTCCTGCCTCTTTCATTAACTTAGATGATAAGTTTGTGTAGCAATGACTAAAGCTAGCTCTGTTGGACATTTTGAAAATGTAGTTTAATTATATTATGACTTTTGATTTTTAGGCTATACAATAAAAGCAACTTGTTATCCTAACTGTTAAGCCCTAAGAGCCTGGGATTGGAAGAGAGTCGTGACTGGTAACCTAGGTTGTTTATCATGGTCAGAAATGGAAATGTCAAGTGTCAGACTTTGGTTAGAGTAAGTAATGATGGAGTTTCTTCATTTACTAAAAGGGTTTTGGTTCTGTCTTTAATGTTCATTAGAGAAAGGGAGGACTCATGCTTCTCATTTACTTAGGGTTGTTGTTGCCAATATAATGGTAGTTTTTCTCTTTGAAATTTTTTTTCTTGTTGGACAGAACAAAACTTGTTCTGTCCTCTGTAATTAATATGTATAACAATTATATTACTTTGATGGATATATAGAAAATCAGCAACAAAGCCCTTGGGCTACTTTTGGTAAGCATCTTTTAAAAAGATTCTGTTTAAAAATATTGTGTATTCATGAACTTAAATACCATGGATATTTTAGTTGTTAATATTTTCCTCTTATTCTCTTAACTGAGTTGAATGATGGTGTATCAGTTGAAACAGGACATTTGGCCTTGAAAATTTTAGAAATAAATGGAATTAGAAAGCATTAGGAAGTTTTCTGCTATAGTAGAAGAAAGGAGAAGGCTAACTAGTATTAGCAGGAATCATTGGTAGTACCTGAGCAAATTAGCCCCTGTAACAAACAAGTAGCAATTCTAGGAGCCTAAAGTTGTTGTTGTTCCAGGAAAATTTTAAATGCAATTCACCAAGCATTTGAGAAGTTCCTATTGTGTGTAGCAGACTGTAATAAATTCTGTGGGAGATGCATAGCTTATACCAGATGGGGTCCCTACTGTCATGGAGATGATAGTTCAGAAGGGGCTTTGCTATGTAAACAAAAAATCACAAAATTATAAAAATAATTATAAAAAAGAAAGCATTAGAAAGAAACAGTTGATTTAACTTTGTATTCCAGTTGTATATTGAAAAACAGAATAATACAAATGGACTTGATTATTTTTGCTGGTACAGGATGGTACCAGTTTCTGTAATTAAACTTAAACTATGTGTTTATAACTAAAAACAAAGACAATCTGAGAATACATATTTACCTGAAAAGTTGTAAGAAAATTTATAGCTCCTCATCATTCCTTAATAGAGATTTTTAAAAGGTATATAGTAAAATAAAATGCTGAAACATCATTATTCTCTGTATTGGAGTAAAAGCACTTAGCATGGGGGGCAGCTAAGTAGCTCAGTGGATAAAGCCCTGGATTCAGGAGGACCTAAGTTCAAATTCGGCCCCAGACACTTGACACTTGCTAGCTGTGTGACCCTGGGCAAGTCACTTAACCTTCATTGCCCCACCAAAAAAACCCAAAAACCAAACCAAACCAAAAAAAAAGCACTTAGCATGGAATGATGGGAAAAAGCACTGGTCTTAGAATCCAAAGAATGTTGGTCAGAGGTCCTGACTTCAAATCCATGCTCTTTTCTTGTTTGAGTTTGAGCAAGTAATTTAACCTCTGTTGACCTTAGTTACTTCATTGAGAGAGTTGGACTAGAGAGCCTCTAAGGTCCCTTTCAATTCTAAATCTGAATCTGTATTCCTAAAACATGGGTTTGAAGGTGCAACTTCTTAGGTACGTAACCCTATGTACATCTTTAAAATAGGGGTGATTGATTGTGTGTGTATGTGTGTTGTTTTTTTGTGAGTGTACTTTATAATGGTAAAGGATTATGTGTATATAAACTGTTATTATCATGATTTGGTCAAGAAGAAGACTGAAATCCTACCATATTTTTAGTACAAAGCCGAGTAATCTTTTTTTTAAAGTTTTCAACATTTGTTTATATAAGATTTCAAATTTCAAAATTTTCTCCCTCCCTCCCCTTCCTCCTCCCCTAGACAGCAGGTAATCTGATATAGGTTATATATACATGATAACATTAAACATTTCTGCATTAGTCATGTTATAAGAGAAGAATCAGAGCAAATAGGAAAAACCTCAAAACAGAAAAATAACAGCACCAAAAACAAAAGAGATAGTATGGTCCACTCAGCATCCATATTCCACAGTTTCTTTTTTTTCTGGATTTGGAGAGCCTTTTCCATCATGAGTCCTTTGGAATTTTCTTGTACTGTTGGATTGGTGAGAAGAATCTAGTGTATCACAGTTGATCAACACATAATGTTGATGATACTGTGTATAATGTTCTTCTAGTTCTGCTCATCTCACTCATCATCAGTTCATTCAAGTCCTTCTAGGTTTCTCCAAGCCCAGTAATCTTAAAATGGTTAAGACCGTGGTTAGGTACTAGCAACTTTGGCCACTAACCTTTGCCATATATCTTTGCTCGTGAAGTTCTGCAGGTGGGTTTCTTTAACTGTAGAGTTCATTGATAGATTCTGGAGAATGTTAATGCCATATGGGGTTAAAAGAGATAAAATGTACCTGGTGACACCTCATTTTTAGCAGACTTATTACCTAGAGATTCTTTATGGGCATTATTTAAAATTGTACCCTGGGAAGCTAACCTGGTGGCCTTTTTTGTATAATGTTCTCTTTTAGACAATCTTATTGTGGTGGAATCAATCAACCAACAAGCATTTATTAATGACCTACTATGTTCTAGATATTGTGTTAGGTACACAATAGGGATACAAATATAGAACTGAATAGTTTTTGCCCTCACAGGTATTACTTTTTTTTTTTTTAGTGAGGCAATTGGGGTTAAGTGACTTGCCCAGGGTCACACAGCTAGTAAGTGTTAAGTGTCTGAGGCCGGATTTGAACTCAGGTACTCCTGACTACAGGGCCAGTGCTCTATCCACTGCGCCACCTAGCTGTCCCACAGGTATTACATTCTAATAGAGAGATGGAGTCTCAGTTTCCTTTTTAAAAAAAAAGCCACAACAAACCAAGACTATGCTCCTTATGGTCTGAATGCTGGTAATCATCTAAGTTTTCCAGAAGCATTTCAAAGTGCCTCTGATTTTAAAATTATGAATCCTAATTTGATAAATAACTGGATTTTAATATAGAAGGCTACCTGAAATTGGGGTTTTGCATCAGCTATCCCCACTATGCCCGCTAATTAATTGCATTCACTTCATTCTGACACATGAAGCCCAATGATCTGTAACTGAGTATATACAGCCTTCTGGAAACAGCACTGGAGGGTGTTATAGTGGAAAGAGCACTGGCCTATGAATTGTGAGAACCAACTTTTCTTTAGTAATTTAAGATCATATGTTGGCCCCCATCTGTCTGGGAAACTTCAGCAGGCCACTTTTTCCTGGGTCCACCTTTCTGAATCTCCATTTCCTCATCTGTAAAATGCAAAAGTCTCTCTGGGTGATCTTTAAAGTCTCTTCCAGTTCCAATATGACTTTATGACGTTGGGATCTGAGATACCTGAGTTTTAGGGCTTAATTCTTCCTAGGCTTACCCACCTCCATAATGAGTAAGATAATATATACCAAATCATCTTATTCTTTGCCTGTACTACACAGTTAACATACTTATATACTGCTTGCTATCTTCTTCACCAAACATATATAATATGCATGTCCAGATAAATGGTGAGTTCCTTGTTGGCAGGGACAGTCTTGTCTTGTACTATTTCTGTATTGCACCATGCCGGTTGCATAGATACTCTAACAAGAGGAAATCCAGCTTTTAATCCTGGTCATGCTACTAAATAATTAAGTGGTTTTGAGCAAATTTTAAAAACTTCTTTGAGCCTCTATTTCTTCATCTGTAGAACAACAGCATTGGATTAGAATAGTGATGTCGGGGGCAGCTAGATGGCGCAGTGGTTAAAGCACCGGCCCTGGATTCAGGAGTCCCTGAGTTTGGATCTGGCCTCAGACACTTGACACTTACTATCTGTGTGACCCTGGGCAAGTCACTTAACCACCATTGCCTGAAAAAAAAAATTTAAGAATAGTGATGTCAAACTCAAATAGAAATGGGGCCCACTAAATTGTACATAATCCTGCAGGTTGCATACTGACTTAATTTAAAAATGTAATGTTATCCGTGTTTTATAATATTTTTATTTATTTTGTCAAATGTCTTCCAATTACATTTTAAGCTGATTCCTTGCTGCCCAGTAGCTATGTTTTTGACACCTCTGGACCAGATCTCCAAGGCCCCTTCCGGGTCCAATGTCTATGATTCCATGATGTATTGACTTTATATCTTGCTTGATATATGACAATGCACTTCCTCCACTTTACCCCAACCTTGAGAGGCTAAGATGCTCAGACTTTAAAATGCCTGTAGTTATGAATACAAAAAAATGTAAAAATCTACCATAAACAGTTTAAGAAATTACCATTTACTGAGCTCTTAGGAATATTTCCATTTCTACCCAGAAAAAATAAACTAGGGCAGTATTTCCCAAGCTAATTTGTCCATAGAACATTTTAGGGCTTCAGAGATATTGATAAAAATCTGTACATGCTGTTCTGGGGGTATTCTGTGCTTCTATATAAAGAGAGATGGTGGGGAAATTTTGAGGCAAAATAGAGAAGTTCATTTTAATCTTGGAAAACTTGAATATAATAAGGATGTTAAAATAGATGCATAATTTCATATTTAGTAAATTGCAGGAAAAACATTAACGTGGAAATTCAGAATTCTTATGCAAAGAGGGTTCTGTTTTATACAGTTTGGAAAATGCTGAACTGGGTTTTCTTTGTTGTTTTTTTAAGCTTGTAAACAATGACTTTGATTTACTGGACTGTATTATTTTCAGTTTTATATTCACAGTTACCCTGTCTTTGATGTCTCTCAGCATTCTCTAAATTAAACCTTAACTTCTTTAGCAGGCCATAATGTCATATAGGTGTTTTTGATGGAAAAAAAAAGAAGTGTGTGCGTAGTCTTTCTTAATCTTGCATGCCATGATAGAAATGTTTTGCATCATTGCACAGTATGACTATAGATGTTAAGTTTTAACTATGCAAACTATTTATAGTGATAGGTGGAGCTGTTATAATCAATGTTGTGTTTCTAGCAATTGTAGAAATCAGTGCTGACACAAAAGATAGTCTATTGTCTCCATGATGGAGATTCTATATCCCAGACATTTGTAAGGCCCCTTCCCCCTCTAAAGCCTCTTCAGAGACTTAGCATGTGTAAAACTGAAATATGCTTCTATGTAAATTCACAGAGTGTGAGTCATCAGATTTTAACACTTTAACACAGCCTTTACCTTTATCCTAATAAATAGCTCAGAGGCATAGTATGTTACAGAACAAAATTAGACACAAGTGGGGTTAAGGATGAATTGGCATTCTTACTTTCACATTAGTATTTGCTTTTGTTAGTTACATTTATAGTGCTGAAATTACCCATGAAAGTTGTTTTAAGGCATGCATTCTCTTTCTAGTTGGAGCCCTAAAAAATCCAGAATTCTACATAATACTTTAGGTTGTTTTATAAATACGGTACCTTTTTTATATTGTACTTGGAATTACCTGAACTGCCTAGCATCTGGCATTGAGGCTTTAATGTGTAATGTGGCAACCAGGTGCGGAATTTTATAGCAAGAAGTCTAACACCCATGTATTTGCTGGTTATAGCTCTATAATTACAGAGCAATCTATTGTTTGCCCTGCCTTTCTCTCTCACTCTCTTTTTAAATTTAATTCATTTTCACACCCTAGAGAGTAGTTGAGCTTATGGCATTGCAGAGATCCTCTTTTACAAAGGTAAAGTAGTGAGAGCTGTGGTAGAGGAATAGGTAGCTTGGTTTCCTACCTTCCATATATGTAGTATTTAGGATATTTTATTTGGGAAGTGGAAGGAAATTCAGCTGCTTCCAGGTGCCTGCATAAGTCAGCAGAAGGGAAGCTGATAAATTCATGATTTTTTTTTAGCAGTTTATTGAAACTCGTTCTTGTAGAAAATGTGTCTTTGCTTGTCATAAGCTGTCAGATTTTGTCTTAAGAAATTTGGAATAAATTTTTTTGAGAAACATTTAACATTTTTCCTAGTACCACCTGTGAGTAAAGATGATAATTAAAAAAAAACACAACAAAATGGAATTCTAAGCTTGTGTCTTATGCCTCTTGTCTGTATCTTAGACGTTAATTAAAGGGGAACCAATGTACCTATTTGCCATCTTCAGTTGGATTGTTACATGACAATGCTGTTTCTTACTTGCTGTACAAATCAGATGAAGAAATGGCTTAAGATAAAGAAGTGGTCCTTGGTTTTATCAGTGTTGCAAAAAGAATCACAGAATCTCTGGGGGACTATCAAATTAGAGAGAGATTAGAAAAATTAGATGAGCTTCTCTTAGTATAATAGAATGCTAGAACTTTAAGGGATCAGAAGCCTAGAAAGGTTAAATTAATAGTGTTTTCATACCACTTGCTTTCTTAACAGAGGCAAAATATTTGATTTTAAAGATATGTCCATCACGGTGTAAGACAGCTTGAGTACAAGATGACAATTTATTGTATCGTTGTATTTCCCTGGGGTTTGGAAAGCCTTGGAGGGGCTATGTAGGGTAGTATGGAAAGAGTATTTCCCTTTAGGTCTGAAAAAAAAATAGCTAATTTGTTACTACTTTGTGTCTCCCATTTATTTCAGGGGAGGAAAATTTTTCTTTTGTCCTTAAATTTCAATGACCTCATTGCTTTTGCTTTTTCTCTGAAGGACTTGTACATGCTGAGAATCATGAACATGCTTATTAGTGTTGAACTGGCATAAATGGGAGCTATTCACTCAGTCACTAGCATAGTATGAATAATGTGTTCAGGTATAGTTTATAACATTTGTACGCTGGACAAGGATTTCTAGGGCCATCTTTTTAAATGTTCAGTCCTTAAAAGAAAATTGCATTATTTTAGTGTTTACCATGCATCATGGCAATTGGGGGGGGGGGGGATCATAGTTTATGAATATAGCTTTGTGTGGCTTTATTAGAAGACTTCTTGTTTACGATTTTCTTATGGGCAAAGGGTACCACCTGATGCATATGAGTTGAGTTCTTATACCCTGGAACTCAAGAGAATACCTCCCCTTTATCTCTAAGCAGTAGAGGGAGTGGTGGAGGTGTGCGTGTGTGTGTGTGTGTGTGTGTGTGTGTGTGTGTGTGTGTGTGTGTAGGGTTTATAACTCTGATTCCTCCCCTCTCCCTTCCCAAAAGCAGGGTTTATAATGTAGCACCTAGTAGCCAGCAGTAATAAAGAACCACCAGTATCATAATCTAGAGTTTAAAAGGATATTATAAGTATTCTAGTCAAAATAGATGAATAAACTAAGTTCCAGGGAAATGAATTAACTTGCTGAAGGTCAGACAAGTGATGTAGCCAGGCCAAGATCGAGATACCAAATTCAATGTTCTTTCCATTAAAACTAGGAATAAAATTTTAATTTGTTATACATAGCACATTGGAACCAGGGAATAATTCTGTGATGGAAGCAAGAAAATGAGATATGTATCATATATGATATATCCTATTAGGTTATAATTTCCTTGATAACAGAGACCATGTCTTACTTCATCATGTTCCTCAGAAAGTTTAGTACCATATTAAAGTTCATGGTCAGCAAACATAATTGGTTTGGTTGATTGCTTTTATTACAGAGGACTCTCCTAATCAATTATGATTAAAATAAGCAGGCCATCAACTAGGTCTTGGAAATATTTTTGGTCATTTTGTTTTAATAATATTTGTTGCAATGGTTCTTGGCCAGTACTTTAAAAAAACACCAAGGTCATTTTAGTGTTTGGGTTCCCCCAATTTAAAAATAAACATTTATTTATTTTTTGTCCTAAGATAGAAACATAGTATGGAATTCCTGGGCTACTTGGCCTGGGGGGTGAGATAGAGGAATGGATGCCACCGACTTGCTCAGAGTTTAACAGCTAATCATTTTGCCTTCTCTGGGTTCTATTCTCTTATCTTTAACATGAAGGTTTCAGACTACCTGGTTCCTTTCAGCTCCATGATTATGTCTGTGAAGTATTTTTTTAAAGGTGGACTATTTGGCCCTTTTGTCCTTCCTTTTTTTTCTTGTTGACTCCCACCCTTGGCATAGGAATTCTCTGCCAATCTTCCTTGGCAACTACAGCATTAATTAATGTGGAATTTTAGCTGTAGTCCTTGGGATGGATAAAATGTCAAATCATAACTTATTATACTGGTAGATAAATGCTTTTTGATTTTGAATCCTCAAATATAGCTGATTTCAGGGATATAATTAAAGCTTGTTTTACTACAGTTCTTAAGGGGGAAGACAGGCAGATTGTTAATAATCCCAAATTTAAATTGGTTTCCCAGGCAAATCAAAGAGAATGTTATAGCACTTGGTCATTTTTGCTGTCTCCCCTACCCCCATTCCCCCCCAAGGTATTTCTCACTGCCTAGGCTGCTGGAAGTATGGTGAACAGGCTCTAGACTCCAGGATAGATTGAATTAGTATGCCAATAAAAGGTGTCTACTTTCCTTTCAGGATCCATTAACCTACATCAGCAGAATTAATTGTACTCTCCCTAACTTCCTGCTGCCTTGATTTTCATTTTCTTCTAAATAAAGAACCCTCTGTGAAACAGCAGATAGCACCTGAGAGAGGAAAATATCCTAACCTCAGGGTAGCTAACCATTTAGACATCGGCCAGGTTGTTCCCTTGATTTCCACTTCAAACCATTTTCCTGCAACACTGGGTTTATCAGAGAGGATGCATAAATAATGTGGATGCCTCTCCTGTTCCAATGTGTTCCTGTTGCTGTGAAGTTTATTGAACTAAGACCCATGACTGCCATCTCTTACTTGCATAACACCCAGTATGCTCAGGAAGAACTTTCTTCTTAACTGACCTTTCTTCGTTTGCTGTTTGTAGCAGGGAGTGGGAGGATGCCATACCGTGTTCCTTATAGTGGATGAGCCCCAGCAAAGGAAGAACATATTCCCTGCTGGGATGTCTTTTTAAATAATAGTGGTGATGTGTGCACCCTCTCTTTTCATTGGGTTCTTTAGCAAGTGCCTTCCACATACTATATACTTATTATTTGTTAAATTGAATTATCTTCTAGACTAATGTCATCTTTGTTGTCAATTTGTTACTTTAACATACTGTTGATTGCTCTTTTTTAAAAAAATAAATGTTCAGTTTGGGCTTTCCAGTTATTTTATTTCCATCTTATAAATAAAGCTACAGTATTCCATTGGGGGTAGTTATAGACTTTACCCCTAATATAAGAGTTCATAGAGTAAATGAGAAAAGAATTTCAGAACTGAAAAAACCTTTATCTAGCCCAATCCAGTTTGCAGATAAGGAAACTGAGACTGACAGGAAGCTTCTCCAGTCAAGGGACTCCCTTCTCCCTCCTTTCTCTCTTTGTAATCTTAACCAGTCAACAAGTATTTATTAAGGGTCGGCACCAGGCACTGAGCATACAAAAACAAAAATGAAATTATTCAGCAAACAGAGAAAACATGTACATATAAAGTGTATACAAAACAGAAGATGAATTTTAGGGGGAAGGCTAGAGCCTAGCAGGTGGGGAATAGGTTGGAAGGGAGAGAGAAGGCTTAATGTAGAAGGCAGTGCTTGAGTAGAGCCCCAGTGGAAACTGGGATTCTGAGAGGCAGAGGTAGGGGAGGAAGGAGAGTATGCCAGGCATAGGGCTAAGTAGTGCAAAGACTTGGAAATGGGAGATGGAGTCCAGTGTATTGAAGAACACTAAGAAGGCTAGTTTGGCTGCACCTTAGAGTGCATGAAGAGTAATAGGGTGTAACAAGGCTAAAAATATGTATTGGGGGCAGGTTGTGAAGGGCTTTAAATGTTGGGACTGTTGAATTGAACTGAGTTGAATGGACCTAGGTAGAACCTAGGACTTTTTATATTACGCTGGATGACTCCTTTCATATCAGTTCACTTTTTGTTACTTAAGGAGTAGCCTTCAATTCTTCCTCCTTATTTATTCCCCACCCTTTATTTACAATATTGAAATGTGGATGCTTTATGCCTTCATTTGGCATTCCCTTGCTATTTAGGTGAACTCTGACACATACTGATTCTTCCATACTATAGCATTCTCTTTCATTAGCCAAAATGAAAGGAGTGATCAAAGAGAACATTAATGTAGTTCTGACTAGGCAAGCATTTGCTTTTTAAAAATAAACTTATAATTCTAATACCAACTAGTATCTTTAGGAGCACTCAAAAATGATTTATTCTTTACAGCTATGCAAAGATGTTTATATCAGAGCTGTCTCTGTGTGTTCACTTAGAAACACAAAAGCTGCCAACTATTTAGTCAATTTAGTCAATAAAAGCACATTTTAGGGGGTAGAGGCTTCATTTTTCTTTTTAGGATTCAGATTTCTACCTTGTCCTTTTCCCTTATCTTCCTCCCTTTTTTTCTTTCTTCCCCTCCCTTTAATTTTTTTCCCTTTCTAAGATTTAAACATTATGTGCCAAGGAAATGAATGGCTCTGATTGACCATATCATGCTACAGAGATAAATTAGATCATTCTCATCTAGTCTGTGTCTGAGCAACTTGAATTTAGAATCAGTAGATTCCCCCACCCTCTAGTTTTTATGTAGAGACAATAGCTACTTGAGTAAAGCTTCTCCTGTATGGCTACAGCAGAAATTAAAATTCTTGACTCTTCATTAAACAAACAAGCACAGTTCTCTATGGGTCTATTTTTAAACACTGATCACCAGCAATTTGCCTTTTTCTACTTTTTGCTGCATTGTTGGACTAACATGATCATCTACAGTGTTTTTTTTAAGTATAAGAAAGATCTGTTAGCAATTTGTACATAGTATTATTTTATCTAAGCATTTAAGAACATAGTACCTATTGTATACCTGGCATTGTGTGTTTAAGTCCTAGAGATACAAGAAAAGCAAAATAAGCAAATAAACACAAAGACTGAAGAACAGTCTCTGTTCTCAAGGAACTCACAGTCTAATGGGGGAGGCTACATGCAAATAAATATGTATAGATAGCATATATACAGAATACATTCATCATACTCAACATTGGGAAGGAACTAACATTAAGGGGGATTCTTCTTGTAGAAGGTAAGATTTAGCTGAGACTTGATGGAAGCCCAGGAAGCCAGGAGGCGAAAATAAGGAGGAGAGAATTCCAGAGAGGTTTAGTTTCCAGTTGACATCTGAGGGCAAGTTAGTAACATCGTACTTATGTATGGTACTTATCTAACACTGAGGGCTTTCTTCACTTGTAGGTCTCCACAGCTGCACCATGATGCACGCAGACCTGGAAATTGCCTTCCTTTGTTCTAAGGATCTACATCTACCTCCTTACAAACTTCTTTCAGATAGCATGGCTTTCCATTGGTTGAGTTCATGTGAAGGATAAACTGTTTTAGCCCAGGAAGGTTAAGAATGGGTTTGAGGAGTTACACTGCAGTCTTTAGGCCTTTTGACCCTTAAGGCTGAGGCTGCTGCATTAAATATTCATTAATTTTGCTGCTGGATACAAAGCTACTCATATGATACTTGTTGGTTTGGTTGTTTAAGCTATCTGTCAACTCCTCAAGAGAGGCAGCAATGTTTCAGTGGCTGGCCTTGAAGCCTGGAAGACCTGTGCCTAGGATGAATACTAGCTGTGTGATTCTTAGCAAATCACTTAATCCCGGAGTAATCTAGCAAGCTCTCTAAGACTGTAAATTGCAGAGAGTGATAGGTACAATGCTAGAGTCATTTTCCTAAAATGAAAGATGATTAATTCTATTATGTGATAGAAAATCATTTGCAAACTTCCTCTATCACTTTATTTCATTGTTTTTGTTATTTTCCTTAGGTTACATTTAAATGAGAAAGGATACAATTCTTATTCTTCCTCCAAAATTTTATTTCTTAATGCTTTTGTGGAGATGTTTACTCCTTGTTCATCTGTAACTCACATTGGATTACTTAGGCCAGGAACTTGATCAAAGCCCAATGATCTCCTTTTACATTTTTTCTTCCATTGTACAGAAGCAGTATGTCAGTATTCATGAGAAAGCCTTGTTTTGCCAACCTGATTGACTATAATTTGCCTTGTTACTCTGGCCCAGGGACTGCAACCAGCACCTAAAGAAATCAGGTATACAACCCCATTTGAAAGTCTAAATTTATAAAGGCTAATCTCAGATCTGTTTCATACCATCTTGTTTTGATTAACTACAGACTGGTTCATTTTATCACCATCATCACTTTAAGTTAGCAAAGCTCTAACTTTAAGCACTTTTGTGTGTCTACTCACTCTTCTGACAGAAATTGGTATTTTCCCAGAAGGCCCTGTATGTATCTTTGCTTTTGCGCCTAGAGAGGTGAAATTTCCTTTGTTATAGTTTCTTTATGGTATAAATCAATCATATAGTCTTATAATAATCTTAAAATTAGTATTCTAATTTTAAATGTCTCCATATACTCATTATTATATAGATGCTTACATATAAAAATCCATGGTATAGAACATATTAAAATGACATGTAATAAAATGCTTGTTGTATATTGTGTGTATATGGTTTTTTTGTTGTTATTCAGACCTGTGATTTCATCTGACAGTCAACTATCATTTCTTTTTTCTTTTCTTTTTTACATTATAAAAGTATTTATTATTTTCCAGTTACATGTGAAGATAGTTTTCAACATTTGTTTTAATAAGATTTCTGGTTTCAATTTTTTTCCCTCCCTTCCTTCCCTTCCTCCCTCCCCAAGACAGCAAGTAATCTGATATAGGGTATATATGTACAATAACATTCAACATATTTCTGCATTAATCATGTTATAAGAGAAGAATCAGAGCAATGACGAAAAACCTCAAAATAGAAAAACAACAGCACCAAAACCAAAAGAAATAGTATGGTTCAGTCTGCATCCATATTCCACAGTTCTTTTTTTTTTTCTGGATTTGGAGAGCCTTTTCCCATCATGAGTCCTTTGGAACTATCTTGTATTGCTGAGAAGAATCAAGTCTATCACAGTTGATCAGCATGTAATGATGATAGTGTGTATGATGTTCTCCTGGTTCTGCTCATCTCACTCATCATCAGTTCATGCATAACTATCATTTCTTAAGCTCTTTCTGTGCACCAGACACTGGTGCTAAGTGCTGGTATACAAAGAAAGCTCCTTTTTCCTGCCAAAAATGGGCAGACTTTGTATTCAAGGAACTGATAGTCTAATGGAGGCGACAACATGCAAACAACTATGTACAACCAGGATATTGGATTTATATGCATGTACACACATATGAGTGTAACGATTGGAATAACGCCACCTGCTGGATACTTACTGTAGAAGAGTTCTGCCCATGAAGGGAAGGTCTTTGAGGGCAAGACCAGGAGTCTTTTCTTCAGGAGTCAGGAAGTGACGCGGACTAGTGGGAGGAGGAAGGAAGAGACTGGCGCTCAGTCTCGCGCTCTTTCCTTTGGACTCTGGTGGAGAGCGGAGCTAGAAATGTGCTCTCCCTTTAATAGATAGGAATCTAGGCCTTTTTCTCTCTCTTTACCAAATTCTTATTCTCCTTAATAAATGCTTAAAAGTCTAACTCTTGCTAAAGCTTATAATTTATTGGCGACCACTCATTAGATATTTTAGACAGTTTAGCTAGAATTTTAGCCCTTAACAGATGGCTGACCACGAAGAGGAAAGCTAAACCTCAGTCTTCTGATCTTCTGGTTGGGTAAGAAATTTCCCCCACGCTCTCCCTTTAACTGCTAAGTACTGGCTGCGTTTTCCCTTTAAATTTTTTCGAATGGACCTTTTAAACTCCCTAATTACCCTATTTTTGATTTTAGTCTGTTTAACCAGACAAATGGGAGATAAGATCATGTTAATGCTTTGTTTTCTGGATTTTCTATTTTTCTTTTTATTTTTGTTAAAAGAGCCAGCAACTTACTCACACAAGGAAATATCTCTCCCTCTCCCAACCATGCTTTTTCAGAGAAACCTGAAGAGATTCCTGCAGCTTTTCCCAATTCTAACACTAATTGTTGCTCTAATTTTGCATGCCTGGAGGCAATGACCCACCCTCTAGAAGCTTTTAATCCCCTAGCACCTGGAGGCAAAGTGGGGGAAGAGGAATCCAGGCCTGAGTTCAAAATCAAGTCTGATTCAAATTGCGCTGGTCCCTCCCCTCCTCTCCAGACCCCACCCTCTACTCCTCCCATGGCCAAACCCATTGCTTCCCCTGCCTGGGAAGTCCAGAGATCTGATGAGCATGCGCAACTTTTTCTACCTGCATTTGCAGCTTCAGGCTCAGCCCTTCCCCGGCCTGGCTGTGCTTTTGAGACAATCTTAGAAAACTCTTTAAATTCCAGATATGCTCGTTTTGTTCATAATTTTGCTAACCTGCTTTTGTCTTTAATTAGTAATCTTATAAAGCATTTGTATGGTGAAAAGCCCGACAGACAATATAGAGGGGTTAAAGAAGAAAAACTTAAGCTGAATAAGAATGACAATCAACATAGTTCAAGACTCTGCTTCTTTTGCCATGGAAGGGTATATATTTTACAGAAATGTAGAAGTAAGCAGCAAGGTATTGATATGAGTATTGGGGATTTTAGATACCGGAATCAAAAGTGTTCTGAATTCACTCAGAGTAATAGTATCAGTTCAAAGGTTACATAGGATTTCTATGCTATTATATATACATTTTGAAATTAATGGTATGGGTTTATTTTCATAGAGATTTTCATGCTTTTGAGATTGTGTCTTATACTTAGTTTCTAAAACAAGGAGAATATTTGTAAAAGCTTTTTATAGTCATGTGATCAAGTTTATATTTTATAATACTCTTATTAATATTAAGTTCATATTCATTTAGATTTCCTTAGTTTGAATTTCATTGTCTTTTATTGTTCCATGTGTATTTTCTTCTATTCATTTGTCTATCTAATTTTGAAACATTGCAAGATGGTTTTGATTTTATTATACAATGTTAATTCTAGGAGTATTGTGCTCCCATATTCTGAGTTGTTTGTTTTTGTTATTTTTTCTCAACTGATTATTTGATCAAACTCTTTAAAGCATTTCCCTGGCAAATTGCCATGGCAAGTGTAAATTGATTCTTGAAGTATTATTTTTGATAAGCATATTCCAAAAAAAAAAAAAAAAGAGGGGAACATTTGTAAAAGTTTTCTTTGAGATTGTGTTGTGCTTTAACTTGTATTTAAATATGTTCAGATTTTTCAAAAAAGTAATTGTATACTAAGTTAAAAAAAAAGGGGTATTATTTGAAATTGTTGCATAATTATATATTGTGTTCTGAGTCAAGATGTATTCACATTTTTTGCAATCATTTATTATCCTCAATTTTTAAATCCATATGAGACTTGGAATTATGGGAACTTATCATTTAAAACATTAATTGCCTTTATTCTGAGTTATCAGATGCCAGTTGGCCAAGATGCCATCCAATCACAAGAGGAATACATGCAAGAGCAGACACTGAACTGTCACATGAGGGGAGACATGCATGAAGTCAAGGTATGGCCGAGGGAACGGCTTTTGACTAATGTTGAGGTTGGATTCTCTTGGTTTAATATTTTATTTTATTTTTCCCCACAATATTGTACAGATGGCTGGAAGTATTGATCCCACCCATCTCACTTCTACACCTGGCTTCTATGCTCCCTCCTATATGCCTGATGCCATGGACCATCTCAATCCCATGCATCTGATTAAGTCTGACTCAGTTTCCTCCAATATGTTCGGTGGCATGGACATATATTCCATCCACCTATTTTAAGCCTGGCATACTGCATGGGCAGTACATATTGCTCAAGTGTGGGAATGCTCATATCCCATCATTTCTCTGTTCTTTTATGGTAACCCCCATAATTATCTCAGGTGTCATGATAAATACAGTGTTGAATTTGGCCTTGACACCTGTTACCAATTATATTAGATTTTTTAATTTCTCATAATGGCATGAGGATAATTAGGCAGATGATGCAAAAAGTGATGAAACAAAGATAAAAATTATTTTTAAAAATTAATATCGCAGCAATTGTCTTCTCAAATACCCTCCATAAGGGGGGACTATAGTAATATTATAATTTTAAAGAATGGTTCAATTTTTGTTTTATTATATGTTTCATGTGTAACAACTAAGATTCTGAATTCCCTTAGACATGTTTTTGAGAACTTTCATTGTTTGATTTGATTATTGACAAAGCTATTTTAAAGTTGTGTTAAGCTCAATTTTGTAGGAAGTTTTCCTGGCTGATTACCAGCATCCATACCTCAACCCCTGAAAAGACTTCCATTCCACGACTACACCTAGAGGACATCTGAGAAAAGACTTTCAGAGACTTTAAATGAACAGTTTTGATTTGTTGTTTTTGTTGTTGTTTTTCTCTTTCTGTTATAATATACACCATCTGTAACATGTATTCTCTGCAGAGGCCCTCCCTTTGCAAGACTAATGTCAAAGCGTCGGTTCATGAGGACAAAAAAAAAAAAATCGCCCCTCTGAACAAAACTTTCCTCTCTTCCTTTTCTATATTGTTGTTCACATATTATTAGTTAGCAATAGTTATTATATTCTTTTTACTGTTCCGTCAAGGAAACATTTTGTTTCTTGAGGAACAACAGGGGGGACTGTAACGATTGGAATAACGCCACCTGCTGGATACTTACTGTAGAAGAGTTCTGCCCATGAAGGGAAGGTCTTTGAGGGCAAGACCAGGAGTCTTTTCTTCAGGAGTCAGGAAGTGACGCGGACTAGTGGGAGGAGGAAGGAAGAGACTGGCGCTCAGTCTCGCGCTCTTTCCTTTGGACTCTGGTGGAGAGCGGAGCTAGAAATGTGCTCTCCCTTTAATAGATAGGAATCTAGGCCTTTTTCTCTCTCTTTACCAAATTCTTATTCTCCTTAATAAATGCTTAAAAGTCTAACTCTTGCTAAAGCTTATAATTTATTGGCGACCACTCATTAGATATTTTAGACAGTTTAGCTAGAATTTTAGCCCTTAACATGAGCATATATGTATATACACATGCATGTATATACATATATACACATAATATCCATGTTCACATATACACACTATATGGGGGGGGGGGAGAGAGATGGGGGTAGTCTTAGAGGGAAGAGACTAAGATTAAGAAGGACTGGGGAAGACTTCTTTTAGAAGGTAGGACTTTGAGACTTTAAAGGAAGGTAGGGAAGCTGACATGCAGAGATGAGTTGAGAGAGCATTTGAGGAATGGGGGACAAACAGTAGACATGCTACCAGGAGTCAGGAGATGGAGAGTCATGTTTGGGGAATAACAAGGAGGCATTGCAGTGTTCCTACATGGTAGAATATGTAGGGAAGAGTAAGGTATAAGAAGACTAGAAAGGTAGGAAGAGTATAGAGATTATGAAGGACTTTGAAACCCAAACAGAGGATTTGATATTTGATCTTGGAGGTAATAGAGAGCCTGGGAATAATGATGGGGGTGGTGGGGGGGTGGGGAAGGTGATGTGGTCACATCTCTATTTTAGTGAGATTAGTTTGACATCTAAGTGGAGAATGGATTAAAATTGGGAGAGATGAGGCAGGGAAGTTAGAAAATTCTTTCTACAAGTGCATATTAGCAACTATAAATATTAGACGTATATAGAGGTGCCCAAAGCATTGAGGGTCTAGAGCCATACAGCAAGTTGGTCAATGGACTTGAAACCGAGTCATCTTGATCAAAACTTGAACCTCTAAGTTACTATGCCTTGCTAACTCTTCTATATATGGTAGTAACAATGACACAGTGAGTGTATGTAGTACTTTTATTTCTTTAGAAAATTTTTGTTATAAACTTAAACCATAAACAAAAACAAATAAACAAATAAATATTTAAAAGGAATAACATCTCACACAAAACCTTTAACTGAACAGATATCAAACAAGAAATGCATTTTGTTCAATTTCCCTTTCCAAGTTCATCTGAGGTTCTGCTACTTTTATCTTTTACTTCTACAAGGAAAAAAATTACATACAAATGGGATGATGCTTGTTAAGCATATTGTAAACCTTAAAGCCTTTTGAAATATTAGCAATTAAGCTGTAGATGATATATTTATCATTGCCATTATGCTGCTATTATTTTCCACATAGGTCATGTATGGTCACATTTATTTATTTAATTTTTACAGCACCATAATATTCTAGTACATGAATGTAACATAATTTGCTCAACTGTTTTGTAGTCAGTAGACTTATAGCTTGTTTATAGCTTCTTTGCTATTACAAATAAATACTTTATACTGATAGGTTCTTTTTTCTATTTTATTATATTTTACAGTTAAAGTCCTAATAATGGAATTTTGGGGTAAAAATATATCACCTTTTATTATATTGCCATATTGTTCTACAAAATATTTATACCAATCTACAGTCTCATCAGCAGTGTATCAAGAGTGATATTTTTTTTGGTCAGGAATTCTGCTAACATTACACATTTGATCTTTACATGCTATTTTTTGCTTTTCTTGTAGGAGTAAGATGCTATTGTCAGGTTCTCTTAATTGGCATTTTCCTGATCATTAGGGCATTTAAGCATCTTTTCACATAGCTATTAACAGTCAGTTGTTTTCTCCTTCAAAACTTGTATGCATCTATCTGTTGAACATTGGGGAGTGGGTATCAATTTCATAGATGTATCAGTTCCTCAAAGTTTCTGTATATCAGATCTTTATTGCATATATTTTCTATAAAAATTTAAATTTTTAGGCTTAGTTTTTTGTTATGCAAAATCATTTTATTTGTGTATTATCAAATCCCCTGATTTTGTCTTTTATTTCCATTTGTTTGATTTATAAAAATGTTCTTCTTGTTCATAATTAAGAGCAAATATATACTCTGGCTCATGCTTTCTTAAATTTGTATGTGCTATATTTGAATTTCTTTGTGGTCCTTCATTTTCCTTGAGATCTTGAGTTCCTATGTTCTTTTTTTCCCTTTTATTTTTCAGGACTTGTGTTCTTTATTAACATTTCTTGATAAATTATTTCTGTTTTTCTTCTGGCAAATTGAAGTATTTTCTTCTTCTTTTAAAAATGAAATTTAGTTGTTATGTGTCTGGGAGTATTTATTATTAGGTATTTCCTTGTCAGAGTCCTTTAGATTCTTGGGGGGAGGGGGGAGGTAGTATGCTACAATTTGAAACCCCATCTACTAATTTCTTAAAATTTTGATTTTCTGAAGTCATGCTTAATTTCTTTTGTTTTGCTAAATTTTCTGAAGTATCTGCAATTCCTAGATTGTTGCATTTTGATATGTCAATTGATTCTTTTTTTTGCAGGGCAATGAGGGTTAAGTGACTTGCTCAGTCACACAGCTAGTAAGTGTCAAGTATCTGAGGCTGGATTTGAACTCAAGTCCTCCTGAATCCAGGACCAGGCTTTATTCACTGCACCACCTAGTTGCCCCCAATTGATTCTTCATATTTTCCTTTTTTTAGATAATTCAGTGATTCTTCTCTACTTTTGTTATTTCCAGTTGATTTGTTTTGATCCTGATTTAGACTGAAGGAAGTCTGATATTGTTTGGTTCTATTGATTTTTCCCACATTTTTTTTTCTATTAGGATCTCTAGTGATTTTAAAAAATTATTTCTTCCTAATCTTTTTTTAAGCATCTTCTAATTTTAGCATGAGTTCTTCCTATGATTAAAAAATCTTTCTTAAAGCTATTCTTTAATTTGGTTTTATGAGGTTATTACTGGCTTTATATGAGGATCTATTATATCTGTTTGAGTTTGTCTCTTGATACCTTACACCTTTATTATTTTGATCTCTTGAGTCCTACAAATTTAATTAAATTTTATTTTTCAGTTATTAAGCATTTTTCTCCCCACCTCAACAAAAGGAAAAAAGAAAAACAAAGCCCTTGTAACAAATCTGCATAGACAAGTAAAATGAATTTGCATATTGCCCACTCCAAAAGTTGATGCCTCACTTTGCATATTTTGTAGTCATTACCTCCTTTTTTCAGAAGGTGGATAACAGTTCTTTATCTTCAATATTCTTGAATAAATTTGATCACTGAAGGGAATTTCAAAAAATTACTCAGTTAAAACCCACAAACATTTTTTAACTATCAAGTGCCAGGAATACAAAGATTAAACACAAAATACATCCTGCCCTCAAGAAACTTACATTTTACTGGAGGGGGAAGGTAAATATAACCTGTACACAAATAAATAAAATGCAAGGTAAGGAGTGAAGGGGAATAAGGAAGAATTCAGAAATAGTGCTGTAGGGAAAATGAAGAAGGGGGATGAGTATTATCCACTTTAGAGGAGGAGAAGTCAGGGAAGGCCTCATGGAAGACTTGGCATCTAACCTGAACTTTGTAGGAAGATAAGAATTCTGAGAATCAGAGTTGAGTTGGAAGTATATTAAAGGCATAGGTACAGCTAGTGAAAATTCATAGAAGGAGGACGTGGGATGTCACATTTGGGGAATAGCTGATTGGTGGTCCAATTTTGCACAGAGTATACAAAAGACCATAATATGAAATAATGGCAGAAAGTTACATGGATCCAGATTTTGGAGGGACTTAAATGGTAGGCTAAGGAGTTGTTATTTTATCCAAAGGCTTACAGGAGCCACTTAAGGGTTTTGAACTAATGAGTTAACTGATTGGTCATATCTGAACCTGAGAAAGATTATTTTGGAGAATAAATTGGAGAGGGGGAGAGACTAGGAGACAAGAAGGCTGATTAAAGGACCCAAAGACAGATACTTTCATATTTAGTCCAAATGTGGGATTAATTGTGCTAAATATTTTCCCCTCTCTTTTTAAATATAAAAGAAGGGTCAATAGTGTAGAGGAGATGAATGTGATTTTTTTTAAAAAAGCATCAGTAGGGCAGCTAGGTGGCACAGTGGATGGAGCACTGACCCTGGAGTCAGGAGGACCTGAGTTCAAATCCAGACTCAGACACTTGACACTTACTAGCTGTGTAACCCTGGGCAAGTCACTTAACCTCAATTGCCTAAAAAAAAAGCATCAGTAAATCTTTGTAAAGGTATAAAATAAACATTTTTTTAAAAGTCTAAAGCAATACAAAGTTTTAAAAAAGATGATTACAATCCACATGAGAGATTGTAAGGACCTGGATTTAGAGGTAATATTTGTCATCCAGTCCACATGAATTTATTAATAAATATTTCTATGTGCCAGGCACTGCACTAATTAGTGGGGCTGCAAAGAAAGACAAAAACAATCACTTCTTTCAAGGAGCTCACATTCTAATGGGGGAGATGACATGTAAACAACTATATCTATACAAATATGTATAGATATTCTCAGAGATGTCATCAACAAGCATTTATTAAGTGCCTGCTATGTGCAAGGAACTTTGCTAAGTAAGTTCTGGGAAGACACTAGCATTTATGGGGATAGAGAAAAGTGTCTTGCAGAAAGTGGGTTTTTAGATGAGACTTGAAGGAAGATGAAGTCTGTGTGTGTGTGTGTGTGTGTGTGTGTGTGTGTGTGTGTGTGTGTGTCTGTATCTCTATTTAGCAGTGTTAAGTAAAAAGGAGATTGATATTAGGGATGCTGTAGAAGTAGCATTGAAAGAACTTGACAAATAATTGGTTATTATGAGGTGAAAGTGAAAGGTCATGGATAACTTCTCAGATGATTGGATTCAAATTCTACTTCTGCTACTACCTGCGTAATGGGCCAGTCACTTAACCTCTTAGCCTCATTTATAAAATGAGAGAGTTGAATTTGTTGGACTGTAACATTCCTTACAATTCTAATCCTTTCATCTTACAATTCTGTAAAGGGTCCCTCCTTCTCTCTCCTCAACAATCAAAAAAGTTTTCCTAACTGATGGCACCTGAGTTGAGCTTTGAAGGAAGCTAAGAATTCCCAAGTGAGATCATAATGTGAGGGACAGCTCGTGCAAAGACATGGGGCTGGGAAATATAAAATCCTATATGAGGAATAGCAAGTATCCAAATTTGACTGAAGTTTAAAGCAATGTGTAATAATCCTAGGTTTAAAGGTTGGCTACAACCAGATTTTGCATTTTATCTGAGAGACTTTAGGGATCCACTGGAGCTTTTTGAGCATGATTGGGATGGTGTGTGCGACTTGGTCAGATCTGTCCTTTTCCTAAAGCTATTGACAGCTATGTCAATGATAGATTGTAGTGGGGAGACAGTTGAGGCTGGGCTCTTGTAAGTCCAGATGAATGGTAGTAAGAGCCTGAACTGAAGTGGTGGTTATTTAAATTGAGAGGAGGTTGGATGTGAGAGGGATTGTGGTGGTAGACTTGACTATATTTGGCAAATGATTGAATATGGAAGGTGAAGGAGACTGGCCCTTCATACTGTAAGGATGACTCTGAGTTAGAAACCTGGTAGACTGAAGGTTTGGTGATGTCCTCAACAAAAATAGGGAGTTAGGAATAAGGGAGCATTCAGGTAATGAATAATTTCCAAGGAATATCCAGATAAACACTTTAGAAACTACATTCTCTGAAGGAAAAATCAATTATGGATTATTAACAGAAAGACTGTTCCCTGTGACTTTTATAACATGGCCTTAATGTTGACCAGACTTTTGTTACTTTTCCATGTAATCTTTTTTTACAATTTTGTAGTCATTGTACACGTTATTCTTTTGGTTATTCTTTCCTTAGTCTGCATTTAACTTAGCACCAGTCTTCCCTGAAATCTGAATTGTTTTTTGTCATTCCTTATTTCAGGTAATTTTTCATTACATTCATATATCATAATTTGTTCAGCCATTCTTCAGTAGTTGGGTACATTTTGTTTCTAGCTTTAAAAAAAAACCATAAATAATACTACTGTGAACAGTTTGGTCATTTAAGCCTTTCATTGCTTTCAATGACCTTGGAATGTAGTCATAGATATGGACTTGAAAGGGACCTTTAGAGATGTTTAGTCTTACCCTCTCATTTTATAGATGAGGCAACTGAGGCTTAGAAAGATAGTGATTTGCTTGAAGTCACACAGGTAATGAATAAATGAAAAATAATTTATTAAATGCTTACTTTGTGGCAAGCACTATGCTACACACTAAAGATAAAAGTTTAAAACGAAACAGTTCATTCCCCCAAGGAGCTTACATTCTAACAGGCGGATACTCCCCCTATAGGAGGAGAGTGGTAGCCAAAGAGGGGCACTTTGGTCAGGAAATTTACTGAGATGGTCTGATGTTTGATAGACCTTTTCCAGGAACAGTGGCAGAGTTGTGATTTGATCATGGTTTCAGAACTGGAGCTTAGAGGTGTCAAAACAGGTTTAGTCTCCAGCAAAATGGTTGCTGAGGTTGTCTGGAAAGATAGCTAGGAGTAGGGAGGAAGTGAAATGAAGCATGATTGGGGCCTTTCTCAAATTGTGTGCTAGGACAGATTGATAGAAGGCTCAAGTACAGTGGGAGTAAGAAGTGATAGGTAAGATTTTAACTCAGGTGCCTTGACTACAAATCTAGTGTTCTTTCCATTGTACCATGCTTCATCCTAGGGTCCCAGAAGTGACGTCTCTGGATCAAATTATATGAATAATAATTTTTTTTGCAATTTTCCCCCAGAATGATTAAATCAATTAACAGCTCAATTAGTGTACCTACTTTCCTATAGCCATTGTGACTGTGAATTTACCATTCTTTCAGCATCCTTGCTAGCCTGATGAGTTAGTAAGTTTGAGGTAATTTCATTTGCTTCTTTTTGATTATTGGCTATTTCGAACCTTTTCAGGTGGTTATTACTAGTATTTATTTCATTTCTATGTCAATCGATCACCAAGTGAAGGCTTTTTAAGGGTAGAGGAGACCTGGGTAGGTAACAGGGAAGAAGTCAATAGGTGTGGGTATAGATTGAATATGAGAAGAAAGGGAATAATTAATTGGAATCAAAACCTTAAGGATCATCTTATATAGGGACTATAAACTTGGACTGAATCACATGACATTCTTTTACTTATACTCAACTTGTACCTGGTTAACTCATATCATTAATACAGAAGCCTATTATGTATTGCAATAAAATAAAAATTATGTTTTCAGTACTGAACATTTTATCATCTGTTAAGTACTTAATATTTAAGTGACAACAAGGATTAAACTACTATAAGCAACACAGTTCCTGTCCATAAGGTGTTTTGAATTCTAATAGGGGAATACTACAGATACCAGGGGAGTAGTGTTCAGGCAGGTGTATTTTCTGGGAAGTCTGTAATGGTGAATGGAATTCTAATGCAACTGATTAATAAGTCCTTTCCAAAAAGAGCACTATTGGTTTGATAACTATTCTCTGAGCAAGAGGTAGAAAGTTAGTTGTTTGGGTTTGGGTGGGGTTGGGGAAGTTAGATTTGTTGTTGTTGTTCAGTCATTTTAGTAGTGTCCAATCCCATATGGGGTTTTCCTGGCAAAGATACTGGAGTGGTTTTCCATTTCCTTCTCCATTTCGTTTTACAGATGAAGAACTGAGGAAAACAGGGCTAAGTGACTTGTCCAGGGTCACACAGCTAGTAAGTATCTGAGGCCACATTTGAACTCAGGAATATGAGTCTTCCTGACCAGAGCAAACACATCTCTGTGAAACTTAGCTGCCCAAAGTTAGATAGAGCATCCCCTTTAGAGTCCCTTGACCAACATACACTGTACTGGCAGGTTAGTTTTCCAATGGAGAAGATACTCCTTTGGATTCTAGGGACAACCCTGAGGGATTGTATTTTCAAAATTTGTTGATCCTAAATCCCAATCCAGTGCCCTTCCCAATATCAGTCAACAAGCAGTATTCTATTAATTTCTAGAAAAGGGTATTTATTGTAAATATATAATAACAACAATAGCCAGAAAACATTTCCTTCAACACTCTTTCCTTGCATGAGCCCCTAGGAAAAATTAGCTCAAATTTAAAAGTACAATTAAAAAGTACAAATTTAAAACTTAAATGCAGGTTCAGGGCGAAAGTTCTGCCAAAGTCTACCTCCTGACTCATGGCCCTGAAATTCATTTTTTCCCTTGAAGTTTTCATGAATTTCCTCTTGGGTGTAGGTCTCTACTAGGCTCTTGAGGATTGCTGTCTGAAGGATAACAAATTATTGTCTTTCCAAACCTATCTCCAGGTTCTTCCTTTATAATAATTATCCTTGACCACTACTGCTCAAATTTCTTTCTTCAAGAAACCTATACTTCACCCCACACCACCCTTGAAGTTTGTGGTGTAGCTGAGAGAGCTATTCTCCTAACTTACCTGGGTGACTATACACCTCACTGGATGTCAGTTTTAAGAAGGTTCCTTTTTGGTTCTAAATTTCATGCTTTTAGGGCAGAAATTTTGGCCTGACAATGATTCCCTTGAGTCTCATCTCCTTGATGTGATACCCATGAAACAGTTCCTGCCCATGCTTTTCTTCTTTGCAATCCTTACCCCCTTGAGTTAACATTTTAAAGCACTTTTGCAAACTTTAGCTATATAAATGCTAGTTATAATTCATGATTTTCTGCTCCTATGTTTCCACTCTCATACCTACCTATTCCCTAACTCATCCCTTCAGGGTCACAGTCTCCCTGACTTCTAAGGTAACTGTTAGCTCATTTGATAAACTCATTGTACTAATGGGAGAGAACTCCACCTCTTCTTCATTTTATAAATAATAGCCAGAGAGGTTAGGAAAATTTTCTGTAGTGACACATCTAGTTAAGAACCAGGCCTAGGGCTTGACTTCTCCAGCTCTTAGTCCAAATTCTTTGTGTTAGCTTATCAAACGTTGCTCTTCTGCTCCCCCACCCCTCTTTTGTATTCTGGGAAAAACAATTCAAAATACTGGGTATTTAGCAAGGGATTCTCTATTTAAATAGTTAGGATATTCTTGGGACCTTTAGATGTTGTAGGAAATGATTATATTTTGGTTTTGGAGAGATACTGTGAATATATATTGTCTTCTGTTGAGATAATGAAATAACTTCCTCCAGAATCCTTTGTGAATGATATTCATTGTAATGCATTTTTTATACATATACATACATATTCATTCATCTTAATCACATTATCAAAAAGGAAGGGGATTAAATGGATGTCTGTGCAGCATGTTATAAATAGGTTAAAAACTTCAGAAATGCTTTTGGAACAATTCTGTTCATTTCATCACATCATCATTAAGCAGTTGGTAAAAGCTGACAATAGGCACCTGCCATTATATTTGTCAGATGTAAGTGAAGGTGGTTTATTTCCAAATGGAGGCTATGAAATAACCGATAGTCAAGAGTGGAATTAAGAAACCTTCAACATGGTCATCATCCACCAGAATTGAGCCAACAAGACGTTGATAAAGAATCATTAACAAATGGTTGAATCGGGGCAGCTAGGTGGCGCAGTGGATAAAGCACCGGCCCTGGAGTCAGGAGGACCTGAGTTCAAATCCGGCATCAGACACTTAACACTTACTAGCTGTGTGACCCTGGGCAAGTCACTTAACCCCTATTGCCTCACTAAAAAAAACCCAAAAAAACAAATGGTTGAGTCACATGAACTTGTTTACAGAAATTATGGGCTTATGATGGCAGTTCAGGATTAGGTAATCACCACCAGAAATTATAAGTAATTTATCTGTTAGAAGCTGATTGATTAATGCAGACAATAGAAGGGAATGGTAGAAGCCACATAGCATATCACCGTAGGCTACAAAGAAAATTGCATTTACTGAGTACCTAGGAAGACTTGATCTCATTCCTAGAATTGCATCAAAAGCTTGTGATGCTTCATAAATGATGACATCTCCATATTATAAGTAATTATGGATTCCAAAATACACTAGTGAATTTAACCAATAAATTTTATGGGAATTGAACCATTGTTATAGATAGAAATATTTCCCATAGTTGCCCAGATATAATATTGATTCTATAAAAACTTAAGGACAATATTTTTAAGAGTTCACCATACCAAATACTTATGATCACCAAGCTGGCTGGAGTAAATAACTTTGTGAGTTAGATTGTACTTTTAGCCATTATAGATGATAGGAAACACTGGTGAAAAAATTGCCACTAAGAATGCAAATCAGTACCTTCTTTTTGACCAATAGTCTTAGAGAATTGCTTAAAGTATTGAGAGATTAAGTGACTTTTCCAGGGGCACATAGCCAATGTCAGAAGCAGGACTTGAACCCAGGTCTTTCTGGCATTGAGGCCAACTCTATACAATATAACAAACTGTTTCTCCGTGGCTATACAGCTGAGGAAATTGAGGCTCTTAGAGGCTGAACACATATAGCAAGTGTAGAAACTGAGTGCTGGAATCCATAAATCCTAATTCTAAATCTAGAATTTTGTCCACTCTTGCTTCTTACTTTATATTAGATAGCTTTTTTAATATAAAACAAAACAAAACAGAAACTCCATTTAGAGATAATTAAATTGTCTTCAAGGCATTTTAATTCTCAGTCATGCTTTGCCACCAGGGAAAAGGCTGCTTTCTTGCATGCTTAAAAAAAATTATACTATAAAATGATTTCATGAAAGGTTTGATCATTCTCTTTTATTTATCAGTTGTGAAGATGCACAAATCTGTTTTGTTGGACTGGGCCTTGAGTACATAAGCATTTTCATTATTTTGTTCACTCAAGAAGGCCCATTTTTGTTCTTATCTCCCTTAAGATAGAAAGTATGCATGACATATGGCATAGCAGTTATTAAAACTGGTTGTGACATTCCCATTTCAGGATTCTCCCTTTTGGGTGTATGAATTTCACTTATGTGCTTTTATTTCAGGTTTAATCCACTGGAATTGACCTTGTTTGTTATAAAAATGCCTCATTTACATATGCAAGTCATGACCTTATCTTTTGATGGTGTTTGGGCAAATGGAAGGAATAAATTAATAGACCATACCTCTACTCCAACAATCTAATTTTGAGTGGCTATGCATCTTTGGTTATTTCTTGGTGAGTGTTGCACTGGCAACTTTTATTTAGTCGATAGTGATTTGGTGGTGAGGTTTCTCTCCCCAACCTGACAAAAGACATATTAAACTGAGGCGGCCACCTTGTTTATGAGGTACCATTTTGTAAATGTTTGTGAGGAAAATAACACTTGCCCTTGGACCTCCTTTTCTCCTGTGTCCTTTTCTTAGTTTTGAGACCGCTTCAGGAGAAGAACAAGAATTCATGAAATGGGCTTTTGCCACTTAAGAATGATAAGCTGTAGTGTAATAGTGCTTTTAGTTTTAAATAGTAATCACTGTCTGTGAAGGCTAGAAACGTGTCACGTTACTTGATGCAGAGTTGGATTTTCATGTAAAGAACAGATAGGGATCCAGGTCTGCCTTATATTTCAGCTTGTCTTGTGTATATGTGTGCCTGTGTGTGTTTGTGTACATAAACATGGTATCTCATCGCCAGTGTATTGGATAAGGGTACTGTGCCTGATTGCTTTGTGAATAATGACTTCTCCACTGGGACTAGGACCACACAAATTGTATGCTTTTGGTGGATTCAGAATTTAAGGTGTGACCTTTCAGCACAAACAAAGAGGCCTTTACCCCTATCTGTGAGGTAGGGAGAGAATGGAGAAAGCATTGGGCAGATGGAGTGCTGCTTTCTACAGTGTGATATCGGTTACACTTTTCATGATTAATGTGTGTGTGTGTGTGTGTGTGTGTGTGTGTGTGTGTGTGTGTGTGTGTGTGTGTGTGTAGAGGGGGTGACTAGACCTTCACTTTAGAGCATTTATTCCCAAGAGTTCAGAGATTTCCATTTTAGTTCTAGTTAATTGTCTAGCTTGAGGGACTCTGAAGTAAGGTGGAGCCAGGGGATGATGTCATTCTCTGAAGCTCAGCTCTGTGGGCCCTAGAGAGAATAGACCAGGAAGAAAAGGTTGTTTAAAAGATAATGGGAGAGGCATTCTTTCTTTTCTCTTTCCTGTTCTTATTGACAGAATTAGCTTTGTGCTTTTCAGAAAATAAAACTTAATAGCTCCAGTAAACTTTAACACAACTGGCATTTAGTCCAAAGACCTTAATGCTTGTAGCTTTGATTGTTGTCTTGTAAGGAATGTTTTTTAGTAGTGTAACTGATCCTTTGTAAACATTGAGGGCAAGATTGAAAGGAAAGGTGGAAACAATTTAATGGACATGGGGTGGAGTTAGTAACTTTTCAAAAGGATGGTTGGAGTTGTAATTCTCTAGTTTTTATTATTATTGTTATTATTTTCTTTACTTCTCTGACATAAGTTCTTGACATTAGGAGCTTAATCCTTAAATCACCTTAGCAGTTTATTGCAGTATTTATGCTACATTTGGTTCGACTGAGTTTAAGTGAAATTGAGGGAACTCTTTATAGGTTATTTTTTTCTCACTTAGAAGCCTTATAAACTAGGTAGTATTTGGACTGAGAATTATTGAGAAGAGGGAAAGGATGCCCAAATATATCCAGAGTGCTTTGGGAGAAATTTCACATTATTTGAAAATTTCTTTGAATTCAAACTTTTTTTTCTTTCCAAATATAGTATATTATGTAAAAGACTGTGTGTTGAGATTTCTACTTATAGGTTCAGAAATAGGTCACAGTTCTGTACATTTTTATATGCAACTAGAGATGGGGGGAAGTAGGAAAAAAGTTTTACAGATTTATATTCCAGATTCTAATATGACTTTTACTTTATGTTAACAGCTAATTATCCCCCTATCATTAAGGAATACTTCTTGAGTTTTAACAAAGAAATTAATGTGATGTTAATGTTACTGTTGTACAACAGCTTTGGAAGGTAGTGGAAGCTCTTCCCATATTTGCCTTATGATACTTTGATATAAGAAAGGGAAGGTTGGCTCTTCTAAAAATAACTTGCTCTAGTATCATAAGAGCCTGGATTTAGAACTGGATGGGGTGTTAGAGATCATCCCTTCATTTTATAGGTGAGGAAACTAAGGTACCCTGAAAAGTAAAGTGACTTCTCAGAAAGTCACATGAGCAAATTTGAACTTATGTCCTTGACTTGAGGGCCAGCACTTATATTACTGTATAGCACCTAGCTGCCCTAGTATGGGAATTAGTTATTAGATATTTTTAACTTGAAGATCAAGTTTGTAAAATTTGTCCGTAATTCTATAGAGCCAATAACATTGAACTTGATGTTAAGGAAGCAAATCTTACTCTGTGTGTGAGATTAAATTTTCATGGGCCCCAGAGTTTGTGTATTGATAGCTTCAGAGATGCCCAGAACTAGCAGATAAACATCAGATCTCATATTTTAATACTTGCAGGTGCGTCTTACTTTTCAATTTGTAATACATCTCTATGGTGAGATAGTGGTTTTTGATAAATTCTTGTTACTCGGTGGAACCTGGAATTTAAAGTGCTTCTAACAGCTAGGTTTCTATCTCTAGCCAATTTAGAAATTATATCTCCTGAAACAAAATTTGGCTTTAGAATGGGAGGTAGGGAAAAAAGACCAAAGTTGGAATTGACAATGTTTGTGTTCTACATTTAAAGAAATTCATTTTGCTGAGGGAAAAATACCCCTCCTACACCCAGTATGAACCCTTGGAATATAGATCTGTGAGGGGAAGGAGTTGTTAGAGATTCTAACTTTGTGGTTCTAGTGTGATAGAAGTCACAGCTGTTGACTTAACATTTCCATAACTTGGTTTTTTCATTGGTAAATGAGGATAAACTAGATGAACACTGGATTGGGAATAAGAAGATCTGAGTCCATTTCTGAATGCCATTGTCATCATCTGTAAAATAAGAGGGTTGGACTAGAAGATGTCTCTAAGGCCTCTTCCAGCTCTAATCCTATCATACTCTCATACAGGGTCTTGAGGGATAATAGTCCTTGTAGTTTAAAACATATTATATTTCCAGCACTCTACTATAAATAGTCTTTCAGGTCAGGAGAAATTGATTAGACTAAGAGTTTTGAATTGCTTCTATTTCACACTTTGGAGAACTATAAGCATTCTGTAGTCAGTTAGGTGGTGCAGTGGATAGAGTGTAGGGCCTGGAGTCTGGAAGACTCATCGTCTTGAGTTCAAATCCAGACTCAGATGCTTAGTAGCTGTGTTGTGTGACCCTGGGCAAGTCACTTCATCCTGTTTGCCTCAGTTTCCTCATCTGTAAAATGAGCTGGAGAAGGAAATGGCAAACCACTCCAGTATCTTTGCCAAGAAAACCCTCAAATGAAGTCATGAAGAATCAGATTCAACTGAAACATCTGAACGACAATTAAATATACATTTGTGTTCTGAGTAGGTGAATTTGGAGAGGCTTTCTTAGGGAAAGAAACAGAGTCCCTTATTTAAACAATTTCCTCATCTGGGAGTTCCCTACACCAGTGAAACCACAGGTCTAGTACCAATCCTTATTTAAACAGTAAATTTCCCTGTTTAAGGTTTCATATAGGTTTGATTATTCTGTTGCTTTTCTGAAGCTTCCTCCTGTGAAAGTGTTATTCTGTAAGTAGTGTGTAGACAATTTCTTCAGGGTACAAATAAGCCTTGAAAAAGTTAACTCTTATTCCTACCAGATTATTGTTCAGACTAAGTGCCCCCTTTCCTAACCCCCACACCCAGAATTTGCCGTTTATCTTTGCCTATCATTCCTGCCTTAGCAGCTGTTATCAAAATGTGTTCAGATGTGCATGGCTTGTCTTATTTCCTCCTACCTTAATTAGTCACCACCCTCTCTTTCCCTGGATCCTGCTTCCTCTCCCTCCATCTTCAAGTACCAAAAAAGTAGTATTATTATCATATACAAGTTTAAGGATTTTCTTTTAGGTCATAAACAGTGGTTGCTAATGTATTAGCTTTAAGTCTATTAAGGTATTACTGTTTTCTTTCCTCTGTAGTAAAATTAAGGGCAGACAGTTTTCCATATAAATTCTTTTTGTAATTGTTGGAAAAGTTATCCATTATTTCCTTAGAGAAGTGTTTTATGGGTTCTGGGTATATTGCCATATAATTGTGTGAACATATGCACACATCTATTTGTATATATTTGTATAAATATGGTATATGTATATGTGTGTATACACACAAACACACACACACATATAAATACTGACCTCTTTCCTATTTCCTCTCCTTCAAAGCAGATTCTACTGCTAAAATAAGGGTGGAAGATGAGAGTTGTGGCTCTAAATTGAATCTAACCATATCACCAGCCTTGAGCATAATGTTCTCTTCAGGTTTGTCCTCTGAAGGTCTAAGAGACATTAGGAGATATTTGAATTAGGGATTAAAAATTTGGGGAAATTTTGGAACTCATGGAAGTCTTAGGGAAATTGAAATAGTTTTTATTTAGAGGAGCCCTTTATAGTTCTAAAGTAACTTTGTACCTAATTCTGTCTGGTATATTAATTTAAAAGTATAAGAACAATAAATATTTTTTTTAATGTTTTCTTTTTAATTTAGTGAGGCAATTGGGGTTAAGTGACTTGCCCAGGGTCACACAGCTAGTAAGTGTTAAGTGTCTGAGGTCGGATTTGAACTCAGGTACTCCTGATTCCAGGGCTGGTGCTCTATCCACTGCGCCATCTAGCTGCCCCAACAATAAATATTTGTATTTACTTTTTTGTGGGGCAGTGAGGGTTAAGTGACTTGTCTAGGGTCACACAGATAGTTGTCAAATGTCTGAGGTCGAATTTGAACTCAGGTCCTCTTGAATCCAGGGCCAGTGCTTTATCTACTGCACCACCTAGCTGCCCTCTGTATTTACTTTTAACATTTGATTATTACAAATGGAGCTTTAAGCTACTAAGGAAATTTTTACTTTTTTCAGTTTATAAAAGTCAGGCAAAACATGAGGCTTTGTTGTTGTTCAGTCATGTCTAACTCTTTATGACCTCATTTGGGATTTTCTTGGCAAAGATACTGGAGTAGGTTGTCATTCTCTAGTTCAATTATAGATCATGAAACTGAGACAAACAGGGGTAAATGACTTGGCCAGGGTCACATAACTAAGTGTCTGAGACCAGATTTGAACTCAGGAAGATTTGAGTCTTCCTGAGTGAAGGCCTGACACTCTATCCACTGTGCCATTTAGCTGCCCCCAAAACATGAGTAGAAGCCAACAGCTTCATTGTAAACATATATAAAGTTAGATTTCTTCAACATTGGGGTAATTTTTCCAGAGTCAAACATAAAAATTTTACTTTTATTTTTTCAATTTTTAAATATTTTTCAGTTAACAAATATAGTCTCTCTTTTTTTGTTTTCTTTTGTTTTTTTGCAGGGCAATGAGGGTTAAGTGACTTGCCCAGGGTCACACAGCTAGTTAAGTGTTAAGTGTCTGAGGCTGGATTTGAACTCAGGTCCTCCTGAATCCAAGGCCAGTGCCCTATCCACTGCGCCACCTTGCTGCCCCCTAGTCTCTCTTTCCCACCTACCCATGTTCCACTTGAAAAAAGAAAAAAAAAAAGAAAAGCAAATCCCTTAAAACAAATATGCATTATCAAACCAAATTCCCATTTTAGCCATGTCCAAGAATGTATGTTTTATTTTCTGTATATTCTGTATATTCCTTTGTGAGGAGTTGTGAGGAGGTAGCATGCTTAATCACTGATCCTCTGGTATCATGGCTGATCATTGCATTGATCAGAGTTCTTAAGTTAAAAAAAACGATCATTTTCAGAAAAGTAGCTGAGGTGGGAAATAGAATAGCTTGCTTGCCTGTATTATTGCCCTAAGCAATTGATTACAAGGAGAGTTTTTATTGAGATTTAAGTCTCTTTTAGGTAAGGTGGTCAAACTGATGTAGTGTCAATAAATACTTTTTGATGTATGATAAGCCAGCTTTCAGCTAACCTTCCAAAAAGAATTATGGCTCATCTTTTTCAGAGGAATTTTCCCTACTTGCCTATGAGTGTACAGGTCACATTGGCCTCACACTGCCAGATTTAATAAAAATAAATATCTTTAACAGTGTAGCATAGACTCATTGTTACTGTCTGTGTATCTGTTTTTGAGTATTGTAGATTCTAACATGGAACAATGTAGCAAGAGTACAATATATCAAACTTGACTTTCAAGTTTACTGGCTCTGATACTGCTAAAGCCAGTTATTTCCAACTGAATCCTGGAGGGACAAGCTCATAATCATTGTATCACAGCTGACATGTGCCTTTCACATAGTAGATATTCAAATATTTGTAGACTCGTTATGTGAAAAGGAAAAATGTGAGTCTGTGTGTGTGTGTTTAAAGCAACCTGTTATAAAAAAAAAAAGGACCATACATCATGATGAATTGTTGTATATTTTGCCAAAGCTATTAGATTTTTTGAGGCAGCTGGCACTTTATCAGCTTTTATTGCTCCAGTGTAGGATTTTTATGGGCATCACTACTAGGGAATATGGATTACAGAAATAGTGTGGTTGTCAAGGAAGTGCTTCGGGAATCTTTTTTGCTCCTGAATCTTCAATAACAAAAACTCTTAAACAGCTTCAGTCTGAGCATTTTACCGCAGCAGCAACTTGATACAGGGAAAAGTCAGTATTGTTGGATGAAGTTCCCAAAGCTTGTATTTGGGTTGTGCAACATTATTTTACCCTTGGCTATAAAGCCCTGCTTGGATGCTTCCTCATGATGAAGTGACCCTGGGTTCTTGAAGGCTGTACTAGCAAAACAGCAAGCTCTGGCAGGTTTCTTAAGTTTAAAAATATTGTCATCTTACATATTCCTCAGAGGCATCTTTTGATCCTAGAGACCCTCTGTAGTTTTTATCATGCCAAGGATCTCTAGATCCCATGTAGAGGGGGAAAAGGGACAGGAATAACAATATTGAAGGGGTTTCATAGAGGTGACACTCTGATATATTGTAAGTGAAGCTGTGAACTGATTCATTTATTATGAAAAATAATTTGAAATTATGCCTCTTAAAAATGTCCATACCTTTTGATTCAGTAATCCCATTGAGCATATATAGCTCAAGGATGTCAAAGACAGGATGGGAGATTGCATATACATCAAAGCATAGTTGCGTATTTTTTTGGTAGTAGGGAAGAGCTAGAAACAAAGTAGGTGCCCATTGATTAAAGAATGGCTAAACTCATGGTACATGCATGCATTGAAATAATATGGATCCATTAGGAACAGTGAGTAAAAATTCAGAGAAGCTTGAGAAAATTTAACCGAATGGATATAGGGTGAAATAAGTGGAATCAGGAAAACAATGTAAACAACTATAAAAGTCTACCCAACATTCTTCTTCCTTGTGTTTTTTTGTTTGTACCATTTCCAGGTGTAGCACTGTGCCACTTAGCATGTCTGTATGTGTCCAGCTCTAGTCTCTGGATTCCATCTCCCCATCACAAACTGCCTACTGAGGCAGCTGCTGGCAAAGTGGCTAGAGCACTGGACCTGGAATCAGGAATACTTGAGTTCAGATATGGCCTCAGATACTTACAGGCTGTGTAACCCTGGGGACATCACTTAGCCCTGTTTGCCTCGGTTTCCTCAGCTGTATGATGGGGATAATAATAGTAATAGCACCTGCCTTGCATGGCTGTTGTGAGAATAGAATGAGATAATATGTTTGTTTAAGCACTAAGCAGTGTCTGGATATAGCAGGCTTATTTCCTCCTCTCTTCCCACAGGACTTTTCCAACTGGATGTCCTACAGACATTTCAGATTCAACATGTGTAAAACAAATCTCATTACCTTTCTCCCCCAAATCACCCATTCTTCTAGTCACACAGATTCCCAACAGTGTTATCTGTGACTCTTCCTCCCTCACTGCACACATAAAATCAGTTGCTGAATCTTTCTTTTCCTATCTCCATAAAGTCTCTTATATCTGGCCCCTTCTCACCCTTAGTTCAGGCCCTCATCTCATCACCTAGGCTATTTCAGTAGCCTGAAGAATTAATTGCCAAAGTGATTTTCCTTAAGCAAAAATCTGACTATATCGTTCTTCTACTCAGTAAACTCTATTGGCTCCTTATTGCCTCTAGATGAAAATATAAACTCTAATGTTTAGCTTTAAAAGTGTTTACAACCTGCCCCCTATTTACCTTTCCAGTCTCATTATACATTATATTTATTCCTTCCACGTCACAGGGGTTTAGAAGTGCAGTGCCCCCAAGATCTGGGAAATGTGTGTAAAACTTTCTGGCCCTCCCTTCACACCATAGAAGAAATCTGAATTTCTTTGGTATTAAAAGATAAAATACACTGATATTATACAATACTATGTATATTATTTCTAAGTTTCTAAACTTTTTCTGTGTCATCTGCTGCTCTTTGCATGTTGTTTATGGCTTCCACAAAACTCCCCCCAAATTCCCATTTAATTTCTTATGCTGAACTATGAAATATCGAAACTTTGATGGGGAAAGTCATAATGAAGAAGGAATAAGTTGTATTCCTCTTCCTACACTTTGGGGTCTGTACAAGTTGGTCTTCTTGCTGTTCTTTATATGTGATACTCCATTTCTTGTCTCTTTACCCTCTTGCTAGCCATCCCTCATGCTTGGATGCATTATTGCCTTCTCACTTCCATCTCCTCAAATCCCTTACTTTCTTCAAGGCTCAAGTCAAGCAGTACCTTTTACATGAAATTTTAAAAGACAAAAACTGGGGGGCAGCTAGATGGTGCAGTGGTTAAAGCACTGGCCCTAGATTCAGGAGTACCTGAGCTCAAATCCGGCCTCAGACACTTGACACTTAATAGCTGTGTGACCCTGGGCAAGTCACTTAACCCCCATTGCCTAAAAACAAACAAACAAACAAACAAAAACTGATTCCCACATTTACTAATGATTTCCCTTTCTAACCACCTTGTATTTATTTTGTATATATTTCATAGGATCATAAATTTTGAGCTAGAAGGGACCTTCCAAATTCCTCATACTTTAGATGAGGAAACTGAGGCCTAAAGAGATTAAGTGATTTGCTCATGGTCATACTGCCAATAAATGGCACAAATCTTCATGACTGTTGGTCCAGTCCTTTATCCACTATACTATGTTGTCCCTCTTCTTCTTTCTCTCTATCTTCATAGATAGAGGATAGATAGATAGATGGATAGATACATAGATGAATGGATAGATGGATTGATAGATAAAAACATGTCTCTATTGCTCCTTATATAGATATCTTCCCTTCTCTTTACTCCCCCTAAGAGTGCAAGCTTTTTGAGGACAAGGACTTTTTTTTTCTAAATCATAAATACTAAATACATACATTCCTTATGAAATACTTGCTAATTCATCTCATTCTGGCTACAAAATTGGCTGCATTCTAGATAGTTACAAATATTTTTGACAATGTGTTCTATGTTACCTTTTTGTTTTTTTTGATGAGGCAATTGGGGTTAAATGACTTGACTTGCCCAGGGTCACACAGCTAGTGTCAAGTGTCTGAGGATGGATTTGGACTCAGGTCCTCCTGACTCCAGGGCTGGTGCTCTATCCACTGTGCCACCTAGCTGCCCCTATGTTACCTTTCAAGAGTAAGCCATTGTCAATAACATATATGTTCACCAAGTTTGTAAAAAAACTAGTATTTCAGGCTTTTTGTAAGCTAGAGGAAGTCTTAAGGGCTTACTGAATTGGCTCCTTACTATCTTTTTAGTCTGTTTAATACCTTCCTCCCCTCCTCAAACTATGTGATCCAAGAACACTGGCCTCCTTTCTGTTCCTTGAAAACAACACTCTCATCACCTGACTGGATATTTCCACTAGTTGTTTTCCATGCCTGGAACTCTCTCCCTCTGGATTCCCTAGCTTTCTTCAGGTCTCAGATAAAGTTCCACCTTCTGCGAGAAGCCTTTCCTAGTTTTTTTTTTTTTTGTGAGGCAATGGGGGTTAAGTGACTTGCCCAGGGTCACACAGCTAGTAAGTGTCAAGGGTCTGAAGCCGGATTTTAACTCAGGTACTCCTGACTCCAGGGCAGGTGCTTTATCCACAGCGCCACCTAGCTGCCCCCTCCTAGTCCTTCTTAATCCTAGTGACTTCACTAGGATTGTTGTCTCCCCTTTTTGGTCCTTGATAAGGGAGACTTTTTTCCCTTCCTTTTTTTTGTATCTTCAGTGATTAGTGCAGTGCCCGGCTCGCACTGAGTGCTTCATAAATGGTTGTTGACTTAAATGTAAGCTTTGTCTAAACTCTTTTCTGCACTTGGCTTTTTGTGTATTTCACTGCTGTCAGTTGGAGTAGCAAATCATTATAGAGTGGTCCTTAGTCTAAGATTTTAGGACTAGAATGAAGAGATTATACCTTTCACTAGACTCATTTTATTATGTAAAAGTTGAATATTCATTAACAGTGAAACCTTTATGACCCATTCCAAATAATCATAGATTTTTGGAGTTTGAGGAAGAAACTTGGAGTTAGATATTATTACCTGGTTTTGCTTAGCTTATAAGGGAGAAATGTCTTTTAGAAATTCCCTCATGGATTGTGATCCATCAGTTCTTGGACATTTCTGTTGTTAGGCAACAGGTATCAGTGAAGCATCACATTCCATTTTATTTTATTTTTTCTAATAAAAGTATTTTATTTTTTTCCAGTTACATGTAAAGATAGTTCTCAACTTTTGTTTATACAAGCTTTACAATTTCAGATTTTTCTCCCTCCCTCCCCTCCCCCTAGACAGCAGGCAATCTGATATAGGTTTATACATACATACATACATACATACATACATATAACATTAAACATATTTCTGCATTAGTCATGTTATGAGAGAAAAATCAGAGCAATGAGGGAAAACCTCAAAATAGAAAAACAACAGCACCAAAAACAAAAGAAATAGTATGGTTCAATCCATATCTATATTCCACAGTTCTTTTTTTTTTCCTGGATTTGGAGATCCTCTTCCATCATGAGTCCCCTGGAACTCTTCTGTACCATTGCATTGGTGAGAAGAATCTAGTCCATCACAGTGGATCAACACACAATGTTGATGATACTGTGTACAAGGTTCTTCTGGTTCTGCTCATATCACTCATTATCAACCCATGCAAGTCCTTCCAGGTTTCTCTGAACTCCTCCTGCTCATCGTTTCTTACAGCACAACAGTATTCCATTATATTCATATACCACAACTTGTCCAGCCATTCCCCAATTGATGGTTATCCCCTCAACTTCCAATTCCTTGCCACCACATAAAGAGCAGCTATAAATATTTTTGTACATGTGGGTCCTTTTCCCTTTTTTATGATCTCTTTGGAAAAATGACTCAGAAGCATCACATTCCATTTTTAAACTCCTCTCATTGTTTGTTTTTAAAAAGTTTATTGAACCAAAGTCTTTCTCTCTGTCCCTTCACCCCATTGGTCCTAAAAAATACACTTTATCCATTTACTTTTCCACAATTCAAAAGAAAATATATGAAAACTGTGCCATGCGTAATCTTCTCACCTACATCTCTCCAGTCACCTTTTTGTCAGGTGTAACTTCTCCAATGGCCATAATAACCATAGCTTGTATGAAATTTCTAGATCCTTCACCATCCTGCTCATTCTCCTGTGGAAACCTAGAGGATATTAATTTTCTTTTTGGAAGTGTGACACAAAGAACAGAACATAGTACTCTCTCCATGCTTAGTTTTACCAGTACAAAAAGATTATCGCCTTCCTTGATTCTTTTATAATTCTTTGAATGCTGTTTAAGACTTCATTAAATTATATTTTTAAAGCAATAATGTCAAAATTTTGTCTCATTAAACTTGTAGGTAGTAAGGTATAGTTGTTAAAGAGTACTGGATTTGAATTCTCATGATCTGGGATCAGATCTTCTGTCAAACAACTTAATAGTTGTGATAACTTCTGAGAACCTTGGTTTCCATATCTATAAAATGGGTATAGTTATATGAAACTTGAAATAACTACTTCATGGAGTTTTGTTTTTGTTTTTGTTTTGTTTTGTGGGGCAATAGGGATTAAAGTGACTTGCCCAGGGGGCGGCAAGGTGGCACAGTTGATAAAGCACCGGCCCCGGATTCAGGAGGACCTGAGTTCAAATCTGGCCTCAGACACTTGACACTAGCTGTGTGACCCTGGGCAAGTCAGTTAACCCCCATTGACCCACAAAAACAAATAAATAAAAATAAAGTGACTTGCCCAGGGTCACACAACTGTTTAGTGTTAAGTGTCTGAGGTCATATTTGAACTCAGGTCCTCCTGAATCCAGGGCTGGTGCTTTATCCACTGTGCCACCTAGCTGCCCCTTTCATTAGCTTTTTTCCCCTTTCATTAGCTTTTAAGAGAGTTTTTCCTTCCTTTTTTGTTTAGATCTTTCTTTAGCTTACTTTGATATTGAAGTAAAAGATTTGCTTCTTTTTTTTTTTAATGCCAAAGGCCTGTGATGAGGTTATTGCTTCAGAATGTCAAATAGTTTAGCTCAAGCTGGTTAATGACTCTCCAAGTTGTTTGGTTTTTTTTTTTTTTAGTGAGCAATTGGGGTTAAGTGACTTGCTCAGGGTCACACAGCTAGTAAGTGTTAAGTGTCTGAGGCTGGATTTGAACTCAGGTACTCCTGACTCCAGGGCCGGTGCTCTATCCACTGCGCCACCTAGCTGCCCCTCCAAGTTGGTTTTTAAAGGATCAGATTTATTTTGACACAGATTTACTTCTGATGTAAATTTAACCAATACACACACACACAAACACACACACACACACATATATATATATTATATGATATATTATATGTGTATATATATACACATACATAGTTATATACAGAGAGAGTATATACAGAGAAATCCAATAAATGTATCTCTTCAGGTAAATACCCCAAATTGAAATGTATTTCCTTAAGGTAAGGGAAATTTATTGAAGGCCTACTGTTTATTTGCTCAACATTGAATAATTCACTATGGTGTTTTCTGTCCTTGAGGAACTTGTAATTAGTATGCTTTTATTCACACACATGAAACAATTATTGAGCAATACAAGACAATAAACAATAAGCAGCATTTCAAAATTATAAAGGATTATTTGTCCTTTGATTAAGCTACACCGTTGTCTCCTATGCCCAAAGGAGATCAAAGAAAGAGTCCTTTATGTTCAGATATATTAATAGCTGCTCTTTCGAGGTGGCAAAAAAGATCTGGAAATTAAGGAAATCCCATAAGTTGAGGAGTGGCTGAATAAGTTGTGGTATATGAATGTGATAGAAATACTGTTGTATTGTAAGAAATGAAGAAGCAGATGATTAAAAAAAGACACAGAAACACATAGTAACTGATGCAGTGAAGTAACCAGAACCACAAGAATAATTTATACTACTGCATCAATATTATAAAAATGATAGCTTTTGAAGGCTTTTATAAACTGATGAAGACTGAAATGAGCAGAACCAGGAGAAGGATATCAACACTGTAAAAACAACCTTGAAAAGTGGAAGGACAGATGGAAGGATGGAAATGAGCATTTATAAGGAGTCTACTGTGCCAAAAGGTTTACAGGTATTGTCTCATTTGATCTCACAACAGTTGTGGGAACTGTTGAAGAAACTGAGGCAAACAGAGGTTGAGTGACTTGCCCAGAGTCACACAGTTAAAAGTATTATAAATACAGTGGCCATTCATGGCCCATTCATCATGGTCCAGAGGATCAATGATGAAACATGCTATCTATGATCGAAAGGTAAAGAATTTAGAGTGTAGAATGAGACATGTGTGTATATGTATATGTATGCATATGTATATACATAGATGTATATATATTTATACAGCCAAGTAGAGAATTTGTTTTGCTTGACTATGCATATTTGTGACAAGACATTTGTTTTTTTTAATGAGGCAGGAGGTAGGAGAAAGAAAAAATATATTTGTTAGCTTTTTTAAAAATAGAGAATTGGAAGGGGTTGATCAAATGTAAAATATTACATTCATTTTTCAGATGAACTCTATTATTTGTTTTAATTAATTGTTTTACTTTCATACAAAAGACCTCTCATAGAGAGGTTGTAATATTTCAATGTTTTTAATGTGAAAATGAAATACATGAATAAAACTTAAAAAAAAAGAAAAGAAATGAATGAATGCTGGAGGATCTGAGATACAATTTCAGCACTGCAATTTGATGTCCAGGTTTGGGCAGATCATTTAACTTGTCTGGGTCTCATTTTCCTTATCTGTTAAATGAAGGAGTTAGACTGACACTCTTTAGGGTTCCTTCTGGATCTAAATATTTGATCTTGTGTGATGGGAAGACAGTGTAGTACAGTGGAAAGAGCACAGGATATGGAGAATTAGCCCTAGGCTGCCATTAGCTAACTGATAATGTTGGAAAGCTTTGTAGGGGCAAGGTTGTAGAGGGTCTTGGCTAGGAAGTTAAGTATCTTGGACTTAATCCTGTAGACATTGGGAACCACCATTATAGAAAGATTACACTGGTAGTGGTATGCAGATTAACTTGGAATGGCAAATCTTACAGTCAGATTTCCTGTAAAGGTAATATATGCTCAAGGTGAGAGCCAAACTTATGGTAGTAAAGGGAATGGATGTAGATGTTCCTTAATTTAGCGTCAATTTAAACTGACAGATTTCTTCATTGCTACTCTTATCCATGGGTACTTTTTCCGGTAGATTTGTTTAGAACTGAAAACAAATCTGTTTTATTACTAGCTTTAGAAGAACAACTTGTTATTATAGGGAGAGTTTGATATTTCAACTGTACTTTTAACTCCTATGTCAGACGTGAGGCTCCTGGTAAGTAAGAGATGGAGGATTGAGTCTTATTTGTAATATAATAATAATAATTTTGTCTACATTTGGGAAGAAAAAGACATTCTCAGTGCTCTTCAGCATAGTAAGTAGGAGAGGGAGGTGCAGGAGAGCCCTGTGAGCTATTATTTAGCCGGTGGAAGACTGCACCTTACAGTTTTGGCTGCTAGCTAGACTGTAAAACTGATCCGCATTGCACAGATGGTAGAGCTGCAGCTTCACACCTGTCACAGTAAGCAGTGTGGAGAAGTAACAGTTTTCCTTTTGATACTTGTATGTTTGACAGGCTGTAAAATGCATATTTTCCTTTCCATCGGTTCTATCTTGTGAGGTTTTGTATGCATATTAAGTGGTCATTAGAACATGCTACATGTAATAAACCAAAAAAAAAAAAAGAAAAAGGAATAGGTCATGATTTTGTCGGCTTACTGGCTGGCAGAAGCATCCATTTATTCATTATTGTATTGGTGGAATATCTGCTATATGTACAGAAGAAATCACTCCATGGGGTACCAAAGGACATTAAAAAGATGCAAGCCATGGGTCCCAAGAAGTGGGTCTGAGAAGTCCTTGAATGTCTTACATTTTGGGACATGTGTAAATTTGGAAGAAAGGTGAAAAACAACCCACAGTGCCTGACCTAAAGAAACTTACAGTCTACTTGGTGGAATAGGGCATGTACCTGAGTAATTATGAGAAAAGAACAGTGATAAGGACAAAGAAGAGTCCAACATGTACGAAAATTTAATGAGAAATCATTTTCAGCTGTGGGGGATTGGGAGGGGAGTAAATTAGGGATGGAGTTATGGAAGAAGACACACATAAGGTGGTTCTTGAAAGCAATTCAGCCTATAGATAGGAAGTTCCTTTCTAATATAGGGGATATCCCATCCCAATGCTCAGAGGTAAGAGAAGTATGAGATTAGGGAACATTAGAGGCCATTTAGGAAGGAATATAGTATGTATTATATGTATGTATAGAGTATGTATACTACAATATAGATTGTGGTATGAAATAAGTCTCAGTAAGTACACTAGAGAGCTTTAAATGCTAAGATTAGGATCTTATTTTATAATAATTTGCATCTATATCCTGTATTAAAGTTTGTAAAAGCACTTTCCTTACAACTCTGTAAGGTAGGTAAGTATAAGTATTATTATTGTCTATTTAAACATGAGAAAACTGAACCTTTGACCATCTTAGTGGTTTTTTCATGGTCACAAAGCTAATTAGTGTCTGAGGTGGAATTTAAGCCCAGGTCTCTTAATTCTAGCGTTCTTTACACTAAACTATAGTGACAGTGGCCAAAAGCCACTGTTTTGAACAGAAGAGTGATACAGTCAGAACAGTTCATTCAGAAAACTAGTCTTCATAGTTACATGACATGCTTTAGAAAGGGTATGGAATAGAGTGTGGGAACAAGTTAAAGTTGAATGCTAGTACTGTTGACTTAGAGCTGGAAGGACATCTAATCCACCTGCCTCATTTTACAAAGAAGGAAACTGAAACTGACAGAAGTTAAGTAACTTGTCCATGGTCACCAAGCTAATAACTGCCAGAGGCAGGGTTAGAGTCTATCTTGCTGACTCTAGATCTTATACTGTAGCCCCTACATCAGGACTTCTTAAACTTTTTCCACTGGAGACCCGTTTTTGCCTGAGAAATTTTTAGATGACCCTGGTTATATAGCTATAAGTATATTAAAAGTATACATAATCTTTTACTGTTGACAAAATTTTTGTGACCCCCCACATTCAGTTATGAGATCCCATATGGGGGTCATGAGTCACTGTTTAAGAAGCTTTGATCTACACCATGCTGCCTTTCTTCTGATAAAGATCCGAACTAGGTGTGGAGAATAGATTGAGTAGATGCACGGCCAGGAGGAAAGCACTAGGTGTGTCTAAAAGCCCAATTTGTTTGAAGTATTGTGCATGTGGGTTGGGGTTGAAATAATGAGAGATAAGGTTGGAAAGGTGGGGAGGTCTTAGATTGCAGAAAGTTTTTAAGGCCAGGTTAAGGAATCTGAACTTTTGTCATAGGCAATATAGAGCCATTAAAGGTTCCAACAGCTCTCAGTATGAGGAAGGATGAATTAGAGCGTTCAGAGAGAGGGAGGGAGGGAAGGAGAGAGGGAAGGAGGGAAGTGGGAGAGAGAGAGAGAGAGAGAGAGAGAGAGAGAGAGAGAGAGAGAGAGAGAGAGAGGAGACAGAGAGAACTGACCAGTCAAGAGGCTATAGAAGTAATGCAGTGGTAATGAGTGCCTCTATTAGGGTGTTAGCAGTGGGAATAGAAAAGTAGAACAAGGAAATTGGACTGATAGACCAAGAAAAGAAGAGAAATGTAGGCTACTATTTCAAAATAACCCACTTTATTTATTTTTATCCAATGGTGTGAGTGTAATCAATATGTACACACAGGATAAGAAGAGTTTCTATAAATGGAAAACACACAGATCCCAGACTTAATAAGTACTCAATCTAGATTAAATCATGGAGACACCAAACCCCAACAGAATATTTATGCCCTATAGCCCAACAATAGCCCTTAGTGAGAAGATTTCTTAGAGGTTGTATAGTCTAAGTCCAGTGATTTACATTTAGTCTCCAGAGGGTTTAAGTGACTTACCTAACTACCTACTTACCTATGTCATAGAAGAAGTAAGATTAGAACTCAAGTTACTCAACTCATGTGATGCAGTGCTGTTTCCAGTAAGCCATACTGCTTCCCTTATAAATGTCTAATTATATTGTATCCATTTTTTGTATTGCAAGGGACCCCAATATAATGTTTAAATGTGCATGCAGCACATAGAAAGTTTACTTTTTTAGAGCTGTTAAGTTAGTTTCAGATGTCACAGATATGATAAATATTTTTAAAGTATTTTGTGAACCTTAAAGTGCTATATAAATATGAGCAACTGGGTGTTACATTGGTTAGAGCATTGCCAGGCTTGAAGTCAGGAAGATCTGACTTCAAATCTAACTTCAGACTCTAACCTAAGTGTGTGACCTAGGCAAGTCCCTTATCTTGTCAGCCTCAGTTTCCTCTGTAAAATTAGGATAATAATAGCAACTATCTTTAGGGCTGTTGTGGGGATCAAATGAGATAACGTATATAAAGTACAAACCATAAAGAACTTTATTAACATCATCATTATTGTTATTATTGCTATTTGAATTTATTATTCATACTTATGTTCTGCCAACCTGCTCCCCTGACACCAGCTTTTTATTCTTTACCTAGTGTTTTCACGTAGTTTCATGTAATCAATGTGAACATTTGGTTTTTATATATATATTTCCAGTTTTATTGGAGATTTAGAGGAGGGAGAAAAGACTAGGAAGAGAGAAGGGGTGGAGGGAAGGTGAATGGAAAATTCTCCTTGAGTTTATCTCCTTGTCAAGTTAACCTCTTTATTTTTTTATTTTTTTTATGAGATATTTTATTTTTTCTGTTACATGTAAAGATAGTTCTCAACTTTTGTTTATACATGTTTTACAATTTCAGATTTTTCTCCCTCCCTCCCCTCCCTCCCCCCTCCCCTAGACAGCAGGTAATCTGATATAGGTTATATCTATATATCTCTATACATATACATATAGATATATATATATACACACACACACATGTATACACATAATAACATTAATCCTATTTCTGCATTAATCCTGTTACAAGGGAAAGAATCAGAGCAGTGATGCAAAACCTCAAAATAGAAAAAAAAACCAACAGCACCCAAAACAAAAGAAATAATATGGTTCAATCAACATCTATACTCCACAGTTCTTTCTTTCTTTTTTTTTTCTTGGATTTGGAGATCCTCTTCTATCATGAGTTCCCTGGAACTCTTCTGTACCATTGCATTGGTGAGAAGAATATAGTCCTTCACAGTAGGTCAACACTCAATGTTGATGATACTGTGTACAAGGTTCTTCTGGTTCTGCTTATCTCACTCATCATCAGCTCACGTAAGACCCTCCAGGTTTCTCTGAACTCTTCCTGCTCATCATTTCTTACAGCACAATAGTATTCCATAAGTTAACCTCTTTATAACTTTGGGTCTTCCAGAGTTGACAGGAACATGTTCTCTCCGATCCATAAAAGAGTTTGCTTTAAAACTATCTCAATGACTTTTCATTTCCTATGATCCTTTTGGGGGAAAAAATGTTACTTCTACTATTGGCCAGATTGACAGGTAGTCAGGCAAAAAGCATTCATTCTCTGGCAGTGCTGTGAAGAAAAGGCAGTAGTGGCAGACTGGCACAATGTTGTCAAATTCAAATAGAAATGGGTGCCACTAAACTATACATAAGAATCCCTGAAGGCCACATATTGACTTAGAAAACCACACATGTTTATATATTTCTTTTTAAAAATTTTATTAATACATCAACACATGTCAGATAGGAGCTACATTTTAATCTGGTTTGGGCTGTACTCTGGAGTATTGTGGGCTACCTTTGGCCTGTGGGCCAAGGGTTTTGACAGGTGTGATCTAGAGCCTCTTCAAGGGTGTACTTTCCTTCCTCTTCAGTCCAGTGCATGCCTAACACTTTGGTTAGTTTCTTTGCAAGCTGAAATGCCATTAGAAAAGGATCCTTGTAAGAACCTTATTTTAGGTCCATAGAAATTACAGATATAGAAGTCTAATTAGGTTATTTTGTACATCCTCAAGAGGCCTTGGCAGCATAGTTCCCTAAATACATTTTCTATTTCTTTATCTTGTATTCTTAATAAGTATCTCATTGGATGGGTGGTAAAAGCCTTTGGGAGAATATTTTGCCTTATCATCAGGGAAGTTTCCCCCCCTCCAAAAAAAATCTTACCCAGTTTCCCCTTTTTAAAATTTGGTGACATTGCCTATTCTCCTTTTTAATCTTTGTGCCTTTTAGACACTCATGAGTACATGGAAGGTTTCTCTCTCTACCTTCTCTCTACCTTCTTCCACATCATTCATCACTTAATTTATGATTGTTTTTGAGTGAAGGTAAGAAAGAATATATTTTTCTGGTCCTGTTCCCCATTTAAAAAAATTTCTTAAAGGTTGTCTACTTTTTCCCCTAGTAATGAAAGATCTTTTTCTAGTATGGAATTTGGAAACTTAGTTCACTTCATTTTACTGTAGTATTCATTTGGTTTAGGTGTTGACTAGAATTCTCGTCAACTTATCCTAGACTTTGTAACTTGATAGTTATAGCCAACAAGGAGAAGATTCAAAAGAAACTAATACAAAGATACTTTAAAAAGCAAAACCTTAGAGAATGAAGTGGGATAGTTAAGGATAATTTACTAGGAAAAGAAAAGATTGAAGGGTCACATAGTTGAGATAGAGGTGATATTTACTGAGAACTGAAAATAAGAAATGGATTGTAACCTTAGTATGAGAGATTTATGTTACAAGGAAGAACTTTGACAGGGCTGTTAAATTTTGGAATGTCTTCCAGAGGGATGAAGCGGAATCTCTTCCCATGGACCTTCTGAAAAATAGTCTCATTTGTCCAGATTTGGATAAATGTAGAGACCTACCAGGAAGAAGAATGGCCTAGGGGACATCTCTAGGAATTCCTTCCAGCTCCATAATTCTGTTGAAATCAGAGGAAAGGGAGTGGTTTTGTTAGCCTTTAGGGGTTTCTTAAGAGGAAAATAGGTATTTGAATTTGGCTTATATAGGGTAGTGTAGAATGGGCAGACAGACAGACAGATACCTCTTAGCACCACCCTCCTTTGACATTTCTGGACTCTGCTGATATTTTCCCCAGTCTGGTTAGTGTGTGAAAGTGCCATGGGACAGATTGCCTATTTCGCGCCGAGGCATAAAAACCTCAAATAACAATTAATTCTTTACAAGGGTCATATTCCAAACTGAGTTATCTCATCCTAGGACTAGTGCTTTGTTCTGGAATTGGACATTGGATCCTATTTAAAGAGTGGTAACCCCCTTTGTATAGGAAATAAATACTCCTTGTATTTCCTCTAATGGAGTTTTGCCAATATAAAGCATGTTTTTATTCTCCCTGTAGTTATTTCATTGGTCCATTCCAATTATCCTAGAGATTTTTTACTTTTGGAGTACCTAGTTCTTGGCTGTTTTGTCCTAGGCAAAATTTCCAAGTATCTTTGATGGTTCAACAGATTAGAATGAAGTAAAAATTTTACAGTGGGCATGGAGGAGCAACAATGGAGAGTCTTCACTGAATAAAAGGAAATAAGAGAGGAAAGTTCATTTATTGAATAAAAGAGTTTCCAAGCAATAAATTTTAAAAAGGAAATACAACATATAATCCTGTTCTATTAAAAAACTTTAATATTTTTACCTAGGCAGTTATCAGTTATCAGTGATAATTCAAGACCCAGAAAACCATAGATAAATAATTATATTGACCAGAATCCTATTTTGACCAGAATTTTCTTACTTCTTTCCATCAAACCTTTTGTCAATTCTGCAAATAAATAGTTGTTAGATTCCAGATCTTGCCCTTTCTCATCTATTGGAGATAGTTTAGCATCTTTTAGCACCTATTTAACAACAACACATTGTGTCAAGTGCATTTACAGGAGCATGTCATCATCAATAAGACACTGTGCTTAGAGTTAGGAAGAGCTGTTGTTGTTGAGTCATTTTCAGTTATGTCTGACTCTCTGTAGCCCCATTTGGAGTTTACTTGGCAAAGATACTGGAGTTGTTTTCCATTTCCTTCTGAAGCTCATTTTACAGATGAAGAACTGAGGCAAACAAGGTTAAGTGTCCAGAGTCATACAGCTAGTAAATGTTTGAGGCCAGATTTAAACTCTTGAAGATGTCTTCCTAATTCCAAGCCCAGTGCTCTATCCACTGCACCACCTAGATGCCCCTTTGCTCAACTATAAAGTGAGACTAGTGCTACCCCTACATTCCTTACTGGGCTCATGGAAACATAGATCTAGAAATGAAAGGGACTTAAGAAGCTATTTGGTCTATCCCTTTCATTTTACACATGAGAAGGGGCAGCTAGGTGGTACAGTAGATAAAGCACTAGCCCTGGAGTCAAAAGGATTTGAGCTCAAATCTGGCCTCAGACACTTACTAGCTATGTGACCCTGGGCAAGTCACTTAAGCCCAATTGCCTTAAGCCATTTCCAGTCATCCTGATGTCTATCTTGCCACTGGACCCAGATGTCTCTGGAGGAGAGTGAGGTTGGTGACCTTGCACAGACCTCTCTCACTTAAATCCAATTCACTGCTAATCATGACATTACCTCAATGTCATGGTCCTCTTCAAGAACAAAGGACAAACAGCAACGCATGAGGAAAGTAAAGGTCAGGGAAGTTAAGTGACTTGCTGAAAGTTACACAGGCAGTATGTTTTACAAATGAGACTTGAACCCAGAGTTTCTATGACTCCACAGCAAGTAGACTTTCCACTTTGCTTCCTCTGAGGGTTGGTGTGATAATCAAGTGACGTGGTATAGATATGAAATCATTTTGTAAACTAGAATATCCTTTAGATGTGTGAAGTGGTGGTGATTATTACTCTTTTTTTATTCCTTAGCATTCTATCCTCTTTACTTTTGATCACTTTGGTGTTTGGTTGTGGTCTTCTTTCTGTCTTTTTTTTCCTCCTCCTGCTAACTGGTAAGACCTATGACTCCTGGAGGAAGATGCCCAAGTCTGTAAGTCTGGTTTAGTCCATATGAGTGCTAGATGTGGAACTGGGAACACCTGACTACATATCCTGCCTCTGACACCACTCATTTATTTGTTTGTTTATTTATTTACTTATGTATTTGTTTGTTCATTCACTCATATATCCATCTGTCCATCCATCCATCTATTTATAGTTTTGAGTTCCGAAACTATCCCTCTCTCATTCCCTCCCTCCCATCCCCGCCCCCCCCCCCAAGGTTGCAAGCAATCCGTATAGGTTATACATATACAATTAGTAAAACGTGCCTCTGGCATCAGTTGGCTGACCATGGGCAAATCACTCAGTCTTCCCGAGCTTCAGTTTCTTCATCTGTAAAACAGGAATAATTATACCTGTAGTATCTGACTCATATGTTTGTTGTGATGTTCATATGAGATAATATTTGCAATTTTAAAGTGATGTATAAATGTCACTCTTTAATATTATCATATTTTACTTCATTATAAGTGTCCTGGAAATAAGATATACTGAGCTTCCAGCTTCACCATCCATACTAAATATAATTAGAAACAAGCCAGTAGGGGGAAATGCTACAAGGGAAGAAGAGCTGTTCAAGGCATCTATCTTTGAATGCATTTTTTTTTTTTGGCAAAAAGCCTAGAATAGTCCTTGAAGCAGGTATTCAATAAATATCTGTTGATTGATTGAGTTCCTCCAATGAGATGAAGCTTCTCTTGCTGAATCTTCAATGTAATTGTAATAGGTTTATTGCAAAAACTTTGTGTCTAAAATATGTTAAATTATCCTTAATTTTTCTTTGTAAAATTATTGTTTTTCTATCGATAATAAAGGAAACAAGTGTAAATTATTCATCTAAGTGTGATTTTTTCCATCAGTATTTTGAAGCCAACTTTTTTCCCCTGGAAATATGCTTCTCTGGAATTATACCTTTTTAGTGGGGAATGTATGATTTGAGAATAGATCCCTGCATTTAATAAAATGAACAAAGTGTGGGTAGATGGTAGGAAGAAGCAAAGATCCTGGATTATTTGCCAACTGGATAATGAAAGCATAGATGGTTTTCTGGAAACAGTACTGATTATTTTTCCTAAAACTCAAGATCTTTACCTCACTGAAATAGAACATTAACCTCAATCCTATTCCGGTCTTCCTATCATTTTCTCTCTTTGCCTTTCCCTTTCCCCTAACCTTCTTCTTTGTGTCTCTATGGCCTTCCATGATCATTTCCTCCTCTCTACTTCAGTGTCCCATTATTGTGGTTTTTTTTAAGTGTTATCTGACTTTGAGGAAATTGGGCTTTAATGACCTCCTTATATATGATGCATAGTTTGATGCAAATGTTTCCCATTTTATGGATAGATAGATAGATAATCTTGAGGAAGAAAAAGATGAATTTGTTTTACCCACAGAGAATATTATTGGCAATCAGAACCAGAATCTTTCTGGTCTGCCAGTTGTCTATCAGGCCAGGGTTCTGTTATATGTATCAAACGTCTCAAAATTCTTCCTATAGAAACCTAGGTTCAGAAACTCTCATGGGCCAATAGGTTAGCTGGATGAATGACTTCCTATCTGGGTCAACAGAAAGGAAAATATTATAACCATTCTCATGGCACTAATTTGTGAAGATGTTAGTTCTCACAATAAACCTTTTGGTCTCCTCTCATTTTTTATGTCAAAGACTAATAACAGGAAACCTTACTTAAGAACTACATTAAGAGAGTAATTTTTGTAAAAAAATACTGCTTTGCTGTGGCTAGCAAATGATACAGAATTATTTTAGGGAAAAAAAGGACCATTCAGGAAAACAACTGAACATGATCTATTCATGGTGGTCTATTTCATGTGCTCCCTTAAACCATCATGTACTTTTCTCGTCAAGTAATATTCTAGTGTATATAATTTTCTTTTATCTAGGCATTATCGGGTCAACTGATAAAACTTTCAGGCACAAAATGACTAACATAGATTTTTCTTTTTGGGGTGAGGCAATTGGGGTTAAGTGACTTGCCCAGGGTCACACAGCTAGTAAGTGTTAAGTGTCTGAGGCCGGATTTGAACTCAGGTCCTCCTGAATCCAGGATTGGTACTCTATCCACTGCACCACCTAGCTGCCCCACCTAACATAGATTTTTTAAAATGGCTTTTTAAAATTGGCATCTTTTGAATAAGAGAGTCACATGTATAGCATGTCAGACAGTTCGGGGTGAGGGAGTGGGGTTGTTGCTTAAGTGCTGGCCCATTAATTTTTATGCCAGACTTTCCCCATCCCTCCTCCAAGTCTGCTTTAGGAAAGGTCAATAGTGCATTAGTTTTCCACCATCAAGAATTTTATTTTTCTTTGATAACATCCAAATCAACGAGTTTGAAGCACACTAATTCATTTTTGCTTTTATTTTTGTAAAGGAATGTTCACAGTTCAGTGGAATATTTCTACTGAGAACTGTTTTTGCCATGGGAGCTCTTTGACTTTGATTCTAGTAGAACAAATAATAAGCTACAGAAACATTAAGTATGCTGCAGTTCTACAGATGAGAGTTAAATTAAGCAGGGCATGGGAATTAACACTGCCTTGATACGAAGCTAATATGACATTTATCACTTCTTGCAACCATTTATTAGCTACTGATAAATAGCTTTTTAAAAAAATCAGAACTGTGATTGTATTGGTATAGGATGCTTCTGGTGAGGAAATTCTTCTGCCAGTGTAAATCTGCATCTTTCCCACATCTTGTATGCTTAGAGACTTGCCTGGGAAAACTGAGAGTTAAGGGACTTGCTTCTGGTCACACAGCCAGTTTGTGTCAGAGGTGGGATTTGAACCCAGGTCTTCCTGACTCAGGAACCAGTTCTCCATCTACTATACCATGCTGCTTTTCATTAAATGACTTAAAAGTATGAAATATACCTAGATAGCACCACCAAACCACACTGAAGCATTCAGATGGTAACTGAACTCTTATTACTTTGAAAGTTTTCTGACGTTATCCATGTATTTGCTCAATTTTGGATATATATATATGTATATATATATCCAAAATTGAGCAAATATATATATGAAACCCACTCCAAGTGTTAATAGACTTTTTGAAAAGTTTTTCCAAATGTATATTTACTGAAATGATTTAGGATGAATAGAAATACAAAATTTCCTTCAACATTCGGGGCCATGCTTTCTCTTAAACCAATAATGTCCCCAGAGAGAGTGGGATCAAATTTAAAGAATCTCTATGAAGACTATATCCACCATGATTACTTTATCACGTGGATAACAATGGATTAGGTGATGTTAATTTTATTATCCCATGGCAGTCTTTTGATCCACTTCTATTCTGGGTACAGTAGGTTGCCCAGGGCTAGACTATCTGCAAGATCTGGTGTGGGTGTCAATTCCCTATCTCTGGTGGCTCACTCTCAGCCTTCCATAGCTCGAATCCTAGTCCCATACACATTTACCTTTGAACAAGAAAAATAAAGACACAAGAAAGAGAAGCAATAGCAGGACATGGGTTCATAGGCCTCTTAGCATCAGAGAAGGTAGTGAGATAAAGTTGTAAGGCCTCTATCTCCCTGCCTGCTTTGATACTATGAGACCCATGAACCTATGTCCTGCTATTGCTTCTTTCTTCTGTCTCTATTCTTTCTTGCACTTAAGCACAGTCAGGTAGGGAAAAAAACCCTTAGAAAACTTTCATCCATTAGGTTGTCTTCTGGAGGGAGTCCTCTGGTATCTTTCTTTCTTTATTTTCCTTTTTTTAAAAAAAGCATCAATTTATTTGTTTGTTTTTGGGTTTTTTTGGTGAGGCAATTGGGTCACACAGCTAGTAAGTGTCAAGTCTCAGGTCTTTCTGAATCCAGGGCCAGTGCTCTATCCACTGCGCCACCTAACTGTCCCCTCTGGTATCTTTCTAAGTACAATGCCAGGCACATAGTGTTTTATAAATGCTAGTTGACTTCCTGGATTTAGGTAGGCCGGTCGATTGAGAATAGGCACATAGTAACCGTATACTAAGCCCTTTCAGCTTGGTAAGCCATTCTGTGAATGAAGAATGAACTTGTGAATGAATCAACAAATGATTAATTTTAAAAATTTATTAATTTCTTACTATGTGTCAGGTACTGTGCTAAGTACTGGAAATACAATTTAAAAAAAGGGGCAAGACAGTCGCTGACCTCAAAGAGCTTATATTCTAATGGGATAATATAGTAAAGCTATATGGGCAGGGAGGGGTATTTTAGTTTGGGAAGTAATAAGGGATGGTGAGTAATGCCCCCTACTCAGTAAATTCAAGTGGCTCCCTTCAACTGACAGGATCAAATATAAAATCCTCTTTTTGGAGTTCAAAGCCCTTTATAACCTCTCCCTCCAGACCTTCCTCCCATGCCTTTCTAGTCTTAGACCTTACACCCCTCCTATTATACTTTGTGAATTCAGTAACTTTGGTCTCCTTGCTGTTTCTCACCAAAGACATTCCATCTCCCAATTCTAGGCATTTTCACAGGCCATCCTGCATAACTCTTGTCGATGTTCTCTCATAAGTTGTACACAGGGGGTCTACCTAACTTGAAAAAGGGAAAGAAAAAATAGAAATTCAAAATGTCACTTTTTATTTCCCTGCTCAAACAATTTCTGTGGATTTTCATAAAACTGTGGAATTGAAAACTCCCTTGGAGATCATTTTACTCAGCCTTCTTATTTTACAGAAGAAGAAACAGGCCCAAGAAAGTTGATTCACTTTTCTACTAGTAGAGTGTTATTAATTTTTATTGCATGTCACTCAGTTTGCAAAGTTGTTGGAGACATGAATGCAAAACTGAAGCACCAACAAATGTAATCATTTCAAGGTGGCATAATTAGTTTTAAACAGTCGTTATTTGGATATTCTTTTTTCTTTTACCTGGTAATTAGGCAGATTGAAGAGGCACAGAGGGGTGTGTGTGTGTATGTGTGTGTGTGTGTGTGTGTGTGTGTGTGTGTGTGTGTGTAATGCAACATTTTAGAAATGCAGAGAAATTCATGGTAAATATTTTGAGCATATGCTTCCTTAAAATACATGTTGGTAAAATGCCAACATCATAATTTTCGTTTTACATGTAAATATCCCACATTAAAGTATATATATTTCTTATCATTAGATTACGCTGGTGAAGTGAATTTTCTAGGAGTGTATTTTTGTTACATATCACTTCAATATTTGTTAATAGATATAATTCAATGGATTTGAAAATGTAAGAGTGAGCTCTTAAATTGAACAAGATTATAGAATCTTAGAGCATTGTAAGTGATTCATGACAAATAAAAAACCCCTAAACTTGGGGTAGTGGTCTTAATTTTGAAGACTCACATGAAACAGTGACATATTGAGGGAAGTGTGACACACTCATGGAATTTCAGAACTGAAGGGGATCTAATCCAACCTCCTTACTTTATAGATAAGGCCACTGAGGTCCAGACTGATGAATAACTGTCCAAGATCCCACAGCTAGCTGATGTTAGAGCCAGGACTGGACCCCAGTTCTCCTCACTCCCTAATACCTATCCCCTCAGTTCAGTGTCCTTTCTATTTTGCTTCACAATATCTCATTCAACAAATGTTTACAGAACACCTCCTATACTCAAGACACTGTGTCAGGCTCTGTAGGGCCTTAAAAATGGATTAAAAATAATATCAATGGAGTTTCTGAGTCAAAGTACCTAAGTTTTTCACTTTTTTTGCTTTGTTTCTGAGATTTGAAATAGAAGTGGTCTGACCTTGTGGTAGCTGAAAACCATTGTTCCATCTTCAGTGAAATCCTTTTAATTTCTTTTAGGTGGTTGTGATGCTGTCAACTGTTGAAGGGGGAACATGGGATTCTGAACTCAGGACTTGGCAAATACAGTAAGTGAACAAAAATTTTTATTTTGACCATATGTCTGTTAAAAAAGTTTTATTGATGCCTTTTATTTTTATATTGGCAAATTCCAAATATGTCCTCCTGATCCCCTTCCCATTTAGCCTTCTCTTATAACAAAAGAAAAAAAATTAAGCAAACCAACTGCCACACCAACAACTCTTTTGAAACATTGGTATTTAATGTATTTATTATTGGAGAGGTGATGTCATTTTATGCTTTATAAATTAATAGAAATAATTCTTTTTGAAAAATTGGTTAGTGCTGAATACTTTATTTTTTGTGACAATTTGATTTGTAAGACCACTCTTGACCTATGCTGGCATAATTTTTAAAAATGTGTTTACAAGACATATATTACTCTGTTAGAGTGTTTTGAAACACGCCTGATATCTAGTTCTGTCTTTGTATGAGGTACTTCATTATGTGTGCCCCAGTGGTGAAGTTTCCTAAGGGCAAATTTAATTAAACTGTGGAATAACCTTCTTGGGAAAGTAGGAGAATCTAGTTATTTAACATACTCTGGAAGAAAGCACAATGAAGAAACCATTTTGTGGGAGCAAGGAGGAAATCTTGTATAAAGGAAAAAAGAGGAGTGGGATTTGCCCACAAAATTCACGTTTTTTTTTTAAAGAATCTTTGAATTGTTAACACATGCTATTGGAAATCTAGGGTCTACAGGTTCCAGTTGCAGTTTTTGTGCAGAGCTTTTTATGAATCCAAATTTATTACTACAAGAAAGTGTTTCATATTTTATCTAAAATTATATATAATTTTTGCTGAACTCTTCTAAAATTTTAATATCCTGGTCAAGTAATATCCAACACATATACACATGTGTGTGTGTATATATATATATATGTATATGTATATGTATATATATGTATGTATGTATGTATGTACATATACACACAGATATATGTATACATTCTTTATATGTATCTTTTGCTGTTCACTACATGCTTATGTAGTCCGTCTTGGCCAGCTCTGAAATTGCATCCCTCAAAGGATTAAAATTCAGTCACTGTTCTGAGCACATGGTGTCAACTGTGACCTGGGTGTTCGCCAATTAGTTACAGCACCTGCGCCTAATTATGGAGTCTTGTTGAAGCAGCCCTGGAAAATGGAGGAGGAGTTGCCTTTCAGCTGTGGCCATACATATGTGACTGCAAAACTGTCCTGCCAAACTTCTGCTCCTTCTTTTGACTGACAAGAAAACTAAAAATGAGATTCTAGCTAGCTGGCTACAACTACAGGACAGAAGGGGAAGTAATTTGGGTATGAGAGAAGAAAAGAAGAAAAAAATGTTAAAACACCCTCAAAACCACATATACACAGAAAAGCAATGCATACGGTGTCAATCTTATGATGTCCTTGGATAGAAGATCTTTTGAGATAGACTGCTTACTCTAGGAGGAAAAATTTTCAGATTTTTTTTCTTTTCTTTTCTTTTTTTTGGGAGAGGGGGGCTGGACTTGGAATGAGGAAAACACAGATTCAAATCATGCCTCTGAAACTTCCTTCACTCTCTGACTATGGGCAAGCTCTCTAAACTCTGTAAGTCTCAGTTTTTCATCTATAAAATTAGTATTAATAATACCTGTCATATCTTCCTCACAGGGCTGTTGTAAGGTTCAAACTAGATAATGTATGGAAAGCATATTATAACCTTTAAGGACTGTATATATGCCAATCAGCATTACCATTATAATTATTTTTTATTAGGTCTTTTGGGCCTTTGATATCTTCATTGTAATATTCATTATGAGCTTCTTAAAAGCAGGAAAGTCTTTTGCCTCTTTTTGTATCCCCAATGCTTAGAAAAATACCTGGCACATAGTAGGTGCTTAATAAATGTTTATTGATTGAAATATATTATTGATTCAAGTTGTATTCACTTGAAGTTCACCTGAACTGCAGTGTTACACAGGAGGAAGTACTCAGGTCTGACTTGGAAATATGAGATTTAAGGCAGAGAGACATAATATCCCACTAGGGAGCTATATGCCAATTACCCTAAGTTGGGTCAATGGAAATACAATTCCTAAAGGGAGCTAGGTGTTTTGGCTTCTGGGGGGAAAAACCTATAGGCTAGGTTTTGTCTATTTGTTTATTACAGGTCCCCTAAAGTTGTAAGGATTAAGGATTCCCTAGAGCAATTACTTTGGAGAAAAACAAGGGAGAGAACAAGCAAATCAAGTGGGGCTTTTATGTTTCTCTTATTTATTGTTTTAAGACTACTTTCTACATTTGGCTTCATTACAGGTTAGTGATCAAGATCCTTCCAGAAGACTGAACTAATTCTAGTGAACAAATATTTTTTAAAAACCATCTTGAAAGTCTTGTTTCTGAAAACATAAAAATCTGAAATTTCTTTAGGTGTGCTCTCTCAATCACTGAAGAGCCACTTCTCTCTCTATACTGCACTAGATGGCACCTGACCAAGACATTTAAAGAGTAGTATAAAGACCCTGGTATTACTTGTTGAGATGTTCTTTACCTAAATATACCAATGGTGTTTTGTTCCAGTGATAGAGTTGGAAATAGGAGACAGTGGAATGGTTTAAATTTTTTTTCTGGTACTTTCCATGACTACTCCTGTATTTTAAACAACTGTGAGGTTGGATTGTAAAAGTAATGAAGCTATAGGAGTTATATAACTATAATTACAAAGCTCTCTTTACAGAAGTAAAGGCAGACTTAAATAATTGGAGAGATATTAATTAACTGTTCATGGGTAGGCTGTGTCAATATAATAAGAATGATAATACTATCTAAAAGTAATGAAGATGGTTTTTGGAAAACCAATCAGAAAATATACTTTTAAATAAGGGCTGTCCTTCAGAGCTGTCTCCTTGGGAGGTTGTAAACTTATTCCAACCATTCCTTAAAACCTTTTTGGAAAGCCTCTTTGGGAATTGCTGTCAGAGCCTATTTACAAGGTATTGAAGAAAATATCTTTCAATACTTTAGCTCCATTTCTGGGTTAGGCAGTTCATACCAGCTTGATTATCTATATTGTTTTCTTGATTCCAAATGGGTTTTGACTTTTTTTAGAAAAAATGAAATGTTTCATTGGTGTTCCTTTTTGACATCACTGTCACTTTGCAAGGATTCTCTCCCTCACAACGATAGGTCCCTCCCATAATAAACAAATCCAGTCAAACAAAGTATGTCAACCCATTGGCCATGCCTGAAGACGTAGGGACTTTGGACTCTTCAAAAATCAATCTCAACCTCAAAGGGTCAAGATTTGTTGCCACTGAAGATATTCAGAAGAATTTACTGAAGACTTCTGAAGGCAGTTCTCAATACTACCATTCCTAGAAGGAAAGAGCATGAGAATGAGTTGCCCTATGATTCCATTCTCAATCTTTCTGACTTCTCAATCCAGAACACTCCTTCCTTCCTGCCATTTCCTTAGATTATTGTCTTCCCTTATTAGAATGTTAGCTCCTTCAAAAAGGACCGTCTTTCTTTTTGTTTTCTCAGAGTGTAGTATAGTACCTAGCACATAGTCCATACTTAATAAATGATTTTTTAATTCATTCATTCACACAGAGGAAATCCAGAATTGTTCTGACGACCGGCAGCATTATCAAATAAGTATTTGGCTTTCCAAGATGATTGCTTTGAGGGAAACAGCATTTATTTGGATTTATAAATTCTCATATATTTATTTAAAAAATAAATAGTTATCACCGACACCATTTATTCTTTTGGTTTTTTGTTGTTGTTGTTTTTGTTTTTTTGCGGGGCAGTGGGGGTTAAGTGACTTGCCCAGGGTTACACAGCTAATAAGTGTCAAATGTCTGAGGCCAGATTTGAACTCAGGTACTCCTGAATCCAGGGCCAGTGCTCTATCCACTGTGCCACCTAGCCGCCCCCAACACCATTTATTCTTAATCTTTCAGTGTCTGTTTCCACAGTGTAAAATAGGATAATACTGATTGACACCTACCTGAATGCCCAGGTGTACTTTTGAAAAATGACTAATGGGTGTGAAGTGGTTAAGAAGTATAATTAAAATGCTAAGTACTAATTTTAGTTTTTAAAGCTCTGTAATCTGATATTTTGGAGGGTGTTGGAATAGGAATTGTTCAATAGTGAAACATAATGGTTAACTGATATTAACTGCTCATCATAATGATAACGTAGCTCTGTAGAAGAGAGTATTGAATATGGAATACTATACAATATGGAGTACAATATGGAAGGTCTATATTGAGTCCTGATTCTACCACTTTCTGGCTGTGTGGTCTTAAGCAAGTGACTTCCTTTGTTTGAGTTTGAGTCTGTAAAATTTAGGGGATGGAGTAGATTATCTCCAGAGCCTCTTTCAGCTCTAAATCTATGGTACTATGAATGTTCACTACACAAAAAGCTTCATCACCACCTGCCTGTACTATTACAGTAGCTTCTTAATAGCTCTTCCATGCTTTTACCCACCAATCCATTTTCCATACCATTACCAGAATATTCTTCCTTATCCATAAGTCAGGTAGGTCATGCCACCTCTTTGCTCAGAAATTTTCTGTAGCTCTGTATTATGCCCCCCCTAGGAAAAAAAATTTATACCCCTTTGCCTGACATTTAAGACTGCTCTTTCCTGCCCTGAAATTTGGTGCTACTCTGACTTTCTAGCTATACCTCATTTCATTTTGATTTACTTACTCTTCCAGCCAAACTGGATCAATCTCTCTTTTCTGAATATATCTTGATTCCTTCCTTCCCCCAACTCTATGTTTTTCCTGCATTTGGAATGTCTGCTTTTCTCCATTTAGTCAATTCCTATTAATTCTTTAAAACCCAACCTGAATGTTATCCATGAAGCGTTCCCTGAATCTCTCCATAATGTCTCTATTGACCATGAGATTGTGCTTGGGGTTCATATGGCTCTTTGTCTTGCAAGGTAATAGTAGAGGTTATAGTTAACTTTATTTGGGGTTGATTTCTCTGCTAGACTGTAAGCTGTATGAGGGCAAGGACCACATCTTGTAGAAACATTGTTTCCTTCCTCAGTGTGTTGCAAGGAGATGTTTAATAAATGTTTGCAGATTTATTGACATTTTATTCTTGATTTATACTTTGAAAAGGCCCATTTTCTCATCTATTTTTTTTTCACTCTTAGAATAGAATTTTATTTTCCAAAATATATGTAAAAACAAATTTTAACATCAATTTTTAAAAAAACAATTGTTCCAACTTATCTTCCTCCTCTATTCCCACCCCCACCCTCTAGAACTCAAGCATTTCAAAATAAATTATACATGAGTAGTCATGGAAAACATTCCCACATTAGCTAGGTTGTGAGAAAAAAACAGTCAAAAAACTCCCAAAACTTCAGACTGTGGAATTGTCAAAGAGAAAACATTTTTTTTTTAAAAAATGTGTTTCCAGGGGCAGCTAGGTGGTGCAGCGGACAGAGCACTGGCCCTGGAACCAGGAGCACCTGAGCCCAAATCCGGCCCCACACACCCAACACCCACCAGCCACATGACCCCGGGCAAACCACCCAACCCCAATTGCCTCACCAAAAAAGAAAAAAAAAAAGAAAAGAAAAAAAAATGTGTTTCCATCTATTTCAGATACTATCACTTCTTTCTCTGTAGATGGGTTGCCATTTTCATGGTCCTTCAGGGTTATATTGGACCATTGCCTTGCTGAAAATAACCACATGCTTCCCAGCAGATCATTTTACACTATTGCTGTTATTTTGTATACAGTGCATTTCACTCTGCTTCAGTTCATGTAGGTCTTTCCAGGTTTTTCTAATAGTATCCTGTTCATCATACCCTAAATAATGTACCTTAAACTTGACAAAGAATTTTCTTCGTATTAGCCCAGCAAAGTCATCATAACTATTTCCCTCCATCCTATTCCCTTCCCATGATATTTACTCTATTTTCCATCTTCTTTTAAACTATTCCTCCTCAAAAGTATTTTACTTCTGACTGTCCCCTCCCCTACTCTGCACTCCCTTTTTTTTCACCCTTCCTTCCTTATCCTCTTCCCCTCATACTTTCCTGTAAGGTTAAATAGATTACTCCTCCCAACTGGGTGTGAATGTTATTCCCTCCATGAGCCAACTCTGATGAGTTTAAGGTCTTTGAGCTAATTCTATGTTCCAAATTCTCTTCCTCCCTCTCTCTTCAACCCTCCCTATGAAATCAAGCAATTCAATATTTCATACTTGTGCCGTTATGCAGAACGTCTTCACCTTCCTTGAAGGTATTTTGCTTTTTACTACTCTCCCAGAATCTGCCCTTCCCTCCTTCCCCTCCCCCCCCTTATCTCCCTCCCCTCCCTCAGGGCAAAATATATTACTATACCCACTTGAGTATGTATGTTAGTCCTTCTTTGAGTCAATTCTGATGATATTAAGGTTCAATCACTCCCCAATTCCTTCCCCCTCTTCCCCTCCCCTCCATAAGCTTTTTTCTTGTTTCCTTCATATGAACAACCTCTCCCCAGACCATCTCTCCCCTTCCCCCTCCCCCAGTCTATTTCTTCTACACCTCAACCCTATTTTAAGGATGTCATTATGGGTTAGTTAGGTGGCACAGTGGACAATGCACCAGCCCTGGACCCAGGAGGCCCCAAGCCCAAATCCGGCCCCATACATACGACACCCCACAAATAACAAAACATAACTTCCCTTCGTATTCAGTTCAGACCTGTGTCCTCTGTATTATCTTCCCATATTGGAATGTTAACAGTTTGATCTTTTAATATCCCTCATGAAGTCTTTTTCCTGTTTATCTTTTTATGCTTCTCCAGGGTGTTGTATTTGAAGGTCAAATTTTCTATTCAGTTCAGGTCTTTTCATAACAAATGCCTGAAAGTCTTCTTTCTCCTTGAAGTTCCATGTTTGCCTCTGAAAGATGATGCTTAGTTTTGCTGGGTACGTGATTTTTGGCTGTAGTCCCAGTTCCTTTGCCCTCTGGAATATTATATTCCATGCCCTCCGGTCCTTTAATGTAGAAGCTGCTAGATCTTGCTTTATCCTTATTGGAGCTCCACAGTATTTAAATTCCTTTTTTCTAGCTGCTTGCAATATTTTCTCCTTGACCTGGGAGTTCTGGAATTTGGCTATAATATTCCTGGAGGTTTTCCTTTTGGGATCTCTTTCAGGAGGTGATCGGTGGATTCTTTCAATTTCTATTTTAGCTTCTGCTTCTAGAATATCAGGGCAATTTTCCCTCACAATCTCTTGGAGGATGGTGTCTAAACTCTTGTTTTGGTCATGGTTTTCAGGTAGTCCAATGATTTTCAAATTATCTCTCCTAGATTTATTTTCTAGGTCAGCTGTTTTTCCAAGGAGATATTTCACATTGCCTTCTATTTTTTCATTCAATTGGATTTGCTTTACTGTGTCTTGGTTTCTCATAAGCTCACTAGCTTCCATTTGTTCAATCCTAATTCTTAGGCAATTATTTTCAGCAGACAGTTTTTTAAACTCCTTTTCCATTTGGCTTTTCAAACTGTTGACTTTTTTCTCATGACTCTCCTGCATTGCTCTCATTTCTCTTTCCATTCCTTCCTCTCTTTCTCTACATCTTCGTTCTATCTCTCCTACTTTCTCTTCAAAGTCCCTTTTGAGAGCTTCCATGGCCTGAGACCAGTTCATATTTTTCTTGGAAGCTTTGGATGTTGGAGCTTTGACCCTATTACTTTCTTCTTCTTCTGAGGATGTATTGTGGTCTACCTTTTCCCCAAAGAAGTTTTTGATGGTCTTCTGCTTTCTCTGCCTACTCATCCTGGCTTACTATTTCTTGGCTTTTTACTCCTTAAAGTGTAGTGCTGCTTCCCGGACACACCGTTCGTGCTACAGCGTGGCCCAGGGGGTGATTGGGCTTCTTAGCCTGCCTGGCTTGTGAGTAATCACAGCCGCTTTCTCTTTGACCCGGAAACAGAAGTCTGATTGAACTCTGATTCTCTATGGTCGGAAGCTTGGCGTGCTTTTACCCCTCCCCCACTGGGCCACTACCACTCGATTCAGCCCACTGGTTCAGACCCAGGGCGCTTTGCCCCAACTCCAGCAGATACTGCCTCCACTTCACCCCGGCCTACCTCTGAACCCCCTCACCAGTCCGTGATCGGAGCCTCAGAAGCTGCTGCTGCTGCTGAAGACTCTGACGTGTTGGAGGCACTGTCCCTGGCTGGGTCCGGACCGCGCGCTGAGCTGTTCAGCCTGATCAGTAGGTGATCAGAATTGCCCTCTTTTGCGGAGAAAGTCTCACTCTGTTCTTATGTGCATTAGGCTGTTCTGGGTTTTGATTTTTACGGCATTATTTGGGCGTGAATGGACGGGTTTATCTGGAGCTTGTGGGAGTCACAGCCTCTCCTCTGCCATCTTGGCTCCGCCCCCATCTATTTTTTAAAAATAGTTTTTATTTTAACTTTTCCCAATTACATGTAAAGATAGTTTTTAGCATTCATTTTTGTAAGATTTTGAGTTCCAAATTTTTCTTCCTCTCTCCCTTTCCTCTCCCCTCCCAAAGCCAGCAAGCAGTCTGACATAGGTTATACATTACAATCATGTTAAACATATTTCAACATTAGTCATGTTGTGAGAGAAGAATCAAAACAAAAGAAAAAAGCACAAGAAAGAAGAAACAATAACAAAAGTGAAAATAGTATGCTTCAATCTGTATTCAGATTCCATAGTTCTTTTTCTGGATGTGGAGAACATTTTCTATCATGAGTCCTTTGAAATTGTCTTGGATGGTTGCACTGCTGAGAAGAGCCAACTCTATCAGAGTTGATCATCACATAATGATGCTGTTACTGTGTACAGTGTTCTCCTGGTTCTGCTCCCTTCACTCAGCACCAGTCCACTTAAGTCTTTCCAGGTTTTTCTGAAATCTGCCTGCTCATCATTTCTTACAGCACAATAGTATTCCATTACATTCATATACTATAACTTGTTTAGCCATTCCTCAGTTGATGGGCATTCCCTCAATTTCCAATTCTTTGCCACCACAAAAAGAACAGCTATAAATATTTTTATACAGGTGGGTCCTTTCCCCTTTTTTATGATCTCTTTGGGATATAGGCATAGAAGTGGCATTTCTGGGTGAAAGAGTATGAACATTTTTATAGCCTTTTGGCCATGGATCCAAATTGCTCTCCAGAATGGTTGGATCAGTTCACAACTCCATCAACAATGCATTAGTGTTCCAATTTTCCCACATCTTCTCCAACATTTATTATTTTCCTTTTTGGTCATATTAGCCAATTGAGTAGGTGTGAGATGGTAGCTCAGAGTAGTTTTTTTTTTTTTTGTATTTTTTTTTGTTTGTTTTTTTTTGGCCGGGGCAATGGGGGTTAAGTGACTTGCCCAGGGTCACACAGCTAGTAAGTGTCAAGTGTCTGAGGCTGGATTTGAACTCAGGTACCCCTGAATCCAGGGCCGGTGCTCTTTCTACTGTGCCACCTAGCTGCCCCCCACCTACAACCTCTTAATAAACCAGTAAGAGATGTTGGTTTCTCTTCTTTTGATCAAGTTCATATTTGTGTTTTTAAGCAGACATATTTGGCTGCCAGAATCTCTCTAAAATTTTGACTCAGTAACCACCTAATCAGTCTTACTAGGAATAAGACCCTCTCTCTCTCTCTCTCTCTCTCTCACACACACACACACACACACACACACACACACACACACACCCCACACATACACACCCACACACAAAATACCCCATCTCATTAATTAGAGCTATCCAAAAATGTGATAGGTTGCCTTAGGAAGTAGTGGTTCCACCCTCATTGGAGTTAGTTAAGCAAAAACTAGACAACCATTTGTTGTCTAGGCAGGGATTCTTTTTTTGGATATGAATAAGTTTAATAAGTCACTGAGGTCCCTTCCAACACCAAAATTCTGTGACTCTCCTAAAAGTGTTGAACTTTTATCTATTCTAAAATAAGGAAGTAGAGATATAGTAAATGTTGAGAGGTGGCATAGTGTTCTTAATTGATAGTCTGACAAGATCCTAATTACAACAGAATCTTTCTCCATGATTAATGAGAATTTTGTTTCCTCCTCAAGTTTGTATGGAACTCCATTTGGTTGTTTGCAGCCAGTGACATCATTAGTCAATAGTACAGGGAATTACAAAACTTAAAACTGCTTCAGCAGTTGCTGATGTCATCAGCTATTCCAAAAAGAAACATAGATCCTAGGGGCCCCGTTTTGGAGTTTTGGCAGGTGAAAGCCTTTTGTTTCAACCTGAAAAGAAATAAAATGACATGTGTATCTAATTAAGTTGGAATTTACTATACTTGGGTAAATCATGGTTTATTATTAACTGGGTCATATCCTTATGCTTCAAGCTGATCTGGTAGCTCCCAGCAGACAACACTTCTTCCAGAAATCTGACTTAAAACATATTCCGCTGGCATTTTATTCATTTTTGTGCTGTTTATGTGTATTTTCCCAAGAACTTTATCTCCTTTGGACTGGGTGCTTTTTGTTGGTTAGTTACATTCAGAGTTAAAAATACTATTGTTGTCTTTCTTTCCTTTTAAGGAACCAGCACTACTACTTAGTAATGTCCCAGAGGGGGTGGACTAGATTGGGGCTTTTTAAACTTTTTTTCCTCTTAACCCCTTTTCACCTGAGGATTTTTTATGCGACCCAGGTGTACAGGTATAGAAAATAGGTATACATAACCTTTTACTGTTGCCAAATTTTTCGCAACCCCCACATTCACTTACGTGACCCCATATGGGTTTGTTACCCATAGTTTAAGAAGCTTTGGACTAGATTAACTCTAACAGTAACTTTTGGCTATAAAATTGTTGACTCTTTTATTCTATGTGGGTGACATGAGATAGTGTTAGGACCATATTTAATCGATCAATCAGTAAGAACTTATTAAGGGCCTACTACTAAATGTCTATGTTCCAGGCACTATCTTAAGTACTGAGAATTTAAAAGTATAAGCTCCCTCAAGTAATTTACATTCTATCAGCAAGGAGATAGGATAATATCTTTTTGCCTTAGCTAAATGAAAAGTTTCAAGATGATGTTTTCAACCAAATCTTTGCAAAGAGTTGTATGGAAGAAGAAACAAGAAAGTAGCAATGTTGTTTATGCTGTTTTGTTAGAGTAACTAAGAATATTTAATGACTATTGTGTGTTTAACACAATTGCAGATAGGCTTTGTGTGGGATAGAGAAGTACAGAGTATAGGCTATATATACCGCTTAAAGAGCTTACAAATTAGGCTGAGACAAGAAACAAAGAATAATTCTTAAATTCCACAAAGTATGACTCAAGTTCAATTTCACAAACACATTAGTGCTGGCTGTGTGCAAGACAGACAGAAATAAGTACCAAAGAAATCCAAAAAGAGAGATCATTATGGTAGGAATTATTGGGTAAAGCTTCATTAAGAAGCTCGAACTTAAAAAAAAAATGTAAAAAGAAGCTTGAACTTTTAGATTGGTTTTGTAAGATAGATAGGATCTGTATTGTGGGAGGAGAAAAGGGGGTCAATGTTTTAGGGAGGGAAGAAAGCTTGAGCAAATGTATGGTAGAGTTGGAAATGAAAATGAGGTGTGACAGAGCCTCAAATGCTTGATTGAAGGGAATGTACATTTTGGGAAGAAGTAGGAGATGAAATTGGACAGAAGTTGGAACAAGTTTGTTGATGGTCTTGAACACTTACCAGCTCTGAGTTGATCTGACAGGCAGTTGGGAGCTATTGTGGGCTCTTGAATAAGAGGATAACATGTGAGAGTGCTTGTTTAAAAAGATAAATCAAGAAATGATATTCAGGTTAGGTTGGGGATAACAGGGGGACTGGATGATGAAACCAAAGACATCTATAGTAGATGGAGTTTTAGATATTTTACAATCTAATCCCCTCATTTTATAGATGAGGAAATTGATTTCCACAGAGATTAAATAGCTTGTCTTAGGTCTTTTAAAGTAACCTATACACATAAGTCTGTGAGAATGTGTGCTGTAGTAGTGTCAGTCAAAGAAGATAAAGACTAAAAATAATTATTCAATTCAACAAAGAATTTATTAAACACTTACTGTGTTCAAGACAATTCTTGTTGATACAGAAGTCTACAGTCTCAACCCTTCAGTTTCTAGGTAGGGAGTAAGTAAGACATGTACACAGATTAAGTATTAGATAAGTTAGAGTTTAATAAAAGTAGTTGGGAGATTCAGGTGAAAGTACTTCAAGGAAATTTGGAGAGAGAGAGAGACAGAGAGAGAGAGAGAGAGACAGAGAGAGAGAGACAGAGAGACAGAGAGACAGAGAGAGAGAGAGAGAGAGAGAGAGAGAGACAGAGAGAGAGAGAGAGAGACAGAGAGAACAAACCAAATGGAATAGAAGAGAACACTTTTTTTTAGCTGGGAGGAATCCAGGACAACTTCCTAGAACATTTGTCAACTGAGGTGAACCTGTAAGGAATAAAGAGGTGGAGATGAGGAGGGAGTGTATTTTCTGTATATACAAATATATGAGGCCACTGAAGGATGTTGCTTAAGGGTAATAAATACCTAGTTTATTTAAGAAGGGGGTATAATGTGAAATAAGGTTGGAAAATAAGGTTGGAGTTAAATTGTTGAGGACTTTAAATGCCATATAGAAGAGGTAATGGGACATTTCTAAAGGTTTTGAGCAAGGGAGAATTATGATCAGACCTGTGCCCTAGAAAGATCATTTTTAGGAGCTGTGTGAAGGATGGATTGGATGAAAGTGGTCAAGAAGAGGAGCGCAGAGGAAGGGACACCAGTTAGACGGTTATTACAGTAATCCATATGTAAAGTAACGAGAGCCTGAACTAGGGTGGTGTCAGCATGAGGGGAACAAACAGGATAGGTTCAAGAGAAATTGCAGGGGCTTCTCAATTTAATTTCATGCACTAAAAATCTGGATGAGCATAGATGATACACTGCAAGAGCAAGCATGACTTGATTAAATTACCGGGAACTGGTTAGAATTTATGATTTACTGGAAATCTGGTTTATCAATCACATTAATGTGAGAGATGTGGTGAAGGTAGATAGGACAGGACAGGGAAACTAATTAGATGTTGACAGTTTGGTAAGGAATGTACGGGGCAGGTGTGGGAGAGAGGGAAGGGTCAAAGGTGACTGAGGTTTCAACATATGTGGCAGGTAGGTTGAGATGAAGTACTCTAGCTTGGTGGGTAGCGACTGGGGTGGTAAATTTGGAATAACTCCATTGAGGTGTTAACTGAACCCTTGGAAGAGAATGAGATAACCGAGGAAGGAAAGTGTAGAGTGTGAGAGGAAGATGAACAAGTGAAAGGGATCAGGAAAGAGAAGTCAGACAGGAAGAGAACCAGAAGAGAGTAGTCTTACTGAAGCCTAAGGGAGGAGAGAGTATCTGGGAGAAAGAGGATATTAATGGTCACATGCTACAAGAAATGTCATGGAAAATTAGAACCGAAAAAAGTGTCATATCTAACAATCTTTGAATACAGTTATGGGGAAGGGCTGAAACTAGACTGTAAAGTGTTGAGGAAAGAATGGGTGGTGAGAAAGTAGGCAGAAAATATAGGCCACTATTGCCAAGAGTTCAGTTATTAGAAGAGAGCAAACATATGTCAGCGTAAGGGGATTGCAGGGTTAAGAGAAGAGGTGTTTTCTTTTTCTTTTCCTTTCTTTTTTTTTTGTGGGGCAATGAGAGTTAAGTGACTTGCCCAAGGTCACACACAGCTAGTGCCAAGTGTCTGAGTCCGGGTTTGAACTCAGGTCCTCCTGAATCCAGGGCCTGTGCTTTATCCACTGCACCACCTAGCTGCCCCTGTTTTGTTTTTTAAAGGAAGAAGTGATCTGGTCATGTTCGTAGGACATTAGAGAAGGTGGAGATATTGTGAAGGATGACCTTTAAGGAGCTCAACTGACTTTAGACTAGATGAGTTTGCATTTCACAGTAGTGAAAGAATTTTCTATTGTGATTTTGGAAACTGTATTTTTTTCTGTAAAAGAGGTGACAGCAGGTTGAAGATGGGCAAGTATTTTCATTAAAGAATCAGAGAGAACCGAGGAGGTGACAGCAGATCCAAAGTATGCAAATATTGTGCAGATTTTCAAAAATGGACAGTTAGGTAGAGTCATCAATGATTGCACTATTTTAGTCAAAAAGTGTTGGTTAATGAATTATTGTCAACATAAAGGAAAGTCTCTAGTGGCTTGCTATAGAGCTCTGTGATTGTTCCTCTCCTATTTACTATTTTTATTAAAAAACTTGAATAAAGGTGTAGAAGGTAAAAAGACCAATCTATTGATGAAAGAATAAGATTTTAAAAGACCCAAACAAGCTGGATTGAAATGACTGAAACCAACAAGATGAAATTTAATAGAAATAAGTGTAAAATCTTTCATTCAGGTTAGTTAGATCAAGGAACTGGGATTTTTGTTAGTTAGAAACTTCTTTGATCAATTCAGATAATAGCTGTCAAAATAGAGTAGATATAGAGTTGATGCTTTATAAATGCTTGTTTATAGATGGATAGATATTAAGGAGTTGTCTGAGGCTAAGAGAGATTAAATTATTTTCTTATGGTCTCCCAGTAATTGTCAGAAAATGGGATTTGAACTTGTTTCCTCCTGACTTCAAGTTCAAGAGTCTTATCCATTATGAAATGATGCCTCTTTCCAAATAGATTAAAAAGAAAGAAAGAAACTACACAAGGGGCTTAATAGTATGAAATTGCATGAATTTAAATTACATGAAAAAGACTGAAAGATTTTAATTGATTACAAGTTTATTATGAGTCAACAATGTAATGTGGTTTCAGGAAAAAACCCCAACCCTAATGCATTATTTTGCTGCATTCATAGAATTATAATGTCTAGATGAAGAGAGACAATGATCCTTTTGTACTTTTCACTGACCATCTGGAGAATTGGGTCCAATTCTGGGCAGCCATTTACCTGTAGTGTGTACTCTCATAGGGGTGTTGTGAGGCTCAAATAAAGTTACATATATATGTTACTTTGTAATTTTTAAAGTGATATGCAATTGTAACTTACATATTGGATATTTTAAAAAATAGCAAAGTGTTTACCTTATTAACATTATGTATTATATTATGATGTTAGAGAATAGAAAACATTATTAAAACCCATGAGGTAATAAATTCCTCCTCATGGGAAGTGATCATATGCACATTGGTGGAAATTATCTGTCATGGATTTTGTAGAGACTTGAGGATTGGACTAGATGATCTTTCAGGTTCTTTTTGACTCCTAACATTCTATAAAGAATCAATAGGCTATGTGAACAAGATTGGATGCTGCAGATAAAAAGGAGAAGTCAGTAATTACAGTTGACTGTGTCCAAACCCTAAGTGTTTGGCTATGGGTTTTTTTTGGGGGAGGGGGGTTCCATTTCTTCTTGCCTTTAAACATTAGAAGTTAATGAGTTCATTTGTCTCTAGGCCAGCTTTGTCTGTAAGCTGTCCAGATAAATGACTTGGCTAAGTTAACTGACTTTGCCTTTGATCCGACAGGGTGAAATTAAACTGCAGATTTTCAGATAAGTAAATGCGGGCTTCCTCTCCTGGAAGGATGTGTAGTGATGAATGATCAACTCTAGTCTTTTCATCTGGTCCTGCAGATGTTTTCAAGGTGGTAATGGCTTTCTGCAACTTCACAGTACAGTGACTCTTTGTTCTCTGACTTACCAAATATTCTCTCTCAGTGTCCATCATTTTTGAGTGTTGTTACTTGGATTAATTAAAATAGCACTTGAAAGTAGGTAGGAATTATGTGTGGGGGTGGGGTAGGGTGGAGAATGGGGTTTGAAAGATCTACTTTCTGCTTCCTTTTTTTTGTTTTGTTTTGTTTTGTTTTGTGGGGCAATTGGGGGTTAAGTGACTTGCCCAGGGTCACACAGCTACTAAGTGTCAAGTGTCTGAGGCCGGATTTAAACTCAGGTACTCCTGAATCCAGGGCCGGTGCTTTATCCACTGTGCCACCTAGCCGCCTCCTCTGCTTCCTTTTTGAACCCATAAATTGCGTAATCCTATTTGGATGCTTTTAGCTTTAAAAGGATTTTTTTTTCAATGAAGCAGAGACAAATTGTTATTTGTGCTTTTGCTTTCCTTTTCCCTTCAAGCTTGACTTTCCTCCTCTCAGTTTCTTGATTATGGCGATCTCTTATGAATTGCTTTAAGAACAATTCCCCTAGTCTTACTTTGCAGTTTCTTCTGAATATCTTTGTTACTCATCCCTGCATTATCCATGGAAATGGCGCGTGAAGGACAGCATGCATGATCAAAATCCTCTGATTATCCAAAAAAGAAGAGGGGGGAACTCATTTTAGAACCCAATATTTCCTCATTTCTCCTTTATCAAATCTTTGATAAGGGCATCTAGCAAGTAGCATAATTGGTTGATTAGGGTTTCTACACCTATTTTAATCATTTGTCTACCCTTTGGTGAAGAAGGAGGAAAATGGCCAAAAGGCTGGCAGCTAGCCTAGAAGAAATAAACAAAGGGCCTGGATAATTCACAAATAGGATTCAAAATCTTCAGCATCTTAGATTTAACTCCATCACCTTTAAAGAACAGATGTTGAAAGTCCTTATCTAGGGAAAATGGTCTATATGATAGGACCTGTTCCCTCTACCCCTCCACTTTTATGGATCATCTGTCAATACTCTGAGTATCAGCTCCCAGATTTAGAAACTTTCACTTTTAGCAGTTTGTAATTCAGAGCAATAGTAAGCATTACGGTATGTAAACTGACTGGGAGTCTTGGGATCTAGGTCCTATATCTAGTTTTACCACTAACTCACTGTAGATATAACGTGGGGAAATCACTTGACTTTTCTAAGGCCTCAGTTTTCCCATCTGTAAAATGTAGGGGGTTGGCCTAAATGCCCTGATACAGATGAATTTTACTTATTCTTTGAACACCATTTCTGTCCCCCAGGAGACAGAAGATAATAAAATCCAATATCTTATTACTATTAAATCCATCATTGAGAGAACAGAGATGAGGGTTTTCCCCCTTTCTTTGTATCCCCAGCTTTTTAGCACAATGCCTGGCACATAGTAGGTGTTTAGTAAGTGCTCTGGAATTGTCTTCCCTGCCATTTAACATGTTCCAGTTATCATCACATCTTTGCTTTTTGAATAGAATTGTTATGGGGAAATCAAGTGGGTTTGGTATAGGGGTCCTTAGAATTCCCCTTTAAAGAATTATACCCTCTTGCACACAAATCCAGTTAGAGTAAAATAATAGTTTATTTAGGTGCTAGGGAAAGGAAACCGAGAGAAATCCTTGGACTTCTTCTCATGGGGAGAAGGCATGGCACAGAGGTGTGGCTCTTCTTGAGCAGGAGACAGGCAGATACTTCTATAGAGGACTGATGGTGGTCTGATGAAGTGATCATCTAACTGTGGAAAGTTCCTTTATTGGGGGAGGACCATCCCCCCTGCTGGTGGCTAGGAGAAGTTGGGTGAGGGGCAGCTCCAGATCTCTCAGGCCATCTCTGTCCTCCTCATGCCACAAAGGCAACAGCCACACCTAATCTTATCTCCCTGAGGGGTAGGGGAGACTAGAATGAAGGATGGTGGTCCTGGGGCTAACTCAGTCCTGATTCCAGTACCACTTATCTCTTTAGGTGTGTCTGTCCTTTGGTTTAGTTTCTCAAGGAGAAGGTTCTTTGATGTACTCTGGAAAACTTCTGAGGTACTCAGGGGCCCATAACAGAATGTTTAGCTTCTACTTAATTTTAAAATTTACATTATCTATGTTAATCTTAATTAGTGAAAGTATATTCTATATGAATGGAGAAGCATATACTCAGAAATAAAGGTGTTGTGAAAATAAAAGGTGAATAAAAATGTTGAAAATATTTTTTGGTCATTTGACTAAATCAATTTTTTACCAAAACCCTCTAGGCATGCATTCTTTGCACATATACAAAAATGAAAATAAAATAGGCTAACTCTAAAAAGTTCACAAATCCTGGCAACAGAAAGGAATTGTAATATGGTGGCTAATAATATCTAACAAGGCAAACAATTTTTTCTCCTTTTATGGGAATCAGGTTTGATCTGCGGAAGAATACTTAAAATGAAAAAAAAAAAGTCCCTCTTCCTAATTTCATCCCATCAGCAGTTTGTAGGATTAAGACAACTTGATGTACTCTTGTCAGGGTCTCATGTTCTGTTTTTCTTCATGACCTTGCAACAGAGCCTGGTCTACCTAAGGAAATGTTACTGTAACTGTGGAAGTAGCCTGGTAGTAGACATGCCATTTTTTGGTGTGTAAGTAAAATAAAAATAAGGTTGAAGTGTTCATAACCAGAAGGAGCTTAATCTTTAAGACTTTGATTTTGGTTATTTAAATTGTCTTACACTGTAGTCAAATAAAAACTTTTTAATAACTTTTGTTAAGAAAGGCTGATCTTAATATCATAGATTTAAAGGTTAAAGTTTCCTTAGAAGTTACTTGGACCAACTTCCTTAATTTACATTGAGGAATCAGAGAGTTTGTGACTTGTCTGTACTGTAACCATGTTAGGTTGGGCGATTCTGACTTTCAGTGCCTTGAATTTCAAAAAAAAAAAAGGAGAGATCAGTATGGACTAGGAAGCCTTTACCAACTCCTCTTAATTCTAGTGCCTTCCCTCTGTTAATTATTTCCTATTTGCCCAGTGTATAGCTTGCTTTGTGTATGTTTGTTTGCAAGTTGTCTTCCCCATTAGATTGTAATCTCCTCGAGGGCAGAAATTGTCTTTTGCCTTCTTTTGTATCCTTAGCACTTAACAGTCTTCCGCACATAGTTGGTGCTTAATAAATGTTGATTGATTTGCTAGTCATTTGAAGGCTTTGTCCAACCAGGAGGTCGCCAAATGGACAAATAATAACTTTTCAATTAACTTGATTTTAATGTGGCGATTAATAAATCCTCACTAAATCATACTTATATGGTGCTTTAAAGTTTGCAAAAATGATTTGTATACATTATTTCATTTGAATTTCCCATTAAGGGAAGGTAAACAAGCATTTGTTCAGCAACTGCTATGTGTCAGATACTATGCTAAGTGCTTTACAAATATTAACTCATTTAAGCATCACAACCACCCTGGAAAGTAGGTGCTATTATCATCTCCATTTTATAGTTAGGGAAACTGAGGCAGACCAAGGTCAAGTGACTTGCCCAGGGTGTTAGAGGTTCTCTGATGTTGGATTTGACCTTGGGTTTTGACTCCAGGCCCAGTGATCTGGCCTTGGTACCACCTAGCTACCTATAACTGCCTCAACAACTCTCATAAAGCCACAGGTTTTATTAGGAACTTACAAAGGTTCAGTGACTTACCTTGATCATACAGCTAGTAAGTTCCAGAGGCAGGTTTTAAATTCTGGTATGCCTGACTAGAAATCCAGCATTTTATCTCTTCTATCGCACTGTCCACATTAATTAAAATAAAAAATAAATTGTAGCCTTTCAGGCACTTCCTTTTTAATCTCTTGTCATGAAAAACTCTCATATAATAACATTTATTTGTTACTGATGTCCACCCATAACATTATAGGATATAGAGGTACAAGAAATAGTAGAGGTCTGTTTGTCCAACCTACTCACTTTACAAATGAGGAAACTGAGGTCTAGAGACATGAAATGATTTGCCCAAAGTTACATGAGTAAAAAGATATCCAGATCTGAGTCTACTGGTTTAAACACCAGTGTGTGTTCTTTCTATTATACCTGTTTTTTACACTTAAAAGTGTTACTTTGACATATTTCGTGTTTTAGGGGTATTTCCCTCCACACTGTGTTGCAGGAGTTCTAATTAGAGACTAAGACTTTGTTTTAAGATTTATTCTCTCTGTGGTTCCCCTCTTGTTGCACATGGTGCCCATTGGTTACTATTTCTTTTCTGTGGTTACCTGTTCTATAGTTAGAATCTGTCTGTTGAACACATGGTACTTCTCTACTGGCTTTGAGTGTAGTTGAAAAGCTGCCTCATTCATTTTTATCTTTGTCTGGCTACTTTCTAGTAGCAAGTGCACTGATCTGTCAAAGTAAACTGAAGAGCTCTCTCACAGTTCCTTCTCGGCTAAGGAGTGGTCAGTAACCGTTAGAATGTCTCTGGACTTAAACTTTGAAAGTAAGTATAGACTTGGGGCTGGTTGCTTTGATTTTGAAAATGAGGTTTAAAATGTCTAAGAATTTTCACCTGGGTTTAGAGTTTTTCCTTTCTATGAGCAAATCCTGTAGTCGTATTTAATCAGATGGTCTTTATTAAGGATACATCATGGGCGTATTTGATTGAACATATGAAATATGGAAACGATTGACTGAATAGAAAGTACAAGACCAAGTGGAGTTGTTTAAATGGCCATCCAGAGATATTAAAGTAAATGATTTAAAAGGGAAAACAATTCTTATGAATTCGTTACACTCCTCTAAGAGGTTTTCAATTAAAAAAAAGAATTCTTTTAAATGATTTATGTGTTGAATATACCACCCCTACTCTTGTATCTGGACAGATTGAAATGTTATATGTTATGTACAGAGACATTGTTTGTCATTGAGAGCCAGCCTTGGAACCAAAACAACCTGGGTTCAAGTCCCACTAATGACATAAACTTGTGATGTGATCCTGGTGCTCTGGGAAACTCTCTAAGACTTTGTGCATTCAGAGAAATAAGTGATAAGTAGAAGTATGTATAGAATGCTTATATATATACACATATATATGTATATACACACACACATATACACACATATATACATACATGTTTGTGTCTAATGGTAGCTATCACTAGAGTGGGGAGGGGGAAGGGAAAAAAGGGGGCAAAAAGGAAATGTATAACAAAAAAGGTGACGACCTGCATTGGTTCCTTTTACCAATGAAATCACAGATCTAGTACTTATCCCTACCTCTATGTTATAGGGATTTGTATGTATATATGTAAATATAATACACATGAATTACAAAAAATACTATCCCCCAATTTCCCCAGTGCCATTATGGATAATGTTTAAAAAATTATTGAAATTATGACTTCTTTAAAATATATAACATTAGGAACTTAGAGGGGGTCATGCTAATTAAAATCCATCAACCTGCTTTTCTTGAGTAGTAATTATGCTGCTATATGGGGGGGGGGGTTAAGAAAGATAGGAAATTGGAAGGTGGGACTTTTAAAAGATTACTGATGTTTTAATTGGTAGTAGATTTTTAAAAATACATTTTATGCATATTTTATATTTTTATATTAGCTACATTCCAAATTAATTTCTCCTCCTTACCAATTATAGAAGACTAACCATTATAACAAAGCATAAAATAGCAGAGGGACAAAAACTGTTGAGAAAAATTAACCAACCTATTTCATGTTAAGTGTTCAACATGTGTAGACCCTCCACCCCACCACTACCTTTGCAAAGAAATTGGGGAGGGAAAAGCTGCCTTCTTCTATCTTTTCCTTGGATCCAAGAGTGGTTATTATGACTTCACACCACTCGATTTGTTGCTCTTTTTTCCATTTAAATTTTTGTCACTGTATATATTGTTTTCCTGGTTTTGCTTACTTCACTTTGCATAAGTTCATGTAAGTCTGTCCATCTTATCATTATGCTCATCATTTCTTATAGCAGAGGGATATTCCATTATATTCAAATACCACTGCTTGTTTGGCTATTTCCCAGTTGACAAGTATTGACTTTGTCTAGTACCTCAAAAATACTGCTATAAATATTGTGATATATGTGGGAATTTTCTTTTGTTATTGACCTCCTTGGCACCTATGTCTAGCAATGCATTGTCTAAATCAAAGGCTATGGGCATTACATTTTGATTATCAATTTAAATATTAATGGAAAAACAAATTTGGCTTCCTGTGGTTTAAGCATGTTTCCAGTTGAGTAATTCCCTTAAAAATATGTCTGGCCAGGATAAATAAAAGAAAATACACCTTTAATGGTCCTAAGTGAATTGTTAACAAAGACATAAACTCTATTTTTAAATGGATTAACTAGTTCCTGACCACAAGGACATCTGTGGTTAAAACAGAAATACTGGTCTCAGCAGGGAGCAAAGATAGGTATATTTCATACTTTCCCTTCTTTCTGACCAGTTTATCTGACCGCTGTTTCATCAACAGCTTTTCAAATTCTCTCTGAAGTATTGGGAAGGGTGAAAGGGAGGGGAAGAAGCAGCATCAGAGGAAAGAAATATTTTCTCTTTCTCTTACAGCTGGGACTTTAGTAGAGACCTGTAACTGAAGCTTAGATACCTCATGCATGAGTCATGTGTTTCTTCCTCTTATTTCTCATTTTAAAAAACAAGCTCCAAAGTATTGAAATGAAAGTAGTTCATATCTAAAAACTGTAAAATACATTTCATCTACTCCCACTTCTGTTTTCTCTTTTTAAAGATGAAGAATTGTTGGGGCTGAGGGAGGAGCAGGAAAATACAGGCTCTTTTTCTTCTGATTATTTTCTGTTTACTTTGTCTTTGGATATTTGTGGTTAAAATCATTGTAAAATTCAAAATAGAGACAAAAGCTTTGACTTGAAGGGGGTGGGCATATCATTTACACCTGCAACAGTGAAGCAGAGAGAGAGTTGCTTGTTTTTGGTTTGACATTTGAGTTAAATGATGAGCTGTTGAGACAGCCAACTCTTAGTTATTCAAGTCAGGAAAGGGGTTGGCAGTGATTACTCAAACACAAAATAAAAGTGTAGCATTCTTTACTATTTTCTTTTTAAAAAAAAAGGATTGTGAGATACACAGACATTGATCCATAATAACTTAAGAATGCCATATTGGCAGTATTGTGTTATGGAGACCTGGATTTGACATTAGGGGTAACTCTTTGAGGCTATGTCTTTCACTTACTAGCTGTGTGATTTTAGGTTTGTTATTTAACATCTCTGAGCTGCCCTTTCCTTAAATCACAAATTTGTTGTAATGACAGTACTTTGTAAGACTTGAACTGCTTTGTGGTTATGAGTAGACATTAGTATTGAAATTTATATAATGTTTTAAAAACTAAAGTGCTGGGGGCAGGTAGGTAGTGCAGTGGATAAAGCACCAGCTCTGGATTCAGGAGGACCTGAGTTCAAATCTGGCCTCAGACACTTGGCACTAACTATATGACCCTGGGTAAGTTACTTAACCCTCATTGCCCCGAAGAAAAAACCAACAAAACCCCAGAAAAACAAAAACTAAAGTGCTTTGCACATTATCATATGATGAAAACAACCTTGTAAGGTACATATATTGGGCAGTTAAGTGGTGCTCCAGGCCTGGAGTCAGGAAAACTCATCTCCTGAGTTCAAATCCAGCTGCAGACACTAGCAATATGACCTTGGGCCCATTTGCCCCAGTTTCCTCCTCTGTAAAATGAGCTGGAGAAGCAAATGGCTAACCACTCTAGTATCTTTGCCAAGAAAACCCCAAATAGAGGCACAAAACATAATTGAAACAACTTAACAACAACAAGGGTCACACTTTAGGTATAATGTCCCCATTTTACTGATAAGGAAGCTGAGGCTTAGATTAAATGATCACAAAACTAGCTTCAAACCTAGTTTTTCCTGACTGTAAGTTCATCATTGTCTCCATACTGATAGGATCATATATTGGAAAGACAGCTGGGTTTGGAGTCAGAGTTCAAAGCCTGTGTGCTATTTCCTTTTTGGGGGGTGGGGGTGGGGCAGGACAAGGAGGGTTAAATGACTTGCCCAGGGTCACACAGCTAGTAAGTACAAAGTGTCTGAGGCCGAATTTGAACTCAGGTCCCCCTGAATCCAGGGTTGGTACTTTATACACTGTGCCCCCTAGCTGTCTCCTGTGTTACTTCTTTACCTTTGTGACTTTGGATTAGTTGTTTAACTTCTCTGATCCTCACATTACTTCTCTAAAAATTGAAGAGGCTAAACTGGATAGTTTCCTAAGGTTCTTTCTAGCTGTGACCCTATGACCCATGGTGTTTTCACCTCAGTAGTATATATCTGAAATGGCATTGAGCCACTATTTGTGGGAGAGTCAAGTTGCTGTCATTCAGACATATTCTGAGGTTAGAAACTAACCCAAATGTCTGTAATTTAAAAGCTTGTTATGAAGTTATCATACTTTAATTTGTCTAAATACCGCTTGCACCTATTTATATTTTCAGCCCATCCTCCTCTTGGGTCAAAGGAGTCTATATATTTGTCACCTATTATGTATAGTAATGTACCCTTTTGCTGAAACCACCTCTTTTTAATATTTAATCTAATTTTAATGTTTTCAATTAGCAAAATTTATTTTTTTCTCCCTCCTACCTTCTGTACCCCTTTGAAAAAAAGTAAAACAAAATCCTTTTAACAAATATGTATAGCTAAGTAAAACAAATTCCCTCTCTGGATGCATCCAAGAAGAACACATATGTCACCTCTCTGTGTTTCATCATAGTTGTTGGATGTTGCATTGTTCAGAGTTCTTAAGTCTTGTTTGTCTTTAGAACATTGTTATTCTGTAAATTGTTCTGGTTCTGCTTACTTCATTCTTCATCAGTTCATATAAATCTTCCAGTTTTCTCTGAAACTATCGCTTTCACTATTTCCCCCATTCCATTCATATTCCACAGTTTGTTCTACCATTTCCCACTTGATGGGGTTCCAGTTGTCACTGGGTATACTATGGAGAAATTGATTTAAGATCTGCAGAGTTGAGCATAAATTATTATCTGCCCATTCCAGTAAATAATGCCCAATTAAGAATGGTGGGTTGTATTGGAGAGCACAGAAAGAAGGGAGAAGATGCTCCTGTTTAAATTCATTCAGAAAATTGTCATTCTAGCTGATACACAGGAAACAATGTGTTTGGGTTTTTCTCATTGCCCCATTTCCTTTACTTGCCTTTTTGTGGGAACACTGTTGAGCAGTAAAAGGAATCAACAGGCCACAGCATAGATCACTTACTCCCCAATGATAGAAACTGGGATATATTCCACTCACTGCCCTCTTAATGTATTTTTACCCTTTGGATTCTGTGAAACTATGACTGAACTTGGACCCAAGAAAGAGAAATGAAAAGGTACCTTCCTTCCCTCCTTTAGAGGGGAAGAGGACTATAGCTATAGAACACTGTATGATGTCAGCCTCTTAAAATATGTTGGTAAGTTTTGCTGAACCTTTTTTCTCTCTTTTTTATTCTTTGTTTTAAGGGATGACTTTTTGGTAGAGGAGGAAAATGGGGAAGGGATCCAGTCAAAAATGAAGATGGTGTAAAACAAAAGATATTTTAACATTTATTAGAAAAAATTATGTCTTGCTCAAGGAAAGCTTTGTATTTGAAGGCTTATCAGATGTGACTTAAAAATCAATAGTCTATTGGAAGTCAGTATAGCTCCTCACTAGACTGTAAGCTTCCTGAGTATAAGGACTATGGTTTGTTTATTTGTTTTTCATCTTTCTACCCTTAGCATGTAGCACAAATCTAAATTATTAAAATGAAATTGGACTTTATTATGGTGAGTGAATCATCCTGGCAGTTACTTTTATATCTGCCCAGTTATTGTTCTTTAGGAGAACACAGCTGCTTGTGTCTGGCCTACTTCCCATTTCTGTGAAAACAAATGAATATTTACCACAGACAGTAGGCAAAGGTGCCTTAATTGAGTAATGAACTAGAAATAGAGAAGTGGCAAATAAACAATATGATAATATGCCCAAATGTACGTCATCCAGGCACATCAAGGAGTTACCGTATGATTGCACTGTACTCTGGGGAATATTTCTTAGAAAAATTTGGTTGTGCAAATTGGTCATTATACTGCCGTTTAGGTTAGTAATTTTCTTCCTGTGTGCCAGGTATAGGTGGGTCATTTTTTTAAGCCTTCCTTCCTTCCCATTCTGAGATGTTGCTGTGACAAAGCCAGAACTACAATTAGGGCTGCTTGTGTCTTGGTTTATTGCTGAATTTCCTAAACTATGTTGTAAACTGCTTATGCCCCCAAGCTGGCAGAATGCAGAGGGTTACAGATGAGATAGGACTTCTATCCAATTAAGCACTTGCACTATTCCAACATGGGTAACAGTCTCAAATCTTGGTAAATGCTATATATTTTTCCCTACTGATATATATTTATAAAATAGAAAAAAGAGAGGATTAATTAATGAGCCATATATTAGAATTGAAAATTAGAGAGCCAAAAAATGTACCTAAAATAAGTACAAAAGAGAAGATCTTTAAATTTAGAGGATAAATAGATAAGCTGGAAAACAAAAACAATAATGGAAATTATAAATAAGACTAAAACTGGTTCTTTGAAAAGACTAATAAAATTGATAAGCCAGTTAGCCAATCTGACTAAGAAGAAGAAGTCAGGAGATCATATCAACAAGATTAAAAAGTGAAATTGCAATAAAACCAAATGAAATACAAAGAATATCAGCCCTTAAACGCAATTATGAATAAAAATAAAATAGAGAAATAACAAGAATATCAGAACATATACACAATTATATGCTAACAAGACTGAGAACATAAAGGAAAATAGAGAAATACCATCAGAAATATATACTACACAAACTAACAGAAGACCAAATAGAGATCATAAATAACCCAAATTCAGAAAAGGAAGCAAAACTATCTGTAAAGGAACTACCAAATAAAAAACATTCCTGGTCCTTTTATTCTTTCAAATTTTTAGAATTAGTGCCATTACTGCCCAAATTAGTATCAGAAATTGAGAAAGAAAGCACTGTGCCAGATTCCCTTTTAAAGACAAAAATAGTCCTTATACCTGAAAAAAGAAGATAAACAGAGAACTATAGACCAATATCATTTATTAATACATTTGAAAATGTTGAAATAAAATCCTGTCAGACTGCAGTGATTCATCTAAGATAACCTTCATTATGATCAACTTGGATTAATACCAGGGATACAAAGATGGTTTAATATTAGGAAGATAATCAACAAAATTAATCATATTAAAGCAAAAACATCCAAAAGGTATACATTTAAGTCATACCTTCTTTGGTTTTCATTACTAAGAAACATACTCAGTGGGAGGATTTGTGGTTTCATCATGAAGGGATTGAGAAAAGTTAGTTGAAAAAACCTTTGTTACTTTCTGTAACTTTCCCCCTCTTTGGGCAAATTTCTAACATAAATATGCATCCACTTTTCAAAAACAGTGGGTTTATTCCACACAGAAAGTGTTGTGGTGCGGTAGATAGAGCAAGAACAATAGATTAGACATCATAACACCAGGGTTCAGATCTCACCACTGATACTTATTAACTATGCAACATTACATACAATTATGCATGTTACTTAATTTTTACTTACAAGTGCCACAGCCACGAGAGAAAATCCCACTTTTCAGAAAGTGACGATAAGAGGGACAGACTGAGCTAGCTGATAGGCACTCTTCTCCAACCTACCCAACTAGGACAAGTTACTCACTTCCTCAATTTGCCCACATGCCCTTCTAATTGGCACCCTGCCCTTCAGAGATAAAGACAGTGAAGGATAATATTTCATAAGGGACACAGATGAGGGATTGTACTCATTGTTTGAGGAAATCCACATTTCTTTTATCTATGGGATCAGAGATTTAGAGCTGGAAAGGACCTTAGAGGCAATCCAGTCTAATCTGGGGACAAGAAAAGTTAAGTAACTTGTAAGTAAAAATTAAGTAACATGCATAATTGTATGTGATGTATTACATCCTTGGGAGTAGGTTAGAAGCTATGGGAGCATGGTGTCTCATATTTGTGAGAAATACACCTCCCACAAGAGACTTTTTGGTCTAGCCTGGTTTCCCTGTCAACTCCCTCTTTTATTTCTGGGTGAATCCAGGGATTGGTCTTCTAACTTCCTTTTCCATAGTTTCGACCTTTTGTTCCCAATTAAGATACTTCTATTTGTCCGGTCTTATTACAGAAGAGAACACAGCTTGTCTCCTGTGTTCCAGTCCTGGAAACCAAGACACAATACTTTATAGGCTTTCTAATTAATTAGCTAACAAGTATTTATTAAATGCTTTACCAGTAGGTATTGTACTAAACTCTGGAGACACAAAGATGGAAGTGAATCAGTCCCTGTTCTTGAAGTGCTTGAATTCTATTCAGGGAGAAAACATGTACTTTATAAGTATAAACAAAATATGTACCCAAGGTCATGGCAGCTAGGCAGGTCAGTGAATAGAGTGCTAGATTGGTGTCCTGAAGATCTGACTTCAAATGTGACCTCAGACACTTATTAGCTTTGTGACTCTGGGCAAGTAAGTCACTTAACCTCCAAGAGCTTCAGTTTCAGCATCTGTAAAATATGTAAAAAAACCTTGAAGGATTCTTGTGAGGATAAAATAAGATCATATTTATAAAGAACTTGTCAAACCTTAAAGAATTTTATAAATGCTATAATTATTATTGACATTATTATTATCATCAGTCTTCCTCCTAATAGAAGTGCTTATTGTAGCTAGCAGCAAAGAGAGAGATTAGATCTTCACCTAATTTGGTAAATGGGTAGGATTAGGGTTAGGGCAGCTAATGGCAACTGGGTAGAGGGGGTACAAGGGAGGGTGAAGGAGGATTGGTGGTTGACTGTTTATCTATTTTTTCCTTCTTCTCTTTTCCAGAGTCAGTCTAGATGATATTAACTCTCCCCTTGACCAGACCCCCAAAAATAATCATAATAAGAAAAATAATAACTCTCAGGAATTGTGCTGGTGTGGATAAGGGAAAGAATTGAAGTCAGGAAGATTGGACTTGGAATACTGTTGCAGATTCTTACTACTTATATGACTCTGAACAAGTCACCTAACCCCTATCTCTAATGGAGGGTGTCTCAAAAGTCTTAGTGAAGTTTTAAGCTACCAAAGCTTAAAATTTTTTTAAGATATTAAATCTTCAGTAAGACTTTTGGGATACCTTGAATAGCACCTGCCTCATGATGTTGAAATGAAGACCAAATAAAATGATGTGTAAAATGCTTTGCAAAGTGCTGTTATTATTTCTATGGTGCTTTATTTTAAGATGCTTTCCTCACAATTCTGTGAGATAGCCAAGGCAACAAGCATTTTCTAATCATTTACTTTGCCAGGTCTTGTGCTAAGCAGAGGGAATTCAAGTACAAACAAAAAGGCAATCCTTGCCCTCAAGATGCTTATAGTCATTGTACATGTATAACTTATATTGAATTGCTTGATTTCTTAGGGAGGGAGGAAGAAAATTTAGAACACAAAGTTTTAAAAAATCAACGTGGGGGGCAGCTAGGTGGCACAGTGGATAAAGCACCAGCCCTGGATTCAGGAGTACCTGAGTTCAAATCTGGCCTCAGACACTTGGCACTTAACTAGCTGTGTGACCCTGGGCAAGTCACTTAACCCCCATTGCCCCACAAAAAAAAATGGAGAAAAGTACTGTGGAAACATATTAAGAAATAAAACCAAAAAAAACCCTCTTAAAAAAATCAATGTGGAAAACTTTGCTTTTTACGTTTAACTTGGGGAAAATTCTAAATAAATTAATAAATTATAAAAAGATGCTTATAGTCCCATGGGGAAAAGCAACATGTAAAGGGAAAAGGAGAGCCATGGTAAAAGTCTGGAGAGTGGAGGAATGGAGCCTGGAGAGGAATGTGACTGAATTGGGCACTGTCCTTAAATGGTGACTGAGAAGGAAGCAGCCAGTTAGAGAGAGGGGCCTTAGAGGCAGAGGGTACTTCCAGAGTGAGAAGTCCAGGGATGGGACAGACTACCTGGATGAGGAGACATGGTGAAGAAAGGATGAGAGTCAGAAGTGGAGCCTGTAAAGAGGAATCAAGATCGACGTATGAAGAGACCTTGAGATAGAAGATAATTCTAAGCAACAACTGGCATAAGGAAGCAGAAAATCAAAGAGTGATTCCTGCTGCTTTTTCATAGTGGCCATTTGTACATAAACCAAAGACTATTGTCGTGTTTTGTAAGGAATATTTGTATCTTAGTTTCTCAGACTTTCTGGTTTTTTGCAGGCTTGGGTTTGGTTTTTTTTTTTTTTGGTAGAGTCAAGGGAGCATGTATCCTCCCTCCTCCCCAAGGTGAGTGGTTGTAGCCATGCTGAGTAAACTCTGTAAGATTCAAGTCATTTTTCTCTTTCATAAGTTGATGTCATTTTCACCAGTTCTAGTTTTGGAAGATTCAGATTCAACTCTTGCCTCTTTTCTATACTATCTTTGTGACATTGGATAAGTCACTTACTCTCCTTGGGGCTCACTTTCCTCATTGTTGGTAAAATGAAGAGATTGTCCCTCTGCTTCCCCTTCTAGCTCTACACCTGTGATTCTGATATTCTATATAGATGCTGGTACTGTTTATCAGACGGTAGGATTCTTATTAAGGAAATCTCAGCCAGAACCTTGGAGGCAATTGTTTTTTCTTCCCACTGTTTACTTATAAGGCAGTTAGGTTTTGGATTCACATTGGGATGCCGTGTGCTCATGTTGATCTTTCTTTCTGTCTGTCTTTCTGTCTGTCTAGAGGGATTCCAGTTTAAAATAACTGCAGTTCCATGGTGATGTGTCAGAGACTGAGTCAGCTGGGACCATGTCAATCTTGTTTCTGGTTCATCCTTCAGTTTTGAAAAACTCCTTGTGATGATCTTAGACAGGGTCAGGCTTTGAGCTGCTTCTTTGGATCTTCATTTCTCTGGCTAATCTGAGATGAACTGAGCCTCTGGAATCTTTATGGAGGTTATTCATTTTCTTGTCACATTACTAGAACTTGAAGCTAAATAACTTAAACATATTACACTGAGACCTTAAAGGGGATTAGTGTGTTTCTGCAAACCCTATCTTATCTAAACATAGAACTCCCATGACTTGCTTCCTTTTCCACTTATGTAACATTTGTTCTACTACATAACAGATGCTGCATAAAATCATACCACACTGATTGGGATGGAGAAATCTGGCTCTTTGTTTTCCTTTTGAAAAGTCATTGATAGAGGCAGCCTGAAAGAGTGTCTAGATCAAGGAAAACCTGTTGCTTCACAATGTGTAGCTCTTTAATGTTTTCCTTAGGATTATCCTGAAGCTTTAATTTCTTTGGAAACTTGATGCTCCGTGCACAAAAAAGAGAATAAGAAAACTTTGAGTCATGGTATCGGTTCTTTTATAGGCAGAAGCTAGGAAATTTACTTATTCATTTGTCTCAGTGAATGTAGGTGCAGCACTAACTTATGCAGCCAGTCAATAAACATCTACTATGTGCCAAGCACTGTGCTAAGTGTTGGGAATAAAAAAAAGAGGTAAAAGACAATTCCCTCCCTCAAGCAGCTCACCATGTGATGGGGGAGACAACAAGTAATAGGATATGTACAAACGAGCTATATATCGAATAAAGAAGATATAATTAGGAGAGGAATGGCATTAGAATTAAGTGGGTTGGTAACAACTTTCTGTGGAAGATGGGTCATGCTGACCCTGGATGGTTTTTTTCCTCCCAAATTACAAGAAAAAAGGGAATGCACAAGTCAAATCAAGTATTTGTGAAATATCTACTGAGTGTTCAACGTTTTTAGGCATTTTATTTATTTATTTGTTTATTTATTTATTATTTGTGGGGTCACACAGCTAGTAAGTGTCAAGTGTCCGAGGCTGGATTTGAACTCAGGTCCTCCTGAATCCAGAGCCTGTGCTTTATCCACTGCGCCACTTAGCTGCCCCATTTTTAGGCATTTTAGATGATACAAGTAAATTAGGCAACAGAGTTTCAGATTTTGAAATCTAGATAGGAAGGAAATAAGACACATGAGCAGCAGTTACTTGTATAAAATCAAGTGTTGGATTTTGTGGTACTGACTTTAAATGCTGTAAGTAAATGTAAGTAATTACTACTCATTTTTTTTTTTTATGATTTGTAAGGAGCAATGAAGTTAAAGCCAATGGATCAAGGTTCCAGTCTTGCCTCTGCCACTGCCAAAGTCACTGTCTGACCCTTGGGGAAGCAATTTTACTTCTCTGGAGCCCAGCTGTCTCATCTGTAAAATGAGGGGGTTGAATTAAATGATTTCTCAGGTCCCTTCCAGTGCTAAATCTATGAGCCTTGAACTTAAAAATTCAGAAAAGTGAAACATTTCATGTAGTTATCCCCTTTTGGACCCACAACACCTGGTTCTCATTTCCACTGTCACTACTCTGTGACCTTGGACAAACCACTCATCTCTCTGGGCTTCATTTTCTTTGTTTATTAAATGAGGATGGGGAAGATGGAGTAGGTGATTTCTAAGATCCCTTTCTAGCTCTAGTAGTCTCTATGAGATTCACTTACTGAATTAGAAATCTGCAATGTAAATTATAGGGCCATATTGATGCTATTAATTGTGGAAAGCCTGTGGAAGTTGAGCAATCAAGAACGATCTCTGTCAATGAATGTGATACCTTTTCATATAAATTTTGGCAACATAGGAATGCTTGGAGTCCCCAGCAGCCCCTGCCACCCTGGGTGGCAGCCACTTGCCATGACCCCTTGGAGAGATCCAAATTCCTTCCACAGGTGTCCTTTTTCCTTTCCTGAGGGTAGTTCTTTACCCGATCTGGTGCTAATGGTCTAGCATTTGGGAGTGTAACACTTCAATGCTTTGATGTTCCACATAAAGTAATTTTCTTAATTTTCCTTCTGTCAAGGAGATCTGGTAGCACTGCTATTTTATAGACTTTGCAAATATTTTTCATTTGGTTAAAGCAATTAAAGCTGCCTCCTGTTCCCTTCCTCTCTGGAAGAGTTTCCAGGTATGCAGTTGGCTGTCACCCTTTACCCATCTGTTTCACAGAAAAGGACTTGGGAAAATTTTCTTAGTTAATGTCATTATTTCTAACTGAAGTGTAAATTGTTACAGGGTTGGAATTCCTTACCTCAGGGGTTATTAACCTGTGATCTGTGAAGTTGTTTTTTAAAGAAATATTTTGATAACTACTTCAATATAATTTACTTTCTTTTGTAATCCTATCTATTTTGCATATATATATATATATATATACATATATATATATATATATATACACACATTATTCTGAGGTGTCTTTGGGCTCCACCAGACTAACAAAGAGGGGTACATGTTAAAACGAAAAGTTTAAGAACCTCATATGCTTACTTCTATCCACTAGTATTTTTTTTTATGGGAACTTGGTTGCCCTAAGATAGGACATTGGGTTGTCTTTTTCCCCTCAGGAAGAAAAGCTGAGGAACTAAAATTTAAAAGTGAAAATGTTCAGGAATATCAAGGTATATTTTCAGTTTGGAAAGGTCTGACTTCACAAAGCAAGAGACCCCATTCCTCCTTGGATTATTAAATTGGTAGAGTAGTTATAGGCTACTAGACAGGATAGAAATTTGCACATAAAGGTCCATTGAATCTCCCACATGATTCTCTAATTCATTCATTTGATTTGCATGCAATGATAGAAGGTTATGGTCAGATACAGGAATGTCAGAGTTTTTGGTGAAGGAAGAAAGGAAGGAAGGAAGGAAAGAAAGAAAAATCATTCATCACACCCCGCAGTGGATGTAGATCAGTGAATCTAGAGTCAGGAAGACCTGAATTCAAATCCAGTATCAAACACTTATTGATTATGTTATCTTGAACAATGTTTGCCTCATTTCTCAACTCTAAAATGGGGATAATAATAGCACCTCCCTCACAGGGTTGTTATGAGGATCAAAGGAGGTAATATTTATAAAGGCACTTAGCATAATGCCTCAAATATAGTACATGCTGTATACATGCTTATTCTTTCTCCCTTGCCTTGTTACTTTGTGTCAAGGACTGTGTTGAGCTCTGGAGATAAAAATACAAAAGCATAGACAGTCAGTGCCCTTCAGGAACTTACATTCTAATAGAAAGAGACAATACCTAGGGGCAGTGGTAACTAAAGAGAGGCACTTTGGTCCAGATATTTTCAGGGATGGTGATAATTGAGAATATTCCATATCCCATAATTCCACATTCCCTTATTTGGGAATAGACACTCCTTTTATTGGAGCATTGGCAGAGCTGATTAGATAGATCATGGTTCCAGACCTGAAAATCTGGGGATAGGGAAAGGACAGTGTGTACCTAAGATCAAGGTAGTTATCCAGAAGATGCCTTGGACTAAAGAATAAAATGAAACATGGCTAGAGCCTGCCTGGAATAGTGGGCAAAATGGGGCACGTACCAATGAATCAATGGAAGGAACCATCTACTTCCCTGCCTGCCCACCCAACCACCAATATCCTGTTAAATATCTCAACTTCTCATTGGGAAGGAGTTTTTCAGACACTTTGCTAAAAATATAGGAGTGGGGGGGGGCAGCTAGGTGGCACAGTGGATAGAGCACTGGCCCTGGAGTCAGGAGTACCTGAGTTCAAATCCGGCCTCAGACACTTAACACTTACTAGCTGTGTGACCATGGGCAGGTCATTTAACCCTAATTGCCTCACTTAAAAAAAAAAAAAGGTAAAAATATAGGAGTGGGAAAAGATGCAGAAGGGAATAGATAACGGAAGAGGGAGAATTGGGGGGTATTGTTCCTTAGCTCCATTGCAGATTTACAAAGTATGAAATATTTATTGTGAGCCTACCATGTGGAGGACATGGATTTGGGTGATTGGGAGAGAAATGCAAAACAGTATAAGACAAGGCCCCTGACTTCAGGGAGCTTTTAATATAATTGGGAAGATAAGACACAATACCATGAGAATTAAATAACTATTCAGGATATCTAGAAAAGATTGAGCTGACTACACTCAAGAAATATCTAGTTCAACCCCCTCATTTTATAAAAGATTAAACTCTGGTTCAGAGAATTTAAACGATTTGCCCAAGGTTAAACATAGTGACAGGAACCCAAGGCTCCTAACTCCAAACTAAGGGCACTTTCCACTGCCAATGTACTACTTTGTCCACAGTTTTGAAAAGGAGAGATTTAATTCAGTAACCCATTTATCAAGTGCCTACTGTGTTCAAGTCATGCTAACTCCAAGGATAAAAAAGTAGATCTAGGAGTATATTGTGTGTCAGGATGAGGTGCAAACTGCACCAATAAACTTGATACAAAAGAGAATGCGATACAAAGTTCTTAGTAATGAGCTACAGGAAATTTGAAAAGTTTTCCAAATAAATTGTATAGGCAAAAATTGGTCTTAGAAGCAGGAAGGATGCAAGACATCTTTCTGTTCACTTGGATTTTTCTATTTCTCTTATCTAGACATAGAACCCTGCGTTCTCTGCTATTTTAGATGACAATGAATATTAATGGTGTGTTCTCTTTGTTTCTCTTTCACCTGCCCTACCTGGGACTCGGTCAAAGAACAGACCAGACTGAGAATGGCTGGGATCTAGAGATCTGCAGAGACACAGCAGGTGATCTGGGAAAGCCCAGGAAGGAGAAGTTTAAAAAAAAGACCAGGCAAGCAAGCAGTCATGAAGAAAGTCATTAGAAACCTTCAAAGCTGTTTGGATCCAATTATAGGGACCGGCATTCAAGGAGTAGAATTTCAGTCCCCCAAAAGGGACTGTGAGGGTAGGGGAAGGTAGATAGCTCAGTACTAGAGGACCTAAAGTATTGAATAGAGAAGAATCAAAGTCTCATACATAGAAGAAATACAGGGGCTAGTTCCTGAAATTTGCATGTGAGGATATAGGTTTCATTTACAGAGTTGCTAGAAGCAGGTGAACTGCTATCCTAGGGCTCCTTATTTTCCCATTGCCCAGGGAAAAGACAGGAGCTAAAGTCTAGGTTGTAGGGTTGAACCTACAAATTGGTTTTGAACCACCCCAGTTGCCAAAATTAGGCTACAGGGATGGGGAACTAACATCCTCAGTTTTTGTATGTGTTCTGACCTATTGCAACATACAGAGAAACCAAACAAACAGAAAATGTGAAAGTATTTTGTTTCTAGTCATCTTTTGGATTTATCTTATGGACCTATCAGTACAGGGCCAAATGAGGAGCAGATGGGGTTCCCACAGGCAAGATATGTGCTTTAAGAAGAAACAGGTTAGGTCCAGCAGGACATTTCAAGAAAACATAGTGTGTGAACTGGCCCGGTTTGTTCCTTCACCATGAGGGGAATTTTCCAACAGATAGTGTTGCTTGGCTGTCATTCAAACTTGCCATAGCATCTTATTTGAGACAGGAATCTGCCTTGGATATCGGCAGCTGTAACTACTAGTTTCAATCTTCTTTAAGTAAGATAGAAGAGCACCAAGAAAAAGCAAGATAGAAGAAGAGACAACTGGTATGTGGGAGTCTTGGGACAGAAGTGGTACTAACATTGTACCTTCGAAAAAGTCAAGAGAAAAAACAACAACAAAAACAAAAAACCCAAAAACAAACGAAAAAGTCAAGAGAAACCCAAAAATGGAGGTAAAGTTTTGCCTATGTGAATTAATTATGCCCTGTTTTTACTTCTTCTTTCTAAGTGCATTTTCTATGCTGAAGCAGCTCTACCTCTAATCCCTGCAAAAGGCATCAACCAGAATGCTGGAATTGAGTGAATCAGAATGGGGAAATTTCTTTGGATAGTAGAAGCAAAGGAATAGGTAAAGGCAAGATTGGACATGTCAGATTTTATATACATATATGCGTGTATATATATATATATATATATATATATATATATATATATATATATATATATATATACACATGCACATTCACATGCATACATACATATACACACATTCAGGATGAACCAGTTTGGGACCAGTATGACAAGTAGCAATGAGCCATCTTCTTCCATCTTTAAAATCTGATTACCCTTAGGTTGGAAGGAGTAGACAGGAAAGAACCGGACAGAAATGTGGTCAGATTCTTCTTCATATTTTTTCATTCTCTTGGTTTTTCATTCATCAAGACATTAATTTTTCTAGTAAATAGGTCACATCAAGGATAGCTAATCAGTTGAGTAGTGTGTCTTCTTAGGATTAAGTTGAAATTCTTGACATCTAGAACCAAGAATGTTCAAGTATCTAACCGAAAAGCTTCAGTCTACGATGTTTAAGATTTCTACGAGCCCCTGAACTGAGAGGGAGCGTTGTTTGGCAGAAACCATTCTATAGATGAAACCTTTAGGAGTCAGATTTTAGACACAAGAACCTCCCTTTAAATGGAAAGGTGCTTGCTGAGCCATCCACTGTGGCTCTATGACATTTTCTGTCTCAAAAATACAAATTGAATTGGCAGTTCCTCCCACTTCCTCCTTGAAGGCTGAGTGTACCTTTGAGGCTTTGACTAAAATTTGGGATAGTTGCCACTAAATGATAGTATTGGATTTTTTTTTTTTGACCTTCTAGTGGCTACTGCATCTCGGGCTACTGTGAAGGGGAAAGGAGAGGGGAAGAAAGGAGAGCCCAAGGCACCAGAGGGAAGGGGAAGGGGAGGGACGATAGTATTGGATTTTTAAGGTAGCACAGACCGAATCATTTGGGGTCTTTTGGCAATCACAAATGTGGAAAGGATAATTCTATCATAATCACTGCCTCTTTTAGAAAACTACAACTCCTCAAGAAACAACAGAATGAACACTAACTTCTATTTGGTAAGAAGGTTATAGGAAAGGAGATAGCAATTCATAGTAAGAATTTATAGGGGAAGGAAGCCTCGGAGGTTCAATTTGGGAGCCTGTTATCTCTACAACTCTTCTGCTCTTTTCTCAGAGTTGAAACGTAGACATATTGAGTTCATTTTCTCGAGGTCAGAAACCTTCCAGGAGCACCTGCTCTGACCTGGGGGATTTTGGCACTTCTACCTACTGTCCAGCCTTGTTAAGTGGTCAAAAGCTTTTCCATCAACTAAACTGCTGTGCTTAACTTTATCTTTCCAAGTGGCAGAAGCTTCTGGAGTGGGACCGATCACTATGTCTACTTCCTCTTCTGATTCACACTTAAATTGAAAAGGGAACTCTCCAGAATGTGGAGATTGTGTCTGACCTCCCTTTCCCACCAGTTCCTATGATTCTATTTTTGTCTTGTCGAGTATGTATCTATTATAAATCACAAATTTTGACTCCCTCTCTTATGATCCACAAAATCATAAAATTTTAGAGCTAGAAAGGACCTTAGATCTCATTTGGTTCTACACACTTGGAGAAGACTCCGTGTCCCAGAGGGGTGAGGTGACTTACTTGCCTAAGCTAATTCAGTGAGTTGGGGCAAGAGGAGGGGAGTTCCTGTTCCTAGCAGTGGCAGTGTGCAGTGGCTCCTAACATAGCAACTATTCTCATGTAGTTGTACAAAGTGATTTCCATATACTCTTGTTATGAGTCTGGCCCAAACTTTAGAAGCATCCTTATCAGAATATTATTCTTGTCTGTTATTTGAAAAGTATGCTTGCTTTGGCTAAGTTATTACTCACTTTTTCCAAAGATGTATACAAGGATGTCTAAATATAAGATTTTGCAAATAACTTGAGAGTACCTACAACTAGTTTTTTAGCAGCCACTGTCCTCCAGAACCTATTTCATTTTTTTTTCAAACTTGACCTAAACACAATTTACTGTGTTGTGTGGATCCTCCCTCTCGGCATACATTACCATGCTTAAATATGGTGCTTATTTTTATATAAAAATGGCATGTATTAACATATAATCCTGTAGAAGATAACACAAATCATGATGGAATATAAAGAAAATTAATCAAAGTTAATTATTTGGGGGGGGCAATGAGGGTTAAGTGACTTGCCCAGGGTCACACAGCTAGTAAGTGTCAAGTGTCTGAAGCTGATTTGAACTCAGGTCCTCCTGAATCCAGGGCCAGTGCTCTATCCACTGTGCCACCTAGCTGCCCCTTCCAAGTTAATTCTTAATAAAACTTATTCTTTTTTTGGGGGGGGGGTTGAGAGGCAATGGGGGTTAAGTGACTTGCCCAGGGTCACACAGCTAGTAAGTATTAAGTGTCTGAGGCCGGCTTTGAACTCAGGTCCTCCTGAATCCAGGGCCAGTGCTTTATCCACTGCGCCACCTAGCTGCCCCCAATAAAACTTATTCTTAATAAACCCAGTCATATTTGATTGTGGGTGAGGGAGAATGTTGAGGAGAGTCTTCCTGGATCTAATGCCAATATTCTATCTACTCTATCCAATTTAGTCCTCTTATTTCTTTTGGCACTTCCTAGCCATTAGATAATTTTTTTTTTATTCCCTCCTGTCTCCTCCTTTCCCTCCCAAAGTTTCTCAATCTTCTCACTCATTTTCATCCTTACTTTAGTTCCAGCCCTCTCTCTCTCTCTGTGTGACAAAGAGACACTCTGGTACTTGTGGGATGTTGGAGGAGCTTTATGGGCTTTTTATTTGGCTGGAACTGAGGCTGTTTGATCAACAGACCAATTATTCATCCTGTGGGAGGTACCCAGGAAGGGTGCCAGATCCCTTACAGATTACTTTGGCACAATGGATTAAAGCCTGCCTTCACAGCTCCCGTTTGGCTAAAGAGGCTCTCTGTCCTTTTCATTCAGGGCCTACATCTTGGGCTCTTGCCACTTCCGAGGTAGAAAGAGGGAAGTATCTGTAAAAGAGTTGCTCAGCCACAGTCAAGTCTTTTTTTTTTTTTTTTTAACCAGGCATTACTGATGTTTCTCTTTCACCTTGGCAAGCATAGTCTGTCTTTGTGAGGGTGCAGGGAGTGGTAATTTACTTCTTAGTAATTACTCTGTTGGTGGGGGCCTGCCAGACAGATCCCCAAGTGTTAGAGACTCTTGCAAAGCAAATTGTAGGAATTAGGACTAACATGTACTATTATTCTTGAAAATCTTAAATAACTCATAAAAATCTTAAATGTATTTTTATGTCATTTTTTTCATCAATACTTAAAACTAGAGTGGATAATGTTTAAATCACATAGCACTGTTTAGGGACTGACACCTCTGGATTAATGTGAAAAGACTGTCGATTTTCTTTTTGGCAAATGTGCCAGTTGCTACCACACCCCTCCCTGTTCTCCCCGTTACCCCCCACCCCCCAAATAGCCTGGCCTAATGTGGATTCCCCTTCACATTCTGTATTACTTATGCCTACCTGGAAAATCTGTGCATCTTTAGCCTTGCTCAGCCCCTCATAACTATCTTAGACCTCTTCCTAAATCTTGTTAAATGGAAAAAAAATCAGATGCACCTTGACATACCTCTTTTAAAAGGTTGCCATTCCTTGTATTATGCTGAGAATGATTTAGATTTTTAGAATGCAATTTAGAGCTAGCCCTTTCCCCCTTAATGAATTTATAGTCATTTTTTTAAAATGAAGGTTCTTCAAAATTTATTGACATTATTTGGAACTTTACAAATATTGTGTAATTATGAAAAATGTTATATATAAAAATCACATAGAAAAATGGTACATTTTCAACCTTTTAGACCCAAAACTGTTTTCATGATTGACCTTTGGTTACTCCCTTGAATTTGTTCCCTTTTTACATCGTGAAAACAGAATTTTGTTTTTATGCTCAATAATTTCAACTTTTAAATATAGTCTTACACTGTACTCTGCCAACAAATTCTACTACTTCCATTACAGAAAGGTCTAGCAGAGTAGGAGTTGCTAACAGCTGAAACGTGGGCAGAAGACCAAAGGGGTAGAGATCAATGGGGGCTAACTCTAAAACCTAAAGATTACAAAGGCAGTTCTGTCATTGTGTTAAGTGAATCAAATTTGCAAGTATCTTTGGATGGACTCAGTCTTGTTTGGATACTTCTTGGTCTGGCCCGCAACTACACCTTTGTGTTCCACATGTTGGCCCTTATATTCTTTTATTACTGACTGATCAGTGTTTCTAAGCCTTGGTTGTATCTCCAACCTCAAGAGGTTCCCTTCCTCAACCACCACTACTCCCCCAAACTAAGCAGTAGCCTCCTTCGACCTTTTTCTCACTTTTTGGCTCATTCACACAGAATCATTTGGACCTTATGTGATACCTTTCCCCATCCTCACCCCACCTTCCCTGGTGCAGGATGGAGGTGGGAAGCAAAGTACCCATATTTAAGTGATCCAGATAAATATTTACAAAACAACATTTAAGTTTCTCTGGTACAAATCCAAGGTTCCAGGCAGGGAATAATAGGATCCTCCGTGGGGCATACCCACTAGAGTATTTAATGTGCTGAATGCTTCCTGGGAGCCTAGAGACTCTTTTGGAGGTCCATAAGGTCAAAATGATTTAAAAGTAATACTAAGACATTTTAATTTCTAATGTAAATATTAATAGCTACAGTCCATACAACAAAGGCTGCTTGGTTGGGGAGAGGTTCTAAGTAATTTTTAAGAGTGTAAACAGGTCTTGAGATCAAAAAGTTTGAAAACTACTGTTCTAGCTTTAGCATTCAGTAAGTACCTCAGTTCTCAGACTTCCTATCTCATTTTAATTATGTGTACCACTTCTTCCAATTTTATATTTCCTGGGTGATATATATATATATATATATATATATATTTTTTTTATGGGGCAATGAGGGTTAAGTGACTTGCCCAGAGTCACACAGCTAGTATTAAGTGTCTGAGGCCAGATTTGAACTCGGGTCCTCCTGAATCCAGGGCTGGTGTTTTATCCACTACACCACCCACCTGCCCCAATCACCACCTAGCTGCCCCCAATATCTTTTGATATTTGTAATATTTTGCATTGTTTTTATACCCATTTCTATTGTCCTTGGTATCATGGACAGTTTAGAAAATCAAAGAAAAGTAAGACAATCCCCTACGATGTGCCAGATCCTGTGCTAAGCACTTTACAAATATTCTCTCATTTGAGCCTCACAACCAGCTTGTGAGGGAGGTGATGTTGTTAACCCTATTTTACAGTTGAGGAAACTGAGGCAGACAGAAGCATAGTGACTTGCTCACTGTCGTACAGCTAATGTTTGAGCCTGGATTTGAACTGTAGTCTTCCTTACTCCAGGCAAGCACTCTATCCATTGTGCCAACTAGTTGCCCTAGGTATTCGATAAGATATAAAACCTGGCATAAAAACTCAGCTTTTCTGAATGTAGTCTTTGAATGAAAAATTGATGTTCCTGGTACATAACCTCTTACAGCTTTATCAGTTGTAATTGTTTTGCAAATCCTAACATTCACTTATGAACATGCCACTTCCTACTGTGAGCAGCCTTAGTGACTCCCCTTTCCCTTTAAGATAAATTATGTATCTCCCTTTGGCAGTTAATGACCTTCACCCATCTGGATCCAGCCTATCTCTCCACACTGATTACATATTACTCCTTACATGCTTTATGCTCCAACTAAGCCATCTCAGATTCATCCTTGACTCTGCACTTTCCCTCACCCCCACCCCCATATCTAATATCAGTTGCCATGTCTTGTCAATTTTACCCTCACTGTGGCTTTCACCTCCATCCCCTTCTCTCCACTCACAAAACTGCCACCCTCATTCAGGTTCTTGTTATCTCTTTGTTAGATTATTGCAATACCTTTGTTTGTTTGTTTGTGTTTTTTTGTGAGGCAATTGGGGTTAAGTGACTTGCCCAAAGTCAGACAGCTAGTAAGTGTTAAGTGTCTGAGGTTGGATTTAAACTCAGGTTCTCCCGAATCCAGGACTGGTGCTATATCCACCTAGCTGCCCCATTGCAATACTTTCTTAATTAGTCTCCTTGCACCGAGGCTCTCCCTTCTTCAATCCATGTTCTACACACCTGCTGAAGTTATAGTCCTTAAAGCACTATCGCATATTCCTTCCCAAGAAACTCTTTCGCCTCCCTATTGCCTCTAGGATCACACACAAACCCTCTACTTCATATTTGAAACTATTCACAACTTGGCTCCAATCTAACTTTCCAGACTTATTATTAATGACTCCTCTTCGCATACTCTCCAGTGCAGCCAGAGTGACTGACTCACTGTTCCTCATGCTCAACATTCCATCTCCTGCTTCTGCACAGGCTCACTCTCATTCCTGGAATGCCCTCCCTTCACAACCCTTCCCCCAACACTGCCTATTAGAATTCCTAATTCTTTCAAGGTTTTTGTCCCAAGCCCTCTTCTCCTTCTACACTGCTTAATTTGATGATCCCATCAGCTGCCATTGATTTAATGATCATCTCTTTGCCCTGATTCTTAGATCTATATTTTCTGCCTTAGCCTCTCTGCTGACCTCCAATCTCACATCACCAACTGCCTTTTAGATATCTTGAGCTAGATATCCAGTAGGTATCTTAAACTAAACATCTTCAAACCAGAACTCATTATCTTTTCCCCTAAACCCACCCCTCTTTACTTTCCTAATTTTTGTAGAGGACAATACCTTACACTCAGTCCCTCAGGCTTGCCGCATAAGAGTATGCTGGATTCCTGTCTTTCACCCCTGCCCCCCATATCCAAGTTGTTCCTTGAGCCTATTGATTTGCACTTCTGTAACATCTCTAGTAAACACCCCCTACTCCCCTCTGATACTGCCACCACTCCAGTTCAGGTCCTCATCATCTCATGCCTGAACTATTGCAATAACCTCCTGGTGGGTCTTCCTGCCCCAAGAGTTTCCCCATTTCAGTCCTTCCTTCTTTCAGTGACCAAAGTAATTTTTCTAAGGTACAGGTCTGGCCATGTCACTCCCCTACTTAATAAACTCCTGTTTCCCTATTGCCTCCACAATCACATGATAAATCCTGTTTGGCATTTAAAGCCCTCTCCTACCTTTCCAGTATTCTTATACCTTAGTTCCTGACACATACTCTTATATGACACTCCATTTCTCTGCTCCGTGCATTTTCGCCAACTGTCCACCATGCTGGAATACTCTCATCAACTCTATCCATAAACTTTCCTGGCTTCTTTTAATTTCCAACAAAATCCAATCTTTTACAGGAAGCCTTTCCCAACTTCTCTTAATTCTGGTGCTTTCTCTTTGTTAATTATGTCCTGTTTTTCCTTTATACTTGCTTTGTATATATGCGTTAGCATTGTGTCTCCTCCTTTAGATTGTAAGCTCCTTGAGGGCAGGGATTGTCTTCTGCCTCTTTTTGTATGTCCAATGCTTAGCTCAGTGCCTTAACACAATAGGTGCTATTTTTATGACATTGCAATATCTTTTGTTAGTATGTTTGCCTGCAGACTTTTGGTTGGAATTCTGGTGCTTGTATTTTATAGAATGCAATTCCATACTCATATATAAAAGAACACTTGCTCTGTGATCTCTTTTATGGGGATGTATATACATGCTCATATATGATTGAACACTTGGTCTCTTTTTGTGCATTCAAATTAGTTTTGTTCCAGAATACTATGTAAATTTTCAAGCTAAAAATTGGGAATTCTCTGCTGCAGTTCTCTACTTAGTTTAAATTAGATGTTGTTCTTATATGGATCACTAGCAGCACTGACTTTTCATGTAGACACCATATAGATATCTATCTTCTTCAGAAGCTTTGGAGGGTGTACTTTACTCTGGGGCTGAGATTCTGGAATGGAAAACCCAAGTGGTTTGCTTATCCTCAATTATATAGTGAATCTCTCTGTCTGGGTAAACCCCCTTTTTAGTTATTCCAGGAATAACTTCTAGCATGCTTAATTCCATTGTATTAGAACTCAGATAGCTATATTCCATTTAATTTCTGTGATAATTATCCCTCCCTTCTAGCTACTCTCTAACCTTAAGTATTTTAGCTTCTTTGTTGATTTTCACTTCTTCCTGTCTATGATAGTAAACAATTTAAAAAAATCTTTGAAAGAAACATTCTTCTTAGTAAATAGAACCACACTTTGATTAAGTATGGTGGATTATTATTTTAAAATAACAGAAAAGGAATGCTTTTAATCCTCTTTGGAATTTAGCAAAGATGTGTTATATGTGAGTATGCATGAAACTATACATACATAAAATAAACAAAGATTTATGGGCAACCTAAAAATATATATATTCCTAAGAATTGGAGGAAAAACAACTAATAAACCTCATGCAAAGAGAAAATAACCATCTTAATTATGCAGTTCTTTAGCTGGCTACTCTTCATTACTTGTGTTAATGAAAGTAATTGTTGGGATCATAATTATCAGTTTAAGTTATAGACACTTTAATTAAATGAAGCCTCCAATTTTTGTAGTTTTGCTCAACAGTAGATAGTTTATTCTGGGCATGCGGGAAATGTTCTTGTTAGTGAAAATCTTCTGTTATGGTAATGTCTCTTAACATGTGGTCCTGACTAAAAAGAAAACTTTTTCTGTAGCTGAAACTAAAAAATAGTGAGAGTTTCAAAGCAAGAGTTTGGTGCCTATGCAAATTACAGTCATAGTGAAAAACAAGCTTCAGACAAGGAGTATTTTCTTAGGAATTGAAGTTGGGTTAATTATTTGCTAAGAGCCTGAAAGTTTTTTCTAGCATTTTAAAATAAGTTTTTAGTATTAATAGCTGGCAAGTTAAGAATAAATTTGTTCAACTATAGATATGTGTGTTATGAAATGTTCAATCTACTTTGCTATTGCTTACTCAGATATAACTGAAATTGTTCTCACCTCTTGTGGGAAAATCCCCTAATAAAGTAATTTTCCTTGCTGTAGTATATATACACACAAATGAATTTAATTATACAGATATATGTATAGCTAAACTTATGAAGTGACTTCCTAAGTGCTATGACTCTAGAAATTCTAGATCTATTTATGCAGATGTCTAAAATTTCTTATGCTTTTCTGAATGCTTGGGCACAAGGTAATACTTCCTTTTTCTTTTGTTAAGATCAACACCCATGAAATAGTTTTTACAGCCAGCATTTCTGATAAAGGCCTCATTTTTAAAATATATAGGGAACTAAATCAAATTTATAAGAATCCAAGTCATTCCTCAATTAAGAAATGGTCAAAGGGGGCAGCTAGGTGGCGCAGTGAATAGAGCACTGACCCTGGAGTCAGGAGGACCTGAGTTCAAATCCGGCCTCAGACACTTGACACTTACTAGCTGTGTGACCCTGGGCAAGTCACTTAACCCCAATTGCCTCACTAAAAAAAAAAAAAAAAAAATGGTCAAAGGATATGAACAGGTAGTTTTCTGATGAAGTCAAAGCTATCTATTGCCATATAAAAAAATGCTCTAAATCACTATTGATCAGAGAAATGCAAATTAAAACAACTCTGGGGTACCACCTCACACCTGTCAGATTGACTAATATGGCAAAAAAGGAAAGTAATAAATGTTGGAGAAGCTGTGGAAAAATTGGAACACTAATGCATTGTTGGTGGAGTTGTGAACTGATCCAGCCATTCTGGAGAGCAATTTGGAACTATGCCCAAAGGGCTATGGGACTGTTCTTACCCTTTGACCCAGTGGTACCACTGCTAGGTCTGTATCCCAAAGAGACCATAGAAAAGGAAAAAGGACTCACAGGTACAAAAATATTTATAGCACCACTCTGTGGTGGCAAAGAATTGGAAATCCAGGGAACGCCCATCAATAGGGGAATGGCTAAACAAGTTGTGGTATATGAATGTAATGGAATACTATTGTGATGTAAGAAACAATGAGCAGGAGGAGTTCAAAGAAACCTGGAAGGACTTACATGAACTGATACTGACTGAGAGGAGCAGAACCGAGAGAACACTATACCCAGTAACAGCAACATTGTGTGATGAACAACTGTGATAGACTTGACTCTTTTCAGCAGTGCAATGATCCCAAACAGTTTCAAAGAACTCATGATAGAAAATGTTCTCAATATCCAGAAAAAAGAACTTTGAATTATGAATGCAGATTGAACCATACTGTTTCTACTTTTGGATTGTTTTTTTTTCCTTCTTTTTTGAGGTTTTTCCTCTTGTACTCTGATTCTTCTTTCAGATGACTAATGTAGAAATATGTTTAATGTGATTGTACATATACAACCTATATCAGACTGCTTTCCGTCTTGGGGAGAAGGGAGGGAAGGGAAAGTGGGAAAAAAATTGGAACTAAAAATCCTGTGAAAACAAATGCTGAAAACTATCCTTATATGTAACTGGAAAATAATAAAATACTTAAAAAAATTTTTTTAAAAGATTAACACCCATGGGGTGGTGCAGTGGATAGACCACTGGCCTTGGATTCAGGAGGACCTGAGTTCAAATCCGACCTCAGACACCCCTGGGCAAGTCACTTAACCCTCATTGCCCCACAAAAAAACAAAAACAACAACAACAAAATATTAACAGCCATGACTGTTAGTTTATAGGAAATAGTCATGCTTGAAGTGTGACATTATTCCTAAGAAAAGTGTTTTTGTGCAAAGATGAGAAATTAGGCAGCAGGTTTCATTGTTTTATTTCTGTCTTCCTTTTCTTATCTCCAAATAGCCTTAGATCCCATCTATCTTCTAGCACTCTGCATGTGTGTGTGTATACATGTATCAGTCTCTCTGTCTATGTCTCTCTTTTCCTTTCTGTCCACAGAGAAAAAGAACTCAAAAGACTAACTGAAATCTTGCCATTATGAAGTCATTGTGCTGGTATTTACTGCTGTCCGTTGCTTCCCACTAAATACACACAGATCCTATTTCTTTCTGCCAGAAGGTAATTAGAGTAATAGTGTTGGATAATCTGTTACCAGCCCATATCCTAGTAAAATAATTTTCTTACTCTAGTTTAGGAGCTATCTTTGCTTCTGAGTCAGAAAAGCAATCAAAAGAGGATTGATAGAGGAACAGTTTCAAGAACATTAACTTCTTTCTAGGGGCTCCAAAAGTCCTTACCTACCCCCTCAACCTCCTCCCACTTTATTCTCAAAGAGAATCTTGAACAGTTTTGTGGTCTTTTTTATTTGAGAGTAGAGCATAAAAGAACATGGTAGTTATTGGAGAAACTCTATCATCCACGTTGCTTAAACTCTGAACTTAAGTTGGTGGCTAAATGAATAGGAATGTCTTTTCTTAAGAGAAGTCTTGACATCTAAAACTCGGTGGGGAGGTGAAGTAAGGTGAAATAAAGAGCAGAGCTCACTTCCCCTCCACACCCACCCACAGTAGCTTTTTAGAATGGAAAGGATTTCTTCTAAGCTATGTAGCTGCCTTTGATCCCTCTTTGGGTCAGATGTGTGAAGTTTTATTTTTTATTTTATTTTCTTTGTCCCTCAGTAGACTGAGATTCAGAGCCCTGGATCTTATTCTTGTTGCTATCTGAAATGTCATTATTGGCAAAAAGTGTTGCTAATTGTTTAGCAACCTGCTTTTCTGCTGGAATGCTTTTGAAGATGAATATATTTGTCCATAAAGCACTTCGACATCCTTGAGTTAAAGGTTATCACAGTACAAAGAATAGCAATTAGCATTTATAAAAAGAGATGACTTTATATATATAAGGAACTAGCAGGATGCAGTCAATGGTGAGTATATTGAAACTTGGACCCTTCTATCTAATTTGTGAACCTTTCCAGATCTCACCCCTGCCTCAAATAGCTACTCCGTAGCTAACAGAAGCAGTGGCAGTCCTAAGTACAAGGAATTTGGGGAACCCTCAAATGGGCCTGTACCTTCTGTGAATGTACTAGTTTGTACTTAGACACACAGACAGTTTCTTAGATACTCTGGTAGCAATAATGTAAAAGAAGGGGAAAATTTTGGGGAAAAACTAATACTCTCTTCTTTAGATATTTTGAGTTTGAGTTAGCATATCTGGATGGCAATGCCTTCTACACAGTTCATGTGTCTTAGTACTAGAGATGTAAATTTGAGATCCATCTTTGTTTAGGTGATAAATGAAATCTTAGAATGCTATTGCCAAGGGAGAGAGTATAGAGAAAGAAACAGACGAGGATCCAGATAGAGTCATGATGAATACCCACATGATGGGAGAAGGAGGAGGAGGAAGAGGGGGAAAAGACAGTGAGTGCTTAGATGGGAGGAGAACCAGTCATCTCTTTAACTATGAAAAGAATATCAAGAAGGTGGGGGTGGGGCAGGTTTCCGCAATGTTTAGTGCTGTGCAGGACATCTAGGGAGAAGGGTATTGGAATTCTCAGTTAAGATATCACTGATTGCCTTTTTTTTGTTTGTTTGTTTGGTTTTTTGGTGTGGGGCAATGGGGGTTAAGTGACTTGCCCAAGGTCACACAGCTAGTGAGTGTCAAGTGTCTGAGGCTGGATTTGAACTCAGGAACTCCTGAATCCAGGTCCGGTGCTTTATCCACTGCACCACCTAGCCGCCAACACTGATTGCCTTTTAACAAAGCAGTTTCAGTAGAGTGGTGGGGACAGGAGCCGAATAGCAAGAGTTTCAGAGCAAGTGGTAAGAAAATAGTTATTGAATAGAGACCAAGGGGTGAGCTGGAACCAGCTTGACCTCCCTTGAGTCTATTGTTAAACTTTTGGTGTGTGTATTTACACCTTGGAAATCAGCAAATACCACAAATCAGGGCTTGATTTGTTGTTTTATTGTCTAGACTCTAAGAAAGTGATGGAGAAAATGTAGATTAATATCATGTAATAATGAGTAGGCTAGTATGACCAGAATGCAGAGTGCAATAAGGAAAGGAAAGCAGAAGAGCACCGAGGCAAGAGCCAGATAGTAAAGAGCTTTAAATGACAAACATAGGAGTTTATATTTGATTTGAGAGGTAATAGAGAGCCATTATAGTTTATTGTGGAGAAGCATGGGGTAGAGAGTCTGACAGTCAGAAATGCACTTTAGGAAAAAAAATAATAGCTAGCATTTATATGGCTCTTTTAGGTCTGCAAATCACGGTACATATGTTATCTCATTTTAGATATTATAATCATCAAGATTTGGCGGCGGCTTCCTCTCTCTCCTCCTCACACTACTACTACAACTGTGAGTACTATATAAATTGCAACTGCTATAATGATAATAATAGCAGTTGATATTTATGTAGTACTTGCATTTTATGTATAGTTATCTTCAGACCTGGCTTTTTGGTAACTGAGTATATCAGACATCTCAGATACTATTTTAACAGATTAGTCTTTATTCCCTTTTCTACTATGTACAATTTAACTGTGGAAGGTTAAATAAATAATGTTTCTCTTCCCTTTCTTCTCCCCCCACCATGTTTAACATCTTTCCACTTCCTTTTGAATATTCCCAAAGACCAAAGAAATGTCCTAAGATTAATATTTTGCTGTCAATTGCTATTTTTTTTTTTTTTTGGTGAGGCAATGGGGGTTAAGTGAACCTGCCCAGGGTCACACAGCTAGTAAGTGTCAAGTGTCTGAGGCCGGATTTGAACTCAGGTACTCCTGAATCCAGGGCTGGTGCTTTATCCACTGTGCCACCTAGCCGCCCCCAATTGCTATTTTTTAAAGTTTGAGTTATACCTTTGGGGACTTCATGTTTAATTCCCCTTCCTAGAACAAATATAACACAGTTCTGTCTGTATAATTCCCTCTTCTATACATTTCTGGGAATTAAAGGGAAATATTTTAAATAATATGAAACCATAGATTTAAGAAAATAAATTAGACTCTTGCTTATCATGATTTAGTAAAATGGAAATAATAAAGCATATTTTAAAGGACTGAATGAAGCAATCATAGACTTTATTCAGTGTAAAATATAGATTCTTCTCAGTGGGCAGGTTGTTCTATCTTCATCATTAATTAGCTTGGAATTCACCTTGAGAGTCATCTCTAAAATTGTTTAATTTATATTCATATGTAGTTTAGAGAACCCTATCTATGGGACTAGTGTAAGGAAGCTGTATATAGCTAGGGAAAGCACTAAACAATCATTGGGTGATATAAAAATTTGTTTAATCTTTAGGCCAATTCTATAACAAAGAATTTGATAGATAACCAAAACTTTAGGAGAAATTGGTGTAGACTGAAAATTAGTATATATATATTTTTTTAGTGAGGCAATTGGGGTTAAGTGACTTGCCCAGGGTCACACAGCTAGTAAGTGTTAAGTGTCTGAGGCAGGATTTGAACTCAGGTACTTCTGACTTCCAGGCCAGTGCTCTATCCACTGTGCCACCTAGCTGCCCCAACGAATGTTACTTTTTAAAAAAGATTATGCAGTTTAAATGAAAGTTCAAATCTTTGAATGTTTTTTGTAATTTACTTTCCAACTATGAACAAAATATTGTTTAACTACAAAGTTATTAGTCACTCTGGAAATTGTTGCTGAAAATAACTTAGGGCTGGTGAGAGAAGAAAGCAGGCATTGCTATCCTTTCCCAATTAAAGAGAGAGGGAGGTTTGGGGTTGGTGGTACTGTTTTGCCGTGTCTGTCTGTCCGTCTGTCCATCCATCCATATATATATATATATATGTGCATATGTGCATATGTGCATATGTACATACATAAAACCCAAATATGAAAGGTTTAAATGAATTCACAAAGTTTGTAACAATAGAATGTATATTTATCTTTTCAATAGAGAGTCAAATCTTTAATACACCTGCATGTTCCCCCCTAGATGAGTGCTGATATATTCAACTAAAACATTTTTCTAAATACTATAGAAGTTGTACAGCAGTTTCCTAGGTGACCTTCCTGTCTCCAGGCTCTTTCTTCCTCCAGTGTATATCACAGTAAGAATCATGTACCCCCCCAAACCTTCCAGTCCTTCTTTTGGGAATTCTACTGTGATTCCATAATTACCTTTTATATCTAATTGATGAAGGGTTTTTAATTCTTATTTCACTCCTATTGGACTTAATCAAGTTGACTCCTATTAGAATACCCCTTTTACTCATTTGTGCAGAGCCATGTACTGAACCTTCCCTTTTTCAAAATTCTGTTCATTTCGCTTTTTCCATAAAATTTCTCCAGATTAGTTCCAAATGAATATAGATCATCTTCTTTTTAAGAATGTATAGGGGCGGGGCAGCTAGGTGGTGCAGTGGATAGAGCATCGGCCCTGGAGTCAGGAGTACCTGGGTTCAAATTCGGCCTCAGACACTTAACACTTACTAGCTGTGTGACCCTGAGCAAGTCACTTAACCCCAATTGCCTTACTAAAAAACAACAACAACAACAACAACAACAACAAAAAGAATGTATAGGGGCAGCTAGGTGGCACAGTGGGTAAAGCACCAGCCCTGGAGTCAGGCGTACCTGAGTTCAAATCCGGCCTCAGACACTTGACACTTACTAGCTGTGTGACCCTGGGCAAGCCACTTAACCCCCATTGCCCTGCAAAAAAAAAAAAAAGAATGTATGACACCGCTACAGAAGTGTCATAGACTGGGTTACCTCCCAACTTTGACTTCTTACCTATCTCATTACTTAATATGATGTTTCTTTTGTCTATATATGTTGAATGATTTCTGCCTTTTACCATTTTTTTTTCTTTGTGCCCCAAAGAGGAGATTATAGATATATAAATAACAGACAAAAAATTTTGTGCAATTGATATTAATGTGGAATAATTTTGAAAAGTATGCTTAGATCATTAAATTGATCTGTAATCTCATTTATGTAGGAATTCCCTTCAACAAATCTTCTGTTCCTGTCCATCCTATGAAGTTCTTATCTGTGTTCTCCCATAAGCTCACCTTATATACCCAATATGCTGTAGGCCTTTCTTAAATTCTCTCAACAGTGTGAAAGAATATCAGTGTAATGTGTGCTTTCCTTTGGTTATCCCTTCCTGTGACCATGTGACCAGGTCTTACCTATTGTTTAGATCTGACCATGTCATTCCCCTACTCAGTAAACTCAAGTGGCTCACTATCATCTCCAGGACCAAATATAAAATCTTCTCTTTGGTGTTCAAAGCTCTTCATAGCTGCCTCTCTAACTTTCAGACTTTTTACACCTTATACTACCCCCCTCCCCCACATACTGTGTGATCTAGTGACATTGGTTTCCTTGCTGCTCCCCAAAGAAGACTGTCCAACTTCACCGGCTGTTCCCAATAGCTGGAATTCTTTCTCCTCTTCTCCACTTCCAGGCTTCCTTTAAATCCCAGCTAAATTCCCACCTTTCCTAATCCCTATTAATTTTAATACCTTCCCTCTATTGATTATCTCTAATTTATTGTATAGATAGCTTGTTTGTATGTTGTCTCTCCCATTAGAATGTAAGCTCCTTGAGGACAAGGACTGTCTTTTGCCTTTCTTTGTTTCCCTGGCACTTAGCAAGTGCCTGGTATGTAGAAGATATTTAATAAATATTAATTGACTGACTTGACCAGACTGTCTTTTCTGAGCATGTATTTCTGTCTTTTTCTTTTCTTTTCTTGTGGGTTTTTTTTTTGGGGGGAGTGGCAATTTGGGGTTAAGTGACTTGCCTAGGGTCACACAGCTAGTAAGTGTTAAGTGTCTGAGGCCGGATTTGAATTCAGGTCCTCCTGACTCCAGGGCCAGTGCTCTATCTACTGCGCCACCTAGTTGCCCCACATGTATTTCACTAATGTCATCTTTTATGCCACTTCTTTGTAATTCCTTGTTTGTAGTATGTTATCTATTTACAACCACCATTTGTCTTTTGTTGGGCAATCATCCTTTAGATCATTCTCAACTTCAGTTCTTTGGAGACTTATACTACTTTGGAGACTTCAGTTCTCTGACTTATAACCCTAGAGTGTTATCAGAAAAATATTGGTATTAAAAATATAGACCTTCCTCCCATTGGAATATTGTAGAATCACCTAAATGAAATGCATAATCATTCAAAAGAAGTGACTTTAACTCTCCAAATACGAAAAACCTAAAATTTCTATTATCCAAGATGTCCAAGAACATCCATTTAAAAGTGTAGTGCAATGTATATGCTTTAGCACTTCAGTAATACATTAAAATATTTATTGTGGAAAAGTAAGGATTTTCAGTGAACTATATTTTTCCATTTATTCCACTTTTGGAAGTTATATGCAAATGATACCCTCATATCAGAAAGTTATTATTTTTTTTTTTTGTGGGGCAGACAGTTGAGTGATTTGCCCAGGGTCACACAGCCAGTAAGTATCAAGTGTCTGAGGTCGGATTTGAACTCAGGTCCTCCTAAATCCAGGGCCATTCTTTATCCCCTGCACCACCTAGTGCCCCCAGAAAGTTATTTTAAAAATAAAAGCACTAAATTTAATTCAAGTCAGTACAATGAAAATTATCTAAGGATACTGAAAAAATGAGTTCTGAATATCTATTTTTTCAGGTAATGCAGTGTTAATTTTTATGCTTTTTCATTTAATTTTAAAAGTTAATTTAATTTTTAATAGAAATATTTTAGATAATTTTTGTAATGAAAAGCAAAATGTAATGAGCAAAACAACAAAAGATTGTAAAAAACTGTACATATGACTAAATACTTGTTTTTATACATTTCATTAAAATAAAAGAAATCTGTATATGTACACTTTAACAAGGTAGTGTTCCCATTGTCCATTACATTTAAACTAAGCTCTGTTGCTTAAGTTAACATAACATTAATGTTATGTTAAAATAACATTTAATGTTATTTTCATTTACTTAGGCATTGTAAGTATATTTTCCAAAATACTAAATTTATTCTGTATAACTTTATATAAACATTGCCATATTTCTTTAAATATATAATATTTTCTATTGCTTATGATATATGAATATTCCATTGCATTCATATGCCTCAATTTAATCAGCCATTTCCCATTCGCTGGGCATGTAATTCTTTCCCACTTTTTGCTATTGCCAATAGTGTTATTTATTTTTGCATAGATAGATTTTGGCTTCTTGTTAATTTCCTCCTTCATATAAAAACTTCTTAGTAGGATAGTTGAGTCAAAGGACATACACATTTTTTGAAATTTTTATATGTAATTCCATGTTGCTTTCCAAAATAGACTGATTCATAGCTTCATGAGGAACAAATTAGCACCTACACTGCATGCCAGGTTGAGGGCATAAAGTGGTAATCTACCACAGAGTTGTTTTAGTTTTCATCTCTTTAATAATTAATTATATCCATTTCCTTTTCAAATAGTTGCTGAGAGTTGGTATTTCTTTTTCTGGAAATTGCTGTTTGTAAATTTGGACCCTTATCTATTGTGAAATAGCTCTTAATCTTTATAAATTTGCATCATATAGATTTTTGGAAGGCTTTTTATCATCACTGTTTAATACGAAGGCTCTTTGTGTGTGTGTGTGTGTGTGTGTGTGTGTGTGTGTAGTGTGTTTGTGTGTCTAGAGACACATTATGATATATACTGGATACAAGGGAAGAAAAGGGGGTTAAAACAAAAAAAATGCATTTGAATCAATACTGAAAAGAGAGATGCTATCAGGACTTAGCTACTGGAGGAGATAGAATATATTTAGGACTCAGCTAGCAGGGGAGCAATTCTGGAGATGATCTTTGGACTTTGAGAGGAGAGAGGACAATGATGATCCTACATGAGATACCTTCCAAAACTTCCATGTAGGTTATACCAGCCTCTCCTCACTTTAATTAGTGTGAAAGAATTCCTCCCTCTCACTCAAAGTTGTTGGTCAGTGATATGAGTAATGGCCATGAGTTTTTGAAGGAGGGCTAAAGGGGGTATCATTTAGGTCAGTGGTTTCCTACCTCTGATGTCACAGGCAAAGAGCAGCTAATTAGTGAAGTTGCACAAGGCAAAGCTTTTTTTTTTTTATATTAGGTATTTTATTTTTTCCGTTACATGTAAAGATAGTTCTCAACTTTTGTTTATACAAGCTTTACAATTTCAGATTTTTCTCCCTCCCTCCCCTCCCTTCCCCTCCTCTAGACAGCAGGTAATCTGATATAGGTTATATCTATATATCTATATACATATACATATAGATAGATATATATACACACACACACATATATATATATACACAATAACATTAATCCTATTTCTGCATTAATCCTGTTACAAGAGAAAAATTCAGAGCAGTGATGCAAAACCTCAAAATAGAAAAAAAAAACCAACAGCACCCAAAACAAAAGAAATAGTATGGTTCAATCAGCATCTATACTCCACAGTTCTTTTTTTTTTCCCCTTGGATTTGGAGATCCTCTTCTATCATGAGTTCCCTGGAACTCTTCTGTACCATAAGGCAAAGCTTTTTAAACTGTAGGTTGTGACCCCCATGTGGGGTCACATAACTGAATGTGGGGGTTGTAAAAAATTTGGCAGTAAATGTTTGATTTGTATGCCTAATAACCTATATTGGGGTTGCATAAAAATTTCTCAGGCAAAAAGGGTTTGCAAGTGGAAAAAGTTTAAGAAACCTTGGCATAGGGCATGTAATTTTCTAACATGGAAGCTTCCAAAGGAGCATCCAGAAAGGGAAAGAGTATCAGCCAATTAAAGGAGCATCTTAAGAGCAGCGAGAACGTGTTTCTTGGGTTTTGTCTTTCTTGTAGAAACAGAGGTTTCCTGGGCTACCACACTTGTTTCTATATAATGTGTTCATGGAGGGTAAAGAGGTGGCATTCTTCCTTATTTCAAAAATTTGCATTCCAGTGTTCTTGGGAGGACTTGTGTTATAAATTCTTCATCATTAGAAAGTAGCACTTCGACAACCATTAATCTGGCCGGTGGGTTCTTCCTGCCCTAGACATGTCTCCCCTTCCTAGCTAGCTTCTTCTCCCTTCCCATGTTGCCCTTTTTCTAGAACTCCTTTATATATAATTTACTGTGCCTAGACTTCTAGATTCTCAGCTAACTGGCATAGTCCTATGAGAATCCAGAGGTGGAAAACCAATCAGAAATAACAGGACAGGATCTTATACTTCTCTGTTATACACCTGATCCTCTTCAACTTTCTTGAGTGAGACTAAAGATGGACATTTAGAATCTTATCCACCATACTTCCAAGAGCTTGGAGCAGCCTTTCACAAGAACCAGTGAGTGGGGTCAATAGACTGCCCTTGTACCTTTCTCTTATAGCCCTTCCCTTTCTTTCTGTATCCCAGGTGGTAATGGTGGTGGTGGCAGCTCTAGTTAAGTCACGTGGTCTTACCTTAAACATGGCAGGCTAAAAGGGGCATGTTGCTTTCAGCATGGTTCATCTGGTTCTTCAGAGGAACCCTTTTAAGTCCTAACAACAGAACCTAATAGACACACTTAGAGTTTTCTACTGGTTCCTAATGTTTGACCTTTCCAGGCACGAGCAGCATTTTAAGAGTGCATATTATTTGTTTTGTTTTTGTGGGGCAATGAGAGTTAAGTGACTTGCCCAGGGTCACACAGCTAGTAAGTATCAAATATCTGAAGCTGGATTTGAACTCAGGTCTTCCTGAATCCAGGGCCAGTGCTTTATCCACTGTGCCACCAGCTGCCCCCAAGAATGCATATTATTAATCTGATAAAAATACTTACTTGATTGAAATGGAAATTCTTGTATACTCCCTGAAAGAGCAAGGCAGTGCCATGCAATCACTCTTGGTCCAAACTTTGGTCTTGAGAGTATGGCTCTGAACTTTCCCTGTCTGTTGTATCAGAGAAGACCCAGAAAATTGTCTCAATGTAGAGAACTCTCCCATCCCCCCGAAAAAAAGCAAACACACACATGAATTGAAGTAGTTAAGAAAAGTGGCAGAATGTACTGTTATAGTTAATGTAGGTTTTATAGATTGATCTAACTTTTTCATGGGGGACCCAAGAGAAGAACCCCTGCTCTAGGAAAAGAAATATGTGAAGAAAATCTTATATTTCTTCTTTCAATTTGGAGAGGCAAGGGAATAAATATTCAAGAAATTCAAGTTCAGATTTTTAGAAACTTCAATCGCATGCTTGACAGCCACAAACCTGGAAGTAAAGGACAAGGCTTCTTAGCAGCAAATGCAAATAACTAGCACAGCCCCCTCTTTTTTTTTCAGGGTCTCTCTCTCTCTCTCTCTCTCTCTCTCTCTCTCTCACACACACACACACACACACACACACACACACACACACACACACACTCACACTCACACTCACACTCACTCTGATTTCCTGGGTCTGTGGCCAATTATGTGTCTCCTGTCCTCCCTCACCCCTACCCCAAGTGTTCTCTTTTCCTATGCCAAGGCTAATGGGGGATCAGAACTGTTCCTGTCATATATCTCCCATTTGCCAGGGCTTTGACATTACTGTCTCCAAATACTAGAAATGCTGCATGGAGAGATTGGCATTAGGTGTCTGCACACATTCATTCTCACCAGCTGGACACAAGCTGGATGGCTTTTTCTGTTCACTGCTTAATTCTTCACTCTCCTTATAACTCCCTAAAGTCACCAGAAGGAGCAACTCAAAACCTCTTTGGGGCTGCTGGACGAACTTCCTCAGATTTTTCAGGGATCTTTATCGGACAGACTCCAACTCATTCATGCTAATGTTTTCTCTATTTCCATGAAGTGGCATCCTTATTTACTCCTGAATCCACATTAACTCTAATTGGTCACTAAAAACACAACACTGGTGTGCTGGCCACAGTCCACTCCACATTTCTCACTAATGCCCTTTTAGTATTGAGAGAATGTGAAGGGCAAGTCCTGGCTCTCCTTTTCAAAGATAAGCGACTGTGAATCCTCTTTGCCTCAGGGACATAGCTACCATTTCCTCAGAGTCTATCACTTTTGCATTACTCAGATGACAAATCTAGGAGTCTCCCTCCAACCAGAACCTATTGCCTTAAAATTGTGTGTAAAATTAGGTTAATAACAGAATGAGTTTGGTTAAAAGTTGTTTTCCCCTCTGGCAATTTCATTTCGTCCTAAGTTATAGGACAATACATTAAGACACAGTAAAACGTAGGTAGATGATTCCTGGGAATGTTTGTAGAAGCTGATATGGAGAAAAGGGATGATAATATTCTAAGGCCACACAGTATCAGAGCAAACAGCCTCCTTGCCTCAATACAGTAATCAGTTACCAATAAAAAGATAACTTATATTCAGTATATTTAACAAGGTAAAGAAGCAGGCAGTATATTTTTGAAAAATTTGCTTTAAATAAAATTTTATCACTTGTCTTAAGTTTCAGTCATTTGTAAAATTATTTGAAAATTCACTATTATTATTCAGCATTATTATAATCAGTTTTGTATATTACATGAAATATATTGGATTTGAAAATTAGTTTTGGCTCCTATTGAAATAAACTAAAACATTCGAACCTAATTTACGTTATGTATGCTTTGATTATTCTTTATAAATAAAATTTTTTTGCATTTCTGCAATATAATTAATTTTCAGGTCTATATTTCACACTATGGAGCTAAACCTAAGTCAATAAGCAATCAAAAGTATTGCTAGGTGTTAAGGGCTAAAATTCTAGCTAGTCTGTCTAAAATATCTAATGAGTGGTCGCCAATAAATTATAAGCTTTAGCAAGAGTTAGACTTTTAGGCATTTATTAAGAAGAATAAGAATTTGGTAAAGAGAGAGAAAGGCCTACATTCATCTATCTATTAAAGGGAGAGCAGGTTTCTAGCTCCCTTCTCTGCCAGAGTCCCCCAGAAAGAGCCAGAGACAGAGCACTGGTCTCTTCCTTCTTCCTCCCACTACCCAAAGTCACTTCCTGATGCCAAAGAAAAGGCTCCTGGTCTTGCCCTCAAAGACCTTCGCTTCATAGGCGGAACTCTTCTACAGTAAGTCTCCAGCAGGTGGTGTCATTCCAATCGTTACATAGGTCTAATCAGAGGATTTCATCTTTCTTAAATAAAGTTAGCCTTGATGATAATAATAGTAATTAATAATACTAAAAGACAAACAGAACTATAGTTTATGATTCTAGAAATTATCCATCTAATTAGATGTTAGGATTATTGTCTTTAACATATTCTTTGCTTTTTTTCACTTTGCTTATTGAAAATTGTATTTCCTGATTCACACTGGGTTATAGACACTGAGACCAGTGACCTGAACTTCTGCTTTCTTCTAACTTCTCACAGTTCAAAATCTTATTTTCTACACAGAGAAATGGGTGTTGTCAACTGACTTGGTTTTACTTTTTTTTACTTCCTCCTTGCTTTTGCTTTTTTCCTTTTTTTTTAAAAAAAAACCTTTTATTTCATTTTCTTTCCAGTGTACCAATATTCTATACTAGATTTTATAATTAATGTAATATACACAGGAAATAATCCTGTTTCCATTTATCCATCACGTGCCTTACTTTTAAAAGGACATTTTGACCTTTAGAATTATTAGACCAAAGCATTATTCACTCCTCAGATTAAGGGTGCTTTCTCTGACATTCCTTATAGCTAGTCTAATTATAATTTAAAATAAGGCTAACTGTTCTTCCTTTTACTTGTGTGGGAGAGTGAGGGCAGGTGGCTGAGGGGAGTTGGTTGACCCCTTTTCTCTTAAGATGAGACATGACTGACTCACTTGCCCTATCTAAGGACAACCTCACCTCTTGGTTCTTTCAACCTTGATCTGCCCCAGGATGGTACTCTTCCTGCATCCCTCCCCCCCACTCTGCTCCCTCTTCACCATCCACCCCTGGCAACCCCTTCCTGGTGACCAGCCACCATGGCAACTCTTCCTCTATTGGAGACAACCAGACGTGGTCATATATGAGAATACAGTTTATGTTCCTTCATAAATCATCTGGCAGGTTGAATACTCTAATCTGCCCAGTCTCCTCCCTTTTCCCCTCCCCCAAGTCCCAGCATTTTAATCTTAGCCCTAGCTGAATGTTTGACACACTTGACATTGTAAGGTTTTAACACTCATTGGCAACAGAGCACTGTTCTGGTGATAACTGAAAAGGGGTGTGTGTGTGTGTGTGTGTGTGTGTGTGTCTGTCTGTGTGTGTGTCTCTGTGTGTGTGTGTGTGTGTGTGTGTGAACCTTTAGTTCCTCAGTAGTTTGAAAATACTCTTGACAAAAATCCTCCTCTTTATGCTATTTGCTTGCTGTGAATCAGCAGGCTGTACAAGAGAACTTGGATTGCTTGCTAGAATGGATGGTATCAGTCTTGTTTTGTTTTGTTTTGTTCTTTTTCTTTTTCTCCAGGATACTTCAAGATGAAACGCCACAGGCATCTAAGCAGCAGTGACAGTTCAGACAATGAGAGTAAGTAGTATGTACTAGCTGTCTCGTGATCTATCCCCCTCTTGTGGGTTTTCTCCTGTGGTTTGAGGGCAAACAGTTTCACCTCCCTCTATAATTAAAAAAAAAAGCAGGGGGAGGGATCACAGTTCAGTGTCTTTGACTTTTGGTATAGACTAAATTTTAATTCTATCAGAGGGAGATAAATTAAATGGAAAAGCAGATTTTGTGCTTTTTAAAAATGCAATTTATATAGTCATTTCACATTTCTTGACTATGAACTTACAGTAAGCAAAGCCTTGTAAAGTTTAATAGAAGTGTTTGTAAGGGAAGAGCCAAGTCTGGGAATTTTAGGCTTTAAATTCCAATTCTAGCCTAGCCATTTTACTGTGGGACCTTGAGCAAGTCTTCACATGTTAAACAGCCAAAGCCTGATTCATTTTACCTCTTGGATGTAGGGAATAATCATTCTCCTCCATCTGTGGGAAGTTAGTTTTTCAAAAATGCTAAACACAGTGGTTCTTTTTTTTTTTTAAGCTAATTGTCAGAGATTTACATTTTGATAAATTGCTAAGAGTGCAATTCTCCTTGCTGGGTTCTCTGTTTAACAGTTTCAGTTTTTCAGGATGCTATTTATATAGGTGTAACTTGAATTGTGTTGTTCATAAATATTATGTAGTGTGGTTGCAAAAAAAAAAAGTATACCCTATTTTTCAGGTTCAAAAAATACCAATTTTTTATATAGGCTGGGAGGTCGTCTGCTAATGCTATTAACCTCTATTAAAAAAATATATCTTCTGAATGACATAACAACTTACAATATCTTCCTGGTAAGATAGGTTTTTATTCTTTTGGATGATACTTTTAATAGTAATTTATGACTGAGATTATGTTTTATGCTTTACACAGGTCCTTCCACTTCTTTTTCTTCCTGCTCAAAATATAGGAGCAAGTCAAAAACTCCAGCAAAGGAACAAAAGAAACCTGCTGAGGTGAGATCATAAATTCATCTTGAGTGTACCCTGTGATAAAATCAGGGTTTGGTGTTTTTGAATGCTTTTTTCCTTCTCTGGCTTATCTGAAGTCCTACAGAGTAAAGTATGTGCTAATGGAGAACAGTGAGACTGTATCTCCACTCATAAGTCATAATCATTGCACCTAGATAGGATAGATAGCTTTAGAAATAGAAGGGACCTTTAAGGTCATCTGGTCCAGCCCCCCTCATTTTGCAGATAATGTCCCAGAAGCCCAGAGAGGGTATAGTCACACATGGTAGTTAGGACAGGGCAGGAATGAAAACCCAGGTCCTCTTTCTTTCTACTATACTTTCTACTTTCTACTGTACCACACTGTCTCATAGTTTAAAGAAAGATTATTACTCCCTTCGGGAGAAATTAAAATTGGGATCCTCACAATTTTGGGGGCTGTTTAGGGTTCTTTGTTTTAGTGACTGCCATGGAACAGTGTTTGGCAAGGTGGTGTTTGACTTGGTAAATTAGCTGTTGGAGGCCTCAGAATCTGTCTAGTCTCATCTCCTCAAACCAAAGCCAAGAAAGGTTAAGTGACTTGCCCATGGTCTTACAGGTCATTAGCAGCAAAGGTAGAATTTTGACCCGGATTCTTTGACTCCAGAGAGTACTTTTCCCCACTGCATGAGGGTGACTCCTTTCCAAACATGATCCATATATCATTTAACATTGTGCCAGGTATACTACCGTACATATTCATTAAATGAGTGTTTGACTTGGAAATATGATCATCTATAATATATTAGCCTACTTGACAGTAGAATAATTTTATGAGAATTCTCCTTCTATAATTTTATTAATAAATGTATTAAATTTCTGCAGTGATGATAGGCCTTGGGGATACAAATTCCCTGCCTACAAGAAGGTTGCATTTCACTGCACAAAATGTAACAAATGTTATTACAGTCTTAGGATTGAATCACAATCATCATTCCCACCCCAACCTCAATTTTTGTGAGGAAAATGCTTTATAAATTTGAGGCAGTTTATATATGTGACTCGTTATTTTTTGTTATTCATTAAATAGTACTCAATGTATATTATGGGGGGGATAGTCCATTATATTAATGCATCCCTTACTAATTAACCCCAAGTGGTTGTAGAAATGAAATATATTTTCTGAATTCATAAAGTAGGGCAGAGACCCTCTCCTTATTTTTCTTAGGGGATTCTAAAAATACACTTCTTACCCCTCTTAGAATCCTTTGATTGTAACTGATATAATTTTCTTTTATTTTGATGAAACTATTGAATTGGAAAAGAAATATAACTAAAACATCTCATTTTCTACTCTAGGTTATTTCTAAAGGTTCAAAGATTGGTGGATCGTACTATGTACTTGAACATTTTTGCATTTGTATGATCTAATGTTATATATTATATTATTCATTACTAAGATGTTTATATAGTTGACCAGTATGGGAATATAGTGTATGCTGTAATAAAGAAAAGGAATTGGTAATGAGAGGAAAATGACCCCTACTCAATAATTTTCCAGAACTCAGCAGTGAAGTGTCAAAGGCTCTTTTATTTCTTTCTCAGGAGAAAGGGCACCTCGAGTAGTGATTCAGTGTTGTAGCAAGTGAGTGCAAAGAATAGGAGTGTGCAGACTCCTTTTACTCTATTCCCTTAATGCATGTTAAGTCCCTCCCTCATTCACCATTAGCCAGTTACTAGAGAGTTACATCCTGAAATCTAGCTAATCAAAGGGAGCATTTAGAAAACTTATTTACATAATTATTCAATGTCTTAACATCAAATCAATTTAGAATATTTCTCAATCCATTGGTTTTGCATATCTCCTTCCATCTAAGTCCTCCTCTACTCAATTGTCTCATGTCACCATATCCTGACATTATCTCAGGGAAATTTTGCACCTTATCCAAGCTCAAGTCTCTAAGCGTAAACCTCTTCCTTTTTGAGAGGAGTACAGAGCCTATTCTCACAGTAATACAAATAATAGAAAACAAAATAACCTGTGCACTCCCTTATTGTATGGGAACCCTGAATAAAGGCTCTCAGCTTCTTCATTATGCTAGTCACAACTAGAGATCTTATATGAGGGAGCCACAGTTCAGTCATATTTGATCCATGACAGTCCTTATAACAGGGCTTCTCACACAGTGACTTAAATTTGACTGGACTTTTAGAATATCATCATTTAGATGCTCATTTAGAGCATCATAGATTCCTTCTCATAGTGGATCAGCACAGAAGCTTTTATCTGCCATATTTTTCTGGGCGTGGTCAGTTGCCCCTCCTTAGGCAGTTTGGTGGCCCCTGGGTACAAGGGGCCCACCATATTGGTGCCAGACTTTGTACAAACAGATGAGTAGTCCACCTTTGTCCTGTTGCAGCTCAGAACTCCTGAAGTCAAACAATGTAACAGCCTCTGCCTCCCTAAACAGTAAGGACTTCGAGCCTTTGCCATGCCAGGCTCCATCCAGCCATCTCTAAAAATGTTAAGTACTTGTATGGCAATTTTTGTTAACTTAGACTTCTAGCAGTTCACCTATAGCAGGAATTCACATGAATCTTTCTCTTTATTTTCTCTGTCTCTTGTCATCTCTTCTGACAGGAAAGTCATCTCTTAGATGATTATCAAACTGGCTAGTAGAGGTTCTGACCTCAGAGGAAAATATTTGCCTCAGAGGCCTTGGGATGTATGAAAGTTGGTGATTGTTTGTAAAAGCCCTTATTCACAAATTACTCTTTTAGGCCTCTTCCTTTTCCTCAGCCCCTCTCCATATACTTATCTCTTTCTTTTCCATAGTCCCCTTTTGGTATTTCCTGAGTCCTTTTTTATCCCCACCTCCAGGCCTCTCCTGATTGTGGATTGCCCCTAGTTATAGTTTGTTCTACAATCTGTAGCCCTCAGGAATTCTGATAAGAAGACTCTCTGGCAATGAATGGAATCTGAATCCTGGTGCCAAACTTGTGATAACCTTCCTGTTGCCTCTCTAACTCACCCAGCTAAGAGGTAGACATCTTGTGTTTCTGGAGGTGCTGAAGAGGAACGCTGATATGATCCATGACCTTCTTGACCCTTCCTTTCTGAAGCCAATTTTACATTCTAGTTTTATTCCTCTTTATGAAGAATGTTGCAGAACTTTACTAGAAAGACAGAAATTGTATCTACTGTGGCAGTGTTACAATCAGCCCATTGTTGCTCACTTAGTCTCTAGCCAGACACAACTGAGTGTCCACTTTTGTGTTTTTTCATTAGGGGTGACAACCGCAGTGTTAGCAAATCCCCCCCCCCTTTTTTTAAAGTTCCTAAATTGGGAGAAACAGCATTGGTAGTTGTTTGGCAGGTATAACCTTAATATGCAGTTTCTCCTTGTTCCTCCCTCTTCAGTTGAAGGTAAATGTGATGTTGCTTTAGGCAAAGAAGTAAAGACTTTGAAGTTTATCTTTAAATCCTAGACTTTTCTTTGGCTGGAAGATAATGTTGGAGAAGAGCTGCCTTCACCTATCCAGTCTTTATCTAGTATCAAAATGAGGAAAATATGTTAACCACTCATTTTTACTTCTCAAGTGTTTACATTTAAATAGAAACTTTTTTGTAGTAAAGAGTTACCTCGATCAATATTCTCTAAAGATGGGAAAAATAAGTGCCTCATATCAGTCATCTTCCTCCCTACCACTCTTGCTAATTGAGCACTTATCAGGTCTCTTTTCTCTACATTTCATTATTTTAGAGCTAGAAGAGACCTGAGTGTACACTATAATGTCCTATCTTTTGGGAGATTGGGAATTCTGCATTACCATGAGTCTCCAAATTAGAGACCAGTGATAGTTTTTTTTTCAGGGTTTTTGTAAATAGGATTCATGGTTTTGATAGAGGTTATATGATTTAGGCTTCTAAATCTGGAATTCCGTAATTCTTTAGTTTAACTGAGGGAAGAAATAAAAGGACTGCCAAGCCCAGTGGAAATGACTATGAAAGGTTTCTTGTGTGCAAGAGTACTCTGCTAGACATTGGGAAATACATAAAAGTTTAGATAAGATACCTTCCCTATCTTCGTGGATATTATATAGTACAGTAGGGAGGTACGACACAAACACAACTACAATAACATCACAAGGCAAATGCATTAGAAAATTAAAAACAAAATGCCAAGTGAAATAAGGGGGGAAATTGCGTGTATGAGAGACACAGATAGACAAAAATAGAGAAAAAGAGGCAGAAAAGACACACAGAAATAGAAAGACTTTCTTGTTCCCTTTGCTCATGTAAACTCCTAACTAATCCTGAGTATCTCCCATTATCTGCTTCTTCAATTCAGTAGAGTAATGCTGAAGAAATCACAAAACTATGTTGCCTGCGTTCACTATACATTGTCATGCCTAAATTCACTTAGGCACTAATGACTGATTGGCTATCCTTTTATTAATCTCTTATCACATTCTTTATAATATATGTTCTAGTTTTTCTCCTCTCTTAAAATCCCAAAACCTGTCCTGATTTTTACTCTCACTAAATGACTGGGCACACCACTTTACTCGGATATTGAGAATATTTACTCAGACTATTGAGCTCCCAAAACTTGAATTTCCTCTCTCTCTTTCCCTGTCCCCTTCCCTCTCTTCTTCCTTTTCTCCTCCTCACTTTTGGAGAACATATTCATTTCTATGGCTTCAGTTATCTCTTCGAAGTCTGTATCTCTACTATCAACCTTGCTACAGTTCTACATTTCCAAGTGCAGGCTGAAAAAGATTGAGTCCATCAACTTGAACTCCCTGACTACAAGGACTTCTGGCACCTTCAATTTATCATACCAAAACCTGAACTGATATTCCCCCCCCTCCCCAAAAAAACACAAAACAAAACCCACCTATTTCTGCCCCAAATTCCTGTGTTTCTACTGGTGGCACCATCACATCCAGTCATACAGACAATAAACTTGATTATTATTTTTTATTTCTTCCTTCTCTCTCTCTACCTCTGCTGTTATGTCTAGTCAGTTGCCAAGTTTTTCACATATCTTCTACCCTCTCCTTTCTACTTATCTCTCTTTTGGGTCCTCAGTTTTGTTGTTGTTGTTTAGTCTTGTCTGACTCTTTGTGATTCCAGTTTGGGGTTTTCTTGGTAAAGATACTGAAGTATCTGAAGATAGCTACCATTCACTTCTCCATCTCATTTTACATTTAGGAACTAAGGTAAACAGGGTTAAGTGACCTAGGATCCCACAGTTAATAAGTGTCTGAGGCCAGATTTGAACTCAGGAAGATAAGTCTTCCTGACTGCAATCCTAGTAATCTATCCACTGTGCCATTTATGCCTAGTACAATTTCTTCCTCATAGTAAGTGCTTAATAAATATCTGTTTATTTGTATCTAATTGAATGTTCAGTTGCAAGTGAGGCCCAGGCCTCCTAAAATACTCTTGGACCAGGGCACATTTTGCCAAGATTATCAACCACCACAAAAAAGGGAAACAAAAGTGGTTTTTTGGATGTGATAGCTTATTGATGTGAACCTGATCCTATTAATCTTGATTGCTGTCTTTATTTGGGGACAAGTGAGTTACCTTCTTACCTGGCAAAGAAAGAGAGAAGCCTTCTCCCTCCTTTCTCAAGAGGTCAGTTTTCATTGCTTTCCCCACCCCCACCCCTTATCGAGGGCCATTCCTAGCAATGTCATTTATCTACGTGTGTATGTGTGGAATTACACACAAAAAAATTCAAGAACTAAATTTCACATTAAACACATGAAATTGGCAAAAGAAATCCCTCATTCTACTACAGTCTGTATGTTATTTAGTACAGCTGCCCAGCTTGCTGAAGGTTTCAAAAAGAGTACTTGCTGCCTCCCAGTCTAGGAGAAATTGCTTCTGAAGATAGATGGCTAAAGGCTGAACTAATTATGTAATTAATTATATCCACTATTCTGTATCATTCAAGAAAGTGGAATTGGCAGTTTTCTACTCAAGCAGGGTCACTCTAGTAAACACCTACATTTTGAGATCTTCTCTACCCATGCAAGAAAATAAAAATTAGTTGTGGGAAATGGGAAGGGAACAGATATTTTTCCCAAGAGCAACTATAGGTGGAGGCTTCCATAGTTGGATGGAACTCCAGAATGAAGGGAAAAATGTATATTTGTTGAGTGCCAAGAAGACCCAGATTTCATCCTTAGACACTTACTAGCTGTTTGACTCTGGACAACTCATTTAATCTCCCTGTGCCCCACTTTCTTCAACTATAAAATAAGAATGTTAAACTTACTAGTCTCTAAGGTTCTTTTCATTTCTTGAATCTATGGTCCTATGTTCCAGGTCTTCTGTTAACTCTACAGACAATTAGCTAAGATCTATTTATGTAACTTAACTGTTTTTAAGAGTTTACTGCGGGCGGCTAGGTGGCGCAGTGGATAAAGCACCGGCCCTGGATTCAGGAGTTCCTGAGTTCAAATCCGGCCTCAGACACTTGACACTTACTAGCTGTGTGACCCTGGGCAAGTCACTTGACCCCATTGTCCCGTTTAAAAAAAATAAGAGTTTACTGCTGGGGCAGCTAGATGGCACAGTGGATGGAGCACCTGCCCTGGCGTCAGGAGGACATGAGTTCAGAATGGACCTTAGATACTTACTATGTGACCCTGGACAAGTCACTTAACCCCAAATGCCTCAGGGAAAAAAAAGATTTTATTGTTCATGGATTTATAGTTAGTAAGGCATTATTGATGATATAATTGCATAGGTAAGAGTGAATGTTGCTGGCTGTAGAGTTAGAAAGTCTTGAGTTCATGTCCTTGCCTTTGATACATATTGGCTTGAAATAACTTACCGTTTCAGTACCCCTGGCAATACTTTTAAGGCTGTAAATTTCAGAAAGATGCTGACCTTCTTTAGTAGAGGGAGTTTCTCACACCCCCACCCACCAATGAAAATGTCATATAGAGTCATCAAATTTTAGAGCTAAAAGACATCTTAGAAAGGATCTAGTTAAGCCTCCTCATTTTATAGATGAGGAGAAGAAGACCTAGAGAAGTAACTTGATTTGTCCAAAATCACACAACTAATTGTATAAACACCCTGCTTCAGCTAGTCTGGCATTTTGGTTTCTTGAACCTCAATCAATTGTTATTTCCAGTATACTAATAAAAATGCTTTTATGTTAAGAGTTTGTTGGGAGTGGAGAAGGAAGAGGAATTAGAATGATTACAATACTTTCGTGATATTTTGGGGGGCAGAATAGGGCAAGATGAAGGAAATAGGGTTGAAAAGAGTAGTCAGGAGTATTCTAATAATGCTTTAAAGTAGGGAAGTGGTCATTAAAGACACCAAAAGAAGAACTAGAGTATAATTCCCTTCAAGATATGCTAATGCAAAGGGGCAGCTTGGTGGCAAAGTAGAAAGCACCGGCCCTGGTTTCAGGAGGACGTGAGTTCAAATCGGGCCTCAGACACTTAACACTTACTAGCTGTGTGACCCTTGGCAAGTCACCTAACCCTCATTGCCCTGCAAAGAGAGAGAGAGAGAGAGAGAGAGAGAGAATGAGAATGTTAAAGATCTGCTAATGCGACCACTAAGAAATACACCTGCACCATTAAGACTTCTACATGAAAAGAAGCATGATCCTACCAACCAGAGTACAGGGTTTTATTACTGACTTAGCCCAATGGGGCCTCAGGTTGAGTGAAGGGATGCAGTGTTGTGTAGAAAAAGCACAGTCTACAAGACCAGGGATCAAGTTTTGATCTCAGCTCCACTAACTACTTCTTTATCTCGATTCACCATCATCCATATCTAGTCAGCTGCTAAGTCTTACTCTTTCTACCTCCACACTGTAGCTCATGTCCACTATTTATTCATGTAATTTCTCCACGAGTTCAAGCTCTTATCACCTCTCACTTGGAGTATTCCAGTAGTCTGATTTTTTTTTTATTGATCTTGCTTCCAGTTCCTCCCCTATCTACCCCATCCTTCCCATGGCTGCCAAAATAATCTTCTCCAAAGCACAGACCTGATCAGGGCATTCTCACTGTTCCCCCCTACTCTGCCTCCTTTCTCCCAAGAATTTTCTGTGATTTCTTGTAACCTCTTAGATAAAATACAACTCTCATCTTGGCCTTTAAATCACTTCACAGTCTGTGTCCAGCCCTTCCAGTCTTTTTTCACCACACTCATGCTTCATACTCTCTACATTCCTTCAACATTGAAAGTTAGCATTCATGGCGCAGTGGATAGAGCACCGGCCCTGGAGTCAGGAGTACCTGAGTTCAAATCGGGCCTCAGACACTTAACACTTACTAGCTGTGTGACCCTGGGCAAGTCACTTAACCCCAATTGCCTCACCAAAAAAAAAAAGAAAGAAAGAAAGAAAGAAAGTTAGCATTCCATCTTTGTCCTCCATACCTTTGCAGAAGCAATCTTTCATGCTTCAAATTCACTCCTAATTTCTACCTCTAAGAATCCTTAGCTTCTTTAAGGCTCAGCCTAGGTACTCCCTTATGTAGTAATTCTTTCCATTCTTCCTCTTTTGAAATTATTATACATTTTATTATCTGTTTACATGCTGTATTCCTCAATAGAATCTAAGCTTCTTGAGGGTAGGGATTCTCCCCACCCCCGTTTTTTGTCTTTGTATCCCTATATTTAGCATAATGCTTTTCACATAGTAGGGCCTTAATATATTGCTGAATTAAATTGCATGAACTTAGGTATATCACTTTCCCTTTCTGGGCCTCAGTTTCTTTGTAAATTGATGGCATTAGAAAGAAACATTTATTAAGTATCTCCTTTGTGACAGGCACTGTGCTGAATGCTTTACAAATATTAAATCTCTTATCTGATCCCAACAATAATCCTGGGAGGTAGATGCTATTATTATTCCCATTTTACATTTGAGGAAAGTGAGGAATAGGTTAAATGACTTGTCCAGGGTCATAATGCCAAGCAGTGTCTGAAGCCAAATTTGAACACAAGTCTTCCTGACTTGAGGACAAGCATTCTGTTCTAATTTCATAGTACCCGAGATCTCTTTTCTAAAATACAGTGGAATCGTAATTTATTGTGGTAATAACTGAGGCCTGTTTTCTCTGATCTCTTTTATCTTGTGTGTATTGTGATACCGGTTGGAAAGAATACATACAAAATCTTCTATTTCTTTTTTGGTAGCACTGTGTTAAAACATCCAGGGCAGATAGGTGGTACAGTGGATAGAGCATTTGGCTTGGAATCAGGAAGACTTATCTTCATGAATTCAAATCCATCCAGTTACTAGCTGCATGACTCAGAACAAATCACTTAAAACCCTGTTTGCCCCAGTTCCTCATCTGTAAAATGAGCTGGAGAAGGAAATGACAAACTATTCCTGTATTTTTTCCAAGAAAACCCCAAAATGGGGTCACGGAGTTAGACATGACTGAAAAAATTGAACAACAACAAATTATTGCATTCAAGCATCCCAATATGTTATCTACAACATCTCATACCATAAGATCCTGGATTGAAAGCTAGAAGAGACCTCTGAGGCCAACATTATGGAATGGATAGAGTACTTGGAATTGTAAAGAATTAATTGAATCAAGAATGTCTGAGTTAAAATTTTGCCTCAAGCCTCTCTGAACATTAGTAACCTTAACTGTGGAATTAAAGGGTTGATTTTGATGAGTTCTATCTCTAAATTTATGACCCTATGGTCTCCCATTTCACAGATGAGAAAACTGAAAGCAGAGTGGTTAAGTGTCTTTCTTACTAGAGTCTGTTGGGTCAAAAGAGGTGGGATTTGAATCCAAGTCCTTTGACTCTAGAGGCAGTGTTCTTTGTACCTTTTTGTGCTATCCTACAGAGATAAACTTCATTATTGATAACATCCCATTGAGATCTGTCATTTCATTGATTGATATGATGAGATATAATGAAAAATTAGATCTACCAGATGCTGAAATAGAAAAATCTTAGATTTGATTGTTTTTAACAATATAATAGTTCATCAGTAAATCATTCCACTTATTGCTCACTAATAATCATTTATGGAATCAAAGACCAGTAAAAACATTCTCATTGAACCTCTGGGTATAGCCTTTTTAGTTGAAACTTAGGAACCTTACTTCTTTTTGCTATCACTGCCTTCTTCTTCTTGTTGAGTCATTCAGAAATGAGTCAGAACTCTCTGTGACCCGGATTTGGGGTTTTCTTGGCAAAGGTACTGGAGTGGTTTGCTATTTCCTTCTCTAGCTCAGGAAACTGAGGCAAACAGGATTAAGTGACTTGCCTAGGGTGACACAGGTAGTAAGTGTCTGAGGCTGGATTTGAAGTCAGGAAGATATCTTCCTGATTTGAAGCCCAGTGCTCTATCCACTGAGCCATCTATCTGCCCCCCTGTCACCACCTCCTACTTCCCAGTGCTAAATATCTTTAAACCAGCCACAGTAGCCAAGCATATCACTTTTTTTTGAGGGGGGGGGCGGGGCAATGAGGGTTAAGTGACTTGCCCAGGGTCACACAGCTAGTAAGTATCAAGTGTCTGAGGCTGGATTTGAACTGAGGTCCTCCTGAATCCAGGGTTGGTGCTTTATCCACTGTGCCACCTAACCACCCCAAGCATATCACTTAAAAAAAAAAATTATTTATTTATTTATTTAGGGGGGTTGTTTTGTTTTTTTTTTTTGCAGGGCAATGAGGGTTAAGTAACTTGCCCAAGGTCACACAGCTATAAGCGTCAAGTGTCTGAGGTCAGATTTGAAATTTAGGTCCTTCTGAATCCAGGGCCAGTGCTTTATCCACTGCACCACCTAGCTGCCCCCAGCATATCACTTTTTAAGGTAATGTTCAGTAGCACCATTCAGTTCCCCAGCTTTTCCCTCCCAAGGGGCACAAAGTAGTGAGGTATTATTTTGAAATGAGTAGTATTGGGGAGGCAGCTATGGTTCATGGTAAAATAGTAAGAGGCCTGGATTTGGAGTTTAGAGACCTGGGATTGAATCCTGACTTTGTAACTGTGTGACCTTGAGTTAGTTGCTTCACTTCTCTGGATTTCTGTGTCTTCCTCTGCAAAGTGATGAGGTTGAATCAAAATGATCTCTAAGATACCTTCCAGCCCTAACAATCTTTGAACATATTTTTGAAGAAAAAATTACTTCTGCTACCTCAAAACCCACACATGAAACTTTCTTATGTTCCACCCAGATTAGCCACTAAAAACCATTTAGTGAGTTCCCCCTTCTTTGCTTAGAAGTTCCATAGAGGTCAAAAAAAAATTTGAGTACTTTAAAAACTCACTTTTTCTGGGGGCCCTCTCCAACAATTTTCATTATCCTCAGCCTTGTTTTTAAAGGCCCTGACAGTCTAGCTCTATTTTGCCCTCCCAAACTTATTTCTTGTTACTTCTCTTCACACATACTTCTCTGTGTTCCATTAAACTAGTTTGCTTATTGTTACCCCAAATTCTATGTCAATGCCATGTCTTTGCACAAAGCTGGTCCTGCACTTAGACTATATTATCCTTTCTCACCTCTGTTTCTCAGAATCCCTAACTCCCTTCAAGATGAGTTCAAATGCCATTTTTCACAGAAGTCTTTTCATGGGCTCTAACAGTTGTTAGTTCATCCCCCTTCCTGTTGCTTTGTATTTATTTGATATGATTTTTGTGTTTCTTATCTGTAAAATGTTATTTATCCCAGAAGATTGTAATCTCCTTGAGGACAGGATTGTGTCATTTTTGTCTTTGTATCCATTTAGTATAATTCTTAAACATGGTAGACATTTAATAAAGAGTTATTCAATTGAATCAAATCCTAAACATATCCAAGAACCAGATAATACTTAACAAAAGCCTTTCAGCTGCCATTGTGCTTATCACAAAGACTGTACACTGAGCTGAACCTATTTACTCTTACTTTACAAAAAATTCTAGTGAATTTTATGATCTCATTCCTAGAATCAGAGGACAGTAGAAGTAACAAATTTGAAGGGATGAGAATGCTAGAGGCAAACACAGTGAAAGCAGCATAATACTTTTGAAAGAGGGAAGGAGAAAAAAAATTAAGGAGACCTCCAAACTCACAAAGCATGACAGTCTAAGGCTATGTATCAAGGAGCCTCACACACCTCCATATTCCCTAGGGGCATCGCTGTATTATAGCATTATAGAAATTGATGTTCATGATGATGATACTGAGCCATTAAGAAAAAGTTAAATTATCTTCAATACACCTAATTTCAGAAGGCAGGGAAGCATGTAATGCATTTTAGAAAGGTTTTTTATCAAAAATCATTAAATTTTTTACATTTTTTGTGCTTAAGTGAATGTTACATTTATTTGAAAATGAAATGTGGAATACTTTATTCTCTGCTATATCTTAAAGTCAGGAGACCTGAGTTTGAATCCTAACTCTGCAACTAAGTAGCTGTATAATCTTTGATAAGTTAATTCAACCTCTTATCTGTAAAATGGAAATAATAATCTTCACAGCACAGCCTCATAGATGATATGTTTATAAAGCTCTTTACAACCATGGAACACTGTATAATTAGAAGCTGCTATTGTTGTTGTGGTGGTGGTGGTGGTGGTGATGATATAATGATGATGATGGTATGTTACTAAGCAAGAAAATCCTTTAGGATGCCAGGCACTTGCACTGAGAAAAGTAGCCACTAGAATGCTTCCTTATTAAGTATTATTGCTATCATGGACTCTAAACTACTCATAGCCTTTGACTGAGCTATACCACTACTGAGTACATGCCCCAGTGATACTTATTTAAAAACTCTCAGATAGAGTTACAAAATGTATATAGCAGCATTCTTGGTGGTGGTAGCAAAAATTGGAAACAAAGAGTTTCTGTTTATTGGGTAATGGTTGGACAAATTGTGATATATGAATACAAAAAAGTATTATTGTGCCTTAAGAAACTACAAAATGTGAAGAATTCAGAAATGTATTCTTCAGTGGTTAGCCTATTCACACCCTTGCAAACTTTGATCATCCCAGCAATTCTGAACCTCCCATGGCTGCTGGGGGATATCGCTCAGACCTAATCCTGCAGTGTCCCATTTGAGATTAACCTCATCCCATCCTCCACTGTGCTCCCCAAAATGCCTTCTTTCATAATTAGCAAACTTGATTTCATTTTAAATCTTTTCTTTCTTCTTCTTCTTCTTCCAGTTTCTAATCCTCACTGAGACTTGGTTCCATCCTGTTGACCCTACCTAATCCATTTGCTGTTTTTCACTCATTGCATTTACTATTCCAAACCTTTTCATTCTTCTTAAAACTTCTCTGGCACTTCTCTACCTCAAACTTTTCAGCTGAAGACCTCACCATATACTTGACAAAAAAATTGAGGCCATTTACCAAGAGCTCTCTCTTCTCTCCTTATCTCACATCACTCACATGACATCCCCCACTATCTTCGTCTCTCATGAAAGAGATAGCCTCAGTTTCGTTGCCAAGGCAAAATCCTTTGTATTCATCTTTTCTGCTGACTCCTTCCCTGCTGTGATAAATATTCCCATGTTTTCCCCATCCTTAAAAAAAAAACAAACCTTCACTTGACCTACTATCTATCATTCTATATCTTTCCTCTCTTTTGTGGCTAAACTTGAGAATGTTGTCTACAGTTGGTACCTCCCCTTCCTTTCTTCTGTACTCTCTGCAGTCTGCCTTCCAACCTCATCATTTGAATGAAACTACAATTTCATCCACTTTTGCTGGTGATGTCTCTTAACTGGCAAACCTAATGACCTTTTTTTTAAATTTTTTATTTATTTTTTTTTTTGTTTGTTTTTTTTGTTTTTTGATAAGGCAATTGGGGTTAAGTGACTTGCCCAGGGTCACACAGCTAGTAAGGGTCAAGTATCTGAGGCTTGATTTGAACTCAGGTCCTCCTGACTCCAGGGCCAGTGCTCTATACACTGCGTCACCTCACTGCCTCCAATGGCCTTTTTTTCAATCCTCATCTTTCTTGATCATCTCTGCCAGTTCTCCCAGACTTGAAACATTGGTGTTATCCTTGACCCTTTACCCTTACCCTATGTATCCAGATCTTTGCCAAGTCTTATTGTTTATACCTTCACAAGGCCTCTCATCTATGTCCCCTTCTCTCCACTCATACAGCTGTCTCCATTTCCCACCCTTACATACCCCCTCCTCAGTTCATGGCTGGGTTGTTTTTACATCCTGCTGGTTAGCCTTCTTGCCTCAAGTCTCTCCCCACTCCAATGTAGCTCTACTATCTCTCTCTCCTAAGGTGACCTTTCTAAAGTATTGGTTTGACCCTCAACTTACTAAACTACAGTGGCTCTATATTCTCTCCAAGATCAAATAGAAAATTCTCTGTTTGTCTTTACAACCTGGTTCCTTCATATTTTTTCCAGTTTTATTATCCTTTACTCCCCTCCACATACTCCATAATCCAGTGACACTGGCTTTTTCATGTTCCATGAACACAAAACTCTGTCTCCTAATCCCATGACTTTGTATTTCCTTTCTCCCATGCCTAGAATGCTCTCCTCCCTCCTCACTTCTTTCCACCACCTGGCTCACTTTAAGATAACTCAAATCCTACATTCTACAGTAGGCTTTTCCTAGTCCCTGTCTCCTTCCTTTCCCCTACTCCCACTGCTAGAGTCTTTCCTCTGAGATTACGTTCCATTTATACTGTATATATCTTGTATGAGTGTAATTTGTTTGCATGTTGCTTCTTCCATTAGAATATGAGGCCCTTGTTGGCAGCAACTGTGTTTTTTGGCTTTTCTTTGTGTCCCCAGCACTTAGCCCTGTGCATGGTACATATTCAGTGCTACTGACATTGGTAAACATGCAGTAATAGTGAAAACAACATAAAAATAACATAGAATTCAAATTAATCAGTCACCAATCTTCCTCTCAGAGAAATTAAGTTGAGGTACTAGGGATGCAGAATGCTGCATGTACAGAGTAGGTCAAAAGTCATGAGGGGTTAATAACTTTTTTTTTTTTTGGTGAGGCAGTTGGGGTTAAGTGACTTGCCCAGGGTCACAGAGCTAGTAAGTGTTAAGTGTCTGAGGCCAGATTTGAACTCGGGTTCTCCTGAATCCAGGGCTGGTGCTCTATCCACTGTGCCACCTAGCTGCCCCAATTTTAATAACTTTTTGAAAATTATTTTTTCTGTATAGATTTAAATTATAGATGTAAATTAATTTCCTATATATGCTATGGTATTATAAATCAAAAACAAAAAATAAAGGAATTATTAAATATTGAAACCCCTTCGAGACTTTTGGCTCACCCTGTACTATCAGCTCCCTTCTCTTTATTGGTTGGCTCAATTTTTTTTTCTCGTAGTGGAGGATTCAGTGGAGTTTTTGTGCTATATTAGGAAGTTACTCTACTGTTGTAAAAAGGCATAGATAAGGGGCAGCTAGGTGGTGCAGTGGATAAAGCACTGGCCTTGAATTCAGGAGGACCTGAGTTCAAATTCAGCATCAGACACTTGACACACTTACTAGCTGTGTGACCCTGGGCAAGTCACTTAACCCTCATTGCCCTGCAAAAAACAAAAACAACACCCCCTCCCCAAAAGGCATAGATAAGTGTTATTATTTGGGAACAAGGGAGAAAGGAGAGCTCTTTTTGTATATTTTAGTAAATTGGTATTGGGAATAGTTCATTATGGAGGATTTTTCTTTATAAAATCTCAATCTGCAATAAAGATAAATGTTCCCTTTAAAAAGAAAAAAAAAGCATTGCTGCTTTCCTCATGGTTATTTTCTGCCTGGAGACATTCATTTTATAGTCAATTAAATATTTTAAACTTTAAGCTGATATGAATTGCAATTGCCCCTCTCGCATGGATAAAGTAGGATTCTCTTTTGTGTCACACAGGGAAGTAAAGTTTCCTTCTAGCTCTAAGAAATATTGTACAGAGATGAGGCTATCACTTCTTTGAATAGCTGACCACTGAGGAAATATTAATTAGCAGAGTGGTCTAGGATGTATGTTACAGTCGAAAGATCCTGATTCAGCAAGAAGGAAAATTCCCTCTGAAGGGCATATTCATTTTGCTAGTCTGGCAGGTTAAGTATTGATGTTTTAATTGAGTTCATAAAGAAATTTTCCTGGTTTTTGCTGATTTTCTAAGTGGCTAAGATGAACATAGGCTCTTGGACTTCACTGATGCTTATCTTTGGTCCTGGGCATCAGCCTAAAAATCCCCTTTTGACTATATATGACCTTATATCTGGTAAGCAGAAAGGAACTTTCAGGGACTTTTGGGGGAAACTACAGATGAGTACAAGAGCAGACATAATTGAGTAAGTCTTTAAAATAAATCCTTAATTCAGTTACCTAGATGGTTAGGGTTTCATTGTGGAAGTCCATGGCTCCCTGTTTATAATCTTTAATTTGGGAACAAATGAAAACTTTTTTATTTGCGAAGTGTCTTCATTATTGTGGCCTGATAGAGGCACTGTTACCTTTAATAGAGCCCTCTGTTTGTAGAACTTCTTTGCTTTCAGATTTCTAAGAATTTAGTGTCCGACTCCACTGACATTAATATCCAGGGTTCTTAATCTGCAGTGCAGGAACTTTTTATTTTTCTTTAATATTTTGCCAATTATATTTCATTATCATTGTTTTCCTTTGCAATCTGTGTATTTTATTTTAATCACTTAAAGACAGTATTCTAGGAAGGGGTCCATAAATTTTATCAGACTGCCAGAGGTATCCATTACACAAAAAGGTTAAGAACCCTTGTCCTAGGAGGTTGTAAAAGCAGGTCACTGTGGCCCCACAGAAAATCTTCATGTTATTTTTCAAATGTTACCTCACTTAGTGGCTAGCTGTGTAATCCTGGGCAAGTTACTTATAACCTTTATTTGCCTCAGTTTCCTCAAATATAAAATGAAGATAGTAACAGCACCTACCTCCCGGCATTGTTTTGAAGATCAGATAAGATAATATTTGTTAAATATTTAGCACAGTACCTGGCATGTAGTAGGTGCTATTTAAATGCCTATTCCGCCCCCCCCCCTTCCCTAGAATTTCATTATTTGCCGTGAAGAACGCATACATTTTCAAAAGCAAAGAGATATCGCAATTACCTTGAAGATAACTTTATCACAATTGTTTTTGCCATGAAATGCTTGATCTAGATACTTCTCATAAGACCTAGGAGGGGAGGGGGAGTGGGTTGTGGAAGGTTGGAAGTTGGACTTCTGATTTTATTCATGTTGAGAGCTCCAGGTATGAAAACTCTCTTTACCAATGTAGATCAGCAATTCTTCTGTAACTTAAAGTTTTAGTTGCCTAGAGCAAGGCTGTGAAACTTAAATAGAAATGGGGCCACTAAACTAGACATAAGGATCTCTCTGGGCAGTATATTGACTTAGAAACTACAAATTACCATTATATATTCTTGATTGTATTTTTACTAATTTTAACTGTTTCCTGGTTACATTTTAATGTCGTTTGAGCCACAGTGGGGCCCATTGGCAGAGTTTTTGACACCTCTGTTCTAGAGCACTAAAAGGTACAATCACACACCGAGTTCCTAATTCCAAGGCTTCAGTTCTTTTCAACTTTATATGCTTAAGGTGGGCAACTAAGTGGTACAGTGGATAGAGAACTGGACCTGGAGTCAGGAAGACCTGAGTTCAAATCCAGCCTCAGACACTAGCTGTGTGACCCTGGGCAAGTCACTTCACCCTGTTTCCCTCAGTTTCCTCACATGTAAAATGAGCTGGAGAAGGAAAAGACAAACCACTCCATTATCTTTGCCAAGAAAACCCCAAATGGTATCATGAAGAGTCAGACACAACTGAACAACAACAACAAAAATGCTTAAAGTGATTGTTCAGATTTCTTTCTGCATGTTTGGGGCTTCCATTCCTATATCTTTTCACACCACAAATAAGATTTCTTCTCTGGCTGTTAGGAGCTAAACACTTAGGGGTCAGGAAGGCTTGTAGAATACTGAACTATGCTATGGTATGAGATGTAGATCTGACAGTCCTTAAAAGGGCTGTTCTGTAAGATCATAACCAGCCTGAAGGGACATCCCAACAAAGGAGGAAGAGAAAATCACTATGTAGTTGAACAGATTTGGGTCTCTTTTGTTTTGGCAAAACTGCTAAAGAAAAATATGTGTCACTTTATTTGAGTACCTGCTACAGGAGATGCTTCAGCCTCCATAGCCAAGTTCTACACCCTAAATGGTTTAGTATTTCTGAAATAATGGATGAGAGCCATGTTCCGTGGACTTTTCTTTCTTTCTTTTTTTCATCAGCCTATCTAGGGCCCTCTGAGTTAATCTAACAAAAATGCATGAATATTGAGCTGCTTAGTAAATATTCAGAGGGCTTTGCAAGCCACTTCAGAACTGTACACAACAGGTTTTTATAAGTGACTACATCGAGTACGAAGGCATTACAGATATGACATTATATCCTTCTGCTAAGTTATTCAGTATCTGGCATGATTAAAGGGGAAACCATGGTTCTACTTAGGCAAGTTGGTTTCTATTTTCTGTTAGGCCTATAGCTAAAATTTATGTTTTTGGCACCAATTTTTGCCTCTTTAATTGCTAAAATAGCAAATGATATATTTTAATGGGTTGCCAGGGTTTTTTTGTTTTGTTTTGTTTTTTTAGTGAGGCAATTGGCGTTAAGTGACTTGCCCAGGGTCACACAGCTAGTAAGTGTTAAGTGTCTGAGGCTGGATTTGAACTCAGGTACTCCTGACTGAAGGGCCAGTGCTCTATCCACTGCGCCACCTAGCTGCCCCATGCCAGCTTTAAATACTATAGAATTCTGGGGTGCCTTATTTGGGGTCCACAGGAAGAGTTAAAGATCAGTGAACTTGGATGGAGAAAAATTGTGTATTTATTTTCATTAACCTTTAACTGAAATTTAGCATTTCTTTCCATTATGAATTTCTGCTCCTGGTGTTAGGAGCTAAGCATTTATGGTCCAGGGAGGCCTGTAGAACACTGCACCACAACAAACCACACACATAGTAGGCTTTGCTAGATTGCCATAGAGGTCCATGACATTAAAACTCCTGCTGCAGATCACTTTTAGAAAAAAATTAGATTTATTTATGAGTAAGAGTAAGATGATAGGAGTGGGATAAAGAATATTAGGCTTTGTATATTAGACCTTTCTTAAACAGGATTTCTCACAGTTCTGTCCTTTCATATGAATCATAATTTTGTAGGTTTCAGCTGCCACCACTGTTTCACCAGAGAAGGAAATTAAATTCACTTCAATGGTACTTGAAAATGAAATTACCCGAGGGTCAAAATGACTTTGTCAGGATGAAGGTGATTCAGTCTTAGCACTCAGCTAATATAGGAGAGTAAAGGTTTTGTTGTTATTTTTTGGTAAAACATCTTTTAAGCAGATATATTTGTGATATCACTTCATAGGGAAAATAGTTTTAATCATATTTAAGTTTTACTTTCCTTTAGACACAGCTCAGTCACTATGGAGTTCTCAATTAAATTGAATTTGGACAAGAATCTCAGAGAGGAAATGTAGCTTTTTATTACTATCTTGTCACCAGCATATTTATATTATTTCTCTTTTCCCTAAGTTGTTCAGGTCATTCTATTCATTTTAAATCTTCCCTAATGAAAGTAGGCATATCAGAGGAGGGAGGTTTAGTTTAGTATTGTTAGTCTCAGTTTCAAATTGGGAAGTAGGATAAGTTGCTTATTTCATTTAGACAAGATTGTTTGATTTTAGCAATGTTCATTCTATAGATGCCATAGATACATGTATCATTGTATCTGTATCATTGGAGAGAACTCCTGAATCAGTGAGGTAAAAAAAGCCATTTGAGATGTTGAGTTATTCTGTATTCTGTCATGAGCCATCAGTTGAAATGTTTCAATATCAATGCTGTGTTTATTGTTTTGTTACATTAGGCTGTGTTTTACCATTTATGGTCCACTTAAGTTAGCTTGGCCTTATTACTGCTGCCTTCTGGGAGGAGGAACTGAGTCATGTCTAGCCCTCTCCTCACCACTAGTAGACTTAACAGGTAGGCAAAAGAATATCAAGCCTATGGTGTTCTGGAAGGACCCAATTTGGAACTCTGCAACTCTAAAATATGGGAAAAGAGGGAGGGACAAAGGAAGGAAGGACAGAAGAATGAAGGGAAAAGAAAGGAAAGGAGATAGAAAAGAAGGGAAGGGAGGGTTTGAAGGTGAATTATAGATATTCTTGTTCTGCCCCCGTGACTCTTAGTAATATTGGGGGACTTTATCTAAGACCTCAGCAGGCTTTGAGAATGTAAGAGGAGCCAGAACTTGGACATCCTTGACACTGAAAGGGGTTAACAGGAGTTTCAAAAGCTTCTCTTTCTGAAACTACACCACAAAAGTTATTGTGCATACCCTTTGACCCAGAAATACTACTATTAAGCCTATACCTCAAAGTGATTAAAGAAAAAAAAAATGAAAAACAACCATAGATACAAAAATATTTATTATAGCTCTTTTTATGGTGGGGGAAAAAAAACAGAAACTAAAAGGGTGCCCAGTAGATGGGGAATGGTTGAAAAAATTGTATTATATGAATGTTTATTATAAGTGGTTCACAAATACAATAGCAGATGTGGAAGAAAAATGAGGGTTATATTCTGATTTTGGATCAAAGTCTGCCAAGTCATTTTTGTTAATTTGATACAAATAATTCCTTAGAGAATTGTTCTCCTGGTTCTTTTGCTCATTCTGCAATATTTTGTACTAGTCTTCTCAGGTTTCTTCGAAACCATCCTCTTTATCATTTATTATAATAATCAGCATTCTTAAGTCTTTCAGAGCTGAATGTCTTTACAATGTTGTTATTTTGTATAAATTGTTATCCTTCTGCATCAGTTCATACATGTCTTCTCAGGTTTCTCTGAAACTGTTCCTCTTTTTTCCATTTCTTTTGGTACAAAATTATTCCATTACATTCATATACCAGTTTGTTCAGTCATTTCCTAATTGACAAGCCCCTCCTTAGACTCCTGTTCTTTTTCCCTGCAAAAAAGAGCTCCTAGGGGCAGGTAGGTGGTGCAGTGGATAGAGCACCGGCCCTTGATTCAGAAGGACCTGAGTTCAAATCCGGCCTCAGATATTTGACACTTACTAGCTGTGTGACCCTGGGCAAGTCACTTAACCCCAATTGCCTCACCAAAACAAACAAACAAAAAATGCTCCTATAAATATTTTTAAATGAGTCATTTTCCTACTTCTTTGATCTCTGTGGCATATCAGGGATGGCTACCACTTTGGCTATAAGTTGTCAAGGAAATTGGCTGTGCCATTGCTTACTTGCTCTAAACAAAGGTGTCAGACTTGGGGAATCAGATTAAAATGTAATTGTGAATTTAAAAAACAAATTAAAATATAATACAATGTAGTGTTAATTTGTGGCTTTCTAAGTGAATAGACTGCTCGTCATGATCCATTCCTATTTGAGTTGGACACTACTTCTCTAGGATACTAGCTAAAAGCTTGATTTTTTGTTGTTATTTATTTGTTTCCATTGTGTCTGACTCTTTGTGATCCTATTTGGGGCAAAGATACTAGACTGATTTGCCATTTCCTTCTCCAGCTCATTTTACAGATGAGAAAACTGAGGCAAACAGGGTGAAGTGACTTGCCAAGGGTCACACAACTAATAAATGTCTGAAGCTAGATTTGAACTCAGGTCTTCCTGAGCTTTCTATCCATTGTGCCACCTAGTTGCCCTCAATCTTCTTTATTTTGAGAATAGTATAGCAAAAATAAAGTATTCAGTGTCATATATCCTGGATCACATGCCCTATACAACCAGATTTATAGATAAACATGGATAAGTATGAATACTATAGATAAACTAAGCCAGAAACACATTGGTTCCTAGTGAAGTAAGGGAAAGAGTCATTTAAAGGAGACTAAAAATTAGGATGATAAGTTTTTAATATAATTAGTGACTGTGGCCTATTGGGACCAGCCCATTTTGAACATAACCCCAAAGACCAATGGCTTCTCAAGACAAATACAAGAAGGTGATCCTTTTCTATACTGTCCTTCCATTCAGCAGAATTTGGAGCATCCTCAAATAACTTTCAATTTCCATGTTTAACATCCTCAGGAATCTAAGTATCAGCAGAGTAGAGCTCGCATTGGGATACAGCTTTGCAAGTGCAGAACAACATCTGAACACACTGCACAGTTCAAGCCTTTAGTAAGGATTTTTCAGGTTAGACAGATAGTGGCAGTTCTGAATCCAGGGGAGCTTATGTCCTCTTGCAGTGTATCTTATTTGGGAGGCCTTGGTACTTTAAGGAAGTATTAGTGGTGAGGAAAATTTAATATACTTTCAATAAAGTCCCAAAGAAGATTAGCACCTTCACATAGGACCACTTTTTGGGCTGAATACATATATGGCACAACTTGTAAGTGGCTAATTCTTACAAGAAAGTTTTTCTTCTATCCACACATTCCCATCACAGTGAGTGTAGGGACATGTGGTGACTGACATTTATAATGCACTTAAGTTTCTCCTGTAGTAGCTAGAGAAATTTTTCTCTAAGAAGGGAAAGACAAGGACATTTTGGTAACAATACTAAGATATTCTTTCAAGCCTAAGTCTGAAAGTTACAGACTATCCTTTAATAGAAATAGTAGGATAGAACTCCCTAAATTCTGACACTGGTTTAAAAGGCGTGGCTCTTTTTGGAACAGATGATTTGTACATTTTAAATACCCACTGTTCAAGGGGTATAATAATTAGAATTATAGTCTGACAGATGAGAAACTTTCCCTCTGAAAAAGGAGAAGCAAAACAGTAGAGGTAATGGGTCTGGAGGATCCAAAACTGGTTTTAAATTTGGATGCTCCACTCAGCTTTAAGTCTGGAGTCTCTAGTATTTTCCTTGTCATGATTTTTATGACTTCATCCAGATTAAAGTGAGATCATAGGTAGTAAATACATCATATTTTCAGTCCCAATAAGTATAACCTCACACAGCAAATTTCAGTGCTCATGATTAAAGTAGGCTGTGGTTATTTTTAAGTTAATTAATATGATTAAGTGTTGAATTGGTTTACAACTCTACCATAATACACAACAGCCATTTTAAATCTCCATTTCTAGCACTCATTAAATTCTTAAAAGTTCCTTCTAAAGCTTTTATTTCTTTACATTTCTTTCCAACATCTAATTCCTCTTTCCAGAATAGTTGAGTGACTTCACGAGCACATTAAATTACTGTTGGTAGAGAGCATATGCACAGTCCTTTAACACTTGCCTTTGTCCTTATTTGTCCTCATGCCCAAAATGATGGGAATGAGGTGGAACCTTAGAGACATTGTAGTGGTGATAGTGGTAGTAGTGGGGTTGTGGTAGTTAGTAGTAGTTTGGAGTATTTTTAAATGGTTATTGGTAGCTTTCCTTTCTTCTTTTAAGAATTGCCTATTCATAGCCTTTGAGCATTTGTCTATTGGGGAATGGCTTTTATTCTTAAAGATTTGTATCAATTTCCTACAAAACTGGGATATCAAACCTTTGTGAGAGAAATTTGTCGCAAAGATTTGTTTTCCTAACTCATTCTCTTGTAGTTCTAATTGCGTTGATTTTTAGTTGTACAAAAAGCTTTTTAAATTTTACATTATATTGCTCTCCATTTTATCTTTTATTGATCATCTCTATGAGAGATAGTGGAGTATAGAAGGATCTGGAATGCTGTGGTCTGTGGGGTCATGAAGAGTTGGACACAACTTTAATGACTGAAAAACAACAAAGAGGCCTTGTTTAGTTTAAAGCCTTCTTTGTCTGTAGTTGTGAAAGTTCTTCCCTTCTCTAATTTGTTTATGATATGACCTTTTATATTTTAGTTTATATATGCATTCAAAGCTCCTTGTGGTTTAAGGCATAAGACTTTAAGTCTAATTTTTGCCAGTTTGTTTGCCAGTTTTCCCAGCAGTTTTTGTCAAAAAGTGAATCTTTACCCCATAGTTATTGACCCTAGTTTTGTTGAACAATTTGGTTGTTGGCTTTTGTAGCTTGTATACTTCATCTATGCTATCAGTCAGCTTTTCCCATTACGGCTTTATAGTATAGTTTGAGATGTGGTACTGCTAGACAACCTTCCTTCCAACTTGTTCCCCATTATTTCCCCTTGAGATTCTTGACGTTTTGTTCCTCCTTATAAATTGTTACTGCATTTTCCAGTTCAATAGATTAACACTGCTGGATTGATTGGTATGACATTGAATATACAAATAAATTATGTAAAATTATATTTTTAGTTTTATAATTATGGCCCCGCCACAAGCAATTGCATCTTAGACCCCCTTGCCATGTTGTTTGTTATGCCTTGAGGGGCCTGGTGGTCCCCTCCTTTGCCTACCCATGTGAGGGGCATCCCCTGGAGGGGAAAAAGCTCTTTTTTTGGCTATTGCCTTGATAGTATGGGTTGAAAAGTCCCCTTGGAATCAGCATGGAAGCTCTGGATTTTGGCTCAAATGTTTCTAGTATTTTCATTTTAGAGTTTCAGGAAATGACCATTGGATTCTTTATATTTTCTTTTTGCTTTCTGATTCTCTTAAATCTGGGCAATTTTCTTTTATGATTTCTTAAATTTTGATATCCAGAGATTTTTTGGTCATGGTTTTCAGGAAGTCCAATGATTCTTAAATTATCTTTCCTTGATCTTTTCCCTTGGTCATTTGTTTTTGATAGCTACCTTACATATTCCTCTGATTTTTTCCAGTCATAACTTTGTTCTAACATTTTTTTGTTATCTCGAATCATTTACTACTATTTTCTCCATTCTTTTTTTAGGGAGTTTACTATTTGGGTATGATGTCATCCCTTCCATCTTAAGTTTGTTGGGTTTTTTTTAAGGATCTTAGGAACATTGATTTAAAGATGAAAGGAAGCCATCAAGTCCAACTCCTTCATTTTAAAGATAAATAAACTAAACCATCAGGAGCTTTAATGACTTGCCCAGGGTCACATAGCCAGTTATTGTCCAAGGTTCAATCTCTAAGTCCAGTGCCATGTCCATTAAACCATCTGTTTTTAACTTGGCAGCACTATTTTTTTTTAATCTCTTACTTTTCTTCCATGCATACTGATGCTTTCCCTCAAGTTTCTGCTAGTATTTATTGTAGAGTTACTCTCTTTTTCTGGATTTACCTCTTAGGTTTCTCTTACACAATATTTCTTCATTTTACTAGTTTTCTTCTGTTAAATCATGACTTCAGCCTCAGTCCCTGGATCTAGACTTTGTACCAGGGTCAAGTTCTGCCTTCTCTTGACATACTGAATAAATTGTCTAGGCCTTTACAATCCAAATACCACTATCTCTATTACGGTTATGCCATAATTCTGATGGGTGAGTAGTTCCTGGTCCCCCTCTCTGCCCTCTTTGATGCCCACATTTGGGACTAGGCTCCATCCACTGCTGCCTCAATCCCCAGCTTCTTCCTCCCATCTTTTGGTGACCCAATTTAGGCACTGGCCTCAGTTCCACCTCTATCTATCCACACAACCCCTAACTTAAAGTTGGCTTTTTATCTATTTCTCTGGCCATGACCAGCCTTCACCATGGATCAGAAATCACATCGACTTCTCTGACTCTTCTTGAGCCCCTGGTGTAACTATACTGCATATTAGAAATCATGATGAATTCAGGAGCTCTTGGAGAGCCTCCCTTGCAAGTTGCCAGGGCACTACACCATCTCCTTCCACCTTGGAGCTGGTTTTTTCCTCCTGTTGTAGTCCTGACATGACACTAGAGATTATGCTAGCTTTGGGGCTCTTGGAGGGCAGCCCAGACAGGTTCCTGTCCCCATCTTGTGCAGTTGCAGATCTACCAGAGGCTGACTTTGTTCCCTGCTGTGTGTCTGAAAATCCCCGGCCAAGCTCCCACTGATTCTGGGCCAGGCTTAACAGAGATCACATTTATTGAGTCCCCTGACCTGACCCCACTTTGATTGCCTTCTGACTTCTGGCCATCTTCTTGTGCAGTCTTGGCTGGGATGGAGGAGCTTCCTGGTATTTCCCTTTAGTCATATTGATCACTGTTTCATCAAGTACATTTAAAAATCTTTGCTGGGAAGCTTCTTGGAGGAACCAAGTTTGGCCATAACCGTTTATGATTACCAGAAGTGAACATCTGCTGGGACCTTTCTACAAGAAACTTCATCGGTTGTAGTTCAGTGAGCAGCAATTTCAGAAGGCAACTGCAAACCATCTAAAGCTGCTTATAAAAACACTGTTCTAAATTTAGGCTCCTACACAAGTGAGTTGTAGCCCTTTTGCTTACCAAAGTTGTAGAACACCACAAGCATAGCAAAAATCTCTGTAAAATGTGACAAACTTTCTGGAGGCTAAGGTACAGGCTGTGGTGAGTGCAACCAATTCAGTAGCCTGAGTGGGGCATATGTTTAGCAAAAAGGCACTTTCTAGTATTTCATACAAAGTGTGAATAGCATAACCAGAGGAGAAAGGTCTGGTTCTGTCAAGTCAAATCAGGTCAATAAACATTCATTAAGCACTTTCTATGTTCCAGATGCTGTGCTAAGTGCTAGGGATACAAAAAAAGGGCCAGAAACACAATCCCTGCTCTGAAAGAGGTCCCAGTATAATTGGGGAGACAACTTGCAAACAACCATGTGCAAATAATATGTAAACAGGATAAGTTAGAGACTGTCTTAGAAGGAAGACATTAAGATTAAGGAAAACCGAGAAAGGCTTTTGCAGAAGATAGGACTTAAACTAAGATTGAGAGAAGCCAGAGAAGATAGGAACCAGAAATGTCAGGACCCTTTACTAAACAGAGCAAGGTCAGGGTTCTTCCATGGAGTGTCTTTCAGATCATTATTAGGTTTAGTTTGATGGTCAGTGACAGAAAAGATAGCCATTAGTTTACCCATCTGGAGAGGAAGAAACTGGATAGGCAGGTTAAGTACAAGACGTATGGTCAATGTGATATGACCCTGCTTGTAACAGCACTATTTGATATCCAGCCTTAGAATTTGACTGGCTATGTAACCCTGGGCAAGTCACTTAACTTCTGTTTGCCTCAGTTTCCCCAACTATAAAACAGGGATAATAGCGCCTACCTCACAGGGTTTTTTATGAGAATCAAAATACTTGTAAAGCACTTAGCACAGTGTGTGGCACATGGTAAGCACTATATAAATGCTCTCATTATCATTGCTCTTCTTATTATTAATCAGGCATTAGAAAGTTGTTGGATTTTAATACTTTTAAAAAGTTAAGGCAGCAACAGAATGGGGAACAGCAACAGTGAAGATTTAAGAATATAAGCTTCTGAGGCCTCAAAAGTGGGGCAGCAAAAGCCAATGATAAGTCTTGGGAGCAGGACCAAAACAACATAACCAAGAGCTAATCCAGAATAGGTTAGATCTCAAATGAGATTTGTTTCTGCATGTCTAGTTTAGGCCATCAAGTATAACTACTGACTTCTCAGGCAGTATAAGGTAAAGGGTCTGGAGGAGTTATATTATCCTAAACTGCCTAATAGTTATAAAGGCAGACTTCCTTTCAATGTACCAAGATAAAAGTTCTAAAGTGCTAAATTTAAGTCTCTCCAAAGGTTTAACAGTTCAGGCACAGGCCCTTGACGGTAGTTAGCCATTTAGGACTCAGTGCTTGGGCAAGAGACTCTATGGATTATCTCAATCATTGAGAAAGAGAGGTAAAGTTCACTCTGCCTCTCTTGGTGATTCAAGGACAGTAAGTAGATGAAAGGAAGTCACCTTCTGGACTTCTAGGGACGGGGAGGCAAGAAAAATATTCATCCATGTACTTGTCAAGGATTGTGTAGCTGAGGAACATAATGTCATTTAGCTATTTTCTTTGATATCTGTGAAAAGAGGGAAGAGAATTCAATATAGATTTGTGTCAGTCTTGTTTAAGTATACTGGATACTAGGTTTATAAGCAGATACCAGCTCTCAGGGTGAATAGGGATAGAGAGACATGCAGTATGCAGATTAGCAACTGTCAAATAATAGGCATCATAAGGAGCAGGATTAGGAACTACTGGGAACATAGGCAAAAACCACAGAATTCAAAATTGCTTTAATTCTTAGGCAATAAAACATCCTTGCCAGGTGTCTTAACTGTCAAAATAGGGTACTGTAAGAGTTAATGGTTGGACCAGTAATATATTTTTTTTTTTCAGAAAGGAAGTAATCACCAGCCTGTTAACCTTGTTTTTCTTCTGTCACTAGAGTGTTCTGAAGCTTGATTGGGTTTGGTTGAATCCAGCTGGCTAAGCCATTAAAATTTGTCCTGCATCATTTGCCTGTTGGTACCACAGGCAAGGTGGAATTTACTTGAGAATAAGCAATAAGGGTCAAGGTGAAAATTTCAAAAGAGTTGTGAGAACACTCTTTTTTTCCTATTGGAAAATTATACCTTCCATAGAAGGTATAATTGATTATGCCACCTAACTCGTTTTTAATTGTTTTTTTCATTAAGTAAAATCTGCCTTCTCTCCCTCCCATCTCCTCTTTCCTTCCCCACTCCCTCTGCCTATTGAAAAGAAAGTCCTTGTAACATATGCATTGTCAAGCCAAAAAAAATTCTTTCATTGTCCATTCCCCCTCACCCCCCAAAAAATATGTCTCAATGTGCACTCTGAATCTATCACCTCTCTATTAAGCAGAGGGTAGCATGTTTTATCAAGCCAGGAATCATGGCTGGTCATTATATTGATCAAAATTCTTAAGTCTTTTGGAATTGTTTGTTTTTACAATATTTTTATTGTTGCATAAATTATTCTTCAAGTTTCTACTCATTTTATTCCTGTCCTACTTCACTCACTTCATATGTTTTCATAGGTTTCTATCCGACCTAATTCATATACCATATCACTTGTTCAACCATTCACCAGATGATGGATACTCCTTCAAGTTTCCAATTCTTTGTCACCACAGAAAGAGCAATTCTGAATATTTTTGCATAAATGGGTTCTTTTCCTCTTTCTTTGATTGCTTTGGGGTATGTGGTATCACCACATAAAGGGGTATGCAGAGTTTAATAACTCTGGAGGCATAGTTCTGAATTGCTTTCCAGAACAGTTGGACCAATTCACAATTCCACCAACAGTGCACTAATGTCCCTGTTTTCCTATAGGCCCACCAGCGTTTGTCATATTCCTTTGTAATATTCCTTTTTTGTCAACTTTGCCAATTTTTTAAAAAAATGTTTGTGGGGCAACGAGGGTTAAATGACTTGCCCAAGGTCACACAGCTAGTGTCAAGTATCTGAGGCTGGATTTGAACTCAGGTCCTCCTGAATCCAAGGCCAGTGCCCTATCCACTGTGCCACCTAGCTGCCCGCCAATTTTTTAAACTTTATTTTTGAGTCTGATTTTGTATATTACATTTTCATTACTGATAAGTTTTCTTTAAACACAGAACATGTAATGAATTGAAACACTTTCCCATCTAACTAACCAACTCCAAAGACAAAAGTCTGTAAAATAAATTCCACCTGTACTGGCTATATAAAGGGGCAAATTCTACACAGTAGAGGACTGAGAAAACTTGAGCCCCTGCCTGTGCCTGCCCCTGGCAGCATGCCTCCATCTCATGCTCCAACAGGAGAAGGGGATCAGGACTTCTCCCATGGACCCTGGAGACTTGGTTGGGAAGCATATAGATATTTAATGTCACATCTCTATGAGACACAAGCTGTGCAAAGAGATTGAGTTTCCTTCTCAATGTCTCTGACTAAACTGTGCCCCTTCTGACTTCAGTTAGGAATTACCCAAGCTAAGCTGCTAGGGCAGATCCCTCTGCTGCTCACTCTGTGCATCTCCATTCCCTGGTTGTCTCCTGGGAGGGGAACCTGGGTAGCTGGCCTTCCTCATCTGCCTCCCAGACTTGCTTGAAAGATGTTGAAGATGGAGGCACCTGGCCCTGGGCCCATGAGGCCAGAGTACCTCCTGCATCCCTCATACTTTTCCCTTTTCCTGAGCAAGGGGAAGTGAAGTAAACTGGCCTTCTCTGTAACTCTATTGCATGGCCTAGAGTGTGATGATTCTCCCTCTGTATCAGATCTTTTTCCTGGGCCCACACTGTCCTTGATTGGTATGAAGTAGAACCTCAGAATTGTTTTAATTATTATTTCCCTAATTATTAGTGATTTAGAGCAGGGCTTCTTAAAGTTTTTGCACTTGTGACCCCTTTTCACCCAAGAAACTTTTACCATGACTCTGGGTATATAGGTATATAAAATAGGTAAACATAACCTTGTAATGTTGCCAAATTTTTCATGACCAACAGTTTAAGAAGCTTTGATTTAGAGCATTTTTCATATTGTAGCTTGGATTTCTTCTTCTGAAAGCTGTCTATTCATATCCTTTTACCATTTATCAATTAGGGAACTTTCTGCCCCTTAATTTATAAAAGAGGTCTCTGCCTAATACTGGAAGTAGGACAAAGTGAGAAACTGTACTGGTCAGAAACAGGTACTTTGGCAACTTAAAGGGGCTCAGTAATGGGATATTTAATTTTGTAATCAGTAATGTTGATGACTTTCATAGCAGGATTAGAAAGAAAAAGTCTCTGGACCCTCGGGGTAGAGTAACTTGTTTTAGGTGTGTATAGACACCAGTTAATTGTAGGCAAAGAAAATTATCCACCAACCCTGTATTACTTTGAGATCTTGGTATTCGAAGGCTTTACTTAATGGAACGATTAATTATCTGATCTATTTTTTCTAGATTAAATGGTCCTTTAGGAAACTTTAGTCTGATCATTTCTATGTATCTAAGAATTTGCAAGTCTCACATCTATAGTGGGTATACCCATAGGTTGTCCCTAGTCAGTGCAATTTTAAACTATTGAAGCTTAAAACTACACAAAGAATTTTAAGACACCAGTATGTGCAGGTTTTCTCTTATCAGATTCATAGCTTTGGAAGTTTTTTAAATGTTGAAGGCAGATTCTCAGCTTTGGATATTCTATTTCCTATTTTTCCCTTTCTTAGTGGTCCACAACTTTTGGTGGCCTCTAACTCACTGCCTAGACAATTAATCTAGTCCTAAACACTAAATTGATTCAAGTATATTAAACAAGGAACCAACAAATTGTGGGAAGGAAAATGATAAATTTTCCATTTATTTGCCAGTTGGGGATATTGAACAGATGGCCATGGGGTTAATGGGATTCCTGGGGGAACTGGGAGTTATGGAATTTACAGTGTACCTCAAGAGCACCTCAAAGTGAGTTTAACCAACTAAGCTGTAAATGATTGGATCTTATCACTCTATAGGATGAGTCAGGCTCCCTGGAAGTTTTCTTTAAACTTTAAAACTTTAAAATCCCTCTCAAAGACTTCAAAAGATCTCTTAGTTTCTACTAGTTTGAAAAGGAGTTGTCTGGTGATATTGGCTTCTACTAGGTGTGGAGGTTCAAGTCACTGAACCAAGAACTATGTAAAAAATGAGACGACTTATTTTTGGATCAAAAGTCTTTCAAAGTGACTTTTATTGATTAAATACAAGCAAGTTCTCCCAGAACTTGATGACCAAATGTGCAAACAGAGTGTCCCTCTATGAATTAAGATATCTGAATTTCAGCTTTGTTCATTAAATCAGTATAGTGTAAAATGAAGAAGTAAATCAATGACAGCTCATTAGATTAAAGATGATGAATATAATTAACATCACATAAGAGACCAGATCTTAATTGCACAATTTTCAGATTCAGTTTCATAATATGTTTTTCTATCCTATTCATACTGTAATGATCAGTTCTAGAGAAAGATAAATTATATAATGGGTAAGCACCTGGTCATCAGTTTGGCCTGAAATGCTTTTAAAATTTCTTGTAGCCTTGATTTTTGACTCCGACAGATAAAGTGAAAAGAGTTCCCAGAATCTTTTTTGCTTCCACTTGCAAAAGGAAGCAAAAGGAAGCAAAAGGTTCTGTCCACTTTGGCACAGGTCAGAGTTCTGGAAGTATGATTTTGAGTTCCCATGGTCCACAACAGTATTAAGGTTTCTCAGGGAAAGATAATGGAAAGAGCACTATAATGGAAGCCTGGCGCTTTATATCCTATTCCTGTCATGGCCACCATCTAACTATCTATATAACTTTGAATAAATCACTTAAGACTAGATGATCTCTGAAATTTCCTCCAGCTTAGCTATGATTTGCGTTTTCCTACTTAGACCTTCCCTAGTGATGGTGGTGATAGAGAATAGGAAGGAGCTCTACCATTTCTGGAGTAGTTAGCTGGTACTGTGGATAGAGTGCCACACCTGAAATCAGGAAGACCTGAATTCAAATTCAGCCTTACACACTAGCTGTATGACTGTGGGCAAGTCACTTCACCCTATTTGGCTCAGTTTCCTCACATGTAAAATGAGCTGAAGGAGGAAATGGCAAACCACTTTAGTATCTTTGCCAAGAAAACCCCAAGTGGGGTCACAAAGAGTTGATCACGACTGAACGACAGCAACTCCCATTTCTGCTTCTGGAGTCACCCTAGTTGCTAAGTCAGGCAAACCCATAATACCTTGGATCTTCTGCCACTGGCCTCTTGAAATTTCCTATAAGAACATGAAACCAAAATGCCTGAAATCTCCTTATTATTACAAAGAACATGTGCTATCTTAGATTGTTCTCTTAGTGTGTTCTATGGTCTTATTTCCCCTATTAGAGTGTGCATTCCTTGTGAGCAGACTCCTTGTGAGTCTTATGCTTCTTTTGTATTTTCCATGGTTCCAATGTCTTAGCAAAGTGCTAGGTCTGTTGCAAGTATTTATTACATACTTGCTGTTTGAGTATGAAAACAAGAGCTCACACAAGTTAGGTTAAATTCTGGGCCCTTGGCAAAAAATTAAGGACAGGCTCCTATGTGATAGGTTAGAGCACATAGTAGGTGCTTAATAAGTGTGTGTTGAAATAAATCATTCTATGTATAAGTACATAATAAATGTTTGTTCAATGAATGAATGAATTTCCTGTAGCCCCCAGCTAACAACTATAGGAGGTACAGAAATAGAAACAGAATTTGGCCTAATATACATTAAATTTGATGCTCTAAAGCAATAGTCAGAAAACTACAGTCCTTGTGTAAGCTAAGAATAGCTTTTACATTTGTAAATACAGTTTTATTGTTTTTAAAATGTAAAACCCATTCTTAGTTCCCAGCAGCAGCCCAGATTTGATGGAGGAAGGCATGGTTTCCTTTGCTCTAACATCTCTCTTTCTTATCCTACCACCACTTCCCAAAGGACTAGGTATTCAAACATTTGGGTGTCTAGCAGAAAAGGTACCCCCTTCTTTCTAAATCTCTCCTGAAGAGTAGAGGGGTATCCATCTCTAAAAAAAAGGGTGATATACTCAGAGTACAGACTGTGACTTTTTTTTTGTGGGAAGGGGAAAAACGTGACCAATGTAGGAATTTGTTTTGCTCAACTATATGTGTGCGACAGGGGTTTTGTTTTTCTTTCTTTCTCCATGGGGGGAGATGGGAGGGAAAGAGGCAGTTGTTTTGTTGATTTAAAACATTGGATTTAAAAAATAATTGTCAAGTGTAGGGGGAGTGCTAGATTATTTATACCCATGCTTCAAATCCTTTGCAAACAACCATTGTGTATGACATTAAGAATGTTTCTGTGGAAGATACCATTTCCCTAGTGACATGATCATTTTTCTCTCCTACTGTTTGCTGTTTTGTCATAGGTGTTCCGGAAGGACCTCATCAGTGCTATGAAACTCCCAGATTCACATCATGTTAATCCAGATGAATATTACCTCTTTGCGGATACATGGAAAGAAGAATGGGAAAAGGGTGTTCAGGTACCAGCCAGTCCAGAAACTATTCCACAGCCTTCTCTCAGGTATTTGCATGCTTGTGCATTTAACTAGGGTATGGCAGCTTTTGTGACTATCTAAGGGCACATTTGCTCTGAAGACTAATTTGTTTTTTTGGCCATTTTAAGTAGTCCACATTTTAGACTGGTGAAATATAAGTTGGAATGTTACTGTTTTCTATGGAAGTTGTTTTTCTTTAAAATTAAAATCCATTCATACATTTACATTTTTAAAACAACTCTTGAAGCACCCAGGTGTCATAGTAGATAGAGCGCTGGGTTTGGAGTCAAGAAGGCCTGAGTTCAAATCCAGCTTCGGATGCTTACTAACAATGTGACCCTGAGGAAGTCACTTAATCTCTGTTTGCCTCAGCTTCCTTAACTGCAAAATGATAATAATAACAGCACCTACCTCACAGAGTTGTTGTAAGGATCAAATGAGATAATAGTTGTAAAGTGCTTAATATGGTACCTAGAACATTATAGGCACTGTATGAATGTTTATTTCCTTCACTTCCCCCTTCTTAAAACAGTATTTATATAATATGTCTTAGTAAACATATGAACCTGAACTTGATAGTTAAATTGCCTTTATACACTTCCTTTTTTGTGTGTGCCCCACACCCACCCCAGCTGAAGGAAAAAAATTGAGACAAAACAATAAGAATTGTGCTATAAGATGCAGTCCTCCTATGTAATATTCCAGAATTTTATGGAAGATCGTCATGTGTCTGTCAGGAAGTAACATGGTAGATTCCTTGTAGCTTTGAGAAAAAAGACAAAATTAACAACATCTTAAGAATCTGCAAGAAGGATAGTGCTATAAACAGAAAGCCCTTAATTCTCTCCTTAAGGCCAAATCTAACCTAATCAATTGAAGCTTCGTGTTTGGAACATCCAGACTTTCAAAAATCACAGGCCCAGTTCCTAGCTCGTCCACCACACCATCATCCCTTCATAAGAGCCAAACTGAGCTTTGTAAATTTTGTTTTCCTTTTTAAGCTTTGGAACAAGACTTTAAAATCGGTAGGATGTCACTATCGTAAGAGATGGAGCCTGACTTTTGTGTCCTTGAACAAACTTTCAGAACCTACTGACAATTGAAGTTAGTCTTTATAGGGTGATTCACAAAGCCAGGCTTATTTATTTAGACTTATGAGTTAATTCACAGCCTGAAATTCATCTGGAGACTGGTCTGAAACTCTTAGTAGCTACTTGAGAATAAGGACAACTAAGTTTGAATTTGCCTAGTGGCATTGTCATCAAAGAAACTAGCAGTTATACACTTGAAAGAATGCTGAGGTCCATTAAACAAGATTACCATTAGGTAAAACAAATAGTGTTCGTGCCACCATGCAGTACTTATGTAGTGTTGTGGAGGTAACATCATCACCTTAAGGGTTTTGAGACTAATTTCATAGACTGTTGCTTTTCCACATTTAAACTTGGTGATATTTTGAAGGTCTAGTTATATTTCACTGAGGTCATCATGTTGCATAATTGTGTACTTGAGGCATCAGTGTTTCCTGTAAACACTTTTTTTCCTGTCTACATTGCTGCCAAGAAAATGAAGTCCTAATGTATCTTCTTTTTCCTTCTCTGTATTGCCAGTCTGTGCTCCTAGGATCTCAATAAAGGGCATAGTGTGTGTTGCCTGAGCTGTATGGAAGATGTGCAGGGATCAGGAAAGAAAGCATGTGTGTGTTCTTTACAGAAGTAGTATCTGTGTGGAGCCTAATAGAAACCTGGACTCACGCCTAGGAATGAGAACTAAAAAGCCAGGAAGTGGCTGGCAAGGAAGGGAAAGGCTCAGGGTGCAAGCAACTTTCCAATTAAAACAATACTTGTTTGGAGTAAACATCAGTGTAACTGAGGGGTCAGGAAAGGGAAGGAATTCTGGATGCTGGCCAGAAGGAAAATGTATTAGCTACAGCCATGATTGAAATAAGCAAGAGGAAAAAAATGCAAGGTGGGCAAAAAGAACAAAATATAAATATAAATGTTCCAAGGGGAGAGAGGGAGAGAGACAGAGACAGAAAGAGATATAGAGAGGGGAGAGGGATGGAGAGAGTAGGTGGAGACAGGAACAGGAAAGAAAAAAAAAGAGAGAAAAGTGAAAAGCATAGCAAAATGCACAAATAGATGGATGAGAGTGTCAGGTGAGGGGTAGTGTGTGAAAGAATAAGTAAATAAATAACTTGAGTGAGAGAAAGGGGAGGTGGGAGACTCTGAGTCTGTAAATGGGTATAAATGTCTTACCTAATATGCCCAGTTTTCTGTCTTTACCTAAGTAAAGGTATTAAACTCTATCCCATTGTAAGCTCTTGAAAGCATGCTTTTGGTTTTTAGAGGAGAATGAATACCTTAGGAAAAAAGGATTCTTCTCCTGCCAAAAAATGTGAAAATGTGATTCTCAGATTATTATATTGATAGGTACACCCTGAAGATATCCTAAGCATATTGGAAACCTCTTACCCAATACACCTCAGGAAGTAGCATTGTATAATGAAGAGAGCTCTGGATTAGGGAATCAGAAAACCTAGGCTCTGATCCTGGCAATGATAGAAAGAATACTTAGGTAGGGATCAGAAGACCTGAGTTTGAATCCAGACTTTGACAGTTACTAGCAGAGTGATGCTCGGGAAATCATTTAATCTTGCTGCATCTCAGTTTCTTCATTGGTAAAAGAGTAACAGCAACAACAATAATGACACCTTCCCTGCCTATCTCACAGGGTTATTATTATGAGGATCAAATGTGAAACATGAAAATGATTTGAGAAAGTGGCATACAAATATTAATACAGTATTAGAAGTATTGTTGTTATTTAGAGCTGCCATGTCCATTGCATGTCAGATTCTAGTATGTAGTAATCATATATCATGTATTTTGCAGGGAATTAAAAGTAAGGGGGGCAGCTAGGTGGCGCAATGAATAAAGCACTGGCCCTGGAGTCAGGAGGACCTGAGTTCAAATCCAGCCTCAGACACTTGACACTTACTAGCTGTGTGACCCTCAGCAAGTCACTTAACCCTCATTGCCCCACAAAAAGAGAGAGAGATGATACTTGTCCATATTTAGATGCCAGTCTGACAATGTATAATTGCTTAGTTCCTACTATACAACAAAACAATCTTGGACCAGAAGACATGCATACATGAATTTATACATATATGCATGCATTTTGCCACCATCAGTGCAATATGTCTTTTTATATTGGTCTGACTTTCTGTGATATGCCTTAAGTTACAAACTTCTAGAAGGCAAGTATTGGATCTGTTTAAGTTGTTTTTATAATGTCATATGTGAATGGTTTCTAAATAATTTAGATAATAACATGTCAAGTGCTAGTACACCTAAGGGAATTTATATGCTAAGAAATTTATGGTTATTTGGCAACTCCATGAGGAACATGCTTAAGTGCCCTGGTGATTCCTGTAGATATTGATAGTGCACAGATGCTAACATAGCACACTTCTATCTATTATGTCAGCCCATGTCTCCTACATATCATTAGACCCAGTAAAATGCAATTATTTGCCAGCATCTTTTGTAAATACTCTTTATTAACATAATCCACTTCCTTCAACCCATCCTATTCTCTTAAAGAACTTCCAATTTGTTAAATTATGCGTTTTTTTAAAATTACCCTTCCCTTCCAAGTAAGAACCTACATTTTAAGATATTTTTTCCTTTGAAACTTTGCTCTTAAAAAAACAACAAAACTTTGCTCTTCCTATAAAATGTGGGTTCTCTATTAAACAGGCATGATATTTTTCATATAAACAGCATGTCACTACTATCTTTTAGTTTAAAAAAAAAAACAAATTGTAAAGAGGATGGATTTAAAGTCCACTCCATTTTTTAAAATAGGAAAGTAGCATCCATCACCAGAGTGATTCCTTTAGTTTTCTTGCTTTCAATTAATCACCAAGTAGAAAGAATCAGTAATTCAGGGCTTTAGGCTCAAGAGAACTACTTTACCCAATATGATGAAATGTTCACTTTAAGAATTTATTTCTTCTCTTCTTTCTAGGAAGCATGGATCATTATGCATTTAAAACCTGATGACTTTCATTTTAAATTAATACAATTTGTTTTAATCTTGCCCTGAAAAAAATCTTTAATGAGGTAGGGCCTAGAGTAGTTCATTATAGTGAATGAAAGATAACAGTGCAAACTAAAGAACAATTGAAAACTACTTTGTTTTCTTTTGGTCTTTCCCAGTTAGCCTGGACAAGATGTAAATTTGAGTTTGCACATTTCTTAAATTGTGCTTTCTACCAATGATTGTCCCATCTCTACTGGGAAGATATTACAGAAATTAAAATCTGGTAGAGGGGGTGGTGATTGATAGCAAGTATGATATTTTAGGAGTTCTACAAAATGTCAGAAAAAAACTCCTTGTAAAAAAAAAAAGACTCCTTGTGCTCTAATAGCGACACATTGTTACTGATGTTATTATTAGTAGTATTCCTGTTTCAGTGGTTCTTGTCCTGGTTGGGTTGAGACTGGATTCAAGTTTATAAAATGGTTTTACAATATTTTCTGATTGACATTCCACTTAAAGGGAAGTTTGGTATGTTTTAGTTTCATTTTCAGGAAATAGTGCCTATTTCTTTTTAGTCCACGCAAAGGCTTTCTCATTAAATATCTTTCTTTTCATGGCCCCATTACTCGCTTCTTTACAAAATGCTGAAGTAAATTTGAGCAGCAGAACCTCTTGTTTCTGTAGGAACCAAAACCTGCTCCCATTTTCTCATAATGAAAGACAAAGATAAGTCTGAGGAAGGGAAGAAAGTAAACTAAAGAACATACTCTGGAATAAAAACAAATACTCAGAAATTAGTTCAAATGCACTAAAAAAAAAAAAGAGTTTCTACCTTAAAGGAATATTAGTCAAACTCATAACTACACAAGAATGGGGTCAGGGATATTGTGTAAAAATGCTCTTTTAATATTAGGGAAACTTTGTAAGACTTTAAAGATATTAAAATTTATTCCTCTTTTCCATTGCCCATAATATAATTTACATGCTTAATTATCCATAGAGTTAGATACCAGAAGCTTAAATCATAGGATTATAATACTTTCTTTCTTCTATCACCTTAACACTTTAAAAAATAAATCCCTAAGAATTAAGTTTTGGCTAATATATGTTTTTCAGTAATATAAATGTATTTATGTAATCCCTCTTGCTTATTATGATCATATATTCTCTATCTCAAACTATTTATCTATGTAGTAATCCTCATGCTATAGATCAGTTTCCACATAGCTCCAAAGGACCTATGAATAGATTTCAGGGTCTCCAGAAGAGTGCCTGGGGGGGACGGGGATTGCATCTTTATTTTAACTAATCTCTACCTGGAATTTTGCAGTTCCTTTAATTACTTAAAAAAACAGCAACAGCATTATTCTGAGGAGCCAATAAACTTCACAGATTGTAAAGGGGGTCTATCACACCAAAAAAGGTCAAGAACCCTTGCTTTGCTTGGAGACTTTGTCAGGGCAGGGACAATGTTTCTCACACCACTAAGCCACCCTACTCTGCTTCCCTTAGTGGGTACAGAAAAGAAGATTATGGTGCCTCTGTTGTACTCTTTCTTTCAATATTTTTTGAGTGCCTCTTGTATTCTATCCACAACATTTTGTGCTTAATTAAGAAACCAGCTTAGATAACATTACTGCCTACTTTAGAGATTTTATTTTGACTCTCGTTGATATCAACATTTAGAAAGTAAGTTGACCAATAAAAGGTAAAAACAACCCATTTACAATTATTTATTTGTTTTATTTTCCAGAACTTGGCATGATTTTATTGTTAAGCAATGTCAATTTTATGGGTTTTTTTGGCAAAGGAAACAAATTATATTAAAATACATTTATCCAAATATATTTTAAAATACCACATTCATGCCTTCCAGGCAAAGAACACACTGCACTAAAGATGGCACTCCCTCTTGTGACTTTGAACTAACTAATATTTTCCCCCAATTACATGTAAAGATGATTTTCAGCATTCATTTTTTGAAAGATTTTGAGTTCCCAATTTTTCTCCCTCCCTCTCATCCCTCTTCCTTCCCAAGATTACAAGCAATCTGATATGGGTTATATATGTCTATGGGTTATACATGTCTAAGCAATGTTAAATTGTACGTTTGGGTTATTGCTTTCTGACTTTGTGTTAAATTTTCAATTGCCACTATACTAAGGTTCTTATAGAAGTAAAGTTATTGTTTTTTGTTTCCAGTTGGAAGTAGACCAACAATAGAAAAGTATGTGACCTACATGGAGTCAATATGGCAAATACATATTGTTTAGTTTTGACCTAAATGCTAATTAAAATCTAAGCAAGTTACTTGAAAGGTTGCTTCTTCATAAGATATAGGAACTAGGGATAAAATTTTTAGGGCTTGTTTCCTATTTATCAATCTAACCCCTAGAATATCAATGCAAGATACCTTCATTTTTTGAGGACTTGCTCAATTGAAAGCACTCCCGTAGTGGGGGAAAATAGTAACATTTCAGTAAGTCAGTCTTTATATTGTATACACATGACATTGACAACATTATTAAATATCATTAATAATCGTTAGAATTTATATAGTGCTTTAAAGTTTGCAAATAGGTGTTATCTCATTTGATCCTCACATCACCTTGTGAGGTAGGTGGTATTATCATCTCTATTTGATAGATGAGGAAAATGAGACTAAGACAGATTTGCATAGCAAAAAAGTTTATACACAAGCTTACATAGCAGCTTATAAGAATCTGAGTCACAGGGGCAGCTAGGTGGCTCAGTGGATAAAGCACCAGCCTGGATTCAGGAGGACCTAAGTTCAAATCTGGCCTCAGACACTTGACACTTACTAGCTGTGTGACCCTGAGCAAGTCACTTAACCCCAACTGCCTCACCAAAAAAAAAAAAGATAAATAAGCCCATTCTTAAAGATGACTTGGCTAAGAGAGCCAGTAGCAAAACTGAGGTCTTGAACCAAAGTCTACTGTCTTCACATCTGTTGGTCTTGTCACACAGAATTGATGTTTGGAATGGGCTGCTTTAAGTTTAACTTTATACCAGCTGTGAGAAAAGATCTCATAATTGTAGGCCAGTAGTCATGGTTGAATCATTTTTCAATTGTGTCCAACTCTTTGTGACCCCATTCAAGGTTTTCTTGGCAAAGATAGTGGAGTGGTTTGCCATTTTCTTCTCCAGCTCATTTTACAGATGAGGAAACTGAGGCAAACAGGGTGAAGTGACTTGCCCAGGATCACACAGCTAGTAAGGGCCTAAGGCCAGATTTGAACTCTTGAGATTAGTCTTCCTGATTCCCAGCCCAGTGCTCTATCCACTTTACCACCTAAACTGCCCCAGACATCCACATTCCTTTGCTTCAAAACTGTAGTATTTCACAATGAGAGAATGCCAGGCTGGATGACTGCTTGTTTCTCCTCACTGCTTAAAATGCTATTGAGAAATGGGGAAAGTAGGCAGTCAGTAAGAAATGTATCTGGGGGGGTGGGTGCGGGTAGGGAATACATATCTGTGGGTTATTTTATCCTATTTTTAAAAATTACTTGTGAAGAAGATTCCACATCCTTTGGTAGTAACATGTTCTGGTGTCTGGAAAGTGAGTCAGTGGCATCAGTAAACTTAATTCCAACAGGCTTTTCCCCCGCCTTCTTAACCACTTCACCTCAGTTGCCTTTGCTCTGGCTATTAGGAGTTGGAATAAGTGAGAGGAAAGCCTTGTTTTATATAGGAATCTCATAGAGGGAAAATTGTGGAATACTTTGGTATAAAATTTAGTCTCATAAAGAACTCCTAGCCCTGGGTATCAAACTGTTTCTGATCATTTATGGAGAGCAGGAGCTGGCTACAAGTCTCAATCTGAATGTTGGAAATCTCTTGTAATGAAAAAAAGAGAGTGGTTCCTAATATCCATAAGACTAATAATTATTATCTCTGTATTGCTTTAGAGTTTACAAAGCACTTCACAATAACTGTGAAATAGATAACATAAGTATAATCTCAGTTTTACAGAAGGAGAAACTGAGGCTCAGAGGTGTGAAATTATTTGTCCACATTCTCTCCATTGCCTAGTTAAGTGTCATAAACTGGATAATAAAATATATAGTTGAAAGGGACCTCATAGTCCTCTAGTTCAACCCATACCTAAATAAGAATTACTTTTTCAACATTTCCAAGAAACAGAAAGATCCCTCCCTAGATTTGAAGTCTGAGGACCTGGGTTGAAATCCCAGTTCTGTCGTTTACTACCCTTGTGATCTTGAGGAAGTTACTTTCTGAGCTTCACTTTTCACATCTGTAAAATGAAGGAGTTGGATGAGATGAGAGATAAAGCTTCTTCTAGATCTAAATCAACATTCCTGTGATTATCTAACATCCACATGAAAACCTGCAGTAATGAGTAAATCACTACCACTTCCCAAAACAGCCCCTTTTATTTTGGACAGCTATCTTTGTTAGGAACTTTTTCCTTCTTTTGATCTTTCTCTCTGTAGCTTCCACCTTTCAAACACCTTTGTGGAGATAGCAAAACAAGCCTAATCCCTCTTCCATATGACAGTACTTTAATGTATTTAAAGGCACCTCTCTGGTCCCCTTAACTGTACTTAGTCTGTAAACCAAACATTCAGTCACTCAAGAAGCATTTATTGAACACTTAACATGTGCAGAGTACTGTGCTTTGCCTGAAAAAAAAAAAGCTTCAGCTGTTTCAACTGGTCCTTGATGGAATAAAGTCCCTCATGGTCCTAGATAGACTCCAGTTTCTCAGTGTCCTTTCTAAAATATGTTTAAAAGTGAACATATTACCTATTACAGATATAATCTTATTGGGGCAGAGTATAGTTGTATGATATCACTTCTATTGTTCTTGATCAAATTGGCTTAAACACTTCACCAGAGGGGTTTGGTTTCTCCATTAAGAAATTATCATGGGGCGGCTAGGTGGCACAGTGGATAAAGCACCGGCCCTGGATTCAGGAATACCTGAGTTCAAATCCGGCCTCAGACACTTAACACATACTAGCTGTGTGACCCTGGGCAAGTTACTTAACCCCAATTGCCTCACTAAAAAAAAAAAAAGAAAGAAATTATCATCCATGAGGCAGCTAGGTGGTGTAGTGGATAGAGCACTGGCCCTGAATTCAGGAGGACCTGAGTTCAAATTTGACCTCAGACACTTGACATTTACTAGCTATATGACCCTGAGCAAGTCAGTTAACCTTCGTTGCCCTGCCCCCCCCCAAATTATCATCCACTTCCAAGTTGCCCTTTTCCAAGACATCTTTCCCTCCTACAGGCATGGCTCTTGAGTCAGAGCAGCTTTGTAAAAGTGTGGGGTATAATATAATGATTCCTTTCACATGGCCATGGTAACTTTTATCCTACATGAGTAGCAGAATAATGGGAATTTCTACAACAAATTACTTTCTAATGGAATACTACCTATTCTTGGCAAGGTAGAATGAACCCCTTGCTGCATGTGTACCAGGGGGTCCCTGACTCTGCTATAGAACCTTTTGACAGCCTCTGATACATATTTTGTTAGGGTTATCACCAATCAGTACATGTAATCTTTTATTTGCTAAATCTCATTAATTCCATTCTGTTCATCATGTTTAGGGTGGTCTCAGAGAAGGTGAAAGAAGTACTGTATATTCGGCCCAGGAAGTACATCCATTGCTCCAGCCAGGAGCCCACAGAACCAGGCTACATCAATATCCTCGAGCTGGCAGAGTCAGCGTGCCGTTATGACTTGGATGACACGGACATTTTCTGGCTTCAAGAACTCAATGAGGAGCTCAAAGAAATGGGTAGATGCATTTTATTTGGAGTCATTAGCCCTATAATATAACCAAAGTTTTTGTTTTGGCTTTGAAACCCTACACTGACTTTCATCTTCCTATTTGTAATGTGGGTTGTATAAATCAAGAGAGAAAGACTGCCAAAGGGAAAGACTCTCTGAGTAGCAGTTAAGCTGGAGGTCCCTTTATTTGAAGGGATTGTTTCGGCTTCCTGCCTAAATGCAGAGCATTTACTCAAATACTTAATTAGCTCCCTAAACTCAACGTTATGGTAGAGGACACCGGTAAAATGGCTAAATCAGAGATTATCAGCCTTAGTTTTATAATACTATCAGTAATCTTCACCCTCCTCCTATCCCTCACTATATGGCTTGGGACAAATCAGTTAACCTCTCTGGGATTTAGTTTCCATGGACTAGATTGCTTCTAAGATATCTTCCAGTACTCTATAATCCAAAGTGCTTTATAAATTATTTCAAGGAGATCATGAAAATATTACTTAACGTTTCCAATCTGAAAATATAACCGTGAATTCATTTTAATTTTTAAAATAAGTGTACACCATGGTGTGGGTCAAGGATGTAGAATGGGATTTAAATGCACATAAGTCAATTCCAAAAAGAATGATTAGAACTTGTCTAATGGTATTAACCTCAGCATGCCCATGTCACTTCCACTGTTTAGGCAGCTATATTTGACCCCCCCCCCTTTTTAGACAGCATCTGGAAGTTATTGGAATGTCCCTAAAGGTGTGGTTGTCTTTCCTCCTAATAAGGTATAGGGAGCAGGAGTGTAGTTATCTGTGTATGTTTGTGAAGTAAAGACTGATGACTTTTTAAAGGTGATAGGACTCTTTCTGTCTGAATGAAAAGGTTAAGTGCCTAACACAGTTATCTTTTCAAATGCATCAGTAATTATGCATTTATTTTTAAAGCTCAGAAATTCAAATAACATCAACGGTGAACTATCAGGTGATAATAGATTTTAATTTGGGGAGTGTAAAAGAAGTAAGTCAGCCTGTATCCTAGCCATGTCTTCCTGTGGGTGGAGAAGGTCCTAGGATGAATTTGAGATAGGCATTTAGATATAACATTTTATAGGCTGGCGTGAAAAGGAAAAATCATGATATGAGAAGGAAATCGTATTTGTAGAGGTGGTATTTATTAGAAGGGATGGGGACTGGACCTATGATTTCACTGACATAGGGAACTCCCTGGGGAGAAGATTCCCTTTGTCAATCCTGGTCAACACATTCTCTACAACTTAATTTTGAGAGGTTAAGTAATTTATTCAGGGTCACATAGCCAGTAGCTGTCAAAGATGAGATATGAATCCAAGTCTTCTCAGCTCCCAAGATAGCTCTATGCCTACTCACAGTCTCTTTTTTGAAAATTTCATTCTTTATTGATAATTTCACTGTAATTCTAGCCTTGGCATGATTTCATCACTTTATAATGAGGTCCCTTTTCATACTTTAGTAATTGAAATGGATACCTAATAGGCAGGGTGTGAGATAGAATAACCCTCATACAAAGTCCCACTCTCTAGTTAATAGTATCATATTGGGGTTACAGGATGCTGAAGAGTTATAGGAATTCAGAAGAGATCCCTTCACCATTGTAGATCAAAATCCATCAAAGACTTAAAAGATGATTCCTAGGGAGTTGCCTCAGTCACAGAGAGGTTCAATAACTTGCCCAGGATCACACAAGCTAGTCGGAGGTAGAATTTGGATCCAGATCTTCCTAACCCCAAGCCCAGCACTCTAGAGATATGTGCTATGTCTGACTGCCTCAGAAAAATGTCATAAATGCAAAAAAAAAGACTAATTTGAGCTTTGCTATGTAATTTAGTCTCAAAATTGGAAATCCAGGATTTTAGGTAATTATATACAAAAAGTTTTTTTAATGCATCCTTTACATACAAAAACCAAAATGTAAATAAAGCCTCCTCAATTTCTGCTTCAGAGGCAGCAGCTTTTGGAGGGGAGGGGGCTCTTATAAGTGGTCTGAAAATAAAAAGATGGCTTATGTGGAATTTTGAAGTTTCTTGGAATGTCTTCTACTATATGCCAAGTATCATACTGAAGTCAAATTGTTTTAGATCTTCTTGTTCTTGTTGTTTGAGACTGAGCCCTAAGTTTAGAATGTGCTAGAGTAAATACACATATACTCCCACATGCTCATTAGCTTTGCTAGCAAAGAAAAAAAATGTGTAGTCTTCAAAAAACATCTGCAGTGTGAAACTTAACAGCTGGATTAGTGTGTTAGGATAAGAACAAACAAAGAAGGTGTTTAGGAAGAAAATGAGGAGCAAATGGGGAATACAAAGAAAAACTAGTATCATTATTGGCACTTAGAGTTTTATAAATATGCTAGGTTTTTTTTATCTTTAGCATATTTGGCTCAAAAGTTAATCTTTAAGGAGAAGCAGCATGGGGAGGATAGGAAACTGACCTCAGAACCAGGAAATCCTGGTTTCAACTGCTACCTGACACCTACTGAACTCTGAGATTCTGACCAAGTCACTGAGGCTCTCGGCGCTCCAGTCATCTCTAGAAATTTGGAAATAGTTGCTGATAGCGGATCCACATTGGTAGAGGGTGTTTTGTGTTTCTTCCCTGGGAATTCCCTACACAGATGAAATAAAAAAATTTGACTTAGGAATGGTTTGGGGCAGGGAAGAATCAGCTAATGACTTTGCAAGTTCTTCTGATTACTTGTTAATGTATAAAATTTAACTTGTTATAAATAGTATTCTATTTTAAAATATTGGAGTTTGAAAACCTCTATATCAGAATAATGTTTAAAATTGTGTAGTCCTCATATGTGGGGTGGAGGGGAGTATAGTGGTATAGGCAGATACTTTCTCCCCCAATCTTTTCATTGTATTTCCTTAAATTATGCTCATTGAGAAAAATTTTCAAAAGTCCGTGCTTATTCCTGCCCTAAAGATTTACATGATTTTAATTATTTTATTGCTCTGGTTACTAAAATGTGCCAGATTATAAATTTCAATGATATACTTTCAAGGGCGACAGGGGACCATAGGGAAATAATGGCTTCAGAGAGGAACCAGAATGGTTGAAGCCTAGACTGTAATTTTTCTGCCTGAAAGACCTTTAAGATCATCTAGTCCAGTTCCTTTATTTTGCATATCAAGAAAATGGGGTCCATAGAGGTAAAATGACTTGTCTTTGGTTATGCAGATAAATAGTGACTGATCTGGTTCAACCCATATTTCCTGACTCCTGCTCTCTCTCCTTCCTAGTCGAGTGGTCTTTCCACCGTACTCTGCTAATGTAAACTTCTTAATTGGTGCGTCAAGCAGTTGTTTGTTGCCCTCCTCAAGTTATATACTTAATACATTGTAACTAAGCAGAAGACTAAAAGCCAGATTCCTTGCTATGTCCTTCAGCCAATCCCTGAAAATATGGTGAGTGCCCCCTGCTGTCCATTTTGAATATTTGCTCTTCACTGGAGTAGTTCAATATGCCAAAGAGAAGTTTAAGCTTTGACAAATAGTTCCCTGATTTAAGTCCCATTTACCACAAATGGATGTCAAGTTAGTTGTTTCCACTATGTCTGGAATACAAAAGAAAAGAGAAGAGGGGAAAAGAACCTTTTAAAAACTTTTAGTTCAATATCTAAGGTTGCTCTGTTCCTTCAGTCTCTAGGGCTTTGGGGATTTGGCTCTTCATCCTGCCATCTCCCAACCCCACAGGCTCCAGTTCTAATCAATTACCCTTTCTCTTCCCTGGATTGTACTAAGGGGCTGTATACTTTTCCATTGCTATCTTCCTCAGGATGGTCGATTGAATCTTTTCCAGCTGTGGACAATAGATTTTTTTTTTCCTGAGAAATTATGTCCAAATTCATCTGAGAATTATCATCTTTTTCTAGGTAGATCTTTTACTATAGGTTAGGGAATTATTGGAGAGGAAAGATCTAGTCCTTATTTCCATCTCCCTTCCAGAATGTCACTGGATTCTTGGTTTTTTGTAACCTAACCAGCCATTTATTTCCTCTTCTTGCTCCCTCCCCTGGCATTACTCCTTTTATTTTAATGTCTCCAAGGGCATTCTCTACAACATTTTCCTCTCATGAACATGTGCTTCTTTTACAAATATTCTAAGAGCCTTAAGGCCTTGGGAAATTTTTGCTTTAGCAATAGGGACCCTTAGTCTCTTATAACCAGAAACTCATATTCTCATAAGATCGGCTTTGAAAACAAGAGTGTTTTCAAGTACACAGGATTGAAATATAGGTGTGTCATATTGGGGATACAGTTTTCTATCAAAATAGGAATTGAGTCAATCAGATACTAGTTAAATGAGGACTTAACATTAACAACTTACAACATGAAGTCAGGCAGTCAAAACATACAGAAAGGGAGCTGTACAGAGCTAAAGTTCACAAGAGGAAGAAGACATACACATACAGATAGAATACTCAAGGCAGGAATGGAAACCGCAATTTTTAGTACAAATACCCTGGTAAGGTAATAAAGTGAGTAATAAAGTGAGCTTTCCCTAGATTCTCTTAGATCGTCCTTGCTGGGCTCCTGGATACACAAAAAAATGCAAGAGACTCTCTGAATCTTCCAACCCTTAGAAAAGAGGAAAAGTGGAAAGAAAGAGACAGGGAGAAGGAGAAAAAGAAAACACAGGAGAAAGGAAGGGAGAGATAAAGGAGGGGAAAAAAGGTAGAGGGAGAGAATGTGTGTCTGCTCACAAGTCTGCACAGAGAGAGTGCATGGAAGCCTGTGGGAGAGCAAATAAGTGCCCTGAGCTCCTCTCCAAACCAGAAACCAACCCTCTCAAAATCACCTTTCACCTGCAAAAAAAAAAAAAAAAAAAAAAAAAAGCAGCAGCAAGATGAGCCAACACTGCACTTTTTTATATATATTTTCAAACTTCAAAATATGTAGCTATGATTATCATTCCATACATTTCCATGATAGATATGTATTTGAAATATTATTTGTACTATATTGTCTGTCTCTGTGTGTTTCTCAGTCTGTCTCTCTTTTTTTCTTTCTTTCTCTTCCCCTCCCCCCACCCAGCCATCTCCACCTCTATCTTTGGTGTTGGGGGGAAAAAATTGTTTGGCCGGGGGGGGGGGGGGGGCAGCTAGGTGGCGCAGTGGATAAAGCACCGGCTCTTGATTCAGGAGGACCTGAGTTCAAATCTGGCCTCAGACACTTGACACTAGCTGTGTGACCCTGGGCAAGTCACTTAACCCTCATTGCCCTGCGCCCCCAAAATTGTTTCTTCTCTGAATATTCAAGTTAGAGAGCTTCACAAAAGATCATTGAAGGTATCTTGGGAATCTTCAAGTTTAATAAGAATTTATTGTGGAAAGTGGAGAAGGAATACCAACGTTGGAGGGACATTTTATCAACTGTATCCTTCTCACCTGGAAATTTCAGACTGACCTTGCATGGTTTTGCTGGTTCTAGTTCCTTTTAATTCTGTTTTGATTTTGGATAAAGTTTGATGACAGGATTATAAATTCATATACTATGCCTCCATGCTGTTTGAGGTGTATTTCAGTTAGGCCTGTGGTCAACCAGGTAGGTGATATCCCTTTAAAAGGATCCCGGGTCTGCAGAAAAATTCTACCTCAGGCTTTTTAAGGCCATTTAATCCTTCTCAAAACTCCTACATTTCATCTTGTAATTTATTATAATAGTTAGATGGAATGTCATTTTGGCTTCATTTTTGTTTCATTCTTCATACTTGTATCCTTAGCACCTAGCATTTCAGTGCGTCCTATGGTGCCTTGTATAAGTACTTAATAAATTCTTGCTGATTAGGTTTTTGATTGCTTTGTCTTTCTTGTATAGCTCTAAAAAGCAATGTGACAGAAGCCCCAATTCACAAAACAGATGAGTGCTTCTGATGAGAAAATCCCAGAATATGAGACATTAGAAGTTATCTAGTTCAACCTTCCCATTTTATGTGAAGAAACTGAGTCCCTCAAGAGTGTAAAAGACTTACTTAAAGTCATATAGCTGAGATTGATAATGTATCTGAGTGTCCCTGTTATAGTCCAAGGTCTCTGTAAAGACCAACTTTAAACTCTTATATTCAGAATTTTGGTTACCCTGTATTGTATCCTCCCTTATATCATTGTTACTATTGAACTAACTGCCTTTCTGCAACTTTGTTTTTTCCTGAAGTCCTGTTTTCTTAGAGCCAACCAATAACTTCCACAGAGAGTGCCTGTGTGTGTGTGTGTTCATATTAAAGAACCCTAACAAAAGCTTTCTTGAAATATTCTTTTTTTTACCGCTGAAATATTCTTTAAAAGAACTCATTATACCTTTTCCCACATACTCAGCGCCAGGCACATAGTAGGCACTCCCATGCCTGCTGTTTGATTGGCTGATTGTATCTCCGTGCAGGGTGTGGGACAGTTGATGAAAACACTATGGAAAAGACAGTAGAAGTCTTGGAGCGACAATGCCATGAAAATATGAACCATGCTATTGAAACAGAAGAAGGGTTGGGCATAGAGTATGATGAAGATGTCATCTGTGATGTGTGCCGTTCTCCCGACAGTGAAGAAGGGAATGATATGGTGTTCTGTGATAAGTGTGACATCTGTGTTCATCAGGTTAGTGAGACCAATGATTCACAACTACACATTGTTGAGAGTTTTCTGAATTCAAGACATTGCTATTCAAGATGGATTTCTGGGACCTTCATATCAGGGTGAAAGGGAAGAATGTGAAGAAAGTAATTCTTGCATCTTCTAGAAATAAAGCTTTTTGAGATTGCCTGGGTGATTTTTTATCTTTGGTGGTTAAGTTAGGGTCCTTATCACCTCACTACGTGCTTTGACTATTGAAAGAGTCTACTAATCTTCCTTTATGTGCATTTTCTTCTCTTCATCTATCCTGCATATTATCACTAATCTCATACTTTCAAAACTACTATTTGTCCTTCATTCCCTTGATCAAATATCTAAATAGCTTCAGCCCTCTCTCCCTATCACCTACTATAAAAAGACTAATATCCTTAGCCTGGTATTTGAGGCCTTCTGAACTGGCCCCTACTTACCTTCATTGATTTCTTTCATTTGTTTAACACTTTATAGTTTATATTATCTCTTTAGATGACAACAGCCCTGTGAAACAGACTGAAGATAATCATAATTATTTATTAATTAATAATTAATTATTATATCCACTTTTCATATATGAGGAAATTAAAGCTTAGGGTGAAATCACCCACCCAAGATTGTAGTGAGTTGACAGATCCAAGTTTGGATCTCAAGGTTTGGAACTCCTAGCCTGATGTTTCTGCATCTCTTCCTTGCCTTATCTCCTATTTCTCCCTCATCCAAATCCTCTACTTTAATAACAAAATGTGTTTGCTCAAAGGATACTAGATTTAGAACTGGAACAGATCTCAGAGGCCCATTTAGTCCAACCTCTTCATTTTACAGATGAAGAGACTGAGGCCTAGAGAGGCTTATGTGACTTGCTTAATGTATAGGGGGAAGAGCACCTAGGTCCTTGAACTGCAAATCCTCTCCCTTCTTTTTTCTATGCTCCACTGCCTGAATCTCACTGTATCCCAAATACAGCGGGCATTTTTTTCCAGCTCTGTGCCTTTGATTTCACAATTCATCCTATCTGAAACACCTTCTCCTTTCTTCTCTAACCATAGAAATTCTACCTACTTTTCAAGTCCCAGCTCAAATACTCCCTTCTCCATGAAGTCTTCTGGGATCGCTCCAAGCCATGGTGATCTCTCCCCTTCTCAGACCTCTTACAACACTTATCTTCACAACTTATTTGGCACTTTTCATATACTGTATTTTATTTTTAAGTTTCCTTTCTGTATGCATGTCCTACCTAATTAGCTAGGTAATCAATTTTTTATGATAGGGGGACCTCACTGAGACTTTTGCATTCACCATTATCTAACTCAGTACTGTACATAGAGTATGTACTAAGTAAATATTTGTTGATCGATTTTGTTTTCTTATAATTAACTATTTCATAATGAACTTCAACTTATTTTCCTAATTATGCCAGATACATTTTATATTGCATAGTAGTAAAAAGTGGTAATTCTCAGTCTAATTGTCTTCTCTTTTAGCAGATTGGGTTTTTTAATTACTTTTTAAATTTAAATTTAAATTTTTCATTTTTTGCAGGGCAATGAGTGTTAAGTGACTTGCCCAGGGTCACACAGCTAGTGTCAAGTGTCTGAGGCTGTATTTGAACTCAGGTCCTTCTGAATCCAGGGCCAGTGCTTTATCCACTGTGCCACCTAGCTGCCCCCTAGTAGATTGTTTTAATGGGTCTAAAGAGAATGGACTTGAGGGAAACATTGTATTAGTGTATCTCCAACCAGGCCACAGCCTTTACTTAATTGACAAAGCTGGGACAGGGCATTTGTATGCCCCGGGCAAGCTGTGTTCCCATCCACCTGAGGTTTTAAGCCTTCCCTGGAACATATATGACATCAAAAAATGAATACACATGTGCCAAGAATTTTCTGGCAGCAAACATATGTGATATTTGTAAAAAAAGAATTTTTAAAGCCCACTCCTTGATAAGCAGTGATATACTTTACCTTTTTCTAGTTTGAGCTCTGGCAGGACATTTTAAACTGGAGTGGATACCAAAGTTAAATAGAAAGTAATGAATTTATATATTTTCTTATTTATGGAATCAGTTGCTTATCCAGAATTTTAGCAGATAATATCTCTTTCCAATAATGGTGAGAAATGATGATGGTAGTAATAATTAGAGGATTTACATACCACTTTAGACTTTTCAAAGTGCTTTACAAACATTATCTAATTTTATCCAGACAACAACCCTGAAAGAGAAGTGCTGTTATTAGCCTCATATATTATACAGATGAGGAAACTGAGGCAGGTGGCAATTGAGTGATTTGTCCAGGGTCACACAGTTAGTAAAGTGGCTGAGACTGGAATTGAACTTGGTTCTTTAGAGCTCCTGATCCAATACTCTGTCTATCCACTGTGCCATCTAGCTGCCTAGGTGATACCAAGTTAGCTAGATGCTAAATAATGAGAACTGGAAAATGTGTTCAAGCTGTAAAAATATGTGACACATAAAGCTTCAATTAAAAATCAGTTTTTACTGGATTTAAGTATAAGCTAACCATTTTACTGTGTCTTACAGTGCAGTGACTTTTAAAAAAATACTTAAGCTAGACTGCCCTCTGTTGACTAAAGAATTATATGGTTTATTTTTCATATCCAGTAACTTTTTTATTTTTTAAATTTTTTTCAGTAATGTTTTTTAAACAAAATTGTGAATAGCTGAGATTTTGAAAAAATATATGTGTGTAAACATGCATTTATGCATATATCTTTCTTCTTTAATGTATTTTCATTATGATGTTCACTTTTGAGCCATTATCCTCAGAGTCACTACTCTAGTTATGGATTGGAATGGTATTTTATATAACAAAAATAACTGACCTGTGGTACTTGGAGGTTTGCTAAGTGCTTTCCTTTCAAAAACACTGAAATAGGGCAAGTGTTGTTTTATCTATTTCCCAAATGAGGAAAGTAAAAGCCCAGAGAAGTTAAGTGACTTACCCATAGATACATAGTGAATAATACTGGAGTAGAGACTTAAAGCTAGGTCTATTGACCCTAAGTTTTTTTTCTGCTAAAATACATGAAGATGGTGGATTTAATTAATTTTTAAAATGGATTGTATTAATGCTGCATTACATTTAAATTGTGACAGGAACATTATTAGTTCTTTTTAAAGTGTTTTATGCAAAGTATTTTTCAAGTGCTATAGATTGTTTCTTTTTTTTTTTAAGTGAGGCAGTTGGGGTTAAGTGACTTGCCCAAGGTCACACAGCTAGTAAGTGTTAAATGTCTGAGGCCGGATTTGAATTCAGGTACTCCTGACTCCAGGGCCGGTGCTCTATCCAGTGTGCCACCTAGGTGCCCCAGATTCAGTTTCTTAATGTAGGTCCTAAACATTTATTTAGCATGTTAAGAGTGATTTGGTATTAGCCTGTTTTTGCAGAAGAGTTCATTGAGAGCCAGATGCATTGGTTTAGATACAACCTATGAGTTTGGTCCTCTAGTTTTTTTTTTAAATAATTTTTTTGAGGAAATGTACACATCTATAAACGCTTGTATATATAATTTTATGATATTGTGATCTAAAAATTTCTCATCTTCCCCAGATTTGAGAGAGGAAAAAAATAGCATGCATTTTTCTTCATCAAGTAGATATGTGTGTGTATGTATGTGTGTATATATATATATACACACACACATACATACATACATACACACACACACACATTTGGTGAGGCAGTTGGGGTTAAGTAATTTGCCCAGGATCACACAGCTAGTGTCAAGTGTCTGAGGCTGGATTTGAACTCAGGTCCTCCTGAATCCAGGACTGGTACTTTATCTACTGTGCCATCTAGCTGCCCCAAACAAATTTTTAAATACTCAAGAGTAGCCTTTCTACAGAGGCGAAATTTTTACAAAATATGTACATGAATAACTTTTCAGTCAGCTCCTTTCTGCACTCTACTTCCTTCTCTATTCAATCTATTTGTCATGTGAGCCTAAAGACAAAGTAGCTCCCAAATAAGTAGATCTAGAATTGATCTCTATGGCTCCCAAATCTGAATTGCTGCCTCTTCTCCCTACTGGTCTAAAATTGCCTTTTGGGAGATAGATAGATAGATAGATAGATAGATAGATAGATAGATAGATAGATAGATAGATAGATAGATAGATAGATAGATAGATAGATAAAAGGAAGGAAGGAAGAGAAAATATATATTATGTGTGTACATATGTATATATATGCATATACATTCATATATACAACCATATATCTGTTTGTATGTATATAGGTATATATGTGTGTATACATATACTCCATATAGACAAGCATAGGTATACACATAGATATATACACACATGTTTATGCATGTGGATACATGTGTCTATATAAAACACGCATGCACATATGTGTATAAGCATACCTATATACCTGCATACATACAAATAAAGACAGCGTGGTTTTCAATATATACACACATATATATATATATATATATATGAATTATATGTATGTGTATATATGTGCGCATGTACATACATAAGCAATATTGTGTGTATCCTTATAGTATTTGTGTATGTATATATGTATATATTCTACATTGACTATAGGTACTGCCATTTCTCAAACCCTTCTTGATGGAGGAATTAGGAGTTAATTGGTTAGAAGATTGGTTAAATTTGGGGTCACAGAGATTTTAGAGTTGTTTTAAAGGAGTACTATGGTATAGCAAAACCTCATTTAATCAGAATCCCTTTATCTGAGGATCAACTAAACAAATCTTTATTTTAATGCTGTTATAGACCTATCTAAAATGCATATATGCCTTAGTGAATATACACAGTGACTATGTAGCTGATCCTTTCTTTCTGCAGTGACTTAGAAACCTTACAAATCCTGAAAGTCATTCTGAAAATCAGTTCTCATTGTATCCCACTGCAGATCAAGCAAAATGTGTGCTAACTCTAGTTTCCAAGATTGGTTGGTTGTTGTTGTTTTTAAACTAAATTCTCTATGAGCTTACTTTGTTGTTAGTTGTCTCTTTCCCCCCAAAATGTGTTTTGCTATTGGTGTATATGATGTAAACGTTTTGTCTCTTCTTTCATTATCTGTGAGAACATTAACAGGATCCCCCCCCCCCCCACCTTTATATTCCAAGGCATGTTACGGCATTCTCAAAGTTCCAGAAGGAAGCTGGTTATGTCGAACCTGTGTTCTGGGCATTCATCCTCAGTGTCTTTTGTGTCCTAAGAGAGGTGGAGCCATGAAGGCTACCAGAACTGGCACCAAATGGGCTCATGTCAGCTGCGCCTTATGGATTCCGGAGGTAAAAATTATTTCAAGGTCATTATGTTGTTGCCATGGATTAGCTTAAAGAATATTTGCATTGGGGTAGTTAGGTGGCACAGTGGATAAAGCACTGGTGCTGGATTCAGGAGGACCTGAGTTCAAATCCAGCCTCAGACACCTGACACTTACTAGCTGTGTGACTGGGCAAGTCACTTAACCCCCATTGCCCCACCCCCAAAAAATGTATTGGTAAGAATATTTACATCTACCACATGTGCATACTATTGCCCTTCTGATGTAAAGATGTGGCCCATGGTTGATATCTGAGTGGGTAGGAGTGCCTAAAAAAAAAGCAAAGCCACAACCAGCATTTTTGTCCACAATGTGACCACATGAAAGTCAGCTTTAGGTATGGCACTGTTTACAGAGCTTATCACTGTTTATTACTGCCTTGCCTCATGATTTGCCTTAGTTCAAAGAGATGACCCACTTCTTATTACTTATGTAAAACTGGTCTATTGCTGGCCTTTCTGTGTGGTTTACACCTATGCCAGATGTTTGTTAAATCAGGGTTCACATTTCTTAAGCCACTTTTCTATTCCCCCTTCTTGTGTTTATCCTATTCCATTGAACATATGGCGACTGCCTGGGCAGCAAATATAGGCCAGAAGACAGATGAGAGGAATCTTCTTTGTTCTGCCTTCTATTCTCTGTGTGACCACAGGCAAATCACATAAAGCCTTTTAACCTGTTTTCTCATCTCATCATAAGCTAGACTGTACAATACCTACTACTACTTATTTCACAGGGGAGTTGTGACAAATCTACTTTGTAAACTGTGTGTGTGGGAAATCTCTATATGTGCATACATGTTCTTACATATGTATCCATATATTTGTTAAACATCATAAATCTGTATGGTACTTTGAAGTTTGCAAAGCACTTTATATGCATTATCTCACTTGAGTGTCACAATCACCCTCTGAAGTAGGTACAAGTATTTTTTAGCTATATTTTACAAATAAGGAAACTGATCTTCAAAGGGGTTAAATGACTTGCCCGTGCTGAAATCGCCTATTGCCCACAGCTGAAATTGTTGAATATGGAATTCAAATCTGAGTCTCCTTGATTCCTAATCCAGCATTCTATCCACTGTACTGTAATACCTCACAACTAACATAAGCTAACATTTATATAGCACTTATTATGTGCCTGGCACTGTGCTAAGCATTTTACAGTTATTATCTCATTTGAGCCTCACAACAACCCTAAGAGGTAGGTGCTATTATTATCCCCATTTGACAGATGAGGAAACTGAGACAAGCAGAGGTTAAGTAACTTGCCACAGGTTACATGCTAGTAATTTTCTGAGGCCTCATTTGAAGTCAGGTCTTCATGACTCTAGACCCAGCTCTCTATCCACTTTTCGACTTCACTGCCCTGATTCACTGTTTGATAGGTCTGATCCAGAAAATCTGTATCTAGTGAGCCTGCATGACTCAAAGATTGGAGACTTTAATTCACATTTAGCTGATAATATCTCATCAGCAATTTGTTCCATTTCCTAGCTTCTGTAACCATACTCATTATTGTTATCATTAAAGCAGTTAGTATCAAACAACCCGGTGAAGATAAAATACGACTTACTGATATAAGCCATTGTCTTAGCATCTAATTACCTAGATAAAATCATGTTAAAACACATTTCCTTCCTTTTTAGTTCTTCTCATGTAAAAGGTTCATTATCAGGCCTGCAGTTGGTTAACATTTCTTTTTCTCCTGTAGATATAGAAGTGACTAAATGAATTTGTTTTACCAAGGAAATTCCATTGAATATTCTGTTAAAGATGTGGGAGGAAATGGTCATGCCATTATAGAACATCAGAATAGAATTAATGATTTTCTAGTTCAATACATTTATTTTACATATGAGGAAACTGAGGCCCAGGGAAATTGTGATGTCCCTAGGACCACATAGCTAATTAGTGGCAGAGATGAGAGTGGAAGCCAGATCTCCTGATTCCTAGTTAAGTGACACTTTTTCCCCAATAAGCCAAGCCTCTCCTTATGCTATTTAACAACCATAAAACAAAATCTGAAATGCTCACTAAAAGGAGGAATACTTTTCTTATTTTAGCTGTTGCTCTCGCCTACCTCTTTTCCACCAAATCCCAACAGTTCTGTGGACTTCTTGCTGTCCCCCTGACTTGCCTGATTTGGGCTTTAAGCAAGTATGGCATTAGCTCCTGCCCATTTTAATATATAAAAGAATGAGATGTTGCCAACAAAACCAGTTACGGAAGAGACATATGAGTTGAACTCTAGCTTTTTATGTTGAAAATCCTTCTTATGAATGCCTTGATTTATTGGACAGTAGATTTCTTCAGTACTCCTTGAATTCCAAAACCAGTCATTGAAGAGATATCTGAATCAAACTCTCCAAAATACAAGTCAAACTCTAGCTTTTTATGTTGAAAATCTTTCTATCTTTCTTATGAATTCCTTGATTTATTGAACAATAGACTTCTTCAGTACTCCAATAATTCTGTGATTTCATTTGGAATGAGTATTCTTGGGTCCAAGCCCAACTTTTGCTACCTGTTTCGTCTGTGACCAATCACAGGCAAGTCAGAAACTTCCCCAACAACCAAATTGTGATCCTTTCGCATATTAGTAAATGGTCTTCATGAGTTAATAGCTCCCCACCCACCCATTCACCCAAATGTATCACATGTTGATCAACTTTTGGGCATCTCCAAACTTAGTGAGGCCAGTCTGAGATGACAAACTTGTAGCCTTGTCTTTGTAGTTGGCTATTCTAGCTTGGAAAGAAATACCAATTTGAGCTCTACTAGCATAGTCTGAGAATACAGGGTCAGCTGGCTCTGAGGACACACTGGAGTAGCTTCAATGGACTCTTTCAAGCTCTAAGTTTAATCACAGAACTCAATTTTACACAAGAGTAAATTGTATTGTTATCTGGTACCGTATTAAACACCTAATAGAGTGGTATTCTGGGATTTAAGGATTGAGACTTTATACAGTCATCCCTCAGCATTCACTGGTCTCACATTTGTGGTTTTGGTTATTTCTGGGTTGGCCATTGATAATTAAATGGGAATTTTTGGAGATTTTTCAGTGTACTGTGGAAAATCACAGATGACAAGCATATGGAAAGAAAATAATTTCGTAAGTTCTGAATGCATAAATATGACATTATTATTCTATTTTGTCATTTGCTACCATAAGTATACATATATAAATTTATTACAGTTAAATTTTGTTAAAGTTCCATTGTGCTAAAAAAAAAAGAAAAAGAAACCCACAGTGTGTTTACTCTCTTTGGGAATGCCTCCTCTTTGTCTTTCTACCATCCAGAATTAGTCACATGATTTTCTCCTGCAATGATCTTTGTATCATGGGCTTTTTGTAGGAGAGGGAAATCCAGGAAGCAGTTGTTGCAGACTGCCTAGTGTATGAGATACTAACGTCTCTCATGGAAACTGCAACTTTTTTTAATGAGTACAGTGTGGTTTCACTTGTTTTGTATATTAAATGTGACCAGAATTAGTAAAAATAAAGGTTTGGGGTGGGGCCTAGAGTAATTTACAGTTTTTCACACCCCAGGGGTCTTGTGCCTCTAACCCCAGTGAATGTCAGGGACACCTGTACTTGTTTCTTCTTATAGACTATGTAATCAAACACCTTCTATTTATAGATAGGAAAACTAAAGCCAAGAGAGGTTGTGATCTGTCCAAAGTTACACAAGATTGTCGGGGACAGAAGATTTGAACCCAGGTTTTGACTGTTCGCATTTATGTGTGATCATTTCCCCATTATATAAATCAATTCTACTTCCCAAGATTATCAGTCTTTTCACAATAATGATCTAAGATTTTCTACTATCTCTTTCATTTTCTCAAGTTCTGTAGGTTTCTGATCACATAAAATATTCCCAATTTGTATAATAACAGCCATCCCACTTCCACACTCATACCTTCTCCAGCCCCCCTTCTATGAACAGTGTCCCAAAAGTCTTAGTGTGGCCATAAGCTGTTAAAGCTTAAATAGCTTAAAAGTGCACTAAAGGGGCAGCTAGGTGGCGCAGTGGATAGAGCACCGGCCCTGGAGTCAGGAGGACCTGAGTTCAAAACCGACCTCAGGCACTTAACACTTACTAGCTGTGTGACTCTGGGCAAGTCACTTAATCCCAATTGCCTCACTTTTTAGAAAAAAGTACGCTAAAACTTTTGGGACACCACATTATTTAGTTTGGCAAAAATGATTGACCTGAACAGTGTTTAGGGGCACATTGTTTTTGTTTCTGGATTTAATTGTTTTTATCCCTATTAAGACATACTCAGTCATACATCTTTACAGACTATTACCCTTCTGTGAAATAATGTATATTGTATGGGGTGGGCTTTGAGAGCTTGGAGGATAATTGATGGTGGTATTTTTGTCTTTTTCAGGTTAGCATTGCCTGTCCTGAAAGAATGGAGCCAATCACAAAAGTTTCTCACATCCCACCTAGCCGGTGGTCTTTAGTCTGCAGTTTATGCAAGTTAAAGACAGGAGCTTGTATTCAGGTATGTGCAATATAAAGTAATGAGACTTTTTTTTTTTTGACAATTCCATTGAACATTTTAAAAACTTTATTTTTAATTTTTTTTGTTTTTTATATTTTTTATAGTAGGGATTTTTAAAGATGAGGGAGGGGGAAGCTAGGTGGCACAGTAGATAAAGCACTGGCCCTTGATTCAGAAGGACCCGAGTTCAAATCCAGCCCCAGATACATTACAATCACTACTTGTATGACCCTGGACAAGTCACTCAACCCTCATTGCCCGGCCAAAAAAAAAAAGATGAGGGAGACCTGGGCCTTCATGGGTACAGCAGGGAAGAAACCAGTGGATAGAGAGAGATTGAAGTCTAGAGAGAATGAGGAATGCGAGGGCATTATTTGAGAGAAGACCGAAGGGTCAACACCCATTTGTAAAACTCCTATGTGCCACATACTTTGCAAAGCAAAGCACTGAGGATACCAAAATCAAATGGGTCACAGTCTGTATGTAAGAAGCTTGCAGTCTAATGGGTGCAATAAGAAAATAGCTATAATACAAATTAAAAGTAGACAGGTCCCCACCAAAAAAAAAGTAGACAGGAGAATTAAAAGTAGCTATAAGGAAATAAGAGAAAATCACTTATAGCTGGGGGATTCAGGGAAGACTTCATGGAGGAGGGGGCACCTAAGCTAGACCTCAAAGTGCTACAAAGATCTCAACAGAAATGTTGGCTGAGACCATTGCGAATGTGGATAACACGAAGAAAGAAACCAAGGCTGGGTAGGACCAGGAAATGAGATCAAGAAATCTTGAGTAACCAAATTTGACTACAACATAGAATGTGTGACAAGGTATAATGTGAGTACTTTGATGAGGCTGGAAATGTGACTTTGAGTGCCAAGCTAAGGAATTTGTATTTTATTTTCTAAGTGGGAGGTGAGGTGGAGAAGGACATTGAAAGTGGCTTCTGGACCATGAGGAATCTTCATCATATACTCCAGGAGGAGAGTCTCTCCATTTGGGGGAAGCAGTTAGAAATGCCAGTAGTTCCTGTGACTTCTCAAAGGAAGAGCAGAGGTTTCTGGGAATCCTGCTCTTTCTACCAACTGAGGGACTCAGATGGAGCATTGTTCCCACTGGTTACCAGGAAACCCCAGTTCCAGTCATGACAAATTAGAAATGAGAGGTCTGGGTCCTCTAACTACATCATTGTCTTCTCAAATCTAGGTCAAATGGATGACCTATAGAGGTATCATCCTAACCTAAAATGCACCAGCCTCATTTTATGTGCTTCTATAATAGATATTTATAATAAGCACTGCCAAGTACAACTGTAGTTTAAAAGAAGAGAACCCATGAAATGGCTGTCAAATATAAACAAAAATATTTACTTTTCCTAAGTTTTGCACTCCTACAAAAATAAAACCGTAAAAGTAAATTTGGCAAGTGTAAACAATCTTAGTCATCCAGATGAAATCCAAATGCTTCATGAAGAAATCTTCCTTCCTAAAAGAGTAGAAAAAGACTCCTTTGGCTAAATGCCAAAAGCATGGCAAGCAATTTTCTGCCTTTTTGAACTTGGCAGGTTAGATATCCCCACCCAACTATGGAGGTTGGAAGGTCTAGCAAAATCTTGAAGGCTTTCTTTTTAGACTCGACAAAAACAAAAGCCTCAACTTATACCTGTGCCCTAATAAACACTCCTATCAAGATAAGACAAGAAAAGATCCATTTTCAGCAGTGTCATCAATCAGAGCCTTAATATATAATTTGATTCAATTCAACCAATGTTGTTTATTATATATGTATGACACTAATCCAGGTGCTAGCAATACAAAGATTAAAAAGAAAATAAAGCCTCCCTTCAGGGAACTTACAACATGTGGGAGAGCCGAGTAGGTGCAGTTGACTTGGCAAGTGCTCAATAAATGCTTGTTGACTGACTGACTGACTAACTGACTGACTGATTAACTGAAAGCATTTTCAAAGGGAAAAGAGTACCTACAACTAGAGAGGCCAGGGAAGAAGACCCTATAGGAGGTAACACTTGAGCTATGAAAGGAAGTTAGAGATTCTAAAGGGTGTGAGAAAAGATCACATTCCAGATAAAAGGGACTTGACTGTATGTTCAAAGATATAGCATTAGGAGATAACATATCATGGAGAAGAGCTAGCAAGCTAGTTTGCCAGCTGTGGAGAGTCCATGAAGGGGAAGGAAGGAGTCTTACTAAATAATACTGGAAAGGTAAGTGGAAGCCAAATTATGCTGGACCTTAATTAAATGTTAAGCCTGAGAATTGTGTATTTTATCTTGGAGACATTGTTGTTGTTATTGTTGTTGTTATCCCACTCTCTGTGACCCCCTGGACTATGGCATTCCCAGGCCCCCTCCGATCCTCCAGTATCTCTCAAAGTCTGTCCACATTCATGTTTGTTGTTTTCATGACACCATCTATCCATCTCATCCTCTGTGGTCCCCTTTTCCATTTGCCTTCGATCTTTCTCAACACCAGGGTCTTTTCCAGTGAGTCCCATGTTCTCATTATGTAGCCAAAATATTTAAGCTTCACCTTCAATATTTTACCTTCCAGTGAATAGTCTGAATCAATTTCTTTTAAGTATTAAGTTATCTCCTTGCTGCCCAAGGGACTCTCAAAAGCCTTCTCCAGCATCATAAGTTTTTAAATTTTGGGGGGGGGGTGAGGCAGTTGGGGTTAAGTGACTTGCCCAGGGTCACACAGCTACTAAGTGTCAAGTGTCTGAGGCCGGATTTGAACTCAGGATCTCCTGAATACAGGGCCAGCGCTCTATCCACTGTGCCACCTAGCTGCCCCACCCCATATAATTTTAAACAACACAATTCCAAGAAGTTTATTTTACTTTCATGACTGCGGTGATCTTTGAGCCCAAGAACATAAAATCGGATACTGTTTCCATTTCTTCTCCTTCTATTTGCCAGGAAATGATGGGATCAGTTGCCAAGATCTTAGGGTTTTGTTTTGGTTTTTTTTGGTTTTGGTTTTGTTTTTTGTTTTTTTTTAAGTGAGGCAATTGGGGTTAAGTGACTTGCCCAGGGTCACACAGCTAGTAAGTGTTAAGTGTCTGAGGCCGGATTTGAACTCAGGTACTCCTGACTCCAGGGCCGGTGCTCTATCCACTGCGCCACCTAGCTGCCCCGTGGTTTTGTTTTTTTTTTAACATTAAGTTTCAAGCCAGCTTTTATATTCTCCTCTTTCACCCAGTTATCAGGAGGCTTCTCAATTTTTCTTTACTTTCTTGGAGACAACAAGGAGCTATAAAAGACTTTTGAGTGGAGTGAGGTGGGATAACTTAGATCTGTGCTTTAAGAATGTCAATTTGGCAACTCTGTTGGGGATGAGGGAGAAGCCTGGAAGCAGGGAGATCCATTAATTAAATGGGAAATGGGAAATTATGAACCCATATAATTTACTGTAATTGTTAGGGAAAAGAGAAAAGGGGGCTGAAATCAGATCCTACTGAAAATGCAGAAAGAACAGTTCTAATTAGTATGTCTCAGAAAGCTTTACTAAAACTGTAGATATGGATAATTTTCCAACTTACTTTTGACTCCAGCAGCACATACTACATATAATGTAGATGTTGTTTTGATTTTGAATATTATACGAATTTGGGTGATGAATGAAGATACAATGTAAATATCAGGTTTACCCATTTATGCCATTTACTTCAGACCTGCTCAGCTTGAGAAAACTAGGTCAACTCCTTTTATCTAGTAAATATAATCATAATAAACTATTCTGAACTTTGAACAAAAACTATTTCTAATCTCCAGCCATAGGAATAAAATTACAAGTAAAATAAAAGACTTTAGTTGTTGACCTTCATTGTAATAAGATTCAACCTATGTCAGGGAATCCTGTAGCAAATTACAAAGTTAAAGGGAGGTTTTCCTTTTTTTTTTAAAGTGAGGCAATTGGGGTTAAGTGACTTGCCCAGGGTCACACAGCTAGTACATGTCAAGTGTCTGAGGCCAGATTTGAAATCAGGTTCTCCTGAATCCAGGGCCAGTGCTTTATCTACTGTGCCACCTAGCCGCCCCAAGGTTTTCCTTTTTTAAAAAAAGGTTATTTAAAATTTCTTCCTTTTTTGATAAAATCCTGATTTGATGCCAGTGGGGCTCAATTCCTGACAGATCCTACCAAGCTGGATTTTGGGACAGACTCTTCCTGTCATTCCTACTACCAGCCTTGTTCTGTGTGCAGACGTTTATCAGCACATTTGCTACAAATTAATGACCGGGGGGGGGGGGGGGCAGCTAGGTGGCACAGTGGATAGAGCGCTGGCCCTGTATTCAGGAGATCCTGAGTTCAAATCCGGCCTCAGACACTTGACACTTACTAGCTATGTGACCCTGGGCAAGTCACTTAACCCTCATTGCCCTGCAAAAAAACAAAAAGAAAATTAATGATTGGTGATTTTTAAAAATTTATAACATCTCTTGAAAATCATTTACTGAGTCACAGAACAATCGTAATCTGTGTCAGGGGAGGGATTACCTATGCTGATGAATCACAGATCATCCTAGTCACCAATGTTTGAACCTCAGATGTTTCCTTCTCTATCCAGCTACACATTCTTATCAGCCACCACATTTTCTACTCTCTGGCAGTATTTATCTGGACTACCACATTATCTTCTCTCTCACTGCAACCAATTTGGTTCTTGGTTGGACTATTGTTAACAACCTCCTGAGAAGTAGCATGGCAGAGTGGATAGACATCTTGTCTGAGAGTAAGGAAAGCCTGGGTTCAAGAGTTACCTCTGACACATACTATGACTAGCAAATAACCTCTTAGTGATCTCAGGTAATTCTTTAAAACTATTAAGTTGCACAGTGGTTACTAGAGTTTCATTATTAGGAGTTCCTTACACCAGTGAAAAATCACATGTCTAGACCCCCCCCCCCAAAAGGAGGGGGGGGGACCAGGAAAAAAAGAGCTTACCTTCAGTCAACCTGAGTTCTCCATTATATCCTCCATTCCACTGCCCAAGTAATCATTATATTCAGTTATGATCTTATCAGTCCTCTACTCAAATACCTTTAGTAGTTCTCTATTGACTATAAAGTTTAAATTTCTACTAAGGTCCTTTGCTAGTACTTAGAGATGATTCCCAGAAGAATCAGTGAGAAATTCAGTCAGTGCTAAAAGCAACAAAGTCTTTTCCTACATTTAAGAGAAAGCCATATAGCTTAACTGGCAACTCCCAAGGAAAACACAGAATGCAACAAGAGAAGAGTTCTAGAGCTGCTTACTAACTCCCTTTCCGTCTCCCCCACTTCTCTGTCTCTCTTTGTGTCTCTTGGTCTCTCTTGCTGTTTCTCTATCTCTCGGTCTCTCTCCCTCCTCTGTGTGTGCATGTCTCTCTGTCTGTCTGTCAGTCTGTCTCTGGAGCTACCACTGACACCTCCAGAGTGAGAAGAAGCAAGGTAGGAAAGTTGTGTGACCTTTAATATCTCCAGGGAGCCTCGGGCACATTGGTCTTCAGGTTATGGCAGAGGGAGAGTCCATGATGAACTTCCAAGAGGTTGCTCTTAGAACTTGGCATATTATTGTACCAAGTTCTCATTAGAACTTTGGGGTTGGGGCAGCTAGGTGGCGCAGTGGATAGAGCACTGGCCCTGGAGTCAGGAGGACCTGAGTTCAATTTTGACCTCAGACACTTAACACTTACTAGCTGTGTGACCTTGGGCAAGTCACTTAACCCCAATTGCCTCACCAAAACAAAAAAAAAAAACAAAAAAAAAACTTTGGGGTTAAGCTTTATTAAGTGTATAAAGGTAGCTCTGAGACCAAAGGAGCTGAGGCAAACTGATGGCCCAAGGCTATTATAGGGAGGAATAGGATTCATCTCATTCTGGACATTCTAATTGGTTTCCTGCATCTGAGGTCACAGACAAGGAGACATCAATTAGCTAGGTAGGGAGGCCCCAAGCATAGAAGCTTACAGATACTGGGATTTCCAGAGAAGAGGTAGGGCAGAGGGAAGGGGAACCAGACAGAAGAAAGGTATATGACTAAAACACAGACCATGGATTGGTTTATCCAGACAATCTAGCCTTAAGTCACTTGTTCAGTTTACCTCTTATCCCTTCACATTTCTTATGTCCTAGTCAATCTGGAACACTACCTACAATTCCTTTTTTCTCTTGTCTCTGATGCCTTTGCTCACATTATTCCCTATGCTTGGAATAGATTTCCCTTCCCACCTTCCCTCTTCATTTGTTGAAGTCTCTCTTCTTTGAAGCCCAGTTTCTTCATGTAACTTGATTTCCCCACTCTCTGTCCCTGAAAGTAAACTCTACTTCCTCAAATTTCTCCTAACATTTTGACTGGATCCTCCTTTGGCCCATTGCCTTGTATCATATTATTTGTAAACATGGTGTAAAACCTAGGTAAGCTCCTAAAGGATGCAGACAGTCATTTTTTCATCTTTGTAAAGCCCCTTGCACATGACTAGGTGCTTAATAAGTGTTGAGTTAAACATATAACTTGGTTAATTACAGAACAAATTTTAGCAACAATAGTCGCTGGAAGATTTCAAAGGAGGGTTTCATTGCTTCAGTCTGGGATGCTTGGGAAGGCTTTATGAAGGTAGTTAGATACATCTTACTGAGTGCTCCCATACTGGATAACAAGGCTTAGTTCCAGGTCTTTTTTCTATTTTGAGAAACATTTTTTTCCTTCTTTGAAGTGACAAGAATAGAAGTAAATTCCCTACATTAAATCCAGGGTACTTTTTAATCTAAAAATAATTTATAAGCATATGGCAGCTACTTTGCTATAAAAATACATGGGAAGTTATTTGCTCACTTGAAGTTTGAGAGGTAGTAGAATATAATGGAAAACTCATTGGATTTGAAAACAAGAGACCTGGTCTTTGAATCTTATCTGTGTGACCTTGGGTAAGTCACATCACTTCTCTGAGACTTGGTTCCTCCTTTGTAAACTGGAAGTAATAATATTGCTTGCAGTATCTGATACAAAGAATTGTTGTAAGGAAATAACTTTGTAAACCATAAAGTAATACATAAATTTCAACTGTTATTATTGTTGCTTTAAATTTTTAAAAAATAGTCAAATATTTCCTCCACAGCTAGCACATGTATAGTACTTTAAGATTTGCTTTACAAATATTGTCACATTTTATCTTCACAACAACCCTGGGAGGTAGTTGCTATTATTTCCATTTTACAGATGAAGAAACTGAGGCAGACAGAGGTTAAGTGACTTACCTGGGGTTTAACAACTTGTCATAATAATAATAATAATAATCAACACTTATATAGCACTTAATGTGTGCCAGACACTGTGCTAAGCACTTTACAGTACCTCATTTGTTCCTCACAACAACCCTGAGAACTAGGTGATATTATTTACCTCCATTTTATAGATGAGGAAACTGAGGCAGGCAGAGGTTAAATAATTCATCCAGGTTCACACAGCTAGTAAGTTTCTGAGGATGGATTTGAACTCAGGTCTTTATGATCTTTTCTGACATCCCCTAGTTTCCACTTCTCTCCTCACTATGAAAATTAGAATATTTTGTCAGTGACAAGAAGTTCTTGAAGAACAGGGTCCTTCCAACCACTTCAGTATGTAGGTATCTAGCTATTTATATTTTGACACTAGATTAATTTCTTTTTATTCTAGTTTCTTGAGGGACATATGCTTTATTCAAATACCTGTTCACTTAATTTTCTTTTGATTAATTCATATTTATGTCTGTACCTTCTAGAACTTTAAACTGAAAAGATCCTTTTTATTCCTTTTTCACAGCTAAAAAACCCTGTATAACTATCGAACACTTAAAGCCATTTTCTCCTTAGTCCTATGCTAAATAATATCTGTGTCTTTTTTTTAATGGGAGTCTGATGTCTTAGCCAAGAGGTAGCAGAATATGACCAACCAAGAAAGATTTTTGGACTCCATCCTCCTTATCTTAGAGGACTTGCCAAAAGTTTTGATAAATATCTACCATTCTACTGGGTCTTGAATTGGATAAGATTGCACACTTGCCCATGGAATCTCTAGCAATACTGCAGGGCTCATCCTTCTTACTTATTAGGAACAAAAAATAGTTATTTTAATAGGTATCCTCTTCCAAGAAGTATCCTTCTTAATCATAAACTAATTTTTGCTTTTTTCCCCTGAATTCTGCAAGTGATAGAAAATCTTCAACACTGTGTCCTAAAGGCTTATGTAGGGATAATGATAGGAAAATACTGAGCATAAATTCTTTCATCCTACAGAAAGAAGGAATTGGTAGAGTAGCTTAGTGAGAAAGGGAGAAAAAAAAATCTAATACTTTCTTGAAGGCTGTAAAGTTCTTTTAAGTCTTACATTCTATGTTATTTAATCTAGAGTGTGTTATTAATTACTGCATGGTCTAACAGGTCACAATGCAGGCTTTAATGAGATAGCATTAGGTTTTGTGTCAGGCTCACCTGACCCCTCAGCAGTGGGTGAGAGAGAAATCACTTATTGGGTGCTGACATCAATCCATGAAGGGTTCATTGCTAAGAGAATTGGGGTAACCCAATTCCAGAACCAGGAAAAAATCAGAGTAACTTAACACTTGCTTGCCCATATACACTTTGATCCAGCAATACCACTACTAGGTCTAAAACCCAAAGAAATCATAAAAAAGGGAAAAGGACCCACATCTACAAAAATATTTACATCCGTTCTTTTTGTGGTGGCAAAGAATTGGAAATTGAGGTGATGCCCATCAATTGGGGAATGGCTGAACAAATTGTGGTATATGAACGTAATGAAATATTATTGTGCTATAAGAAATGACGAGCAGGAAGATTTCGGAAAAACCTGGAAAGACTTACATGAACTGATTCAAAGTGAAGTGAGCAGAACCAAGAGAACATTATACACAATAACAGCAACATTGTGTGATGATCAACTGTGATAGACTTAGCTCTTCTCAGCAATACAATGATCCAAGACAATTCCAAAAGACTCATGATGGAAAATGCTATCCACATCCAGAGAAAGAACTGTGGAGTCTGAATGCAGATTGAAGCATACTATTTTTACATTTGTTGTTGGGTTTTTTTTTTTTTTGTTTATTTCTTCTTTCTTGTGGTTTTCCCCCTTTGTTCTTATTCTTTTCTCACAACATAACTAATGTGGAAATACGTTTAACATAATTGTAATGTATAACCTATATCAGATCACTTGCTGGTTTGGGGAGAGAAGGAGAAAAATTTGGAACTCAAAATCTTACAAAAATGAATGTTGAAAACTATCTTTACATGTAATTGGAAATAAAATAAAATAAAATACTATTTTAAAAACACTTGCTTGCCCATATGGTGACATATAAACCATGAGCTGCCAATTCATAAACTTTGTTCCAAACCATTAAATTGGGCATTTGGACCTAGTTCCAGTTTCCCTTTTGGCTTCCACTATCATTTTAACGCTTCCATCTGAAAAAAGTTTCCCTTCTGGAATTTGTGCTATAAGGGAATCTGTTTTAGCTCCCTGATCCAAGGCCAAGATCTGATATATCTGCTACCTCATTAGGGCAGAAAGAACAGAGATAGTAGGAATGGTTTCTTCTCCCCACCAACAGACTGAATTGAGAAAGGGACAACTTGCCTTATAGTCACTTTCTATAGGTTGATTTTTTACTAAGTGCTGTGGGAGTAGTCACTCACTCACATAAAAGTTCAGCTCACATATAAGAGATGAAGTTTTTGTGGGCAAGATCCCATTATACTTTTGTTTTTATCTAGCTCTGAGCCACAAAATATGTAATCACAAAGATTATGTATAAATATTCTTAGTACAGTTCTAATCATTTGCTTACAGATGTAAATTTGAATGTAGAATGAGTAGAATGTAAGATTTTTGAGGCTAAGGGGTTTTTTTGTTTCTGTTTTTGTATCTTGTCAGTAAGCGTCTATTTTTCTAATCAATTATCAATTTTGTTTTATTTCAAAGTTTTATAGATGCTTTTTATTTTATGTCACAATCATTTCCCAATATACACCCTTATTCACTGCTTTGAATCTTCCCTTGTAGCCGAGGAAAAAAAAGTTAAGCAAAACCAATAAGCAAAACAACTTCTTTTTAAATTTTGTAAATTTATTTTATTTTCAATGTATGGAATAAGACAAATGTTTCCATAACATAGTATATTTTTTTAAAAAATGATTGCACATGAAACTGTAAATCTCTTGTGCACAACTTGCTATTCCTTTTAAATATATAATAAAGTTATTGTGTAATTTTTTTCCCTTATTTTTCCCTCTTTCTACCTCCTTTCCCCCACTCTCTCCCCTGGCCCTAGAAATGGCTATCATTAGACACAAGTATGTGTATGTATGTATGTATGTATGTAAGTACTTCTGTTTATTCTTTCTCTGGGTGCAGATAGCATCTTCCTTCATATGTCCTTTGTAGTTAAGGGCTGGGGAGACAACATGAAAATACTATGTACAAGAAGAGTTCCAGGGAACTCATGATAGAAGAGGATCTCCAAATCCAAGAAAAAAAAAGAAAGAAAGAACTGTGGAGTATAGATGCTGATTGAACCATATTATTTCTTTTGTTTTGGTTGCTGTTGGTTTTTTTTTTTTCTTTCTATTTTGAGGTTTTGCATCACTGCTCTGATTCTTTCTCTTGTAACAGGATTAATGCAGAAATAGGATTAATGTTATTATGTGTATATATCTATATATATATATCTATATGTATATGTATAGAGATATATAGATATAACCTATATCAGATTACCTGCTGTCTAGGGGAGGGGGGAGGGAGGGGAGGGAGGGAGAAAAATCTGAAATTGTAAAACATGTATAAACAAAAGTTGAGAACTATCTTTACATGTAACGGAAAAAATAAAATACCTCATACATTAAAAAAAAAATAAATAAAATACTATGTACAAACAAAATATATACAAGATAAAAATGGAGATAATCAATAGAGAGAAAGCATTAGGGGGATTGAGAAAGACTTCCTGTAGAAGATGAGATTTTAACTGGAACTTGAAGGAAACCAGAGGCCAATAGATGAAAATGAGGAGGGAGAGAATTCCGGGCATGAGGAATAGCCAATGAAAATGCCCTGAGTGGAGAGTGTCTTGTGTTTAAAACAGCAAGGAGACCAGTGTCACTATACCACAGTATACATGGGAATGAATAAGGTGTACGTACACCTTATAAGGGTACAAGGTTATGAAGGGCTTTGAATGCCAGAGGAGTTTATATTTGATCCTAGGATAGGGAGCCAGCACCTTGCACCTCAGAGGCCTGAAAAAAAATGCTTGTTGAATGAATCTTTTATGTAACTAAGGCTGCAGTGTTTACCATTATGTCTCCTTTATCAGGAAGCAGCATAGTAGTACAATGGAATGAGCATTGGTTTGGGAGGTAGAAGAAATCAGTATCTGGTTTAGAGGAATTTAGTATCTTGTTTCAGATCCAAGCTCTTTACTACCCCATGTGACCTTGGGCAAGTCATGCAACCTCTCTAGTCCTCATCTGTAAAATAAGGGCAGATTAACTAGCCTCTAAGGTCTCTCCCAGCTCTAAATACATGATTCTATAAGAGACTGGAGAGTGATTTTGCATGTGTAGTATGCAGAAGTTCAGCTTAGTACTGCTCTTTAGAGCTCAGCTATCAGTGGAATCGAGGGCAGCTAGGTGGTGCAGTGGATAGATGGAACCCAATTCAACAAAGTTACATGGTTCTAGGAATAGAGTGCAGGACCTGGAGTCAGGAAGACTCATCTTCCTGAGTTCAAATCCAGCCTCAGACACTTCCTAGCTGTTTGACTCTGGGAAAGTCATTTAACCCTGTTTGCCTCATTTTCCTCATCTGTAAAGTGAGCTGGAGAAGGAAATAGTAAACCACTCCAGTATTTTTTGCCAAGAGAACCCCAAATGGGGCCACAAAGAGTTAGGCACTACTGAAAATGACTCAACGACAGCAGCAGTAGAATTGGTTTAGTTAAGCTTCTCTACTTGGAAATGTTTGGAGTATTGTGTCCAGGTTATTCAGTGCTTAATTTTTGATTTCTGAACTCCTACTAGTTACTAAGAAGAAAGAGCAAGGGACCCAAACTGTAACCATAAAATCTATTAGTGTCCAAGGTCCTGTACCTTGTTGACCTTTGATAGCCTTTAAGTTATGAAAATTCTAGTGTAAAAGTAAGGGGAAAAACTATATATACAATATTTCAGAATGAGAAGCAGATCTGTTCGTTTTAACTCTGACTCTCCTATCATATTTTCTCAAAATAATTACTTACTTGTTTCTTCTACTCTCTCCCCCCCCACAAAAAAATAAGTCATGAAAATACACATTACCTTCCTGAAATAAAAACAATAACACTGTTGCTCATAACAAATAATAATAATCTTAGACATTGTAAAGTCATTTTAAAATTATTCACTTTAAACTGATACCTTTGAAATGATACAGTGGAAAGAGCATTGAATATGAAGTCATGGGACCTGGGTTAAAACCCTTGCTGCCACATCCTACCTATGTGACCTTGGGGAAGTCTCCTGGCCTTCAGTTTCCTTATCTGTAGCTTGAGGGGGGTTCAGCCTAGATGACCTCTGAGGTTCCTTTTAGACCTCAATCTATGATTCTATGATCCTGTGCTTTTAGAGAACAATGAACCAATTTCTGGCACATTTTAGTTATGTTTGTGTTGCAACAATAACACTGGGCAAGGAGTCAGATGCTCTGAGTTGGAGGAGCCAGCTACTTAATAGTCATATGATTTCAGACAGATCACAATCTCTCTGAGACTCAGTTTCCTTTTCTGTAAAGTGGCACATACCCATCTCGGATAGATAATAAATATTTTTAAACCACCAAATATAAAATAAGCTATTATTATTAATTATCGTTTCAAACCTTTTAGAGACATAATCTGCTTTGGTGATCCCATTGGGATTGGTATTTTGTTTCCTCGAGAGATTGGTTTGATTATTTCCCTAGATGCTGTTAAAACTTATGTATGGGGGGCAGCTAGGTGGCGCAGTAGATAGAGCACTGGCCCTGGATTCAGGAGGACCTGAGTTCAAAGCCAGCCTCAGACACTTGACACTTACTAGCTGTGTGACCCTGGGCAAGTCACTTAACCCTCATTGCCCCGACAAATATAAAAACAAAAACAAACAAAAAACTTGTGTATGGATGCATGGTTTTAGAACAGCTTTGTGTGAATAGAATCTCTTGTTTCTTGGACGCCTTTAGGTTTGGTTTGGTTTAGTACTTTGGGCACTTGTGTATTTTCTCTTCCCCCAACTGATGCTGAGTTTTATCTTGTTTTCTTCCCACAGTGCTCTGTAAAAAGCTGTATCACAGCATTTCATGTTACCTGTGCATTTGAGCATAGCCTCGAGATGAAGACTATCCTGGATGATGGGGATGAAGTCAAATTCAAGTCGTACTGCCTCAAGCACAGCAAAAACAAGCAGAGCTCTTTGAATGATACAAGTGATCATTCCCAAAGTACCGGTGATCAGAACCAGATTGACAGTGAGAAAACCAGTCTTCGGGCCCAGAAATTAAGAGAGCTAGAAGAGGAATTCTATTCCCTGGTAAAAGTAGAGGATGTTGCTGCAGAGCTTGGCCTCCCAAAGCTTGCTGTGGACTTTATCTACAATTACTGGAAATTAAAACGAAAAAGTAATTTTAATAAGCCATTATTTCCTCCTAAGGAGGATGAAGAAAATGGCCTAGTGCAGCCAAAAGAAGATAGCATTCACACCCGCATGAGAATGTTTATGCACTTGAGACAGGATCTGGAGAGGGTAAGTTAGAAGTCTAGCAGGAAGTTGTGCATCCAACTCAATAGAAAATAAGCCTCTTCTGGTTAAGATTGTTTATAATATTGACTTTTTTGTTGTTGCATTATTATAACCTTATTTTCCTGAAACTGCAGAAAGTTGCCTATCAGTATTGGAGTTTGGGCAAATAGTGAAAAATTCATGGGGGCAGCTAGGTGGTACAGTAGATAAGGCACCAGCCATGGATTCAGGAGTACCTGAGTTCAAATCCAGCCTCAGACACTTGATACTTACTAGCTGTGTGACCCTGGGCAAGTCACTCAACTTTCATTGCCCCGAAAACAACAACAACAATAACAAAATTCATAGTTGAGTAATAACAACCATTATCATTATCATTGGAGTTGTCATTTATATAATGTTTTATGGTTCACTAATTGCTTTACAAATATTATCTATTAATGATGATGTAGTTATAAAATATTATGATCATATAATGATACAATATTCTATCACACATATCTACTAATGTTATATAATATGTGATTAATATGATATGATATAATAATGATGTTTAAAAATAACTAATTTATATAGTGCCACTTTACAAATATTATTTTATTATCCTCATTTTTTACAGATCAGGAAATAGAGGCAGGCAGAGGCTAAATATCTTGCCCAGGTTCACACAGCTAGTAAGCATCTGAGGCTGGATTTGAACTCACATCTTCTTGACTTTATGTTCAGCACTCTATCTGCTGTACTCCATAACTTCCTAAACACATGATAGCTATGTTTATGTCAAACTTGTAGGCATATTCTCTATTACGTTCCTTTGCTGTTATAGCTAAGATCAGCTGAAAAGATCATGTAAGATGTGCCAAAACTTACCACACTAAGTAAGACTCTTGGAACACCCTGAATTATCTAGCTTTTTTTTTTCTTCCCCCTGCTGATGGTTTTTCAACCTTTGACACCAAGATTTCAGGTTGGGATTGAGGGCTGAGCTGTTCTTTTTTTTTTTTTTTGGTTTGGTTTTATTTTATTTTTTAACTAGGAAGGAAGAACTCCCAACAACTGCATTTAGAATCAACAAATCAAGAATTCTTTAAGTAGCTACTAGGTGCAGGGCCCTGAACTATGTACCAAGATAACACACTTTGAAGATTCTTCATGTAATCTAGCCTTTTTACCTAAACTTGTGAAATTTTCTCATGTCCAATCAGCTAAACACCTGCTCATTTAGCCAAAGCACCCTTTTATGCCAATAGTTGATTCAACTTAGTAAATTACTTTTCTAATAAGCGGTTTTTGATTTGGGGAAATGACATAACTTACTGATGCCACTAGAACTTGAAAATTAAATTCTGAGATCGTTTTGCCTCACTTGTTGTCAAGTTTTTCCTTACCCACTACTCAGTAAAGGTAAAAATTATCATGACCAAATAATTTAGGGGGGTGAAGGAGATTAAATGTGTGAAGTTATAAAAGGGGGATGGGGGGGCTGCTAGGTGGCACAGGGGATAGAGCACCAGCCTTGGATTCAGGAGAATCTGAGTCCAAATCTGGCCTGACACTTAACACTTACTAGCTGTGTGACTCTGGGCAAGTCACTTAAACCCCAATTGCCTCAACAAAACAAAAACAAAAAATGGGAATGGGAACAGACTTAACAATGTGCTTATCTGATCAATATCTAGTAATTCCTTATAAGACTGTTGATTTAGCACAGAATATAATAACAAAAAGTAACCCTAGGGGAATATATACTGCTCATAACTAATTTGATAGTTTATCTTAGACCTTTGAGAAGCACAGCTATAAAATATTTAATGCAATCCTCCCAAGTGCCTTACTCCTTGGTAGCTAATTAGAACATCCATGGGAATTTTTTTTAAAGCCTCCCCGTCAATTTAAAATTTTAAATTAATCTCTTGAAAACACGAACAGCTTTCACCCTTACCTCCTTCTGGAAATTGTCTACCTTTGCTCTGCCCCCCCACCAAAGAAGGGTAGGATTGGTAATTGCTAAATCTGCCTTATGCTAGGGAAGAAGGTACACTGAATTATGGGTTCCCATAGGATCAGGAAGGAAAAACTTGAGCATAGGCCAATTACCAGCTGCTTTACCAGCTGAAGAGAAACAGCCTAGACCTTCTTGCCAAGTACTGTAAGCTACAGCTTAACATATTCTTGGTCCTGTTTCATCCTGACATAGCTATATCTTTGTGAAAAAAAATTAAATTGGGTCCCAACTACAATAATAATTTATTAGGTATGAGAAGTTATGCCTGAGAGAAGTCAGCAAAACACTGGTTTCCATATTTCCAAAACTTGTCTCTGGCCCTGAATCTACCTAATCTACCCTAATCCCCCAAACCTGTGGGATCCTCCTCTGCCCACTCAGGAAGCTGTGGTAGGGTCGGGGCCACTCAGTGCTTAACCAGCTGTGATTTTTTTCAGTCCATTAATGATCACAACTTGTTAAATTACATTTATGAAAAAAAAGATGCTAGATAATTTCTTTAAAGTCCTAAAAGTTACTGTAGGTCTCAAGAGTCAGACTTGTTCCATGAAAGTTTTTTGGAGGAGTTCAGCTTTCATGATGAATATAATTTGTGTTATGACTGATGCTGACTGAGATCACAGTAGGAAAAACCTTTATCCCATCTTTCCAACAGTCTTTTTATACAACTCTTCCCTCCCACTAATCCAACAATTATTTTCACTCAGTCTGATCCAAATTGAGCTAAATTTTATTTTAAAAGTTTTAAAAGGAACATAACAATTTTAAGCCCTTTGTATTAATTATATCTTCCATGGACATTTTTACATGTTTCAGTGTGTGTATATACACAGACAAAAACATATGTGTACACAAGAATGATACTGAAGTGCTTATACTTGAGTTCTGATCCAAGTTAGCATCATAGTGTATATACATAGGGTGTGCTAGTAAATGTTTAACAACTGACTCAAGGTAGGAGAATGTATACAAAACACTTTTGCTTGTTAATTTTTTTTGTGGGGCAAAGAGGGTTAAGTGACTTGCCCAGGGTCACACAGCTAGTAAGTGTCAAGTATCTGAGGCTGTATTTGAACTCAGGTCCTCCTGAATCCAGGGCCAGTGCTTTATTCACTGCACCATCTAGCTGCTCACAAAATACACTTTTAAGCTTAATCTGCATTATGAACATTTTCTCCATTACTTTCTTAAGGCTAGACAATCACTAAAACAAATCAAGCCCTGATTTGTGGCCTTTGCTGATTTTTGAGGTGTTAATGCAAACCCTGAAAATTTAACAATCAGCTCTTGCAAGCTGATTTGAGCTAGCTCCAGCATCCCTCTGGGTGTTGTTGACCCTAGGTCTCAAAAGTTGCATCAATGGAGTACAAGTTTACTAGATCCTTCCAAGGTGGAAAAATTTTGAGAAAGTTGGGCACCAGGTAATGTTTTCAGACCCAGAAATTCATACCTACTAAGGCTTTTTGGCTATTACAACAAATGAGTGAATGAATGGATGAAAAATATTTATGAAGTGCTGACTTGCTGCTAAAGCACTTGGGATGCAAATAGAAAAAGTCAGACAATCTCTGCTCTCCAGGAACTCCTAATTGGGGAAACAAGACATTAAAAATTAAGTTTTGCTTGCTATCAGGTAGCTCTCTGTCAATAAAAGGGAATTACTTTGAAGAATATACTAAATTGAATAAAAGTTCAGAGTAGGGAGATTTTGATTGATTTCATGTATGAAATTCCTAATGTCTTGTCGTGTTATTTACATATGATCCTATAATGTGTATTTTATTAGCTGGTTCTTATGTCCACCCCCACCTCCCATTACATTTGTTGTAATCCCAGATGCTAGATCTGCTTTACATAAATTAAATCTCTGCCTGTTGGGGGGCAATTGGGCTTCTAGGTCAGAAACCTCTGCTACATGGTCAGCAGGAGAGAGAAGCTGAAACTGTCCCATAGCAAAGTTCACGAACAGATCTTCAATTTTCAAGTCCAGCTTGCTAACCAGGAAATTGCTACAGGTAACCACTGACTGGTATTGTGATTGGGTCAGACATATAGGGAAACTCCCCTTAGCCATGATGATCAGCTCATATTCTGCATATGAAAGTCTTAGAAAGTTTCCTGGGACATGAAGATGACGAGAGTCAACCAGATAACTTGCCAGAGGAATTTACTAGCATGTAGCAGAGCTTGGGGTGTGTGGGGTGAAGAGGCAGAATCAGCGGTAGTAGTAACATTTCTGGTGGTAGAGTCTGATTACTGGTGATAACAATACTTATCCTGCAAACCTCAGAGTGAGAATCAAGTGAGTATTGTGAGAAATACACTTTCATATACAAATAGAATTGTTTGTTGATATTATTCTGTACTTCACAATACTCAGAATAGCTATGTAGAGAAAGCAAAGTTTCAAGTTACAAGGAATAACTGGGGCATGAATTGCCTGATGCAGCCAAGAATGAAACCTGTCACCTGTGACCAAAAGGCATAATGACTGCTGTCTGTCTAATCTGCCTTTTCAGAATATTCATGTTTAGTCCGGAAGTGGTAACTCTAGGATAGATAATAGCATCAAATTCACAAAACCAGGATAGCTAACACTAAGTAAAAATAGTTCTCCCTCTAGAATAATGGAAATATTCCCAGCATTTTGGTTTTGGTTTGACCTTATGGGAGATTTGTCTTAATCATCTAATATCATGGAGTATTTATAGTAGCCTCCAGTAGGGCAGGAAAAGAAGTAGATGACTCAAGGTCTCAAAGGTTGTGTCACTAGGTTCTTCCAAGCCAGAAAACTTGAGTTTAGACAGGAGATGGCGTACAAGTCTGTCATCCAAGAAACAGCTTAATTAAGAGAGGGTCGTTGCCAGAAGGTTGGGCACCAGGTGATAAATGTTTTCAGATCCATAAACTCATAGCTACTAAGGCTTTGTGGCTATTTCAGTGAATGAATGAATGAATGGATGAAAAGGCATCTATCTATTAAGTGCTAATGCACTGGGAATGCAAATAGAAAAAGTCAAACAACCCCTGCTCTCCAGGAGCTTACACTCCTAGTGGGGAAGGCTAGACATTAAAAATTAACTTCTTCTTGCTACCGGATAGATTTCTGTAAATGAGAGGGAATTACCTTAAAGAACTGAAGTGGAATGATATACTAAAGTGAATAAAAGGTCAGGGAAGGGAAATGTCTGGATCATTTCTGATGATTCATGTATGAAATTCCTAATGTCTTTTTGTAGGAGTCTCTATCCTAAAAATGTTTTACTTGCTTTACTTTTCAAAATAGGATAGAAAGGGAAATATGGAAGGAAGGAGAGATGGGGAAAGAGAGCTCTGTGTGTGTGTGTGTGTGTGTGTGTGTGTGTGTGTTGTGTACAGTTACTGAGAATCAAAAGTTGAGGGTCATATAGGTAATCAGTGGTGCTTCTACAAGCAGATTTCAGCCTGTTGATGTTTGATCCATTGAAGCCATTTCTTCTGAAGATGTGTCCTTTTTTAAAAAATGGTGTTATTTAATACTTGGATAGATGCACTTGCTCTGGATAGAGGAAAATATGAATCATTAATGTAAATTGACTATTAAAATTAATCATTTTCTTTTACCTTAGGACATCCTCTGACAAGTGCACTAGAAAACACATTGTTTTACCCACCTCCAAGAATAACCTTAAAGTTAAAAATGCCTAAATCAGCACTGGGAGATTGCAAAAACAACTCAATGAAAGCCAATAACAGACCTCTCTCACCTGATGAAAATAGCAACTCAGTCCCAAATTACAACAAAAAAAGTATGCAGATACCCCAGGAGACTTTTGAAATGAGAATGAAATCCTATTCCAGGTATTCTCATGACAGCAGGAGTAATGGGCTGCTAGCCAGTCTCAGCCATTCTAGAAATGAAGCAAAAGATTCTGTTCTGTCTCAGCCTTCTGAGTTCCATCGTGGGCAATCTCTTGGTAAGCCTTTGGCCCTTCAAGCTGCACTGCATGGACAGTCTTCCATTGGAAATGGGAAGATACAACAGAACTCTAGGTTTGCAAAGTCTAATGGCTTGATGGGCAACAGCAGATCAATGGATGTCACACAGAGAGACAATTCTAGTCAGACTCCCTATGAACAAGAGCCTGTACTTCCCACTCATTTGTCTAGTCAGAGCAGCTTTAGAAAATCTTCCATTGAACATTTCAGTAGGTCCTTTAAAGAGGCAACCAATAGTTTAGTGAGGACCACAGAAGACCTCAGATGCTGTGAAAAGTCAACCAGAAGACTGAACCCCAAGGAGCGTTTGTGGAGTAAGCAGACTCTTGAGTATCAGGCAGGAGGAGCACCGTATCAGGAAAATGAATCAGGGTATTGCCCGGATTTGGAACTTAGTGACTCTGAAGCGGAAAGTGATGAGAACAAAGAACAAGTCAGGATAAGAAGAAACAGCACAGACAGGGAGAGTCCTTCCAAGGATTTTGGAAGAGATTGTCGCAGCAGAAATAAAACAAGTATGGTTTCCCACAGTTCAGTGCAAAGGTGATTAGAAACTTGAAGGGGTAACTCAACATGTATATCATCCCAGTGAATTGGTGCAAACCTAGACACCAAAGGATTCTAGAATATAATGCCTATGCTAGGAGGAAACGCAATGAAAAGGGTGAAGTAATTGTTCAACAGTGAATTGGTCAGCAGTTTTAAAAAAGACTTAAAAACCCAGCTTCTGCAAGGGCATACAGGAGTCAGCAGATGTTTAATTGTTTTTAGTTTTGTTATAAGGAATGTATGTATGTATGTGTGTATGTGATATATGTGTGTGCATGCATGAGAGAGAACAAGGAATAACTGAGCACATAGTAGGTGCTCAAAAATACTTTTGGTTGATTTTTAACTTCAGGAACCTATTTCCATTATGCTGGGTTCTCAGTAAGACTTATTGTTAGCAATAAGTAATTGAAGTGCCAGGTTGCCACTGGTAACCATAGGAATTAAAAGCCCTTGCTTCATGAAGGGGTTGTGAGAGGGTATGTTTTGCAGACACTACAACTACATTCCTATTCCTGCCGCAGTACCTAACTACTAGACTGAGGTCCCGCTCTGTCGTCAGTTTCTAATTCTGTGGAAATCTGTCAACTGTCTTCAGAGCAGAGACCAAGAGACCAACAGTATGGATGCTGCCAAACTCACTGACCTCTAAATAAGCCCCTTTCTCTACCCCCTCGCAAAAAGGTTGTGTTTCTCTTCAGAGTACCTTGCTTTATTCTGTAAATATCACCCCTCTAGGATTTTAATTTTTGGTGCCTGTATATAGGATTGCTTGTTTGGGGAATGCACTTGTAAATATGTTACCCAGCTAACAAGTACAAATGGCTAATTTGTGGATAGTGTTTACAAAAGTAGAGGTACTACTTTAAAGGAAAATGCTCTGATGTTTAAATTGAGGCAATCATGGAGGAGGACGCCAGGGCCCTCCCTCAAATGAGACCTTCTCTCCCTCGGGGCTATTTATACCTGGTATTTAAAAATAATAATAATAATAAGCTTGACTAAATTCATTTTGTCTGATGGTTTTGTATGTTTGCTTTTATTTTGAAGCACATTTTTATTGCCAAACAGAATTTGCAGGCATATGTTGAACACATATGGGCATAATAAGCTGCTTATCAAACTCGGATTGGAAGCAATATCCCAAACTAAAAGCCCTTGGTTTTCTTTTGAGAAGTAGCAGGCTTCCTGGTCCCAAACTCTTCCACCTCACACTTTTTATTGCTGGGGACAATCACTGCATTTGTCCCTTCTCCAACAGGAGAAATGTTGTATACCTAATTTAAAAGGCGCTATAGCTGACAAGAAATGCCAACTCTGGTTTTTTTCAGAGCCTTAATTTCATATTCTCTTGCTTCTAGTTTGGGAAAGCACAATAGGAATGATCAATAAATATGTTTTCAAGGGCCATGTTTTCATTTTTAAGGGCAAATTGAAAATTTCATTTTAAATTTTATTTCAATTATTTTGGTGGTGGAAGTTCAGGGCCAGTTCTCTTGGGAAATGAGGTATATTTGGCAGCTTTGCTTCTTCCCTCTGTTTGACTTTGCATCCTTACAATTGTTTCTTTACAGGTATATTTTTAAATTATCATTTTATATATATGTATATATATATTTCTGTACTTTGCCTTTCCAGAATTCCATCTTCAAAATACTTCCTGCATGTGGGTATATGTGCCCATGTGTAAATATGCAGTAGAGCATTTTTAAGTTTTGTATATTTTATTTTCATGGAAAATGCTTTGTGTTCTTAAGCCATGTGTCATTCAGAATGAATAAGTTAATTTCCCCCTTATTTGTACTCTAAGTATCCTGAGGTTTTCTTTGAGTTTTTCTTAGTTATTTATTAGTATAATACCATAATGGTAGCACTGCCTTGAGAAAACTTTAAGAGGTCAGCCAAGCAGCCAAGTTGTTTCATGCCTTTCAGATATATGAGTATGTAAGAGAAAACAACAACAACAACTAACACAGAAATGGTGCTTCAGCCAAATTCCAGATATTTTACCATTTTGGGGATGGTGACTAAAGTATTTCCAGTCAGGGAAATAGTTTTGATATTTTTTACAGGATTTTACTAGGTAAATGAAGGAACCTTTGGTTGTATAGCTCTCAAGTGTTGTCCCCAAAGTGTATTTGCTAGTTTTTACTGTATGTGTTTGGTGGTTAATTGTTGTTTAAAGTATTACCTCTTAACCTTATTTGTTAATTTTTTTGTTTGCATTTTGTTTTTTATATATATGTATATATATACATATATACACGTATATATATTCAATTTTCCAAGATAAACTCGATCTTTTTCAAATGTCCCCTTTTTACAAATACTTTTTCATTAAATTATGAAACTGATAACAGACTTTCTTTGATGGTGGTTTATTCACAATTTTGTCTTTTCGAATTACGTGATTATTTAACGAGAAATGCACTAGACATTGGCATTGTGTTGTACTTTCTTTTTCCTTTCAAAAATATTTTGTTTCTTGAAAACAAACCCCTAAAATGTAGGTTTGAGTATTTTTAAAAGAGGAGATACAGAATATAATGAATCAAGAAAAAGGATTCCCAGAAACTGAGCCAACAACAGAGAATATTCTGACGACTCCCCACAGTTCTGACAAAAGAGCCAGCCTTAGGAATTCTCAGGTTATTTCAGTTGTACAGTGCTTGATGTGAGTGACAGGCCATTTCTAAAGCAACAAGGATGCTACAAGCACTAAAGAGCATCATTTTTGCAAAAATAATCATTGCCTGTGCATGACGGATCTTTTCAAAAATCATATGACTATTCAGTAATAATAATGTAGAGGTTATAATATAGCTTGGGGTATCTTGGGCGCATTTCTAAAAGATTGTTTTCATTGTAAAGATCAAGAAATTGTTTGGCTTAATAAGATCACAAGAAAAAATCATTTGCAGGGTTAGATGCACAGGGTAAGATTCTTAATACATGTTAGCTACAAATGCCTCCAGTTATCTATTGCATCAAGTCACTGACCATCAGGAACTATTATTTTATTATAATATTTGTGTGCATATGTACATTTTTATGTGTGTGTGTGTGTGTATATATATATATATATATATATATATATATATATATATATATATATATATGGATGTGTATAGGTATACACTACCTAGCTATGGTCGCTAATTAATTGGTCCCATGAAAATGCAGTAGGCCAAAATAATATGGTGGTTAATTTTTTTTAAATGGAACCCAATTCAACAAATACTTAGTTTTGGGTGGTGCAATGAATAAAGTACAGGGGCTGGAGTCAGGAAGACTCTTCTTCCTGAGTTCAAATCCAGCCTCAGACACTTACTAGCCATAAGATCCTGGGCAAGTCACTTAACCCTGTTTACCTCAGTTTCCTCATCTGTAAAATAAGCTGGAAAAGGAAATGGCAAACCACCCCAGTATCTTTGCCAAGAAAACCCTAAACTGGGTCATAAAGAGTCAGACACAGCTGAAAATGACTCAACAACAACAACTATTACGAGCAAAGCCCTCAATTAGGCCCTGGGAACTATGAATATGGATAAGACATAGTCCCTGTTCTCAAGGAGCTTGCAATAGACTAAATATACACATAACCATAAGGGGGAGAGTATGAGTAAAAGAGAGAAATCTGAACAAAACATTACGAGAAAAGAGGCGGAAAGAAAGCAAGATCACATTCCCTGAGTTAGAGAAACTTTCCTGGAGCTGGCTTCTGAGTTTGGACTTGAAGGATGGTAAGATAGAATTGGAGAGGGAGAATTGAAAGAGGCCATTCCAGGTTTAGGAACAGCATGGAAAGGCATAGTGACAGAAGAGGGTAAAATGATAAGGGTGAACAAGGAAGGATCCAGTTTGGCTGGAACTTAGAATATGCAAAGAAAAGCAAAATGAAATGAGGCTAGAAGGTAGGTTAGTGCTATAGTATGAAAAAGCTTAAGGAAAAACTATCATTGGGGGCAGCTAGATGGTGCAGTGGATAGGGCACCAGTCCTGGATTTGGGAGGACCTGAGTTCAAATCCAGTCTCAGACACTTGACACTTAAAAGCTGTGTGACCCTGAGCAAGTCACTTAACCCTCATTGCCCCAACAAAAACAAAAAACTATCATAGCTAGCCTGCATGGCGGAAGACCCTTGTAGAGATTGCTCCTAGCCCCAGAGTAAAAAATGTATACTTTATTTGGAAATTTAATGGAGAGCCAATGATAGTTTTGAGCAGAGGAGTCACACATTTAGATAAGCCTTCTCTGGCAGCAGTTTGAATGAGTTTCATAAGAATGATAGTAGTTAGCACTTAGTGCTTCATGGTTTGCAAAGCACTCTAAAAATAGTATCCTCACAACAACCCCAAGAGGTAGGAACTATTATTATCCCCATTTTACAAATAAAGGAAACTGAGGCAAACAAGTGACTTTCCCAGGGTCACACAGCTAGCTGGTAAGCATCTGAAGCTAATTTGAACTCAGTTGTTCTGGTGCTGTATCCACTGAGCCACCCAGCTGCCTCTTTAATGAAGTTATAAATAGGACAACAAACAAACTGATCAGGGGAGTTAACATGGCTGGGAATCTAGTGTTATTGCAGTTATATCACTGACCCCCTGGTGTAGATCTGGAGCCAAAGAACAGGAATAACAATGGTCATTTTTGCTAATAGTATGTTAAGGAAAGAAGAGGTTGCAGTCTGTGCTTCTAAGGGCACACACCAAGAAAATCACCGACCTTTCAAAATGAAGTATTAATCAGTATTTCAGAATCATAGGGCAACATTTTGCAAGTTATGCATATAGATAGAGATATGGCAGGAGAAAAGGACTGATCTTTTCATTTAAAAAATAAGCATAGGGCGGCTAGGTGGTCCAGTGGATAAAGCATCAGCCCTGTATTCAGGAAGACCTAAGTTCAAATGTGGCCTCAGACACTTGACATTTACTAGCTGTATAATCCTGGGCAAGTCATTTAACCCTCGTTGCCCCACAAAAAAATTAAAATAAAATAAAAAATAAACATTCTTTATGTTGAAGAAACTTGTAAATGAAAGGTTAAATACCTCTGGGCTTTTTGTTGTCTTGAAAATTACAGTCATACTAGGCTATCTATGTTTATATATATGTACATGTATGTGCATGTATATATTCACACATACATACACATATATATAATGTTTTATAAATATAATAAAATTCCCAAACGAGTGCTAGACCTAGCTTCTGAAAAAAATGTCTATGCCAGTTAGAGCTAAAATATTCCATAGTTGAGAATTTTTCCAAAAAAAAGTTCTCACCTAAAAACATTTTCTTACACCAAGCCCAATTGCCCAATTCTGATTTCTAGGAGTAAACACAAGGAAGCTTAACCAAACAAGTAAACCTATGAGTGATGAGCGCTGATCCAGGGCAAATACTCTGCCTCTACTAAAAGACTTTCAATTTAATAAACCTTCTCTAATCTTCAGGTCATCTGTTCAGAGACAAAGCTCAGGAACCATTAAGTTATTTAACGAGTTGAAATATAAAGTTTGGGGCATTTTTTTTCCTTTGTCCTCCATGATTATAGGAGAAAAGAGGCTCATTTATAAATTAGTCCATTTATTACTTGAAAAGTTTAACAAATCATTTGATCTGAATAGGAGAACAAAAAAAGGTCACCTCATAATACTTCCTCAAGGTTTTGGGTTGGGTTTTTTTTTTTTCCAGTGATTTGAGGTCTTGCTTTCTCGTCTCTAGAGTTATTCTCTGCTATCTCTCTGCCCACTTGTAGGGAGCTTAGAATGCTCATTATGTCATTTCCACCAGCTATCAGAGCTCCATCATCCAACTTTGTTGTAAGGGTACATTTGGTGTGTATTTGAATAAAAGTCTCAATAATAGGTCATATTTATACAATGGCCATCCATGTAAGATATGTAATATGCTATTACCCTCATTTTGTAAAAATCAAAACTGACTCAAGTCAAATGATTTTCTCATGTTTGTATAGCTAGAATGAGTTGGAGCTTGAACACCCAAGTTTCTTTCCCACTTCCCTCCAAAACAAGATGAAATTTAAAAAATCCAAATGTCTCCAAAGTCATTTTTACTAGATTTGAAATTTGGGGATTTTCTATCTCATTTACACCAAAATGAACTCTAGGTGGCATGCTATAAATCACTATGGTAAGTTTTCTGAATTTCTGGGACTCTTAATGAAGCTCCCTCATTCTAACCAGTGAGATATTCTTTATTGAGCCAACTTCACAGATTAGATGTGGGGAGGGGTGATATGTCCATACAACAAAGAGACTACTCTATATGAAAGAAAAACACATTACCTACAACACTAAGTTTTTAAATCTGAGCACATCAATATGAGTTGCTACCCTAACCTCAAAACATAAAGATATTTACCATTTTAGATTGATCTGCTGCTTGAAGTGCAAATCCAGGTCTTCCTGACTAATTTTTGGGGGGGGGGAGGGGGGCAATGAGGGTTAAGTGACTTGCCCAGTGTCAAGTGCCTGAGGTCGGATTTTAACTCACATCCTCCTGAATCCATGGCCGGTGCTCTATCCACTGTACCACCTAGCTGACCCCGACTAAATTTTTTAAAGGTATCATTTTTATCCGTTTGTAAATAAGAGACTGAGAGGAATGTGAAAAAAACCCGACATAATTCAATTGCTTTAGACTACTGTTGGAAACAATGTGCAATTTACAGACCAAAAATCAGTAAAATGATTTCATTACTTCTCCAATTAAGCCCGATCACTAAGCTGGGCAAACTGGAAGAGGGTGTGGGAATTTTTTGCAGGATAGGTTTCACATTTTTCTTCTTCTTGTTCTTAGCATCTTTGTCACCAGTTCCCAGACACTGATACTCTTTCCCTACACCCCGGTCTAGTTGTATAATTGATTCTGTTGTGTCTGATTAAGAAATTATTCTGTAAATGGTGGGAATAAACCAAAAGATAATCTTCACATGGGTAGAGTGTGAATGGGGCTGCTGAGTTACATTTTTTAAACCATAAATGCACTCATTCATAACCTTGTTTTTAGTAATAAGCAATGATATATAGCTTTGGGCAGCTAATGATGCATGAGATAACAAAATATATCTGTGGAGCATATTTCTGGGGAGAACAGTGTCTTAATTGTTTGGTACTTTGTGTCATTACCTCACATATGACAACAGATCTTCTTGCCTGGCTGCGTTGGAGTGAAGAGGCAAGAAACCCCATAAACCTCTGGATGGGAAAGGGGGAAGGGAAAGGAATAAGCATTTATATAGTACCTACTACATGCCAGGTACTATGATAACTCCTTTATAAATATCTCATTTGGAGGAGACAACTAGTGCCAGCTCTCTCTCTCCAACCACATCAACATGAAGCCATGAACACATGACCCTTTTGTTGCTTCTGTCTCTGTTGTATTTATTCTCTCGCCTTAGGTGAAGGAGTATTGGAGATGGAATAAGGTTGACTGTGACCTCATGAACTTCAAAAGTTGGAACAGTAAGCTGCCAGAGGTCCAGTGAGAGGAGCCCATGCCAGCGGTGATGGGCAGCCAAGCTCACTGAGGAGCAAGGCTCAATATGACCCGCTTGATTCAGCATAGCTGTGGATCATGGGTAGCCAAGGGGGAATAAATCATCCATTGGCTACATCACCACTGGAAATGATCTTGGTGGGAAAAATGCTTTGTAACAACTGCTTTAAATTTAAGTCCACTTCCCCCAGGAAATAGGGCAAATGTTGGAGGAAATGTTGGTACTTCTGTTCTTGGTCTATCTTCTCAATAAATATACCTTTAAAAAAGCTAATTGGTGTTAGTTGGTTAAATGGTGCTGGAGAGCTAATTACTGGATCAGTCACTAGAACACATTGGAATGGGGGCTCAAACTCACAACATTAAAAAGAAATCCCCTACACATAAGGGGCATCCTTAAAACCCTGAGATGTAGCCAACCTCACTTTGGGACCTGTGGGCTGGTAAGGTAAGCCCAAAGTCTCTTCTTTGTACTATTAAATTTACTACAAATATACGTGTGTGTGTGTGTGTGTGTGTGTGTGTGTGTGTATAAAGAGAGAGAGAGAGAGATGTATGCTACATCTGTATACTATTAAAATCTGTTACTTCATTTGTTGGGTACCATTGAGACTGAGATGAGAATATATGTAAATCCCATTACAAACCTTAAAGCACCATGTAAATGATAGCTATTATTATTATTATTATTATTATTATTATATCCTAAGCCCACAAATAAACAGGCTAATATTTTGTAAAATAAGAAAAACCTCTGAAAGAGAACAGAATTCTTCCCTTCACCGCCATTCAGCCTAAGAGAACATTCCCTCTTCTTTGAGGTTTGCCTGGGTAATGTGGAAGTACCAGGGTAAGTGAGGAAAAAATATTTAGGGTCCCCACAGCTTCTTTTAAGAAGACCTGAGAGTTGTTGGGTTTGGGGCGGGGGGTTGGTTAATTCATCAAACATTTATTAAGCATGTATAATGCCTTTTTGCTCTAAAACAGATGTCCTTGACCTTTTTGTGCTATGAACCCCTTTGACAGTCTGGTGAAGCCTATGGATCTCTTCTCAGAATGAGAGTTATTAATGAAAGCATTGCAGTCTACATAAGCTTCACGATCCATATCCCAAAGGAAATCCAGGTTGCCAGGGCAATTTGTAATCTTAAATTCCAAACAGGCCTTATATTAATGCAGCCCCAAACACCAAGCAAACCTCTTGGGATCTTAGCCTACATAGGTAAAGTAGACCATTAGATTTACTACTGCACTAGACTATATTGCTTGTTTAGTTCCGGTGACTTTGTCAGTGCTCATCTTCCTTGATGTCTTCTGTATTTGACCCTGTGGGTCAGCAATGTCAAAAACAAATAGAAACTTCTGGATGGATATTGATTTCCTGTTGTTCAGTCATTTCTGTCGTATCCAACTCCCTGTGACTCCAGTTGAGTTTTTTTGGTTTTGGCAAAGACAATGGAGTGGTTTGCCATTTCCTTCTCCAGCTCATTTTACAGATGAAGAAACTGAGTCTAAGAGGTTAAGTGACTTGCTTAGGGTCCCACAGCTAGTAAGTGTGAATCCAGATTTGAACTCAGGTCTTTGAACTCAGGTCTATTACACCTCCTAGCTGCAACATATCAATTTAGAAATCAAAAATTATCATTAATGGGGGGGCAGCTAGGTGGCGCAGTGGATAAATGCACCGGCCCTGGATTCGGGAAGACCTGAGTTCAAATCTGGCCTCAGACACTTGACACTTCCTAGCTATGTGACCCTGGGCAAGTCACTTAACCCCCATTGCCCTGCAAAAAACAAACAAACAAATTATCATTAATGTATTTTTATTTGTTTGATAAATATTTCCCAATTACGTTTTAATCTGGGTTTTGTAGCAGCTTGCTTGCCCCCATGAGTTTAACTACCCCTTCCTCGTGGTTCCTCTGTACTCTCAGATTCAAGAATTCTGTTCTCTCAAACATACCTATTTCTAAACTTTTCCACCAGTCTCCTTCACTAGCTCTTTATACTCCTCCCACTCCCTGAGACTTTCCCTCATTTCTTTCCTCAGTCCTTTTCTTTTTCTGCATTGTCCTTGGCTGATCTCAAACTCAACATGTCCAAAACAGAGCTTGGTATCTCTCTTCCTGCCACACGTCTTCCAAACTTCTCTATTTCTGTCCAAAGCATTACTATCTTTCTATTCTCCTGGGTTTGTAACCTCGAAGTAACTTTTGATTCTGATCCCCTCATGCCCCATATTCAATCAGTTGCTAAATCTTGTCAGTTCTACCTCCACAACATCTTTCATCTCTACCCCTTTCTCTCCATCCACATGACCACCACCCTACTTCAGGCTTCTTACCGTGACTATTGCAATAGCCATACAGCTGATCTCCCTGCCTCCTCTTTCCCTCTCATCTGTCCTCCAGGTAGCAATTGTGGAGAGAGAAAAGACATGCCATTTTAGCAAAATTGTATGACAAACATAGAAACCTCATCTTTCCCCTGAGAGGGGCTTTGCAGACAGTTGTCTGCTAGTACCACAATGCAGTATGTGAGCAGCAACAGCCTGGATGAGCAAGCAGGTGAACAACAAACTACTGGACCTCCCTTTAAAGAAAGTCAAGAATAGTCACCTTTCTTTGTGTAACAGAACAATACCCTATCGGTCTAGTTAAATGCCAAAGAATGCTGCTAATTGGCTTGGTGACCTAAACCCTGCCCTACTATACAGTTATATAACCAATTACCATTTCCTAAAGACTGAAGCTAACACCACTGAGCTATCTTCCTTAGTAAACTAGTAAATCTCTTTTCCTTTTGTTTTTTTTACTCACTTTACTTGGCCTCCAATCTTTGACCCATTAGTGAGTGAGATTCTCCCTGAGGTCTCTAACAACGTAGCCTGAAAAACTCCCCAACCCTTCTAAAGCTAACTTCTTAAAATAAAAGTCTGTCCAAGTTATTCCCCTGGTTAAGATTGTTTAGTGGTTCTACATTGCCTGTAGGATATAATAAAAATTCCTCTCTGGTATTCAAAGCCCAGTATTTCCATACTGATTTCACAATAGTACTCACCTACACTTTACTTTTCAGCTGAGCTGGTCTACTTGCTGATCCCTGTCCACAACAGAACATCCCCCACCTTCATGCCTTTAGCAGGCTGTCTAAGCCAAGAAACCTCTCACTCCTCACAATCCCTCTTAGAATCTCTTCCCCTTTTCAAGTTTCCATTCAAGTCCTACCTCCTGTATGAGGCCTTTTCCAATCCCCTTGTTATTAATGTTCTCCATACCCCAATTACACTTTACACGTGTTTGATATTCTTGACATCATTTTTTTGTGTGAAGCAATTGGGGTTAAGTGACTTGCCCAAGGTCACACAGTTAGTAAGTGTCAAGTGTCTGAGGCCGAATTTGAACTCAGGTCCTCCTGACTCCAGGGCTGGTGCTCTATCCACTGCACCACCTAGGTACCCGTGTTTGATATTCTTTATCTGTGTACATGTCATTTCCCTCTTGTACAAGGGTTCTTGGCCTTTTTGTGTGTCATGGACCCCTTTGTCAGTCTAGTGAAGTCCATATACCCCTTCTCAGAATGATATTTTTAAATGCATAGGATTACAAAGGAAAACCAGAGATTCATGAAAATAAATGTAATTCTTTTTCTTCATTCAAGTTTATGGACTCCTTGAAATCTAACTGTGGATCCCAAATCATGGATTAGGGATCCCTTGCTCTTGTGAAATAGTAGCTCTCTGAGGGCAGGGACTGTCTTGCTTTGTCTTGGAGTTCCCAATACCTAGCATGTTTTGGCCCTTAATGAATGTTTGCTGATTTGAATTGAACTAATCAGTTATCATAATATAACTTTTGTTCAAGAAGAGTCTTTTGGCAGGGACTATAAACTTTCATTTTCTAGGGGTCTTCACAGGCAAGGTTGCTTTTCTTGATATTCCCAAAGTTTAGCACAGTGCATGGCCCAGTGTAAGCGCTTAAGATCATTGCATAATTTTCACTCAAGAACCAAGGTTTTAAATTTCATAAGGCAGGAATGATACAGCAGTGCCATGCTTGGTGAACTAGAAAAATGACACATTGAAGAAAGGAAAAAAGAAATTATTACAACAGATGTCCGTGCTATTAGGGGATGATAATGGTGATGATAGCTAACAATTATATAGCTCTTTATGGTTTGTAAACCACTTTACATACTCATTTGATCCTCACAATAACTCTGAAGTCAGTGCCATTATTATCCCCATTTTGCAGGGGAGGAAACTGAAGCTTAGAAAGGCTCAACAACTTGCCTAGGGTCACAAAGCTAAAAAGTGTCTGATTCAGGATTCAAACTCAGTCTTCCCAATTCCAACTGCAATACTCTGGCCAGTTCAACTAAACTAGAAATCGTGCAGGTGGAGAGGAAGGGAGGGGACTAAGAGAAGCCGAGGTCAAATCAACAAGAGAACAACTAATTGAATATGGGGAATTAGAAGAAGGCAAGAGTCAAGTTGACTCCAAGGTTGTAAATCTGGGAGAGAGGAAGTAGTGATGCTCTTAAAAGAAATAAGAACGTTTGACGAGGGATTGGTTTAGAAAAGAACATGCCCAAATGCAAGAAATATATACAGAAAGCACCAGCCCTGGATTCAGGAGGACCTGAGTTCAAATCCAGTCTCAGACACTTGACAGTTACTTACTAGCTGTGTGACTCTGGGCAAGTCATTTAACACTCATTGCCTGGCAAAAAATACACACACACACACACATACAGAGCAGAAAATGTAAAAAGCAAGAGATTACTGGCAACATACTGTATTTTCACTCCATAGCCTGAACCCAAAAGAAGCAGATATTGCATGTTTGACCCTAGTTCATGTAATCAACAGCTGTCTTAATTCTTCAGTAACTATCTGAAAAATAGTATCTATGAAAGAAAGCTTCCCTATGAAGGGCTTTGCTGCCTGAAATTATCCAGCAGAACTGGCCTCTTAAAATTTTTAAAATTTGGCAAAGGCGCATCTCAGCATATCAGATCCAATAAATCACAGACACACACACCAAAAGGAGCGCATATTTATTCCACCCGGCATTAAAAAGCACATTCATCTCTTAAAGAGAATTTTTACTCAAAACAAACACACCAAAATATCTCTTAAGAGAATTGGACTCTGAGTACAACCTTATCTAAATACACAAAACAGAAATACAAACAAGAGATAAAAGGGATTTTCCCTTTGCTAGATTTTTTTGCCAGAGTCTAGGGTGTATGACCTAGAAGTTCTCCTCTCCAAGGCCACAACTAACCTTTCGAAGTCCTAGTAAAGAAGGCTGAGCAAAAAAAGATAGGAAAAAATGCTGGGATACCAAGTTATGGCTCCTGAGGTTTCAGATCCAGAAGCAAGGTGTCCTCAAAAGAGAACAACCAGCACAGTCCCCAAAGACAAATGACAGAACCTGATTACTCTCTCTTGGATAAGACTCTCCCAGCACTATGATTGCTAGTAATTTCTGTTAATAATTCAGATACCCCTTAAGGATCAAGTCCTTTACTCTATGTTCCTCAATTGTTCTTCCATTCATGTAGGCTGTATGTTTCTGTACATAGGTATGTCTGTACGTGCCTTCCAGCTCTAAATATGGTAGTCTTGCTATCTCGCTAGATTACATGTCAAATTCCTGCATCTTCAGCTTGGGGTAAAAACATTCTTAGGGGGCAGCTAAGTGGTGCAGTAGATAAAGCACCAGCCCTGGATTCAGGAGGACCTGAGTTCAAATCCAGCCTCAAACACTTGACACTTACTAGCTGTGTGACCCTAGGCAAGTCACTTAACCCTCATTGCACTGCCCCCCCCAACCAAACCAAACCAAACAAAAACAAATCAGCCATTTTTATTTCTCTTAAGTTCTCATTTTTCTACAGAGAGGTAGGGTGGGGATGCTATAGTGGATAGGGCACTGGACTTGGAGTCAAGGACACCTGCGTATAAATACTGCCTCAGACACTAGCTGTATGCAAGAGATAACTTTTCTGACTCTCAGTTTCCTCTGAAAATAGAATTTTATTTTATTTTAATTTTCAGTTCTTAATTGTCTCCCTCTCCCCACCCCTCCCCTACCCATTAAGAAGGCAAGATATAGATAGACAGATAGATAGATAGATAGATAGATAGATAGATAGATAGATAGATAGATAGATAGATAGATAGATAGATAGATAGATAGATATGTATATATATCTATCTATCTATGTATAAATAGGAAGTCATACATATTTCCACATTAGCCATGTTCTAAAGAAAAGAAAAAATAATATTCAATATGCACTCTGAGCTCATCAGTTCTCTATCTGGAGGTGGATAGCATTTTTCATCATGAGTCTTTTGGAGTTGTTGTGGATCATTGATTTATTAGAAGTTACTAAAGTCTGTCGTGGTTCCAATTTACAAATATACTATTACAATATTACTGTTTCTGTCTACATTGTCCTCCTGGTTCTGCTCACTTCACTTTGCATCAATTCATCTATGTCTTCCCAAGTTTTTCTGAATACATCTCTTCATCTTTTCTTACTGCATGATAGTATTCCATCATACTCAAATGCCATAACTTATTTAGCCATTCCCCAATTGATAGGCATCCCTTTAATTTCCAATTCTTTGTCACCATAAAAAGAGCTGCTATAAATATTTTTGTGCATATGGGTCGTTTTTCTTTTTCTTTGATCTACTTGGTATACACTTAGTAGTAAGATTGATGGGTCAAGGTTATATATAAGCTTATAGTCCTTTGGGTGTAGTTTCAAATTGTTCTCCAGAATGGTTGGACTAATTCACAGCTCCATTAATAAGTATTAGTGTACCTTTATTCCCACATCCCTTCCAGCATTTGTCATTTTCTTTTTCTGTTATCTTAGCCAATCTCATGGGTGTAAGGTGGTACCTCCAAGTTGTTTTAATTTGTGTCTCTCTAATCCACAGTGATTTAGAGCATTTTTTTATGCAACTGTTGATAATTTTGATTTTATCTGAAAACTGCCTGTCCATTGCCTTTGGCCACTTATCAAATGACACATTTCTATAAATTTGGCTCAGTTCCCTATATACTTGATAAATGAGACCTTCATCAGAAGAACCTACTGTAAAAATGTCCCCCAGTTTCTTGCTCTTCTCCTAATTCTGGCTACATTGGTTTTATTTATCCATTTTACTTCCTATGAATCTCTCTAACTCTTGAACTCTTCCCCTATCCATAGCTCTCTTGGGTAATTTCTTCCTGGTTCCCCTAATTTGCTTATAATCCTTTATGTCTAAATCATGTATCCATTTTGAGCTTATCTTGCTATATGATGTGAGATGTTGTTCTACACCTAGTTTCTACCAGACTCCTTTCAGTTTTTCTAGCAGTTTTTGTCAAATAGTGAGTTCTTGCCCCATTAACTGGGATTCTTGGGTTTGTCAAATACTAGGTTACTGTGCTCATTTACTTTTATATATTGTGTACCTAATTTATTTCATTGATCAACCACTCTATTTCTTATCCAGTACCATTTTTATCTTACAATAAAGATATTCTATTTTTAATTTATGAAACAAAACAAGCATTTCCACAACAGCAGAATTTTTTAAATGCACATGAAACTGAAAGTCTTTTGTGTACAACTCACTATTCCTTTTAAATATATAGTAATCATGTAACTCTTCTTCTTTCCCCCTTTTTTCTTCCCTCCTCCCTTCCTTCATATTTTTTCATTGATTCCCTTATATTCTTGTTTTGGTTTTGTTTTGTTTTGTTTTTGTGGGGCAATGGGGGTTAAGTGACTTGCCCATGGTTACACAGCTAGTAAGTGTCAAGTGTCTGAGGCTGGACTTGAACTCAGGTCTTCCTGAATCCAGGGCTAGTGCTTTGTCCACTAAGCCACCTAGCTGCCTCCAATTCCCTTGATATTCTTAACCTTTTATTCCTCATGAATTTTATTAATCTTTCTAGTTCTACTAAGTAATTCTTTGGTAGCTTTGGTATTCAATGCCTTGGCAATTTGATTGATATTAAATAAATTAGTCATCTTTATTACATTGCCTCAGCTTACCCATGAGCAATTAATATTTCTCCAGAAATTTAAATCTGCTTTTATTTGTTGGAAGTGTTTTGTAATTTGTATTTCCATGGGTGTCTTGGCAGATAGGGTCCCAAGTACAAATAGGAATTTTAGAAGGAAGAAATCAGGGAAGAGACAGAAACTATAAAATGAGGGGTTGAACTTAGGGATTTGTGAGCCTATGAAAATCTTACAGTCAGAAGACTTTTGTTAAAGTCTGGGCATAGTTACTTACTACTTGTGTGATCTTGGGCAAATCCTTTACTTTGTCGGACCTCAGTTTTTCCATATGGAAAATGAGGGAGTTGAACTAGATAGCCTATAAGATTTCTTCTTGGATTTCTTTCTTTTATCTCTAAATCTGTGTTCCTGTTTTAAACAAAAATCTAAATATTTTTTCAAATGTACATGAAATTTATACAAATTTGATCTTATGCTTGGCTACATAGAAGATATAGGGAGAAAGGGCAAGATGACTGAGTAATTCCTCGCATTTGAGCCCAGCTTCTCTAGATCTCATTCTCTTTATTCAGTTTATGGTTAGATTTGCCCCTGGGCTGCTGTTTCTTCATCAGGAAATGGTAATGGATATGGGTATAAGACAATCATGCCAAGTACCTCCCAGCATGATGGGAAAATAGTTTATAAACTGCAAATGCTACTCTTGCTTAGTAATTACCTTTACATTGGGAATTTTGAGAATGTTCCAAATCTTTCATTACTGCCTATTCCTGTCTGATCATGTATATCTGATTACTCCCCTGCTCAAAAATCTTCATTGACTCCCACTTGCTTTTAGGATAAAATCCATGTCCAGTATGATTCCAGACTACCATCTCTGACTTATTTCATATTACCCTCTTCACACAGTTTTCATTCCAGCCAAACCAGCCTACCTCCTGTTCCCCAGGCTTTTACCTTCCATTTCCTGTTTCCTTGCCTTCTCAAAGATATTCCCTAGGCTTGGAATGTTCAGTCCCTAACTCCGTCTCTTAGATTCCTATTTTTTTGGGGGGGGGGTTGGTTTTGTTTTGTTTTTTAGAACAGAGCTTCTTACATTTTTCTTCTGCTTGTGACCCCTTTTCACCTGAGAAATTTTTATGCAACCCCAGGTATATAGGTATATAAAATAGTTATTCAAATCAAACATTTTCTGCCAAATTTACTCCCAAATTCAGTTATGTGACCCAATATGGGGTCATAACCCACAATTTAAGAAGTTTTGTTTTAGAAGATTATAAGGTACCACCTCCTGTGGGTAAAATTTTTCTGATTTTCCCTAGTTTTAATAGTTAGCATTTATATGGCACTTGAAGATTTGTGATGTACTTTACCTATGTCATCTCATTTGATCTTCACAAAAATCCTGTGAGAATTATCATTATTCCCTTTTAACAGAAATTATTCCTATTTTACTTAGGAAACTGAGGCTGAGAGAGATTAAATTGATTTAGAGCCACACAGCTATTAAGCATCTGAGTCAGGATTCAAACTCAGGTCTCCCTGAGGTCAAGTTTGAGATTCATCCACCCTATCAGCTAGCTGCCAAGTTGTTCATGCTTTCCCCTTCCCAAGTTATCTTGTATTTATCTTTGCATGTATTATATCTCCCAGTAGAATGTAAACCTTTTGAGGGCAGGAACTATTTTTGTTTGTTTGTTTTTCTTTGTTTTAGTATTGCCAATGTAGTGCTTGATACCATGCCTTGCACAGGTTTTGTTTTGGTTTGGCTTTGGGCAACATCCAATTATTTCACAGATTTGAGGGATTTCCAATATGGAAATTCCCTATACTGATTCAGATCAGCCACACCACTCTAACTTGTACCATGAGAGAACCCGCATGGGAAAGAGGGGTTGTGACTTGCCCATGTTCACATAGCCAACATTTGTCCAAGGCAGAGATTGAAGCCAAGTCTTCCTGACTCTAAACTCACCACCCAGGCTACCTCTGTCCTGGATAGAATATGTATAAGTGGTGATGGTTGTTTCCCTTATCCTTATCTTCAGGTAGTCATTAAAGACTCTTCCTATGTGTCTTATTAAATGATGTTTAACTACCAAATCATCACTCTGATTTGTCATTATTATTTATTATCTGGTTTAGTGGTCTAAAGACTCAAGATAATCTTGATTCTCATCTTGCCTTTGATATACACTGGATGAAGGAGCAGGCAATTTCCCATAGCCTTTCACTGTCCTAGGGTACTCTCTAAGACTATAAATTATGGAACAGTTGTTGATCTGAATTTATAGAGGAAGATTCCTCATGAAGGAGCTCCCTATAGCGATGAAATCACAAGTCTGAATGAAAAAAAAATTCCTCCCAGGATAGAGATTTATTTGGAAATTTTAAAAGAAAGAAATCCAAGAGAAAATAAAGGGGAAAGCAATTGGAGGAATATTTGAAATATGACCAAGAAGTACTATGAGTGATTCAATCTTCTCCTTCTTTAAATCAGTCTTTAGGCGGAAGGCTCCAGAAGGAGTAGCTGGGGACAATTTAATGTTTTGTTTGGTTTGGTTTGGTGAGGCAGTTTGGGGTTAAGTGACTTGCCCAGGGTCACATAGCTAGTGTCAAATGTCTGAGGCCAGATTTGAACTCAGGTCCTCCTGACTCCAGGGCTGGTACTCTATCCACTGGACCACCTAGCTGCCCTGACAACTTAATATTAAAGGATAAAGTATTTATTGTGTTCAAACTTTGAAGATATCTCCCTATACTTAGGTGTGAACAGTTCCATTGACACATTTTTTAAATGATTGTCAAATGTACCTTTGCCCTGGGTTCTTGTTGAACTATGGAGGATGACTGAGTGAAAATAAATTAATTTGTCATTTTTATTACATTGGCTCGGCTTACCCATGAGCGACTAATATTTTTCCAGAAATTTAGATCTGCTTTCATTTATTTGAAGTGTTTTGAAAAAAGACGATATATTTTGTTGTTGTTAGTTCCTTTTTCTAAAGTTTTTTTGCCTGCTATGTTTTGCACGATTGCATATGTATAACATATTGAATTGCTTGAGTTCTTAAGGGGGAATAGGGAAGAAGGAAGAGGATTTTGGAACACAAAGTTTTAAAAATCAATGTTACAATTTTTTTTTTTTTTTTTAGGCAATAGGGGTTAAGTGACTTGCCCAGGGTCACACAGCTAGTAAGTGTCAAGTGTCTGAGGCCGGATTTGAACTCAGGTCCTTCTGAATCCAGGGCCGGTGTTTTAACCACTGCGCCATCTAGCTGCCCCTACAATTTGTTTTTACATGTAAGATAGGGAAAAATTCTAAATAAATAAATTAATTAAAAAGAAGAAAGACTTGAAAAAAATATGTTTTTTTAGATCTGAACCTGGCTTTTTTAGATTCATGGACCTGGACTTAATAAAGGAGCAAAAGAGACAGGAAGGTAGTACAATAGATAGATCCCTGGACCTGAAATCAGGAAGACCTGAGTTAAAATCTGCCCTTAGACAATTATTAGCTATGGGACCCTGTCCAAGTCACTTAATTTCTGTCTGCTTCCATTCTCTATCTGTAAAGTGAGGATAATTAACAGAATATACCTCCTTCCAGGGTTGGTGAGAGGATAAAATTAGATAATAGTTGTAAAGCACTTTGCAAAGTTTTCAATGCTATATAGATGTTAAAAATATTTTGTTTTTGTTGGTGTTATTAATATCTGGCAGGAGAGAGAACTGAATACGGACAGAAAACAGAGCTAAAAGAGAGGCTACCCATAGAGAGTGGGCTTTGGTCTGGGAAGTGGTGTGCCTCTACAGAATCCCCCAGGGAACTTCTCTGCCCTAGGGATATCAGCAATAGAGAGACACTGGTGAAGTAGTGAAAGAAATCCTGGTGGGAGATCTATGTGGTCTCAGGAGAGGAAGAAACCACATGACCCAAGATGTGGTAACAGTGAAGAAGCCTGGAATTCCTAGACCCAAACTCCCAAAGAAAGGAAGAGGAATCCATTCAAATTCCTGAATCTGACCTTCTGGATAGGAGAAGAGTAATCTTGTGGCCCCAGAGAGTATGAGAAAATAACAGAACTGCAGCATGGAGGGAAAAAAATGGACCTTGTTGTCCACCCCAGTAATGAGTTATATGGACTGTGTAGGTTTGGTGGAAAGGGTGCTGCCTCTCTAGCAATCACAAGGGCATTTCTCTTCTAGGGAGCCTGGAGAGTTTTATTGGTCCCTGGAGAAGGTGAAATGGGGGAGGTGGGAGGGAATGCAGGGCTGTATTCATTGTTTATGGACATTTTTGAATTGTTTGGGTCACCCGAAGATGTCACCCCTTCCAGGACTTCCATCCTTCCAAGGAGCTCTGGACTCTCAGAGACCTAGAGTTGTTGGGTTTGGCAGGAAAGAAGGAGCCTGACCCCAGTGGATTCAGATTTTCTCTCTGGCTCTGGCTCTGCCTCTGCTCACAGTTCAGCTAGGGAAATGGAAGGGAAAGCTTGGGCATGACTTGTATGTTGAGTTTCCCCACATGTGGATGGCAGAGTCTTCTCCTGCAAAGATACTAAATATACATTAATGGTATCAGATATAGGACAGACAGCTTTTATTTCCTCTTTGGCAGAAGCTGAGTAAAAAGCAACAGATTCATGAATTTGCACGTACAAATACAGGAAACATAAAACACTCAAATATTCTATTATACTTGTTACAAGGCTGCAGATATAATGCATACACACACATACACAAACACACACACACACACACACACACACACATACCCCTCATCAATATCAGACTTATGGTATCAGAGAAACTTATAATAATTATCATGGAGGGTTAAGAAGGTCGAAATCTCCTGGCCCCACCATGGAATGGTTTTAGTACTTCAGCTGCAAGGTGACCCCATTTGTGATGTCCTCCAAGAAGCATACTCTTAAGAATGTTAAGGAGATCCTCCCTCTTTTATGGGCCTCAGGATCTCTCAAACTCAGGATTGCCCATAAGGTAACCTCCAGGCTGGAAGCATTCATTCCTCAGAATGGTTTCTCACTGACCTATGCTTAGAAAAGGAGATAGGAAAGCAGAATAAGGTAGCCAGGAATTGATGAATTCAGGAAAGTCTACTCTCAGGCATACCTAGGCAAGCACATTTCTCCCACAGCCATGTGCTTCTGCTCTAAGTCATGGTGTGGCTGGGGAGAGACTGGTAGGGTAGAGAAATCTCTTTTTCCCCTCTCTTTACCATACTACAAGATGGAAGTCTAAAGGAAAGTTGTAGGGTGTGGGGCAAGAAGGCGGGGTTCTAGAAAGTTAAAGTATAATATTTTACTATTATATACTGCAGAAAGGGCCACTCCTCAATGAAGAGATATGCTTCTGAACCTCAGTCAATCAATCATCAAGAAGTAGCTCCAGTCACTGGGATCCAATCAGAGTTCTTTGTGCTTCTCAAGAGACTACAACCCATGTCCAGATCTATGGGAAGTGGCTCTTTCTAGTTGATTAGAAGAACAATGGAATTTTACAGATTCTCAGTATTTCAGAAACTGAAGAGATTTAAGGAGATATTGAGTCTTTTTACCATTTTAGCCCTACCCCAATGGCTTTTTTCATTGTCACTTTTTTTTCAGTCCTGTCCAATTCTTTGTAACTCCATTTGGGGTTTTCTTTGCAGAGATACTGGAGTAGTTTGCCATTTCTTCCCCAGCTCATTTTAAGATGAGGAAACTGAAGCAAAGAGGGTTAAGTAACTTGGGTAGGGTCACACAGCTAGTAAGTATCTGAGGCCAGATTTGAACTCAGGAAGACTCATCTTCCTGACTCCAGAGTCAGCACTCTATCCACTTCAACACCTACCTGCCCTCCATAAGCTATTAGCAACTAAAATTTTGTGGCATAAGAGATTGTGACAGCTAACTGAAAGGGAGATAATCCCTTTCAAAATGTCATTGTTTGAATGGATTTCCAACCAGGTCTAACTAGGTTCAAATCTGGTGGCTTCTGAAATTTGACTTCAATACCCCCACCAGGGTTTTGTTCCGTCAAGGAAACATTTTGTTTCTTGAGGAACAACAGGGGGGACTGTAACGATTGGAATAATGCCACCTGCTGGATACTTACTGTAGAAGAGTTCTGCCCATGAAGGGAAGGTCTTTGAGGGCAAGACCAGGAGTCAGGAAGTGACGCGAGCTAGTGGGAGGAGGAAGGAAGAGACTGGCGCTCAGTCTCGCGCCTCTTTCCTGTGGACGCTGGCGGAGAAGGGAGCTAGAAATGTGCTCTCCCTTTAATAGATAGGAATCTAGGCCTTTTCTTCTCTCTTTATCAAATTCTTATTCTCCTTAATAAATGCTTAAAAGTCTAACTCTTGCTAAAGCTTATAATTTATTGGCGACCACTCATTAGATATTTTAGACAGACTAGCTAGGATTTTAGCCCTTAACAGTTTTCAGAGTTTGACTCATCTAGATCTCCTGGGACAGTTAGGTGGTGCAGTGGACAGAGCACTGGGCTTGAATTCAAATTCCACCTGATACTTACTAGCTGTGTGAGCCTGGGCAAGTCACTTAACTCTGATTACCTCAAAAAAAAAAATCTAGATAAGTCTAGATCTCTACAGTAAAGGTAAAAGTTAAAAAAAAAAAAGCTTTCAGTGTATTCCCTTCTCACAGGATTCCAAGAAATCACCCTGGCTAACAATATACCTGAATATGTATACTCTCTACAGATTCCAGCAAGGGAGAAGCACTACCTTCTAGGACAATCCATTCCATCTTTGAAGAGCATTCACGATTAGAAAGTTTCTCCTAACCTGGGGCCTACATCTACCTCTTCAGATTCCATTGATTATTTCAAATTCTGCCCTTTGGGACCAAGAAAACAAGTTTATATAATAGTCTTGCAAATATCCCTAGGCCTTTCATTCCTCATTCCAGCCCCAAATATCCAGTTACTTCAGTGGATTATTTCCGGAATGAGATTAGACCCAAGAGCCTACGGGGAGACTGAAGAGAAACCGAAGTACCGGAAGGGAGGTAGGAGTGTGCCAAAGACAAATTTCCTTCAAAATTTTGAATTTGTTGTGAGGTTTTCCTGAACTCTGGCCCTGATTGTTCTCATTTCTACCTTCTGGGTAGAATGGAACAAGTCTAATCCTTTTCTACATGACTGCCCTTCAAAGACATATTTTTATATAAAGTGAAATAAAGCCTGTCCTATAGGCAGTATATAGGGCAGATAGGTGGCACAATGAAAAGAGCGCTGAGCCTGGAGTCAGGAAGACCCAAGTTCAAATTCAGCTTCAGACTTTTGCTAGCTGTGTGACCCTAGGCAAGTCACTTAACCCTGTTTGCCTCAGTTTCCTCATCTGTAAAATGAGGTGGAGAAGGAAATGGCAAAACTTTACAGTGTCTTTGCCCAAAACCTCTCAAAAAGGGGTCTTGAAGAGTCAGGCATGACAAAACAACTAAACAACAATAGTCAGTAAATAGCTAGTCTGAGGGCTTTTTATTTCAAAATTTTGCCCAGGATTAGCCCTGTCAATAGAGTTTTGACTCTGTACAGTAAGAAACTCCTACAAGTCAACTGGAGACTATTGCTAGTGTTGAATGCAGTGGCTCAAGCTCCTCAAGCTAGGTTGTTATGGAAAGGACATCATATTAGCTAAAATGTTCTGGATGGGGTTCACTGTCTTTCCAACTCTTATCCTAGGCCCAACCCAATTGATTGGTAACCAAGGGTGTGCAAGCTTGCCTCTGTAGCTCGGTATATCTACTGATTAGTTATAGACTATGCTATAGCTATATATCCTATATAGCTGTCCACTTGACCATCCCTATCCTCACCCTTCCTCCCCAGCTTTTCACTTTTCCAGGATACAATTCCCTTCTCTAGTCACCTCTTTCCTTTGGGTTGTCTTCTAATGAGAATAGGGGAAGGCAATAAGTATTTATTAAGCACCTACTACGTGCCAAGTACTGTGCTAAGTGTTTTATAAATATCTGACAGACAGAATTTCAGTGACTTGCTCAGGGTTACATAGCTAGTAAGTGTCTAATTTGACACTTGGATTTGAACTTGGGTCTTCTTGACTTTCTGTCCACTGAGCAACCCAGCAGCCAATCTTAATTTTTGAGAGTAGTCTCTTTTTTTAATCTTTGGGTCCTTAGCACTTAGAACTGTACCTGGCACATAGAAGGCACTTTTTTTGGTTTTGTTTTGTTTTGTTTTGTGGGACAATGGGGGTTAAGTTACTTGCCCAGGGTCACACAGCTAGTAAGTGTCAAGTGTCTGAGGCTGGACTTGAACTCAGGTACTCCTGACTCCAGGGCCAGTGCTTTATCCACTGCGCCACCTAGCTGCCCCCATAGTAAGCACTTTTTATTGGTTCACTTATGGTGTTTCTCTTGCCTCTTGGAAGTAATCTATGGTCTGTTGACAGAACATTTATCTTTTCATGAGAGAACCAGGAACATGATGAGGCAGAGTGCTCAGGAAACTGGCATCGTGGATAAACTAAAACTAGACAATCAGGTTTAGCCAAACTCTAGTCCACAGATCTGATAACAACACCGTAAAGTCCACCTTTGGGGGGTAAAATTGGTTTTCCTTCTATAGGAGTTATTTTATTTTTTTTTGTTGTTGGTGGTGAAATGTGAAATTTATTACATCTTTAAACCATCTTTATATACTCTTCTTCTATATCACAGAGCTGACCACCAGGTAACCAACATTTGTGCACTTCCCTCTGAATAGCTTATTTTTCTTCTTCAAAGTCGGTTGGCTTTTTCCTCTTTGACTTCTCAAACTCCTGGGTTCCCCAGGTATAGAGGAAGTAAAAGCCTATAAATGGGGGGGGGGCGACTCGCAGAATGGAGTCCTGCGTCCTGCGTAACATATTTGGGATGCCCTTCGTGAAGTAGTTGGGGAAGGCTTTCTGCTCGAACCGGGACAGGCTGTAGGAAATGATGTGCCTCACCCGGATCAGGTTCCCTAACTGGCGGCCCATCTTCGCGGCGCCTTCGGTCCCTGTGTCAGGACACTTCGTCCTCCAAAAGCTGCGGCTCCTTCCTATAGGAGTTATTTTAAAGGATCTATTTTTAAATGATTTAGAGTATAATTTTGTTTTCTTATTGCTTTTATAAGTTTGCATCCTATGCTGTCAGCTTTATGCTGTAGCGTCTGTTGTCAAGGTTACAGTTTTAGAAGTGAAAAAATATATATACTTCTTGGTAAAGGAATCAACCTGCATTGGGTACACAGAAATGAGGTTGGGTGTATGGGGATTAGGGAAGGTGATGAGTAATCCTACATTAATTAAGGAAGAATCCCTGGAGGAGATAACATTCATAGATAGAGATGCAGCAGAGACCTTGGAAACCATCTAATCCAATTTGCTCATTATACAAAATTATCAGTAATCTCAATTGCTTACTCGGTTGACCTTTTTTCAGGCTTTTTCTTCCTTGACCTCTCTGCACTATTTGACACTGTGGATCACTGTCTCCTGATAGTGTCCTCTCTTAGTTCTCCTATCTTTTCCTGCTTCTCAGCATCATTGTCCATGTCCTTATCCCTAACTACTCCAAGGTTCTGTCCTGGGCTCTTTTCTCTCTTTATGCTCTCTCTGAAACTGCATCAGCTTCTATGGGTTCAATTATCATTTCCATGCAGATGACTCATCTATATATTCAGTCCTACTCTCTCTCCCCTAAGCAGGCTTTGCCACCTATTTGTTGGGATATTTCTCAGTGAATGTCCCTTAGCCATATCAATTTCAAAATGTCCAAAATAACTCAGTTTTCTTCCCCAAATCACCCTTTTCCTAATTTGCCTGTTTATCTTGAGAACACAAACATATAAAAGGTAGCTAGTTGGCCCAGTGGAAGTCAGGAAGATCTGAGTTCAAATCTGGCTTCAGACACTTATTAGCTATGTGTCCCCAGGCAAGTCAGTTAACCCTGTTTGCCTCAATTCCCTCACCTGTAAAATGAGCTGGAGAAGGAAATGACAGCTCACTCCAGGACTGTTGTCAAGAAAATCTCAAATTGGGTCACAAAGAGTCAGACACAATGGAAAAACAACTAAACAGCGGATTGAGTATTGAATCAAGAAGACTCCTCTTCCTGAGTTCAAACCTGACCTCAGACTTTGTTGTTTTGTACTTTATTCTCCAAGAGGACCATTATATCAGGGTGATGTCATGACTTGCAGTGAATTGGATTTAAGTGAGGGAGGGCTGTACAGGGTCACCAACCTCACTCTCTTCTCCAGAGCCACTGGATTCCAGTGGCAAGATATAGATCCTGATGCCTGGAGATGGTCCTGGATGTTTAAGGTAATTGGGGTTAAGTGACTTGCCCAGGGTCACACAGCTAGTAAGTGTCTGAGGTGACATTTGAACTCAGGTCCTCAAATACAGGGCCAGCACTCTATCTACTATGCCACCTAGCTGCCTCAGACATTTACTAGCTGCATGACCCTGGGCATGTCACTTACTCCTATTTGCCTCAGTTTCCTTATCTGTAAAAATGAACTGGAGATGGAAATGGCAAACCACTCCAATATCTTTTCCAAATAAATCCCAAATGAGTTCAGAGAGTTAGACAGGACTGAACAACAACCACCAACATACTTCCATTAAGCCATCTGTGAATTCTCAGTAATTTTCAACTCTTCTTTCCCCTCCCCCACCCCCACATTCAGTTAGTTTGGAATCTAGTCTACTCCACCTCCACATTTCTCATCTGAATTCCCTTCTCTCCATCATACAGACACTACCTCAATTCAGGTGCTCATGAACACTTGCCTGGACTATTGTAATAGCCTTGAAATTGATCTCCTTGCACCCAGTCTCTCCCCTCTCCAATCTTTACACCATCTAGTTGCCAAAACGCCATTATTTCTAAAATCCAGGGCTGCGTTACTACTCTGGCCATAAAGTTCCAGGGACTCTGTGTTATCTCTAGAGTAGCTCATACCTTTCTGTTGAACTCTGATTCCAGCCTACCTTCCCTGACTTTTTATATATCATTTCTTTTCGAAAACATGATGATCCAGCTAACCTAGCCCCCTTCTTGTCCCTCACTCCTCAGAGTCCATTTCCCATTCCCATATCTTTGCATGGGCTGTCCCCAATGTCTAGAATTTACTCTCTTCTTACCTCTATCAGTTAGAATCCTAGGCATCCTTTAAAGTTTATCTCAAGTGAGGCTTCACTTAGTATGGGAAGTCTTTCTAGATACCTCCAGCTGTTCTTATTACCACATATTCCATTTATATTTTTACATCTACTCTAGTTAATAAATATATATGTTATTCTCCCACCAACAAGTTATGCAAGGTCAGGAACTTTTATTTTTGTCTTTGTATTCCAAGAGTTTTGCCCAGTGCCTGGTATATAGTGGGTGTTTAAGAAATGTAAACTGAGGGGGCAGCTAGGTAACTCAGTGGATAAAGCACCAGCCCTGGATTCAGGAGGACCTCAGACACTTGACACTTACTAGCTGTGTGACCCTGGGAAAGTCACTTAACCCTCATTGTCCTACAAAAAAAAAAAAAGAAAAAAGAAATGTAAACTGAGGCCCAGAGAGGTGAAATCACTTGCTCAGGGTCACACAGCCAGTAAGTAGAAGAGCTGAAATTCAAACACAGATTCTCTGACTCTAAATCTAGAACTCTTTTCACTAATTCACACTATCCTGAGCTAAAGCCTTCAATTGGAGGGAATTGCAGAAAAATGTTCTTTCCAGAAAAGAAGGTGCTGAGTGATTGGAAAGGATATACACACTGTTAGGTAGATTAGGGATAAGAAGTATAGTATAGTGAAACCTATGGAAAGGAATTTTTATTTGACCTAAAAGCTTCTAGTGACTTTGAGAGGACATATGATATAGGTCTGACTATTGTCATGTTTACATAATGAAAGGTAGATTATTAAAGTGGTTATTATTAAAGATTGTCATTATTATATGTCATGATTATAAATAATTTTAATAGACATTGTTTTAATAGTGTAATGGAATTTATTAATTTGATCATTGACAATGCTATGCTAAGGTTTAGTAAAAATACAGCAATTCAAACAGTTAAAGAAGATAATCCACCTTTCCAGACCAGAGTCCAGAATCCAGACCAGAGTCCAGAATCCAGTTTTCCAGACCAGAATCCAGTTTCCTCCTGATGACATCTTACCACTTCAAGAAGACAAGAGAACTCAGAGACTTTATATGAACTGTTTTGCTTTATTAGCTTTTACTATCTCCTTTCTGTTATAATATATACTATTTGTAACATGTACTCTCTGCAGAGGCTCTCCCTTTGCAAGAAATGTCAAAGCGTCGGTTCATGAGGACAAAAAAAAAAATTTGCCCCTCTGGACAAACCGAAGGACCACTCTTTCGGGGAGGAGACCAATGGCATGAGCTACGCACGCCAGTGCGCCTGCTGCGCATGTCAGACTGCCTGCTATGCACTCAACTTCCGGGGTGTGAGCTGAAAAGGCAAGGAGAGAACGGAAGTGGGAGCTTTTTCCTGCTCTGCTGGTCTCCTGACTGCGCTGCACAGACGGTCTCTCTCTCTCTCTCTCCAAAGGTGGCCTTCAGTTTTGGTGAGTTTTTATAAGGAATATAGACTAAGCTTAGACGTAAGACGATTTGTATTGTGTTTCTACTTTCCTATCCTTCTAATCAACATCACCTTGTGACTACCATAACAATAAAAGGTCTATCTAGAAAACCAAGAGCTTCTTCCATTTACTAGTCTGGGAGATCAATTAAGGGAAAGGTTAAGTAGGGGAGATTTATGATCTAATATCCAATTTTAAATCTCACAATAGTTTTATAAATTAATTATAAGTAGATTATAACTAATAAAATTATATTTACTATAAATTAGGTATAAATGAAAAAATATGAATGTATTGCTTTATAAAATGTTATTGTTAAAGATGATTCAAGATGGGCAAAGTTGGAATGTATGTGAGGTTTGCAGAAGCCAAGTAAAAAGCAGTAAAGGATTGCATTTAGAAGGGAAAGATGTAACTTGGTATAGGGGAAAGAATACTAGATTTGAAGTCATAGGACTCAAGACCAAATCCTGCCTCCATCACTTACTCCTTCCGTGACTCTGGGCAACTCATTTCAGTTCCCACAAGTGTGGAGAAGTTTGGTCTCTAATGTCCTTTCCAGCTAGATGGCTCAGTGGATAGAACTTGGCTTGGAAGCAGGAAAGACCTATGTTTATATCCAATATCAGACACTAATTGTTTGGCAAGTCACATAACCTCTTGTCCGTCTCAGTTTCCTCAAATATAAAATGGGAATAATAATGTGATAGTACCTACCTCCCCGAGCTGTTGTGAGGATCAAATGAAATAATGTCTGTAAAGTGCTTAGCACAGTTCCTGGTAGATAGGCGGCAATTTAAAAAAATGCTTGCTTGCTCCCTCCCACCTCCAGAATGCTGCTTTCCCCCTTGACAATCAAGCTTTTTTCCATAGGAGCCATTTGGGTAGAGAGAGTTCACACTGAATTTGATTGAATCCAATTTCCATCCAGAATACAGAACTCCCTCCAGGGTTAGTTTTACTAGTAATTTAAATAGGTCATAATCTAATTGGTATGGATTAAGGATCTCAGAAAGGGCCCCTTTATACAAACACCTCTCCCACTTATCAGTTTTTGAATTAAGAAAGTCTCATTCAGCAAATCTGAACAGCATACTAACAAGCAGAGACATTACCTTGCTGACAAAGGTCCATACAGCACAGCTCTGGTTATTCCAGTAGTAAAGTGTGGCTGGGAGAGTCAGACTTAAAGGAAAGATAATCACCACAGAATCAACACTTTTGAATTGTGGTGCTGGAGAAGACTTTTGAGAGTCCCTTGGACAGCAAGGAGATTAAATCAATCAATATTTAAAGAAATTAATTCAGACTGTTCATTGAAAGGACCAATACTGAAGCTGAAGCTTAAACACTTTGGCCACATAATGAGAAGATGGGATTCATTGGAAAAGACTCTGATCCTGGGAAAGATTGAAGGCAAAAGAAGGTGATGGCAGAGGACAATATGGATATTGTCATGGAAACAATGAACAGGAGCTTGGAAAGACTTTAGGAGATGGTGGAAGATAAAAGGGCCTGACATGTATGATCCATGGGGTCATGAAGAGTCAGACATGATTAAATGACTGAACAACAATATTCATCAAGTTATCGAACAGTAAAAAAACAAGTTTATTAAATTAGTTCACCAGTGATCTAGCAAGTCCTTGAAGGAACAGGACTCATGACAGGTACATTTTTGAGGGGGTGGGGCAAGTTGGGAAAGGAGAGGTTTATAGAGGGTCTTAGGAAATGAGGGTGATTGGGGCAATGGGTACGTGCTAGGTAGTGCAATGGATAGAGTACTGGCCCTGAAATTGGGAGGACCTGAGTTCAAATTTCACCTCAGACACTTACTAGCTGTGTGACCCTGTGCAAGTCACTTAACCCCCATTGCCACAAACAACCGGGACCATCTCCACTCATCCTGATGTATATCTTGCCACTGGACCTGGATGGCTCTGGAGAAGGGAATGAGGTTGGTGACTTTGCAAAGCCTTCCCTCACTTAAATCCAATGTACTGCAAGTCATGGTATCACCCCTATGTCATGATCCTCTTCCAGAATGAAGGAGGAACAAGAAGTACTAAGCAGCTAGAGATTCTCTTAAGGACATAAAATGGACAGAGAAGAAAAGAGGGCTGAAAACAAATTTTGCCTAATGAGTGCTTGATAAGTCCACTAGACCACGGGTGTCAAACTTGTAGCCAGCCACAACAGCCCATAACACTCCCTATTGCAGCCTGAACCAGATTAAAATGAAATTGGAAAATATTTTTTAAAATAAATAAAAATACAATAAAATATAGAAAATATTAATGTTGTTTTTTAAGTCAATATGCAGCCCAGGAGGAATTCTTACATACACATTCAGTGGCTCCTGTTTGAGTTTGACACCTTTACACTAGACTCCTAATACCAGTTTTTTACTCCATTCTTAGAAGTATTTCAGAATAGAGATAGCAAGGCCAAATTTGCCTCCAAGCTCCAAAATCTAAAGTGGCACCACATTTCCTGACCAGCCCGCCCCCTCTGCCCGCCAGGCAGTCACAGATAATCTAGCTATTGGTGAAACCGGTCAGATCATCCAGTGCATTGTCCTATTTCCCAGAGCACAGGTCTAATATGAGAAGGTCCTTTCTGCTGGGCCCTAATATCTGTTCTGAATTCCTTGAAGATTATTTTCTCAATTCTTCTCCTCTGTTTTAGCAGTATGTTAACAAAATAATAATAATAATAATAATAAAAACTACATTCCCTTTCACACCCATCTCAAGGGAATAGCTTAAAACCTCAGCAATCAGTCATGTGACCCTAGGCCAATCGCTTAGGCTCTCTGAGCCTCAGTTTCCTCATCTGTAAAGTAGGGACTATTATATTTGCACTACCTGCTTGGATAAGTTTGCAAACCTTATGTATGACATGGATTCTTAACTTTTTTTTATTATGGACCTTTTTGGCAAATGCATAAAATACAATACTTCAGAAACCACTTTATATTGAAATAGCAATTAAAATATTTGAAAAATAATTTCACAAGTACCAAGCGAAGTCCTCTGAAATCCTACTGTTGTGGGGAAAAGAGGGTAGGGGGTTTGGGTAGGTGTAGGGGTTTGGGGTCCTTAGGAATTCCTCTTTAATTAATTACACCCTCTATATGATTTAGACATAAGAGGTGATACCATAGGTAAATTAAGAGAAGAAGGGATAGTCTACCTTTCAGATCTTTGGAAAGGAGAACAGTTTATGACCAAACAAGAGATAGAGAATATTATGAAATGCAAAATGGATGATTTTGATTACATTAAATTAAAAATTTTTTGTACAAACAGAAGCAATGCATCCAAAATTAGAAGGGATGCAGAAAGCTAGGAAACAATTTTTATGGCCAGTACTTCTGGTAAAGGCCTCATTTCTAAAATATATAGGGAACTAAATTAAATTTATAAGAATCCAAGTCATTCCCCAATTGAGAAATGGTCAAAGGATATGAACAGGCAGTTTTCTGATGAAGAAACCAAAGCTATCTATTGCCATATGAAAAAATGCTCTAAATCACTATTGATTAGAGAGATACAAATTAAAACAACTTTGAGGTACCACCTGACACCTATCATATTGGCTAATATGACAAAGAAGGAAAATAATACATGTTGGAGAAGCTGTGTAAAAATTGGAACACTAATCCATTGTTGGTGAAGCTGTGAACTGATCCAACCATTCTGGAGAGCAATTTGGAACTATGCCCAATGGGCTATAAAGCTGTGCATACCCTTTGACCCAGCAATACCACTTTTGGGTCTTTTCCCCAAAGAAATCATGGAAAAGGGAAAAGGACCCACATGTACAAAAATATTTATAGATGCTCTTTTTGTGGTGGCAAGGAATTGGAAATTGGGGAATGGCTGGACAAGTTGTGGTATATGAATGTAATGGAATACTATTGTGCTCTAAGAAACGATGAGCAGGAGTTCAGAGAAACCTGGAAGGACTTGCATGAACTGATGATGAGTAAGATGAGCAGAACCAGGAGAACATTGTACACAGTATCATCAACATTATGTGTTGAGCAACTGTGATAGACTAGATTCTTCTCATCAATCCAATGGAACAAGAAAGTTCCAAAGGACTCATGATGGAAAAGGCTCTCCAAATCCAGAAAAAAAGAAAAAATTTTAAAAAAGGAACTGTGGAATATGGACGCTGATTGGAGCATACTATTTCTTTTGGTTTTGGTGCTGTTGTTTTTCTTTTTTGAGGTTTTTCCTTTTTGCTAGGTATAACATGACTAATGCAGAAATACGTTTAATGTTATTATAACTGCTGTCTAAGGGAGGGGAGGGAAGGAGAAAAATTTGAAATTGGCAATCTTATCTAAACAAATGTTGAAAACTAAAATAAATAAATAAAAATTAAAAAAATAATTACACCCTCTTGCACACAAAAGCAATTATAATAAGATGGTAGTTTATTTAGGGCAGGGGAAGGGAAGGGAAACCAAGAGAGAAATCATTGGACTTCTCATGGGGAGAAAGGCATGGCACAGAAGTGTAGCTCTGAGATACCTATCTCCTTGAGCAGGAGACAGGCAGATACTTTTATAGAGGAGGATGGGGGTGACCACCTGACTGTGGAAAGTTCCCTTAGTGAGGGAGGACCATCCTCCACTGGTGATGGCTGGAGGAGTTGGGTGAGGGATGGCTGCAGATCTTTCAAGCCATTTCTCTCCTCTGGACACAAAGGAAGCAACCACACCTAATCTTATCTCCCCAGGATTGAGGGAGGTCCTAAAGCTAGCTCAGTCCGATCTGGTTCCACTTATCTCTTTACCTGTGTCTGTCCCTTCCTTTAGTTTCTCAAGGAGAAGTTTCCTTGATGTACTCCAGAGAACTTCTGGGGTGCTCTGGGCCCATAACACTACTTAAATGAGAATTATGAATATTTTGGGAACCCTTTCCTGTCACTTCCCCCGCCCCCCTTAGCCCCCCACTTTATAGGCATTCCAACTAGACTTTTGATTTTAAGCAAGAATGAACAACTTCAGATCCAACTTGATCTCTCATACTCTCCCCAAGCTTCGCCTCTCACGGCCATTTCTGCAGATCTTTATCTGTGATCATCCCCCTAAAGGGAAGGGTGCACCTCCCTGCCCCCACAAAACCACTTGCAAGGGGCAGCTAGGTAGCGCAGTGGATGGAGCACAGGTCCTGGATTCGGGAGGATCTGAGTTCAAATCCGGCCTCAGACACTTAATAATTACTAGCTGTGTGACCCTAGGCAAGTCACTTAACCCCAATTGCCACACACACACACACACACAAAACCACAAAAAACAAAACAAAACAAAACATTTGCAGCCCTTACAGGCCAAACCCCGTAGTAATTAGGACCCAGGGGTAATTGGAATCAGGAAGGAGTGGGCAGGATTGTCTTTTAAGTGGGTCGGGTTCTTTCTCCCCTCCCCTGGTGCCTGGCCAGCCGCTGGCTGGAGCCACTGAGACCCCTGGTTCTAGGCCTGGAGCCGAATGCTTCCCTCCTGGCCCTCCCTAAAGATAGGCCGGACTGCCAAGGACTCCTGTGAACTCTGAGACTCCTCTTTCAAGCTCGGCCCGTGCCACTCCTCCTCCTACCCCCGCCCGCAGCCTCTGAATCTGACTCCGCCTACGCCACCCGCAAAGCCGAGCCCAGATTTATTGTCACGTGCTGTCGACCCGAGCCACCCCCTCCTGCCCGCGGTGTCCCGAAGGGGTCGATTGCCCAGCAGTCACCTGAGGCTGGGCTGCAGACACATTGATTGGATCGGCACTGAAGGGAAATCCCCAAGGCTCTTTCCACAGGCAGGTACACGGCTTTTCATTAAGCCCCCGACCTAGGGACTCACTTCTCTCCTATCTTCAGACTCTCCCCCCGCAGCGACTGTTTTGCTTCAGGAGAATGACGGTCCCTGACGGGGGGGGGGGGGTGATCTTCAGAAGGGGGCTCTTGCCCCATTGGGCAACCGGTCTGAAACAGAACTTACTGCCAGTTTCTCTAACGGCGTGTCCTTGCAGAGTGAGGCACTAACATTGCAAAAGCTGCTCCTTGTGTCTAGGGCGGAGGAGGGGTGGGGGGGGAGGGCAGTACTTAAGTTTATGTTGCTGGGAGTTATCACAAAGAGATAGTTCCAAGGCCATTTTACAGCTAATATGCTTAAAGGTTAGTCTGGTCAAACATTTGCCAGGGAACCAACTGAATCTCGAGTCAGACCTCATTCCATACTCTGCCTCTGAGGCTTGCTGCATGGGCGAGCAGCTCCAAGAACCCATCACCGATTGCCTCGGTGACAGCTCGAACTACATGTTCCATGGGCATCTCAAACTCAATATGCCCCAAACAGAACTCATCATCTTCCCTCTCTTGCGACCTTTCCTTCGTCACTATTACCATCCAGGTCACCACCATCTTCCCAGTCACCCAGGCCCATAATCCCAAATGGCATTCTTTCCACATTCACTAACCCGCATATTCCTGCGGTTTTTAACCTCATCATCTCTACTTTATGTCCCCTTCCCTCCAATTTAAGGGTCACCACTAGCTTGGAACAACTTATATTGTTCTGTCTTTATGACCTCGTCCACTCTTTGTGAATCCATTTGGGGCTTTCTTGGCACAGGCATTGGAATGGTTTACCATTTCTTTCAGCGTATTTCACCGATGAAGAACCGAAGCAAACAGGTTTAAGTGACTTGCTCAGGGTCACACAGCTAGGAAGTGTCTGAGGCAATATTTGGAGTTGGGAAGATGAGTCTTCCTGACCTCAGGCCCCCAACTCTATGCTACACCGTTCTGGTAGTTAGACTGGCTCAGTGGATAGAGCACTGGGCCTAGACACTTGAGTTCAAATGTAGCCTCAGACACTAGTTGTATGATCTTAGACTAGTCACTTAATCTGTTTGCTTTCTAAATCTGTAAATCAGGATAATAGCACCTACCTCCCAGGGTCGCACAGCTTTTGAACTCAAGGAAATAATATTTGTAAAGCAGTTAGCATAGTGCCTGGCATATAGTAAGCAATACATAAATGTTAGCAGCAGTGATGAAGAAGAAGAAGGAGGAGGAGGAGGAGGAGGAGGAGGAGAAGGAGAAGAAGGGGCCAGCTAGGTGGTGCAGTGGATAGAGCACCGGCCCTGGAGTCAGGAGTACCTGAGTTCAAATCCGGCCTCAGACACTTAACACTTACTAGCTGTGTGACCCTGGGCAAGTCACTTAACCCCAATTGCCTCACTTTAAAAAAAAAAAAAGGGAGAAGGATTACCTTAGTTCTGGTCCCCATCCCTTTTACTTGGACAGCTACAATAGCTTTCCAACTGGTATCCCTCACTCAAATCTTTCTTCACTCCAAGCCATCTTCCCCAGCTGCCAAAGTGACTCCAAATGGGAATTACTGCTAGAGAGTTATACATAAACTCTTTCATAAGCTAGCTTTCACTAGTTTACATGCTGTTCCTTGTTTAAGACACATCACCTTCTCCATTGGCTATGCCTGAGATGCTCTTCCTTTGAGTTCCCCTGGCTTCCTTCAATTTATCTCTAGTCTCACTTTCTGTTGGAAGCCTTCCTCTCTCAGATTACCTTTCATCTTCTTCAATCTTGCATTTACCTAATTATTTACTTGTTGTCTCTCCCATTAGAATGTAAACTCCCAAGGGGCTCTAGGTGGCACAGTGGATAAATCACTGGCCCTGGATTCAGGAGAACCTGAGTTCAAATCCGGCCTCAGATACTTGACACTTGTTAGCTGTGTGACCCTGGGCAAGTCATTTAACCCCCATTCCCCTGGGAAAAGAAAAGAAAGAAAGAAAGAAAAAGACATAGAATGTAAACTCCTTGAGGGCAGGCTTTAGTGCATGGCATATAAGAAGTTAATAAATACTTGTTGGCTGACTGACCTTGGGCTGGTCACTTAACTTCCCTGCATCTCTGTTTCTTCATCTATAAACTGAAGGTGTTGGACAAAAGGGCTCCTAAAGTTCCTTCCAGCCCAAGTTCTGTGATCCTAAGATGCAAAAAGCAATTAACACTTATTTTTTGCTCAGTCATTTCCGTTATATCTGACTCCCTGTGACCTCTTTTGGAGTTTTCTTGGAAAAGATACCGGAGTGGTTTGCCATTTCCTTCTCCAGCTCATTTTACAGATGAGGAAACTGAGGCAAAAGGGTTAAGTGACTTGCCCATGGTCATACAGCTAGTAAGTGTCTGAAGCTGGATTTGAACTCAGGTGTTCCTGACTCTAGGCCTGGCACTCTACCCATTACACCACCAATGAATACCTCTGCTTCTGAATTGTTCTCAAAAGTTGGGAAAGAAATCCCTTCCAAAGGGAAGTACCAGATTCCAGAGAGGAAGGAACAGCAGAAACCCACTTTAGGAAGAATTTAGCTGATCTCTTCTCTGAGAGGAGTGGAAAGATAAATAACTGCTTTAAAGATAACACTGGAAAGATAGCAATTGGATTGAGAAATAGAGGAAAGAACCAATTGGAGAACAGTTTGCTTTAAGCGGAGGTGATAGGATCAGAGACAAGCTACCTGTTAATCATCATTTGTGGTTCAGTGTCTGGTCCAGAGTATCAAGGGAAGCTCCCGGTCAGCTGCAGCCTTCCAAGAGTCTAAACTCCCTGGGTCCCTGAGCACGAGTTTTTTGAAAGTTACGAACTTTCCTTTCTACTTTTTTTAAAAAGCCACTTAAAAATCCTTGGTAAGTTGGCATTCCTTTTCTGCTCTGTTCTTGGGGCGGTTTATGTCACGGTGAGACCTTTTTTATTGGCTGTTGCTTGTTTTCATACTTGAATTGAAGTCTTCTTGAGTCTGTCATGAATGGCCTTCTTTCTGCAAAGTGCCTCCTACAAAATAATTTAAAACTTTGGATTTAGCTGGAGTTTTTATGCCAGGTGTTTGAAATGCTGAGTGCCTGGGCCTTCATGCTGCCTTTTGTCTGTGTCTACTGCTTTTAGGGGATCTCTGTCCTGATAATGTCTTCTATTAAGATCGAGTCCATTGTTCGGGAGAGCAGCAGGTGTGGAGAATCTCCAGTGTGGGAGGAAAAATCCAATAGTCTCCTGTTCGTGGATATCCCATCCAAGAAGATTTGCCGATGGGATTCACTCACGAAGAAAGTGCAGGAGGTTACTGTAGGTGAGGGGATTCTTTATCTGAGAAAGCTCCTGTTATAACAGCTAACCTTTTCTCCTAGAGATGGCCTGAATACAAGGGCATATTTCTGGACTTTTCCTCCTAACAGTGTTGGATTTGATTTATTTTTTAAAATGGGGGTTAAAAATTAATATGACATTTGTGCTGGGTACCACTGTTTTGACCTTTTAGTTAGATATATGGATTATAAACAACTGTTTTCCCCTGCTTCCAGAGGAAGAGATTCAAAGTTTCTAATTTCAAAGCTACCTTATATCCAGAAACTGTACTCCGAAAGCAAGATCTTGTCTGTGTAGAATGTCTATGGATATGGGCAGTTCGGTGACACAGTGGATAGAGCACTGGCCCTGGAGTCAAGAGGACCTGAGTTCAAATCCAGCCTGAGACACTTGACACTAGCTGTGTGACCTTAGGCAAGTCACTTAACCCCACTTGCTTTACCAAAAAAAAAAAAAGAAGAAGAATGTCTATGGATAGTAATGTATTAATCTTTGCACCTAGAGTCAGGAAAACCTTAGTTCTAATTCAGCCTCAGGCACTTACCCTGGCCAAATTAATTTAATTTTTGTTTGCCTCAGTTTCCTCATCTGCATCTAGGTGGTACAGTAGATAGAGTGTGAGACCTTGAGTCAGGAAGACTCATCTTCCTGAGGTCAAAAGTTGTGTGACTCTGGACAAGTCACTTAACTTTTTTTTGCCTCAGTTTCCTCATCTGTAAAATGAACTGGAAAAGGAAATGACAAACTACTCTAGTACCTTTGCCAAGACCCTAAATGGGGTCAGGAAGAGTCAGACAAGACTGAACAACAACAAACTGGGAATAGAAAATAGCACCTAACCCCTGGGGTTGCTATGAGGATAAAATGAGAATATGTGTGACACACTTTGCAAACTTCGAAGTTCTATATAAATGCTAGTTATTATTAGTAGTACTATTAATGCTGCCTTTATTGGTATAGATCAGTGGAGTAGTCAAATTGAATTAGAAACAAGGGCCAGTGAACCTACATAAAGATCCCATGGGCCACAGAAGTGACTTAGTCTTAAAATGTAATGTTGTCTATGTTTCATTGTCTTTTTATTTTGTTAAATATTCCCCAATTATTTTGATCTGTTTGGGGCTCTGCTACACGCATATTTGACACTTTAAAATTTCCTTTTTAAAAAAACATTATTAACTCAAAGCACTACAATAAACATGGACATTTCAGTATAAAAAAGAACATAAGAGAATTGTATATGAAAGTATAAACTTCTGTTAGATGCAATTTTTCTTTCTTTTCTTTTCTTTTTCTTTTTTTTTTTTTGCGGGACAATGAGGGTTAAGTGACTTGCCCAGGGTCACACAGCTAGTAAATGTCAAGTGTCTGAATCTTGATTTGAACTCAGGTCCTCCTGAATCCAGGGCTAGTGCTTTATCCACTGTGCCACCTAGCTGCCCCCCAGCTGCCATTTAAAAAAATAACAAAACAACCCTGCTTTTCCTTCTGAACGTCCTTCTCCCTTCTGTGTACTTTGTTCATTGATGCTATTATATTTCTTTTCTCCTTTTTATGTCTTAGTATCCCTCTCTGCTATCTCCTACCTCTACCTCCCACCAAATAGAGCCTGTACCTAGTAACATGCAAAGGGATAGCTGAACCTCTCCCTTCCTTTTCTGGTTGTTGCACGATTTCTCTTCCCTGTATTTCCCATAAATCCCCCATGGAGGATATTGGGTACCTCTTTCATCCAAGTCAGCATTTTTTGCTTGTTATGGAAGAACTTCAGTGATCAGCATTGAGATAAAAAATTGTGACCAATAGTATCCTCAAGGAATTGACAATGCACTGAGGGGGTCAGAGTAGAGGGTGGAACATATACACAAATCCCTTTGGTGAGAGAGAGAGACAGAGACAGAGACAGAGACAGAGACAGAGACAGAGACAGAGCGAGGGAGCATAATAGTAATTGCCATTTACCTAGTGTGTTAAGGTATACAAAGTACTTAATGTGCATTATCTCACATTATCCTCAAATTAACATTCTAAAATAAATCATATAAAAAACCTAGGCTTAGAGAGAATGAAGTGACTTGCCCAGGGTATTCCATGGGCTGAGTATTTGAGGTGGGATTCAAATCCAGGTTTCTCCTAACTTCAGGTCTTACAATTTTTTCTACTTCCCATGGTGACTAAGTGTAATGCAGAGGTCCTGGGAAAGGGTTATGAAAAATTGAGGGAGAGAGAAATGGAGTGGTCTTAAAGAAGGTGGCATCTGAGTTGGGCCTTAAAGGAAAGGAAGAACTACAACCAACAGAGATAAGGAGTGAGGAGGAATTTAGGGCTTGAGGGTGAGGGTAGAGAGGATTATGAGTAAACTGGGAGTGGACACAATATAGAGTAGATAAAACACTGGGAGTACGCGATAAAGTGACTAGATTAAGAAAGGCCTTCAATCTACCTGGGTTGGGCATTTATTTGGCTGGCTGTAGTGGGGAGACTGATAAACTTATTTGGTCTTTCCCCTGCCCTTTGAGTTCTTTGTAATTTTTTTATTACCTCAACTAAAGGGAAGATTTAGGGAAGAACACAGTCTCATCTATTTAAACAGCATCATGTCCAGTTGCTACCTTTTAAAACTCTATATCCTTCTTTAGTAAGACCTGATACATGAAATGTGGATTTATAAAAGGATTCTTTACATATTGAACTCCCATGGTACTTTTAAGTATTATTGAATTTATAGTTATTTGATTTACATAGAACTTTGCCAGGACACATTTATTTGGAAGTAGTGAAAAGGCTTTTAATTTTATGGCCAAAGGGAGTCAATTCTTAAATCCAGCCTCAAACACTTGTGTGACTCTGGGCAAATCACTTAACCCTCATTACCCACCCCACCCCACCCCACCCCCCCAAAAAAATTCTACTCCCAAAGGGAGTCAATTCATTTGATGCTGGTTGATAGGCAGGTGGTGTACTGGATAGAGCCCTGAGACTGGAAGCCGGAAGACTCGTCTTTGGGAGTTCAAATCCACCCTCAGACACTTTCTTAGCTGCGTGACCCTGGGCAAGTCATTTAACCTTGTTTGCTTCAGTTTCCTCATCTGTAAAATGAGCTGGAGAAGGAAATGATGAGCCAGTCCAGTATCTCTGCCAAAACCAAAAAACAATCATCTCTCAAATGGAGTCACAAAGAGTCTGAAAAGACTAAACAACGACAAAAACAAACAAAAAACCAAGGTTGATGTTTTGTATTTGAAGCCTGTTATTATTTCAAACTATCGAATTTACCATAGGACTATCAGAAGTTGTTATAGATGGAGAGAGGTCCTAACATTTTTGTTGAGAACATGTATTTTTTTTTTTAATTTTCCTAAACCCTTTCAATCACTAGTGTTTGGGGAGTGACAGGAGAGTGGGAGAGTTAGTGTTAGTGCTAACAGTTTAAATTCCTTACTAGAAGTAGGAAAGAAAAAAAAAAGTAGGGAAGAGTCTGCTAATGCTACTCCCCCGATACCCAATCTGAAATTACAGCACACAAAAGAAAGGGGGGGTGGTGGCAACAGGCTTCATGATTAATGTCTTTGAGCTTTAGTTCCTTTTTTTTTTTTTTGGCGGGACAATGAGGGTTAAGTGACTTGCCCAGGGTCACACAGCTAGTAAGTGTCAAGTGTCTGAGGCTGGATTTGAACTCAGGTCCTCCTGAATCCAAGGCCAATGCTTTATCCACTGCACCACCTAGCTGCCCGAGCTTTAGTTTCTTTATCTGTAAAATGATGGTATTGAACTAGATGGCTCCTAAAATTCCTTCTAGAGACTAGATACATGATGCTATAATCTACCTGATATGGCTTAGAGATGTAGTCATAGGTCCCAAACTGCTGGTTGAGGATCCCTGATTGTAGAGGCTAAGCTTCCCAATGATGAAGGGCTTCAATGGATAAAGTGATAGATTTGAGTGCAAGTATGGCCTCAGACAGTTCCAAGCTGTGTGACCCTGGGTAAGTCACTCAACCTCTGCCTCAGTTTCCTCATCTGTAAAATGGGGATAATAATAATCCCAGCCTCTTCAGGTTGTTGTGAGAATCAAATGAGATAATGTGTCAAGAGCTTTGCAAACCTTAAAGAGCTATACAAATGCTATTTCTTCTCATCAGTGAAAATAACAAACATGTTTACATAGTGCTATAAAGTTACCCTGTGAGATAAGTAATATAAGTGCTGTTGTTGAGTTAAGTTTGGACTCTCTGTGATCCCATTTGGAATTTTCTTGGCAAAGATACTGGAATGATTTGCAATTTTCTTCTGCCAGTTCATTTTACAGATGAAGAAACTGAGGCAAATAGGGTTAAGTGACTTGCCCAGGGTCACACAGCTAATAAGTGTCTGAGACCAGATTTGAACTCAGGCCCTCCTGACTCCAGGGCTGGTGCTCTATCCATTTCACCACCTAGTTGCCCATAAATTAAAACATTTTTAAAAATAGGAATAATAGCACTTGCTAGTGTTACTTGCTAGGAGTGCTCAGTGCCAGCCCTGGAGTCAGGAAGACTCCTCCTGAGTTCAAATCTGACCTCAAACACTTACTGGCTGTGTGACCCTGGGCAAGTCACTTACCCTGTTTGCCTTAGTTTCTTCATCTGTAAAAGGAAATGGCAAACCATTTCAGTATTTTTGCCAAGAAAAACCCTAAATAGGGTCACAAAGAGTTAGACACGACTGAACAACATTATTCCTATTTTACATTTGAGGAAACTGAGACTCCAAAAGACTCAGTCACCTGTCTGTGCCTGTGGTCTCAAAGGCAGCAAGGGGTAGTACTGGAACTTTCACTCTAAAACCATTCAGTGCTCTTTCCACTGGATCATGATACAGTATTAAGACACTAAAGAGATACTAAAAGGTCCCTAAGGCCAATGAATGAGAGTGGGTCTTACTAAGGAGAGTAATGACATCCTCTGAGGGTTGGATTTCCCTCAGGAAAAAAAAAAATTCGTTGAAAAGGATGTGATGCTATGAAGTCTGCTGGTTTGTTACTTTTCCTAAAAAGCAGAGTAATTAAATAGCTTGCATCTATATAGTACCTACTATATGTTAGGCACTGTGCTAAGCCCTTTACAAAAAATTACCTCATTTTATTTTCATAACAACACTGGGAGATAAATGCTAATATTTTCACTAATTTTATAGTTGAGGAAACTAAGGATTAAGTGACTTGCCCAGGATCACACAGACAATAAAGGTCTGATACTGGATACTCAGGCCTTCTGGACTCTAGGCCCAGTACACTTTCCACTACACCACCTAAGTGGGTTGTCAGTTTTTAAGATTTATGTGATGTATTTTCTTATTTAAAAAAAATGTTTTTATTTTCTGTTTATCCATCATTCCTGAATGTGTCCCTTCTATTTCCCTCCCATATAAGCCATCCCTTGTAACAAAGAATTCTCTTTAAAGAGGCCAAAAAACACTGTTCAACAAAACAAACCAACATATGGACCCCATCTGATGTTACTTGCAATATTCAATGTATATTGTGCCCCACTTCTGCAAAAGAGGGAGGGAGAACGTGTAATTAAAGCATAAATTTGAACTGTGACTTATGAGATACCTAAAATTTGCTGCTGAGAGTGACATTTTTCAGCTTACATCAGCAACTTTGGGGGGGGGCGGGGCAATGAGGGTTAAGTGACTTGCCCAGGGTCACCCAGCTAGTAAGTGTCAAGTGTCTGAGGTCAGATCTGAACTCAGATCCTCCTGAATCCAGGGCCGATGGCTCTATCCACTGCACCACCTGCTACCTCATATTTTCATCTGAAATTTGAAAATCAAAATTATATCCCATAATTTGCTAAGTTTACTATTTTCCTCTTAATGTTGAGGGCAGGGTGGGAACAGCTTGGCTTTTGTGTGCTTGCACATATACTCACATATTTCATTAACTTTGAAATCAAAGTCATAAAGTGTGTCTACATGTATGGATGTGTTTTTAAAATGTAACAAAGGAAAGATATTAATGCTATACTCTGCATTTAGGCACAAGCCTAATAGAAATCAGTTTTATTAATTTCTCAGTAATCTAAATTCAAGAATTTTCTGCTTCAGAGAAACGTCCAGACAAACAGTCTTCTTGTTTCCTCGGACATCTCTCTAATGAGATATTTTGAAGTAACATGGGAATATTAAACGATGCAAATTCCATAACATGTTAAAATATAGTCACATAGTTTCAAGTTAACATTTTACCTCCTCTGGGGAAGCAACAGTCTCGTCTGTCAGGAACGATCCTGGAGAATCATGTCCCTCAATCCATTCAAACCCTTATTGACCTTGTGATTCAAGGGCTCTCCCTGGACTGGTCACAGGTGACCTGAAGTAATTAAAGAGATTTCTTCCTCCTGATCAATGTCCTAATCTTTCCAGGGAAAGGGAGAAAGATGTACAGCTCTATGGTCTCTCTTCAGGGCAATCAATTTAGGGCCCTTTGGCCTTGTCTGGCAGGCCTAATTACTTAAAAGAAGTGATGGGGAGCAAGACATTATTTTCTAATGAATAAAGACTGATAAAGGTTTCAGATTAGTCCCAAAGCTTCAGAACTGGATCATGAAAAAAAAATGTTTTCTAGGGGGTGGCTAGGTGGCTCAGTGGATAAGCACCGGCCCTGGATTCAGTAGTACCTGAGTTCAAATCCGGCCTCAGACACTTGACACTTACTAGCTGTGTGACCCTGGGCAAGTCACTTAACCCCAATTGCCTCACTTAAAAAAAAAACTTTTCTTAATATTTCTAAAATCAGGAAAGGGGCCTTTGCTTCCACACATATATAGGTATGCCTATTTACATAAAATAAAACCAAAACATAAAACATAAAATGTTCCCAAATGGAAGAATTCTTTTTACTAATTCATTCTAAAGCAGATTGCTGGCCTTGGGCAAAATTTTAAGTGAAGACTGCCAGCTACCTCTTTGGGGGCCCTTTTCCTCACTAGATAATAGAAAAATAACAATAACTAGCATTTACATAGGACCTTGAGGGGTTCAAACTATTTTATTTTATTTATTTTTTTGCGGGGCAATAAGGGTTAAGTGACTTGCCAAAGGTCACACAGCTAGTAAGTGTCAAGTGTCTGAGGCCAAATTTGAACTCAGGTCCTCCTGAATCCAGGGCCAGTGCTTTATCCACTGTGCCACCTAGCTGCTTCCTCAAAGTATTTTATAAATATTATCTCATTTTATAAATATTATCTCAAAACAACCCTAGGAGGCAAATACTACAGGTGGTATTGTACTCTGGAGGCTCAGAGTAAGTTATCCCAGTCAGACATAGGACTAGAACCTCTGACTCTTAAGTCCATCAAATCACTTTCTACTGCATCCCTTCCACACATCTTTCTGGCCTTTAGCCAGGAAACTAGCTCCCAGGAAACATTGGAGTATAGATTAAGCACACAGAGTTTAAGGCCTCTGGGGATATTTGCCTTTTAACCAGAGATGGAATCTTTAAACTCAATGAATAAAATGCTTAACAGTGGCATTCTAGCTATTAGCTGGCCAGTGGGAGGGGTTTTGAGGTAAGAAAGAGGTCTACTGGCTCCTAAAATGACACTGGAGAATAGTGGAATATTTTACCCTGCCAGGCCTGCCTTTTTATAGGCCTCATAGTACCATGTAGGTTTGTGACTGTCACAAGATTTGTAACCTCAGACCGGTGTCTTAACTTCTTTATCTTCAGCTTCTTCATCTGTAAAATGGAGGTAATAGTTAGAATTTGGGGATACCTTCTATAAATGGGAACTATGACTATTTGGTATTTTAATTTTCAACTTGTTGCCATCCAATTAGATATACCTTTGTTTGTTTGTTTGCTTGTTTGTTTTGAATTGGGCAATAAGGGTTAAGTGACTTGCCCAAGGTCACACAGCTAGTAAGTGTCAAGTGTCTGAAGCCGGATTTGAACTCAGGCCCTCCTGACTCCAGGGCCAGTGCTCTATCCACTGTGCCACCCAGCTGCCCCCTAGATATATCTTTTTAAATGATGATATTTCTCTTGGTCAGATTGTCTTGGAACATGGAAAGAAAAGGGAGGCTTCCTCCACACACCTCTCCTCTCCAGCCCAGAAGCAAATAGCAAAGTTGTATATGTGAGCAAATGGGTTACATTAGGAATGGTGTTCCTGTAAAGAAAACACCATGCTTGTGGCATTTCACAGTAGGGTCTATAAAAATGAATGGATGAATAATTTCTCTCAGATTTTCCCACCCAAGGCCCTCCATCTGTATATGTATGTGTATGTGTATATGTATATGTGTAGGTGGATGTGGCTGTGTACATATACATATAAGTGTATAGATGTATATACGTGTGTATACACACACACATATTCTTTCTATTTCTCTTATTCCTTTCTAGGCTCTAATCTATCATCTGCCTCCTTTGTCTTCTCCCTCTAGTTCAATTAATACCTAACCACCCCCATTATCCACTTCTTTCTTGGCCCAGCTCCTTTAGAGCTCTGGTCTCAGGATAAGGAAGAGTTGATTTTGAATCTCACCTCAGTCACTTAACTAGCTGTGTAACCACTTCTCTGGACCTCAGTTCCCCCATTTGTAAAATGGGAATAATACTATCTGTAGCACCTGCAACTTCATGGGGTTATTGGGAGGATGAAATGTATTTAAAATGCTTTGCCAATATTAAAGTGCTATAGAAAAAAATGTCATGTACCATATCTGTCCAAAGCAATTTCAGGTTTACTTCCTTGTTTCTCTGTGTTGCGTGTACACACATGCATGGGTTGGGGGTAGGGGATTTGGGTGTCAGTCTCCTGTGAGGAAAAAGAAATAAAGACAGGAGATGGTGTCTGAGGTCCCTTTCAGCTTTAATATTCTACAGGAATGACCTTTTTTGGCCTGTCCCTTTGCTTTTCCTTCCCTGGCCTTTTCCCTCCTCTCTTGGCTTTGTTATTCTGGGAAGACTCTCCTCTCAGTGCACCAATGGGCTGCTTACCAATGGGGTCTCCACAAAGTGTTGGTACTTTGCCTCTAGGCTTGTCTTTTCCCATGCCCATGATTGAGGTCATGGAACTGCTTTGAAACTTGTTATTTTTCCATGTTGAGCAGAGATAGTGTTCTTATAGACCACTGTACTCTAGTGAAGGAGAAGGGAGGAACACTAAGGTACCATCCCTGGAGGTTAGACATCTCAGCGGACACTTCTGAATAACATGACCTTGGTGGCTGGCACAGCCAAGCCACTGAAAGACCTTGTTTACTTAAAATGTAGCTTCTGTAATGAGAGAACATGTGTTACAGCAAGACTGGGAACACCAGAATGGAGCTGTCTGATATGAATAGCTTTGTATGTTTGAAGACTGGAGGGAGCCGACTCTATCTTAGAGATAATCAGGCCACAGTCATAGGTGCTTGTAATTAACTTGTGCAGGCTATGATTTCTTCCTGTCTTGACATTCTTCCTTTTGAACACTGGGATATGATCAATTCTATAAACCCCCAAACCCAAACCCCCAGATTGTAACACTTGTCACACTTGTTACACTTGTAACACTTCTTACTGCTATGTTAGCACTATTACTTATGTGACCCAGTTGATAGAATGCTAGGCCTGAAGTTGGTAAGTGTTAAAATCTGCTATCAGATACTTCCCTAGCTGTGTAACTCTGGATAAATCACTTAATCTCTGCCTGCCTTAGTTTTTTCATCTCTAAAATAATAGCTGTCCCCACCCCCACTTCCCAGAGTTACTGTAAAAATGAGATAATATTTGTAAAATGCTTTGCAAACTATAAAGCACTATATAAATGCTAGCAAGTATTATTAGGGAAGCATTGAGTAAGTGCTTGCTATGGACTGGGCTATAGGCTTAAGCACTTTATAGATATTATCTCATTTGATCTCATCTAGTCGAATGATATTATTATTGTTGTTTCTGAGACAAGGCTAACAAGAGGTATGAGAGAAATGATTATTAAAAACCAATTATTAGGGGCAGTCGGGTGGTGCAGTGGATAAAGCACCAGCTCTGAATTCAGAAAGACCCGAGTTCAAATCCAGCCTCAGACACTTGACACTTACTAGCTGTGTGACCCTGGGCAAGTCACTTAATCTCAATTGCCTCACACACACACAAAAAACACCCAAAAAACAAAAAAACCCCAATTATTGGAGTAATCCAGGCTTTCTTCCCTTCCAATTTTCCTAATCTCTGTTAGGTCAAGACAGCATCTGACAGACATTACTGGTAATGAGATCAGAACAACTTTTTTATAGATTTCCTGAGAGGAATGTGGAAGGAGGAAGGGGGTTAATCTGGGTTCAAGAGTGACCAGTTAATCCCCCTGTACCTCATTAGAAAAGGTCCACCACTCATTGTAATATTCATTCTCTCATTGATTGTAAACCAGTTAGGGTTGATTTGCCGCCCTCAGGAACACCCACTCTTCCAAGGGCATATAAGCTCTGAGTGGGTTCCATGAGGAGTCTTTGGCATTTGAGAGTGCCACTGAGCCCTTTTATTAATTATCCACTAGCATAATTAATAAAATGATTAATGACCCAGAAACTATGTCTTTTGAACTTTTTATATGTCACGGTTACTAGGTCAGATAAATGATCTTACCAGCTCTACCTGCTTATAGGGGTGGTTTGAGGCCATAGGTTGTCAGGTTATAATAATTTTTACCTTCCAAACACAGAGTCCTTGACAAAGCATTTCTTCCCACAACAATCTTGGAAAATAGTATAAATGATAACCACAGCTCTCATTTAAAGAGCATCTGAGGGTTTGCAATGCACTTTTATTTCATTTGGTACTTGTAACAATCCTGTGAGTTGGATGCTTTTATCCACATTTTGCATATTAACTTTGTTGCTGTATTTTGGTTTTTTTGTATTATATTGCATTTTACATTAGAATATCCAGGTGAAGAAATTGAAACTGAGACAGATTAATTGACTTGCCCAGGGTCATATTAACTGAAGTGGAATTTAAACTCCAGTTTTTCGGACTCCAAATCCATCACTCTTTCTACTGCAAACATGGCCCCTCTTATTTTTATTTTAATTTTTTTTTTGCTGGGCAAAGGGGTTAAGTGACTTGCCCAGGGTCACACAGCTAGTAAGTGTCAAGTGTCTGAGGCTGGATTTGAACTCAGGTCCTCCTGACTCCAGGGCCGGTGCTTTATCCACTTTGCCACCTAGCTGCCCCTTGGCCCCTCTTATTGCCTTTTTTACAGATAAGAAAATTTAGGAGCATAGAAATTAAGTGATTTGACAAAGTCACACAGTGAGTAAATGTCAAAGCTGAGATTTCTGACTCCAGGTCCAGTGTTTACTCTTTCCCCTAAACCAATTCAGTGCTCCATTGGTCTCTCAGTCTCAAACATAGGACAAATAGAAGCACTTCATTCCTTTATCCATTAAAGACCTATTGCAAGGGGCAGCTAGATGGCGCAGTGAATAGAGCACTGGCCCTGGAGTCAGGAGTACCTGAGTTCAAATCCGGCCTCAGACGCTTAACACTTAACTAGCTGTGTGACCCTGGGCAAGTCACTTAACCCCAGTTGCCTTACTTTAAAAAAAAAAAAAAGACATATTGCAATACCTTCGCAATGGGAAGAAGTGATGCTGGTTTCTTGGAGGCTACTCCCACTGAGAGATAATTCTGCTAGATTTTACCAAGCTGGTAACTTATGCTGATTTAGTTCTTTGGTGTAAGGTGTTGAGCACAGGCCTGTTAGTAGATTTATGTGTTTACTATTCAATGGCCAACCTAAGTGCAAGAGGCTTCTAACTACAGGTGAGTCACTCAATTGTTTCTAGTCTCAGAAGCTCATGAAAACCATCTCCTAAGGTGCAGAAGTTGTAAAATCTGTACTTTTGGAAAGAGTCTTCACATCAATGAGGTCATGGATCTTGGGAATTATTCATGCACTCTTGATTGAATGAAATAAATTGTTTCTTAAATGTTTTGTGGTTTCTTGCTGTTTTTTTTTCTCCAACTTTCTTTGTTTCCAAAGGTACAGTTATCTCTTGCACATTGCAACATTCCCCATTGTGGTTTTGATATACTACAGGTTAGTTGGCATAAGAATTTTAATGGGAATTTGGGAGAGATTTTTGAGGAAGCTGTAGGCAACATGTGAAGGCCAACAGATGACACAGGAAAAATTAAAAGCTCAGAAATGCATAAAATTTATTTATAGTATTGTGTAGCATCAACATATTTTATCTTTTCATGCCATAATAATTCAGACTTCTCTGGGAGGGCCAAAACATTTTACATGGATTTTCCAGATCACCGCACCCCTACCCCCACCATGTGGAAGGAATGACTGTAGTTGAATTTCTCATCAAGAAATAAAATTTTGGGGCAGCTAGGTGGTGCAGTGGATAGAGCACCAGCCCTGGATTCAGAAGGACCTGAGTTCAAATCTGACCTCAGACACTTAACACTTACTAGCTGTGTGACCCTGGGCAAGTCACTTAACCCCAATTGCCTCACCAAAAAAAAAAAAAAAAAGAAATATAATTTCTATTGCTCCTTTTGAATTGAGACAAAATTTCATATCTACAATGGTAAGGTTGTCTTAAGCTGTAGACTTTTTGTTTTGGAGGTGAAGGGTGGGGCAAGATATTGTTTTTGATTTATCAGTAGTACAAAAATGAAATCACACCATACCTACTTGCATAAAGTATGCAGGACAGAATGCAATAGAAGCCAGGTTTGTCCTTTATTTAATTTTTTTGTTCCAAACCTGGCTTGGCCTTTGGTGTCTGGGGCGGTTAATAAAACTAGTTAATTTTGTTGATGATGACTATGATAAAGTCAACTTTATATTTACTATGGATTCCTCCTTGAGATAACTGGATATTTATTTTAAAATAATTTTTAACCAAGTGTAAGCAAAGTCGAGCAATGTCATCAGTCATTTTGCATTAGGAAATTACATTTCTCAATGTGTACAGTCAGGCTGATATGTAGCAATCTGTAGATCAAAAGAAAGTGCCATGCTCTGTAGAGATGATTTCATTGGGAAATTAATGTGTTCATCTAAGGATATTCTTGTGTGATCAAAGATACTGTAGTTGATGTAGCATGGGTACTAGAGTCAGGAAAACCTAAGCCCCCATCCTACTTCAGATACCCACACTCATATAAGTCTTCTTGATTCCAAGCCTACGTGGATATCCAAGTGGTTAGAGCACTCTCTATCCACTGTGCCACCTAGCTGCCCATGACTACTGGGTAAGTCTTTTTAAAATTAATAAAACCTTTATTTCTATATCTGTAAAATGAGAATAAGGGCAGTTAGGTGGCACAGTGGATAGAGCATTGGGCTTGGAATCAGGACGACTTATCTTCGTGAGTTCAAATCCGGTCTCCAGACACTCAGCTATGTGACCCTGGACAAGTCACTTAACTCTGTGTGCCTCAAATCCTCATCTGTAAAAATGAGCTGGAGAAGGAAATGATGAATTACTTCAGTATCTCTGCCAAGAAGACTCCAAACAGGGTCACAAAGAGTCAGATATGACTGAAAAACAACTTAAGGACTTAACAAAGTGAGATTAAAAATAGCTCCTACTTCATAGGACTGTCATGAGTCTCAAATGTGATAATGTAAGTCAAGAGCTTTGTAAACCTTAAAGAACTACACAAATGCTTTTTTATTATTATTATTTACTTATTTATTGATTGATAATTTTGCTGATCAAATAGAAGCTGTTAAGTGGCATCACATGATGGTGGATGAAGCACTGCATTTGTATTTGGAGTCAGATTTTGGCTCTCTCACTTATTACCTGTGTAACCTTGAACAAATCATTTAACTCTTCTGGGCCTCAGTTTCCTCAACTGTAAAATGAAGGGGTGAGACTAGATGACCACAAGGTCAATGTCTAAATTCATGATCCTATAAACTAGATGTTCCCTTGAGGTTCCTTCCAGCAATAGATCCATGAGCCTACAAAATTCTTTGTAATAGAGCTGAAACAAGAACAGAGGATTATAGTGTTAGAGCCAGAAGACCCCTCAGGTGTCTACTAATTCAATGTTATCATTTTAGGTGAGAAACCTAAGGACCAGGGTCATATAGGTAAAAAGTGGCTGAGGTAGGATTTGAACCCAGAGCTTCTGTCTCTCAAGCTAGTGCTCTCTACACATTACCACTGTACTTGATGTTGGTCATTTTATTCATTCTGAGTTTTGTTGGGCTTTTTTTTTTTCTTTTGACAGTGTGTGTTTTTGAAATTACAGATAGTGCGGTCAGCTCAGTGGCCATTCGACAGTCTGGTGGATATGTTGCAACAGTAGGAACTCGGTTCTGTGCTTTGAACTGGGAGGACCAATCGCTATCTGACCTGGGTGCTGTGGATAAAGATAAGAAAAACAATCGATTCAATGATGGGAAGGTGGATCCAGCTGGAAGATACTTTGCTGGTATGCTTTTCACTTTTTGGCCTTTGCCTTTCTGTGTTTATAGGGAAAACCTTTATTACAATATGTTGAGGAGAAAGAAAATGCCGTTAATGACAGACTTTCTCCACTAAAGCCTTCCTCAGCTGTGACATCACGACAGGGAGGTGGCCCTGTGTTCTCAAAGGCTCTGCAAGAAGACAGAAATCCTAGGAGGTCCTACCAAGCAGGACATAGCTTTGCTAGGAGGGCTAGCAATAGACTTGAGGCCAGTGTGGATCAATTTGAAAAGGTTTATCACCAGGTGATGGATTTTTCTGGGCTACAGAAATTTCAGGATGACTGTTTGCTAAGACATGGATGGGTTGTCATATGTACTGGTTAAAGGATAGGGTGTGTGGTGTAGTAGTAGTAGTAATGGTAGTAGTAGTGGCAGCAGCAGCAGCTAGTATTTAAAACACTTTTAAGCAGCTAGGGGGTGCAATAGAATGCCAGACCCAGAGTCACGAGGACTTGAGTACAAATCTGGCCTCAGACACCTCCTAGCTGTGTGACCCAGGGCAAGTCACTTAACCTTACTGTTTGCCTCAGTTTCCTCATCTGTAAAATGAGCTAGAGAAGGAAGCGGCAAACCACTCCAGTATCTTTGTCAAGAAAAGCCAAATGGGGTCACAAAGAGTCAGACACGACTAAAATAACCGAACAACACCAACAACAAAAAGCACATTAGGATTTATAGATCTTTCAAGGGGAGTCCTATGGCAAAAATATCTTCCTTTTTCCTCTTCTAGTGCTGTCTTATTTCCATTTATAATAGGAAACTGAGATGATTGCATTGCTTGACCCATTTCTGTATCTGCTAAAAGAAAGGAGGGAAAGAGTTGTTTTCTCATTTTCTCTCACTGATGATACATCCTGTGGAGCTATGATAGCAGACTATTATTTCTTATTTTCCTGGCTTACTACATCCCAGTGAAAAGATGTAAAGTCATGAAAATTCTTGATGTATTGGAGACAATTAAAAGCCAAAGGCCTCTTAGTTATAGAAAGAAAAATCAACTTTCCCATCCTTAGTTGTTAAATGGGAATTTGTTGCTTTTCTGCATTTTAGACAAGGAATTACTGGTAATTCAATTTAAAGGGCCTGACAGATCATTGCAATTTATTTTCATGGCCATCAGCTGAATAATATGACACAAGCACGGGGTGGAACCAAAGGCTAATTTGAATAAGTATATACTTATTTTTTGGTGGGGAAATCTACCAGTTACAAAGACTAATTTTCTTTTTAGTAGCGTAGAACCCAGAGTGTCAGAAATCTGGGCTGGTGCTTTGTTAAATTGTAGTGTTTACATTAACAATTACCCTTTTCTAAAAAAAAAGAATTGCGTAGTATAGATGCTGAATGAACCATACTATTTCTTTTGTTTTTGGTGCTGTTGTTTTTTTCTATTTTGAGGTTTTTCATCAGTGCTCTGATTTTTTTCTCTTATAACATGACTAATGCAGAAATAGGATTAATGTTATTATGTGTATATATGTATATGTGTATATATATATGTATGTGTGTGTGTGTGTGTGTGTGTGTGTGTATAACCTATATCAAATTACCTGCTGTTTAGGGGAGGGTGAAGAGAGGAGAGGGAGAAAAATCTGAAATTGTAAAGCTTGTATAAACAAAAGATGAGAACTATCTTTACATGTAACGGAAAAAAATAATAAAATACTTTATTAATTAAAAAAACCCCACAATTACCCTTTTCTAAGAAAGATATTAACAAGAACTAGTATGTATATAACACTTTAAGGTTTGCAAAGTGGTTTATAAATAACTCATCCTTACAACCCTAAGTGTTGTTATCACCCTCATTTTATAGATGAGGAAACTGAGGTTGACAGAGGTTAAATGACTTGCCCAGGGTCACAGAGCTAATAAATGTCTGAGACAGGATTAGATCTCAGATCTCCCTGACTTCAAGTCTAGCACACTCTCTGTTGTGCCACCTAGTCAGGTTAGGTTGTGTATTGAGGAGCATCATGAATCTTTCTTTATAGGGAAGTGTGTAGGAGGTAATCAAAATGGTTACAGCTGCATATGAAATGGAGAGGGGAAACGAAACAGGGCTAGAGTTTAGGATTTTTAAAATGCATGCAAAAGATTTTTCATAAACTGGTCAGTTAAAGACATTATTAAAGGTCCCTAGCTCTTGGGTTGATGATGGGTAGAAGGACCAAGGACTGAGAAAGACAGAGTGAATGAAGTTCCTGAGGGGAGCTCAGAAAAATCCTGTCAGAGGCCGGGGAATTTTGAGTGTTAGCAGAAACCTCCCCCTACTTCTGAAAGGCAGCCTGTTATAGGGGGAAAGGTTTGGAGTCTGAAGACCTGGATTAGAATCCTAGCTCTTCTACTTCCTAGCAGTGTGACCCTGGTCCAGTCACTTAAACTCTCTGGGTCTCAGTTTCTTTGTCTGTAAAATTAGGGGGCTTTGATTAGGGACCCTCTCAGATCTCACCTAGTTCTACCCTGTTGGCAGAATAGATGATGTCATTTTTCAAAGCCTTCTGATTTTTGTAGGTACCATGGCTGAGGAGATTGCCCCTGCTGTGCTGGAGAGACACCAAGGTTCACTGTATGCTCTCTTTCCCAATGGCACTGTAAAGAAGTACTTCGATAATGTGGACATCTCCAACGGCTTGGATTGGTCCATGGATCACAAAATCTTCTATTACATTGATAGCCTGTCTTATTCTGTGGATGCCTTCGATTATGATTTACAGACAGGAAAAATCGGTATGGATGTTTTTGCTATTGTTGAAGTCACCTCTGTGTTATTACTTCCTTCTGCAGCTTAGAGTCACTGTCAACCTCTCTGCCCCAGGTGTCACGGCGAGACTCAATTGGATGGATCTAAGCAGCTTTCTCATATTGCAAATGCCATAGGACCTCATGGTGATATATGGGTCATTATTATACAGATTTGGGTAGAGGCCAGGTCAACCTCTATCCCTTTAAATGGGGGCCAGTGAATATTCTTCATTGTAATGCTGGTTTTTGTATGTGATAGTGAATGGGTGATGGACTTCAATCATCTTAACACACTACTAGCCATTGTTTTTGTTGTAATATTCAACTATAGTTTTGTTTTTAAAAGTTAATAAAATCAGTAATATAAAAAGAATAAATGGAATTAAAGCACTGGCCCTGGATTCAGGAGGACCTAAGTTCAAATCTGGCCTCAGACACTTGACACTTAGCTGTGTGACCCTGGGCAAGTCACTTAACCCTCATTGCCCTGTCCCCCCGCCCCCAAAAAAGAATAAATGGAATTATAGATAGTAAAATCTGGGTATAGCATAGGCCCAATAACTAGGTGGTATGGAGAGGACTTAGAGATCTTCAAAGGCTCTTCCAATAAAGTACAAGTCTGAAGAGTCCTGGCATGTGGAATGAGGAATGAATGGTATGCCTTTCACAGGAGAACCAGCTCAGCTAACTTTGGAGAGGCTTATGAATCAAAAGTTCAACATTAGGCCATGGATTTATTGGACTATAATCATTCACAAAAACCATCCATGTCTTAGTTACAGTCTGTGCAGGATGTTAGGGACTGTTGACACCAGCTTTATACACTGGGTTTCTATTGAATCTGATTCTACCAGTGTTCTATCAAAAGGTGTATTAAGTAAGATACAGGGAGTTGAATACAATTATCCTTTTCACATCCTGACTTTCCCCATCACAGTTACATGGGTCTGCATAAGAAATTAAACAGGAATTTAGGGAGGAGTTTTGAGGAAGCCATAGACACGTGAAGGCCAGCAGAAAACATGGGAAAAGTTTAGAAATTCGGAAATGCATAAAATTATATGTATAGTCACATATATAATATATATAATATATATTATTATCTCATACATATATAATCACATGATATCAACACATTTTATTTTTATTTGGGGGAGGCAGGGCAATGAGGATTAAGTGACTTGCCCAGGGTCACACAGCTAGTGTCAAGTGTCTGGATTTGAACTCAGGACCTCCTGAATCCAGGGTTGGTGCCTTATCCACTGTGCCACCTAGTTGCCCCATTTTATCTTTTAATACCATAATAATTCAGACTTCTATGGTACAAATGGAGAGCCAAAAAATTTTACGTGGATTTTCTAGATCACAGAGGCATCCCTAACCCCCTTGATGTGGGAAGGATAACTGTAAAGCAAAGATATCTAAAGTTAGATTGCAAGTGGTTTTTATATATTTATTAGCCCCAGACAACCAGTCAGCTTAACTTTAATAGTCCCTCAAAAGATAAAAGAATTAGAGTGAAATATTCTGGTTCTATAATTTCATTTAAAATAGTGGGGACAAAGATTACTTTAATGAATTTAACTTTTTTAAAAGAAATAAACAGCATTTTTTCTCACCCTCTCATCTCTTTCCCCTTCCCCTTCCTTTTTTTTTTTTTTTGAAGGAAAAAGAAAAAATCCTTCTAACAATTAACACAGTCAAACAAAATAAATTCCTGGATGATTAAAAAAAACAACAATTTTTCAGGTGTTTATGCCTTTAAGTTATTTTGTTATTTGGATGAATTTAAAAGGCAACATTTAAAAGGGATATTCTACTAGAAAAGCACGAATCTACTAGAGTCTCTTACAGAACTGAATTTAGTTTCTTAAAGAAACCAGAATTCTCTTTCTTCTTATGTATTGCATTAGAAAATCTGCCAGCACAGATGTCTTGCTCTAAAAATAAGGCTCTTGACTTTTTTCTCCTTTTCTTTCACATGTCCTATTTGGGTTTTTTTTCCCCTTTGTTGAACCTTTATTTGACTGTAACCATATTCTGAGTTCAGGAATTTGCAGTCCCTTGAAAGACCATTTGGGCTTTTGGTTCTCCAGGTTAGTTAAACCAACCCATTTGGGGCTTCCAAGTGCACCCCCTATATAGTCATACACATTTGGCTTATTCAGTAAATACGGCCTCACAGACTTGGTTTCTATAAAGTGCAGTAGTTTGTCAAAACAAGTTTGCACACAGCATTAATTTGGTGTTTTTGTTGTTTATGTGGGCAAGATTCAGTGCATTCCTAGAGTTAATTTGAATATCTATTCTATGAATAAAAAATCCAGAGGAAATTTTCCATTGTGATACACAGTCCAAATACTATCAGAGTCTAGGCAGGTGAATTCAGATTAATCTTAAAAATGACTCTCAGTATTTTAGTAAGAAAATCAATTATAGGGGGCAGCTAGGTGGCACAGTGGATAAAGCACTGGCCTTGGATTCAGGAGGACCTGCGTTCAAATCTGGCCTCAGACACTTGACACTTACTAGCTGTGTGACCCTGGGCAAGTCACTTAGCCCTCATTACCCACCCACCCCGCAAAAGAAAAAAGAAAATAAATTATAAGTATTTCATAATTCATTCCATTACCATTTTTCCATTACCAAATGGTTTTGAAAAAAAAAAATCTTGTGTGTTACCTTATCTATTTGTCTCATAGAATTTAAATTGCTTAAGAGTCTGGACCATATGACAAATGGAGACAATACATGGTTGATAATTGATAAATTTTAGTAATAAGCCTAGATATGGAAAAACTATATGATGCTCAGCACTGACCTACCTATTTCTACCCTAGCCAACCGCAGAAGTGTGTACAAGTTGGAAAAGGAAGAACACATTCCAGATGGCATGTGCATTGATACGGAAGGGAAGCTCTGGGTGGCTTGTTACAATGGAGGGAGAGTGATCCGGTTAGATCCAGAGACAGGTAGGTCCACCATAAGCTTACTTGTCTAAAGAGAATGTAGTGGAATTCTCACTTTATTAGGGGGAGTAGAAATCTATTATAAAATTAATATGATTTTCATTATTGATAGGACAGTCTTCAAAATACGAATCGTAGACTTTTCAGCTGACAAGTCTTGATTCTACTTCCTCAGGATCACATGAATCCACTCTCTTCTCACACCACAATCACCTTGGTCTAGTCCCTTATTACTTCTTACCTGTGTTATTGCAGTAGACTCCTAAGAGGCATCTCTGTATCTAGTCTCTTCTCTCTGCCATTCGTTATCCACAGAGCTGCCAAACTGATAGACCCAAAGCTCACATCTAACCATATCAGTCCTTAGCTTAAGAAACTTCTCTGGATGCCCATTGTCTCTACAGTGAAAGATAAACTCACCCCAGATCTTCTGGCTCTAATCCAGGGATCTTTGTGCAATGACCCTATCTCTCTGTGAGGAAGGGGCGCCAGTTGTCATAGCAGTCACATAATCAGTAGAACTGAATTTAAAACAAAGTGTTTTATTAACCAGGAAAAAGAATTCAAACAGTATTGCTGCCTGTGGAAAAAACTACTTCCTGCTGTTTTGGAGGAAAGGATTATTCTGAATTATATGTGACCTCTGCCCGAGATGGCCTGGAGCCTGATAAACTTTCAAGACAACCTGAGGCGGGAAGAATTTTCAAGGTGATTTGATTTTGTTTTTCTTCCATGAAAAAGAAACTGTTGCTGTTTCTTGCGTTTCCTTAATAGAGGCTGTTCCAAAAGTCTTAGCTTTAATAATGGCTTAAAACTTGGGGGCAGCTAGGTGGCCCAGTGGATAAAGCATGGGCCCTGGATTCAGGAGTACCTGAGTTCAAATCTGGCCTCAGACACTTGACACTTACTAGCTGTGTGACCCTGGGCAAGTCACTTAACCCTCATCGCCCCCCCCCCCAAAAGACTTAAAACTTAAAACTTTGGGCACATGCTGTCTGTGGCATTTATTTACCCAAATTCTTAGTTTGTCCTTCACTAGAGGACAAATAAAGGATGTGATTATTATATAAAAGTGACTCTAAATTCTCAAAGGCTGTGAGAGTAAAGCACCATCTCTAGCACACTCTACCAAACTAGAAAGACTCTTTGGGTATATTGATCAATCATTCAATAAGCTTTAAGCTCCTACTATGTGCCATGCACAATACCTCAAATCCTCAGTATGGCACACCTGACAGACAGGTTTCACCTTGGAAACTCATTCTACCACTGGACTTCGGTCCAGACTGGGTTTATGAAATGAGCTGTTAGTGTGGCTGTCTTTAGAATATGTTCAGGTTGGGGGCAGCTAGGTGGCACAGTGGATAAAACACCAGCCCTAGATTCAGGAGGACCTAAGTTCAAATCTGGCCTCAGACACTTGACATGTACTAGCTGTGTGACCCTGGGCAAGTCACTTAACCCTCATTGCCCTGAAAAAAAAAAAAAAGAATATGTTCAGGCTGTTATGAGCCTGAAGAGCCTTATGAACTTTCATTGGCACTGAAAGAAACACCAACAGAATCCAAGTGGAATCTTAGAGATGACAAGGAACCTTTAGAGTTCATCTGTCTAGTCCAGTCCCCTCATCTTGCAGAGGAAGAAAGTGATAGAAAATAGAGAGTCCTTAAGTCAAGTCAGCAAGCATTTATTAAGCACTTAATATAGGCTAGATACTGTGCTAAGCTATGGGAATACAAATAAAAACAAATAAAAATAGTCCCTACCTAAGGAGCTTACATTCTTTCTTTATTTATTTAGAATTTTTCCCCACCTTCCATGTAAAAACAAATTGTAATATAGATTTGGGGGGGGGGGCGGGGCAATGAGGGTTAAGTGACTTGCCCAGGGTCACACAGCTAGTAAGTGTCAAGTGTCTGAGGCTGGATTTGAACTCAGGTTCTCCGGAATCCAAGGCCAGTGCTTTATCCACTGCGCCACCTAGCTGCCCTCATGTAACATCGATTTTTAAATCTTTGTGTTCTAAATTCTCATCCTTCCTCCCTATTCCCCCACTTAAGAACTCCAGCAATTCAATGTAAGTTATACATGTGCAGTTGAGCAAAACATAGCAGACAAAAAGACTTTAGAAAAAGGAACTAACAACAACAACAACAACAAATACTAGGAGCTTACATTCTAATGAAGAAGAGAACACATAAAAGGAGAGTGGGGAGATGAGGTAGAAAAAGTCTGGGAAAGTCAGAAATATAGTTTGGAGAGGAAAGAAGACATGGCTGACCTGGGCCTACTCCTTAAAGTGGAGGTTCTGGGAGGAACTCGCCAATAAGAGAGAGGGGTGGAAGTGGAAGGTCCTTCCGCTATGTGAAGTCCAGTGCTTGAATGAGCTTCCAAGGTGAAAAGACTTCCGGTCCATAAGGAGAGCAGCCTGGAGAGGAATGAAGAACAAATCCATTTTCCTTTTAAAAGCCAAGTTAATTGCCAGTGGGTGACAGCTGGATTGGTGTCATGTGAATAATGAAATCTGATTATGCCTCAGATCTTACTACAGATGCCTAATTTAGTAAGTAATACCTTTCTTTAGGATAAGGGGAAACATTTAAGGATAATGTTAGAGTAAAGATTAAACCACATTCTCATTTCCATTCAGGAAATAGGAAAATTATTTGAAAGACTAGTCATGGGTGGGTTTTTCTTATTCCTTTTTTCTCCATGCCCAATCACCTTTTTTCTCTTTTAAACAGATAACTGGACTGGGTGTAAAAGGAATCGCCCCATATGCCTTTGCTGGATAATGCCTGAACCCTCACAGCAGTAACTTTCCCAGATCTCTCCTTTTGCTGTAATCCTTTGGCAGAATTTAGATTCGAGTAGAGTTAGATCAAGGAGGAAACACCAAAATGGACTTTTCCCCTAAAGATTAAACAACAACCTTTGACTGGTTTGATCTCTATTTGGAACAAGGTCCAAGGGTCACATTGGAATTGATGAGTCTTTGGGGCCAATTATTTTGTCCTTCCAAATGAAGAAGCCCAAGAACACCTTGTGCCGTAAATGCTTCATCCATGTTCATGTGCAATCATATGAGACTTAATTACTTCTGTCAATGCATTGTAAAATCCTCAGTAAATAGTGCTATGAAATTGCCAAGAATTATTCTTCACCCATCAACTGACATTGCTTCCCTCCACCCTGCCTCCCTTGTAAGCTCTACTTGAAGAGGGACCACATCTGTTCTTCCATTTAGTCATAAAAAGATCCAGGACATCATCTGTACCCAATAAATTTCAATCTACTTGCCTGACTGTTTTGGGTTTTTTTTTTATGTTTTAGTTTTAATGACAGACTCTCAGGGTTGCCAGTGATCTGAAGTTCAAGTCGCTTCTACATTACTGGCGAGCAGTCAGCCCCTGCTTGAAGATTGTCAGGGATGGTGAGATGGTTCTTGCCCTCAAGCAGATTGCAATCTAGTCAGGGGAGACAACATATGTGTATGCATATACATACATAGATGCATGCATGTATGTATGTTGTATATATATGTATATGTGTGTGACTATATAACAAGGTAACTCTAGGGCAAGGCACAAACAGCTCTCACCTTTGGGACCAAGCAAAATGAGCTGAAACTTTCCATTCAGGGGCCCTTCATATAATAATAGTAATCATGTCTTCTTTCTTTCCTTCCCTGAATCTTCATTTTTTCAATCTAAACATACCTATTCTTCATATAACAAGGTTTGGAGGGCCCTTCATGAACATGAATACCTTTTCTGGACACACCTCTATTTGTCAATAAATATGGTCAAATCATCTAAAACATGGCCTAATCAAAGACCTTTTTGAATGTGTCCTCTACCATCCTGGCTAAGTGATCCTGGACAAGTCACTTACCCTCTCATTACTCTAAGCAGCTTTCCAAGATGATTGGTGACAGAGAAAGTGCTAACTTGCACTGGTAGAGGGAGTTTCCTCACCATGGGTATGAATAAAATCATAGGTTGGAACCCTCACTTTTTTTTTTTTTTTGCGGGGCAATGAGAGTCAAAAGTGACTTGCCCAGGGTCACACAGCTAGTGTCAAGTGTCTGAGGTGAGATTTGAACTCAGGTCCTCCTGAATCCAAGCCTGTTGCTCTATCCACTGTGCTACCTAGCTGCCCCTGTGGATCCCTCACTTTTGCCATGACCTCAGTCTGAGTTCTTGCTCTATTTTGTTTATTCCCTTTTCTTCATAGAACTTCAATTATAGTAACTTATAGTGTTATTATATGTGTGTTGGAGGAAGGGCTTAAAGGCTGAGATGTTCTCACTTCAAAAAGCACACGTAGGTTCTACTGTGTATATGGAAATAAATGTTTTCTTTAGTGTTGGGTTTAGAATAAAAAATAGACCAAAAAGTTCATTCAGGAGACCGACCTGGCAGAATCCTTGGTTTCAGCTGCCATCTACTGGGCTTAGTGTGTTATTAATTTACCAACATGGAAAGAATGTTGAAAACTACAAAGTTGTAAGGTGGCCTTGGAAGCTTGAGAAAATTGTTTGGTTGCGGCCCCTGCCAGGACAAAACCCTTATTGACGGATGGGTCTCTTACTAAAGAAGGATGGAAGAAGATCCTGAAACCTTTCTAGGCAGCCTGTTCCTTTGTCAGATAACATATTAAGAAGTCTTTTGTTTTTTGTTTTGTTTTTGTTTTTTTTAACTTATCCTCAGGAAAATAATTTTGTGCCTATTTGCTTGGGGATGCTTGCAAATAGTGCCCGCACAGGTAAGAAGGGACTTGGTTTAATGGGTGAGAGGATTTCCTGGTAGTGACTGAGTGGTGTAATGATACTTAGAAGAAGCCAAAAGTTACCATGGAGAGTCAGGGAAAGGAGGTTTGATTTACTCTACTTTGTAGGACTCCTACCTGCCTCAAACCCAACGGAGAGGCTACCTAAAGAATGAACTGGGGGCAGCTAGGTGGTGCAGTGGATAGAGCACTGGCCCCGGATTCAGGAAGACCTGAGTTCAAATCTGACCTCAGACACTTAACACTTACTGGCTGTGTGACCCTGGGCAAGTCACTTAACCCCAACTGCCTCACCAAAAAAAAAAAAAAAAAAAAAGAACTGGCCAACAATAGAAGGATAGTGGGGGCAGGGAGGTTTTAGATTTTAGGGTGCTTACTTGTAATTTTCCTTACAAAAGTTTGTCCTGTCTTATCTTCTGTTATCTACTGTATAATAACGTCTAGAAAGTTTTGCTGTCATGCCTAACCTTTTCTTCTGCAGGTTAAATAGCCATTGCTTGAAACTTTCCTCATAGGTCCTGTTTTTGAACTCTGAGATCCTGTTGATTTCTCTCAGGAAGTGAATTCCAGTGTTACAGTGATCAGTGGTGAACATAACAGCTCGTAATTTGGAGATAGAGTTTTAGAGCTAAGCTGGACTAAGGGGTCATCTAGTTACAAGAAAGTAGGTGTCGAAGACGGTGGGCATCGAGCCAGCCGTCGACAGCAAGGGCATTGTGGTGGTGCTGAAGCGCCGGGCAGGTCAGAGGAAGCCTGCCACTTCCTATGTGAGGACCACCATCAACAAAAATGCCCAGGCCACGCTCAACAGTGTCCGGCACATCATCCGCAAGAACAAATACCGGAAAGATCTCTGCATGGCCGCTTTGCGCCAGGCCAGTGCCATCCTGTGGAGCCAGAAGCCAGTGGTGGTGAAGAAGAAGCGAACCCGCCCACCCAAGAGCACCTAGGGGGCCAGACCTGCCTTTGGCTAATAAAATCAAACTGCTCGACCTGTAAAAAAAAAAAAAAAAAGAAAGAAAGTAGGTGTCCATCAGTTGTGGAATAGCTGAATGAATTATGGAGGGCGTGTAGGGTGAAATGGAATGTCACTTTGCAGTAAAACACAATGTGAAGAATATGGGCAAGCATGGGAAGACTTAGATGAACTGATACAAAATGAAGTAAGCAGAACAAGGAAAAAATATGCACCTGATGGCAACAATGTAAATTAAAAGAATGACAACAAGCCCCCAGAATTCTATAGAATTACAATTAAGACTGGCACTGAAGAAGAGAAGAGAGGAGGAATATGTGTGTAGAATGTCACGTTTGGTGTCAGATTGGATTCATGTGTTGCTTAGTTTTGCCAACTTGTTTTCCTCTTCTCTCTAATTCTTTGTTACAATGAATGGATTTCTGAATGGGGGTGGGGGGAGAAAGGGAGAGAGAAAAAAGAGAGAGAAGGGGGGAAAGAGAGAGGAGAGAGGGAGAGACAGAGAGAAAGGAGAGGGGGGAGAAAAGAGAAGAGAGAAAGGGGAGAAGAAAGGGGAGAAAGGAGAGAGAAGAAAGAAGAGAGAGGGAGAGGAGAGAGAAGAGAGAAAGGGAGAGAGAAATAGGAGAGAGAGGGGAAAGAGAAAGAGGAGAGAGAGGAAGATTTGGAAATGAAGTTAAATCAAAATGAGATAGAATTTTATTTTTGAAAAAGAGATCTACTTGAACTCAGTCATTTGACAAAGGCCAAGAAAGTCAAATGACTTGCCCAAAGTCACATAGGCAATTAAGTAGCAAAGGCAGGATTTGAGCCTAGGTTTTCTGACACAAAAGCCAGCATTCTTTGCACTACACTAACCTTTCTCTTAGTCATAAGCTATCGCCATTCTAAGCTGCTCCAAGATAGTCAAGGGTTGGGGTGAGGGTGTGGGGAGAGAGTATGAACCTATAGATGCAAAAATGCTGCATTGGCCCTCTTGCTGTTGAGCTTAGGATAAATGGGGCAAATTAGTAACTGGAGATTCAGAATTATAATTTTCTACAACTAGCGTGTAGCAAGTTGGCACAAGGCCCCCAAGGAGGCATTTAATAGGCTTTTATCTGGTTTTCTGCATATGGTACTTTAATTATATTAACCAGGAGGCCAAATTCAATTCCTGGAACTTTTTTTTTTTAAATAAGCTGTTTCAGAGGTAAAATCAAAACTGTCCACAGATGTCAACATCTGGCTCCTCACAGGAGAAGTTTAATAACAGGCAAGTACAAACCCAAATGCACCATGCTTTCATGTGAGAAAAGGTTTCATTAAACTGGGATTAGTGGTTGCTAGTTTCCTCTAAGCAATTTTTGATATTTTATAACCCGTAAGAAGGAAAGAACACAGTTGCCACTGACTTAAAGAGCATGTAAGTGTTCTCTTAGGGCTACGGCATTTCAAGACACCGAGGATCTTAGAGTTCTTCCATTCTCTCCTTGAGCTTTAGTTAAAAATACTGTTTTTATAACAAAAGCATCCCAACCACACCGATGAGGTTACATTCAAGTGCATGGAAGAACAATTCAACGTAAATTCATAAAGCCAAAAAGAGCTCCTTTATTCCCTTTTCATTTGGGTCCCCTTTCACCTAATAAGCTGTTTTCCTTTCCTTATATACCTGTTTCTCTTCATCCTCTTAAAGCTCAGAGTGGGAAAGGGAGGAAAGTACCAAGTAATGTCACACTCAAACATTTGTTGAGCAAACCACAATTGAATTGGGGGGGGGTGGGAAGCAAAGAGATTCCTATTGTTTCTTTTTCCTTTTTTGATTCCAATTGTTTGAAGAATGTTGTCATTTTTCAGTTGTGTCTGACTCTTCGTGACCCAATTTGGGGTTTTCTTGGCAGAGACACTTGGTGTGGTTTGCCATTTTCTTCTCCAGGACATTTTACAGATGAGATAAACAAGGTTAAGTGATGTGCTCAAGGCCACACAGCTAAGAAATATCTGAGGCTGGATTTGAACTCAGGAAGATGAGTCTTGCTGACTCCTGGCCTGGCACTTTATCCACTGCACCACTTAGCTGCCTTCAGGAATATTCATAGCCATTAAAGCAATATAGCTTAAAGAATGCCGAAGGCCAGATGGTTTAGTAGTCAGAGACCAGAACGGAGAGCTGGCCTCTGGTTCAAGCTCTGTTACTTTCTATTAAGAAGGCAGGTAGTAATGCAGTTAGATGGCACAGTGGGTAGAGTGCTGAGCCTGTTGTCCAGAAGACTCATCTTCCTGAGTTCAAATCTTATCTTAGACACTGCCTAGATGTGTGACTTTGGACAAGTCATTTACCTCTGTTTACTTCAGTTTCTTGATCTGTAAAATGTCCTGGAGAAGGAAATGGCAAACTATTCCATCATCTTTGCCAAGAAAACCCCAAATGAGATCATGAAATGTTGGACATGACTGAAAAACAATTGAGCAACAACAAAAGTGAAGTGGATAGGACTGGTGTATTTGGAGTCAGGTGAGACTTAGGTTAGGATCCTGCTTCCTCTGCTTATCAGATGTGTGTAACCTTGAGCCAGTGACTCAATCTTTTCAAACCTTAGTTTTCTCATCTGTAAAAAATTAATAACAACCTAGTTATATCTCAGCACTAACCTCTCTTTTGTGAGGCTCAAATGAGAAGGTTTGTCAAATACTTTGCAAATCTTTTTTTTTAAATAAAAATATTTTATTATTTTCCAGTTACATATAAGGATAGTTTTCATCATTTGTTTTCATAGGATTTTTAGTTTACTTTGCAAATCTTAAATATTATATAAAAACCAGGGATTACTATTATTATTCCTAGTTGTGTGCTCACTCATTCTTCTCCAGACTTTATCCTGGATTTTCTTTACCACTGTGAGAAAATAATGGGATTTGGCAGACACCCAGGTGCCCCACATGAAGATTGATTTGGAATTGATTGAATTGGGTGAGACTGCTGAGAACCTACTTAAGGTTGATTAAATCGAGACCATACCTGGCTGGCCCTGAGTGGGGTGTTGTTATCAGAGGCTGTGGACTACTACATCAACATGAGACCATCCTCAACCAATCAACTTGAAAGACCTCCCCTTCCCAGGGAGAGGGACAGGAAGTAGGAAGTGAGGCTGGCTTCTGGGCTCTGGTCTTTTTGATTCGAAAACCTTGGGTTGGTGGCAGAAAGGAAAGGAGAAGAAAGAGGCCAGTCTGAATCCCAAGGGAGATAGGCTTTTCTTTCTGTACTCCATGTGTTCTCTATTGACTCTTTAATAAATGCTTAATGCCAAAAACTGGTGCTGACATTTCTAGCTTATAAGTAAACCGTAGCTAGTTCTCTCCCCACACTGGTGGTAGAAACAAGGCAACCACACATTAAATTTTAAACATCACACCACCACCATTCTTCTCACAATGCATACCTTATTTGAACTCCCTTCCCAGCCCTTTCAGCTTAATTTTTATGTATTGTCTTTCTTGATTAGAATATAAACTCCTTGAGGGCAGGGAATGTCTTTTTTTCTTGTATTCATATTCTTGGCATTTAGCAAAGTACCTAGTCCATAGTAAACCCTTCAGAAATGCCTCTTGATTGGCTGACTGAGCAAGTTGTTAGGACTCTAAGTCTTAGTGTATTAAATACTTTGTATTAAATTTTTGTATTAAATTTTTTGTATTAAATTTTGCATATATCTGTCATATACTCACATGTATACATGCTGTATCCCCCAATAGAATGTAAGCTCCTTGAGGTAAGGAACTATTTTTCTTTGTTCTTCATATTCCTGATGCCTAACAGAGTCCTTTGCATACATTAGGTACTAAATAAATAATGATTGATTGCTTGTTCATAAGGTAATTTCTAAAGTCCCTTCAGGCTCTAAGAGTTTATGATTCTATGCTAAACACACACACACACACACACACACACACACACACACACACACACACAGAGAGTATGTTGTCCCAAAAGTCTTAGTGCAGTTTTATTTATTTATTTTTTTTTTTAGTGAGGCAATTGGGATTAAGTGACTTGCCCAGGGTCACACAGCTAGTAAGTGTTAAGTGTCTGAGGCTGGATTTGAACTCAGGTACTCCTGAATCCAGGGCTGGTGCTCTATCCACTGCGCCACCTAGCTGCCCCTTAGTGCAGTTTTAAACTATTAAAGCTTTGAATTATACTAATACTTTTGGGATGCATTCTGTATATATGTGTGTATTTAGCTAGATAAACAGGTAGATAGAAAGATATACATCTCAGTGTATACATATATATATATATGTATATATATATATATATTTTTTTTTTTGTGAGGCAATTGGGGTTAAGTGACTTGCCCAGGGTCACACAGCTAGTAAGTGTTAAGTGTCTGAGGCTGAATTTGAACTCAGATCCTCCTGAATCCATGGCCGGTGTTCTATCTACTGCGCCACCTAGCTGCCACTCTCTCTGTGTATATACACCTTCCTAAGCCCTATCAAGGTATACTCATATACTTTGGAGCACGTTTAGACAGGAATGGTACCTTTAACCATCTTCTAGACAATGTTAAATTGCAAACCTGGGAAGCAATGTGGAAATTTCAGAAAGTACAAATGGAAAGAACAGAAAGAAAAAAAGGATAAATTTGAGGGATATAAAAAAATAGTTAATTGGAATTTTCTGGATAGGAAAACCATAGAATATACAGAAGTGCTATGTGTGTTACACTTTTAAAGGGTTACCTTAGCCAGGCAACAGGAACCTTTTGCAGTAGAAAAGAAATGTCAACATTCAGGAACCTTAGGGCACAGATATGGTATAATATATTCTAATACTTGGATGGATCTCTGATCTCCTCAATATGTGTATTACATCCACCAGTTTTGGTCTCCAACTATCAACATCATCTCATCCTTTGAAGAACTTGTTTATGAGTTTCATAGAAGACCTATCCAACAGTCTTTCTCCAGGTCTTTTTTTGTTTGTGTTTTTTTGCAGGGCAATGAGGGTTAAGTGACTTGCCCAAGGTCACACAGCTAATAAGTGTCAAGCGTCTGAGGACAGATTTGAACTCAAGTACTCCTGAATCCAGGGCCGGTGCTTTTATTCACTGCTCTACCTAGCTGCCCCATTAGGTCTTTTTTAAAAAATAATTTCTAATCTAAACTCGATAAACTCCAATAAACATGAACACTACCACATACAAAGAAAAATAGAAAAGTATTGTATGTAAAATTGCAATTATCATTATATATCTCTTGTTTTCTTTTAAGTATGTACTAAATTCAACACATTAGTTCCCAAAACTGTCCTACTTGTCTTGAATTTTCTCTAAATCTCTTGAATTCTTCTGTGTACTTTAAAAATATTTCCTTCATATCATCTTTTCTTTTTTTTCTTTTCTCTTTTCTTAAGGTGACTCTTTCTCTTTCTCCATTTCTTCCCTTCCCTTCCCTTTATAGGGGTGGTGCCTTAGTGCTGTTGATGCCCATGTTACGTATGTCCCCATGGGTCTGTTTAGAAATGGCTTGCAGAGAAGCAAGAATAGATATCTCTAGCATCTCCTTACCTTACTCTTCTCTAAGGGAGATTTTGATTCTTGCCAGAAGGGGAAACAGAAAATTAGGGCCAACAGCTGGCCACTCTGCTCTCAGAAAGATAGGGTACCAGGTTAGAATGATATCTATCTGCTCCCTTAAATATTGTGAGAGAAATTATGATTACTCTAATATTAATAATCAATTAATGAATTAGGATGAGGATTTTTTCAGAAGTCCATACATTGTCTCCCTAGTCTTATTCAAGACACCACCCAGCTGGGGAAGCGCATTGTGCTCTACACAGGTTTGGGTTGGGATTTCTTCTTTGATTAGGTTGTCAAAGGCTGGGCAATTTAGAAGTAAATGTCATACTCAAAGTCACATTCCCCCAACCCCTCCTAAGAATAGGTCCACCTCTCATTGTAATATTCATTCTTCTCATTAATTATTAATGAGAGGGGCAGCTAGGTGGTGCAGTGGATAAAGCATGGGTCATGGGTTCAGGAGGATCCTTAATAATACCCCCTCTTCCAAGGGCATATACACTCCTAGCCCACTGCCATGATTTGTCTTTGGCATTTGAGAATGTCATTGACCCATTTTATTGGTAACATAACTATTATATTATTAATAAAGTGATTAATAACCCAGAAACTATGTCTCTCAAACTTTTAAAATGTCAGTATTCAAGATCCAATATTGTTAGTCTAGGGGAGATAATTTTTAGGTTCAAGCTATATTCTTTTTTTTTTTTTTTTGCAGGGCAATGGGGGCTAAGTGACTTGCCCAGGGTCACACAGCTAGTAAGTGTCAAGTGTCTGAGGCCGGATTTGAACTCGGGTACTCCTGAATCCAGGGCCAGTGCTTTATCTACTGCACCACCTAGCTGCCTCCTCAAGCTATATTCTTGATTGCTATTCCTTAATGGGAAAAGGAGGACCCTAAGTTCCATGTCCAAGGCTTGAACCCCTTTCCACCAAATGGCAGTGATACCATGACATAGCAAAGAGTGAAGAAATCCCTTCATCCAAGCTGATAGCAAAACTGAATTAATAGAGGGGCAACTAGGTGGTGCAGTGGCTAGAGCACTGGCTCTGAAGTCAGGAAGACTTGATTTCAAATTTGGCCTCAGACACTTGACACGTACTAGCTGTGTGATCCTGGGCAAGTCACTTAACCCCAATTGCCTCACCCCCCCAAAAAAAACCCAGAATTAATAAAAATATACATGTAAGCATATTTGCCAGACAATAAAGATTGAATGAGCTCTCCCTTTGGGAGCAAGATTACTCAGTTCAACTAAGAGAAAGAGTCTCAGATCTCTCCCCAAAATGAAATTCCCCAAAGTCTCTTGTATATCAAGTCGGGAATGGGAACAGGATAGAGTCTGCTTCCCTATATGTTGGCTTCTTCCATGAGTCTTTCTCTCCCTTCACTGATCTGAAGAGAGGTTGGAATTGTGTGTTTTCTCTCTTGAAGCTGGAACCCAGAAGAGCCCTAGATCTCTCTTCTCACCTTCTCTCACCAGTTTTTCCCTGTCCCTCAAACAGGCACAGAGTATTTAGTAAACAATCTCAACCAATAAGGAGAGTCCCATACACCTGGCTCCTTAAACCAAGGGCTCTATTACTTCCTTCCTTTTCTCTTTCCTTCCTAGTTATAATTACCTCCCCATTTCTTCCCCAGATTAAAAATTATCCCTTGTAGCAAGTTATGATCAGCACTCAAATCAGACCATGTCTGAAAATATACATTTCCTGACCTCTAGTCTATGACCTCTCTGCCAAGAGTCAGGAATCATGCTTCTGATAAGAATTGGTCTTCTGCTATCAATTATTGTTCACTGCTCATAAATCCTCTGGGCCTTTTTATAGTTCACAGATATCAGTGCAACATTAAGGCTGCCCCCATCTGTTATCCTTTCTTCACATGACCAGGTCACCTCCTTCCCCAGGCATGAACATTCTCTTATACCACTTCCTATGAAGAAGTCATTATTGGACAGGAAGTTGTTTTGCTTAATGAAGTGCATTTGTTATAAGGAATTTGTTTTTCTTTTTCAATGATTGGAATGGGAGTGAAAGAAAGTAGTTTTTGTTCATTGAAAAAGCAATTTTTTAAAAAAGAAGTTATAATTGACAACATATCTTTCCATTGTCCTTTGGCTCATTTGAGATTTTGATTCATGAATCACAACCATATAGACACAGTAAATTAACATTACTAGAGTAAATTAAATAGGTTATGCAACATGTTGAATTACCAGCTACTCTTCTCTAGGGTTGGACAAACTCCAAAAAGATTAGGCTAATTCATGTGACAGATGACGCTTTTCTATGATAGGATCTCTCTGAGGCAAAAAGATAGGATAGCTCCATCTTCCAAACCTAATGGCACAAAATCCTTCTAGACAAATCTCCTATTGCCCACTGGATAGGCTGACCTTACTCTTCATTTCAGTATTTGTTTCCCTGAATTTTGAGATTTGTTTGTGCAAATGTTGAAATTGATTCCTAGATTTTTAGTGATTCAAGTAATGCAGTGGTTGGCTAAAAGGTTGAATTGTACTAAGTTAAACAGAGGACTGGAATATATCTTCTTCCAATGATAACTGAGGTGGATGAGGTCCTAACTCTCATCCTTACCTGGTCCAGAGAGTTTAACCCAGCAAAAGGTGACTATTCCAACAGAATTTCTTGGTGTCTCATAATATGATTGGGCTACTGGTATAGCTGGATAACCAGGTAGAGAAATAATATACAGAGATTTATGGGAAATTGCATGGCACAAGGGCAAACATTCACCATATTTTTATTGTAGTTTGGGTTTTTTTGTTTGTTTGTTTCTTTTTACTTAGTGGTGACAATTTATTGGTTCTGAATTACAAATGTAAAAGTCACAGATACAAACCACAGGTACAACTATGTCAAATAACAGAGAAATAAGTGGAAGCTAATTTTATAGACCCACTGAATTGGGTGTAATAAATACAATAATAAGCCAGAAAGCTAAACTAGAAATCAGCTCATTTACTATGATGATATCAGATAGCCAGAACACTACTCACCTAACCCCCTTGGGGCTTCAATGATAGCTGATAGTGTAGGAGGGGTGAATTCACTAGGCTGAGGTGATGGGATTACTTCACCTCTGGAACTAGAATAGCTAAGGACCAGTCCTTGTTTTAGCCCAGGAATCTACTACACTCAGGTGCATACACGATACCCCAAAATGTATGTGTCAGTGAAAGAGAGATCCTGGCTATAACTGTTGGTGCCTAATCTACACAGTGCCAGTCCTGCAGGCTTCTTTTGGATCCTTGAGCCTCCCCTCTCTGTTCAGTCTGGAAGGGCATATTTGCCAGAAGCCTCAAGCCACAGCTGACAAGTTCTCATGGTGATGTAACGTTTAGCTGTCAGGGAAACACCCCATTTCTGAGTTTCAGCACACTATTGCTGATCTATAAAGCCTCTATCTAGTCTCTCTTTTTTTACAGCTCCTACAGAAGTTATTCTCTCTCCAAGTGATATCAGCTTAAATCTCTACTCAGATCCAGCTTCTACTGGCACATACTTCCAAGGTAAGAGCCAATACTTCCAATGCCAGGCTGTAAATAGCAACTGCAGTTGTATTCTCTCCAAAAAGGCTAGTTGGTCATTTTTAAACTGTCCTCACAGTTTTAGAGTTTGAAGGGTTATTGATAGAGGTATGGTGTCTCACTGTAGTATGCTCTGGGATGGTTAAGGTCATAGCTGGAATATTGTATCCATTTCTGGATACTGCCCTTGAAGAGGGGTTTTAACCAATTAGAGCCCATCCAGGGAGAGAATAATGAAGATGATGGTAGGTCTGGGAACCATATCATGTGAGGAATAAAGAAAATGTACGAGTAATTTGTGTCTATGTATATAGGAGAATCATTTCAATTTATTGTTAAGTTGGAGAAAGAGAGATTGTAAAAAGTTCCTCTAAAAAGAAACATGAATGAGGTCCTGAGAAAATTCCCTGTCTGTTTCAATCTCTAACCCAAACTCGGAGTAATCACTTTTCTTCCCATAGACTGCATGTCAGTAACCTTAGAGGAGAGGGCTAGTTATATCTGCGTGAAATGATCTTTTATAATGTTGTTATTGGTATCTTTTGTTTTTATATCACCTATATTTCCAAAAACATCCCTTTCCCTACAAAGACACTTATACTTATAACAAAGAATTAAAAAGAAAGGGAAAATAAGCAGTTTAGCAAAACTAATCAACACATCAACCAACTCCAGTAGTATGTATAATGTTCTATACTCATAGTTCCCTGCTTCTGCAAAGGAAGGATGGAGGTAAATTTTCCCTTTCATTTCTTCTTCAGGGCCAAGGTTGGTCACTATAATTATAGAGTATTCAGTTTTATTGTTGTTGTTCTCTCCATTTATATTGTTGTCATGGTGTATTTGAGTTCGGCTGACCTTCATTTTGAATCATTTCATATTGTATTTATATACCATAATTTGTAGAGCCATTTGTATAGAATAATTTTAGGGCCACTAGGAAATCTGACCAAAACCATTTCCTCTACCTGTAGACATTGGGCATTCCTTTCTTTCTTTCTTTCTTTCTTTCTTTCTTTCTTTCTTTCTTTCTTTCTTTCTTTCTTTCTTTCTTTCTTTCTTTCTTTCTTTCTTTCCTTCTTCTTCTTCTTCTTCTTCTTCTTCTTCTTCTTCTTCTTCTTCTTCTTCTTCTTCTTCTTCTTCTTCTTCTTCTTCTTCTTCTTCTTTTTGGACTAAATAGTATTGCCTTATTTAGGAACAGTGGCTTTAGTGCTGGACTTGGAATCAGAAAGACCTAGGTTTAAGTCCAACCACTGACATTTTCTTGCTAAATGACTATGATCAAATCACTTAATTTCTTTGAGTCTCAGTTTCCTCATTTGTAAAATTGAGCTAATAAAAATATGCATAGTATTTGCTTTACAGGTTTGTTACGAGGCTCAAACAAAAGAATTTTTATAAAGCACTTTGCAAACTTCAAAACATTATATAAATGTCAGGGTAGCCAGCTGGTACAGCAGATAGAGTTCTGGAGTCAAGAAGATTCATTTTCATGAGTTCAAATCCAGCCTCAAACTCTTTCTAGCTGTGTGACCCTGGGCAAGCTATATAACCTTATTTGCCTCATTTTCATCTGTAAAATGAGTTGGAGAAGGAAATGACAAACCACTTCAGTACCTTTGCCAAGAAAAATCCCAAATGGGGTCATGAATTGTTGATCATGACTGAACAACAATAACATAAATGCCACTTATGATGATGGTAATAATGATCAGTGCTGCTAGTATTATTGTGCCTAACAGAGGCCTTTCCTCGTTTCCACTAATCGTCACTGCCCTCTGAAATAACTTTGTTTTTATTTTATATATATTTTGGACTTATTTCTTTATCTATACTCCACAAAGCCATTCTTTGATGTCTTATAGTGATGTGGAGGTAACCCTCTGTTCCCGAAGCCTAAGTCAATGGAACACAAGTTTTGACAGGTTCTACCAAGCTAGAAGCTTTGTGTACAGTCTTATGACTGATTATGTCTGCTTTCTGAGGACCAGCCTTGTTAAGTACAGAGAGCTTTATCACCAATAGACTAACCACTCAGTAATGAAACATTTGACCGTGGCAAACCATAGTCCCAGAACCATATAGCCCCCTTCCACTTCTGCAGTAATGATGGCAGCATGACAAGAAAGGAAGCAGAGGATGCTAAGTTTGATAGGTTTTTAGAACATCTTTGGAGACAACTAGGTGGCACAGTGGATAGAGTACTGGGCCTGAAATTAGGAGGACCTCTGAGTTCAAATCTGGTCTCAGATACTTACTAGCTGTGTGACCCTGGGCAAGTCACTTAACCTTGTGCAAGGGGTGTAAAATTCTAGCTATACTATCTAAAATATCTAATGAGGGGTCGCCAATGAATTATAAGCTTTAGCAAGAGTTAGACTTTTAAGCATTTATTAAGGAGAATAAGAATTTGGTGAAGAGAGAGAGAAAGAGGCCTAGATTCAGCTATTTATCTCAGGAAGCATGCATTTCTGCTCCACTCTCCATGAGAGTCCTGATGAAAAAGAGTGAGAGAATGTTAAGGGCTAAAATTCTAGGTAGTCTGTCTAAAATATCCAATGAGTGGTCGCCAATAAATTATAAGCTTTAGCAAGAGTTAGACTTTTAAGCATTTATTAAGGAGAATAAGAATTTTGGTAAAGAGAGAGAAAGGCCTAGATTCCTATCTATTAAAGGGAGAGCACATTTCTAGCTCCACTCTCCACCAGAGTCCAAAGGAAAGAGTGTGAGACCAAGCACCAGTCTCTTCCTTCCTCCTCCCACTAGCCCACATCACTTCCTGACGCCAAAGAAAAGACTCCTGGTCTTGCCCTCAAAGACCTTCGCTTCATGGGTGGAACTCTTCTACAGTAAGTCTCCAGCAGGTGGCGTCATTCCAATCGTTACAAGAGCCAGCCTCGCCCCTTCTTCGTCCCACAAGCCTCCTGTGGAACCAGGAACATCCCATCCACATGTACACACAGCTCCAAGCTAATTGGCTGGTAGCTTTGATAGACACTACCCATGAGAAAATGTTACTTCCTGACACCAAGGACCTGACCACATGGCTTGCCCTCAGACACCTTTTCCTCATGGCGGAGCTTTCCTACAGTAACTCTCCAGCAGGTGGCATTACTCCAATCATTATACCTCTTTGCCTCAGTGTTTTCATCTATAAAATGAACCAGAGAGGGAAATTACAAACCATTCCAGTATCTTTGCCAAGAAAATCCCCAAATGAGGTCATGAAAAGTTAGACATGACTAAAAAACAACTCAAAACCAATAAGGTCATCTATAAACTTTAACTTAACTGGGTATGCTCTAATTGTAGGATCTTTGTTTAATAACTTGACATACTAATATAGGAAATGAATTATATAGGAATTAATATGGGAAATGAATTGACTTTGCATCATTTCTTGTTGTCTCCCCCATGCTTCTTTTTTTCTTTATATTTATCATTTCTTACCATACAACATTATATTTATTTGCCATGATTTGACAAAAAGGGATTGGTCGTCATTTTGCACCATTTTGTTGACCTTAAGAGAGGAAGGAAAATAGAATACACTAGGGGAGAAATGAAGAGGAAGGGCGTTAGAACTATTTCTCATTATTGGGATGTATATGAAGAGTATACAAGTATGGAGGAAGGACTAGGGGGAGTGGGTTTCACATGAACCTCAAAAGAGGGTTAAACTCTAAAAGAAACCAGAAGGAAAAAAAGATCTATCAGCTAAATGAAAGGATGACAGATTCTCTTTGGAAAGGACATAAGGAATCAGAAGAGGTGACAACAAGAAACATTTCTTGGGCATTTGGTCAGCTTGTATTGTGATGCTCATGAAAAGTATTAGGAAAAAAGCCAACCATGAAAACAGTTGCAGCTTATGTAACATCACAGCAGTGAATGAAGAGATACTGAAATTCTACAAAGAATTCAGTGAGTGCCTCCAAATTCAATCAACATATACTTTGATACTTGGTCACATCAATGCAAAGGTGGGAATAGGTAAGAATGGCAAGATGTGTATTAGAAAACATGAATCAGGACTAAGGAATGAAAACCAAGGGTTTATATACTACCCAGAAGCCTCCTGTATGACATGAATACTTCAAGAAAAGAATCATTGGGGGGGGGGGACAGAGTCAAGATGGAGGAAAGTCAGTGACTTGCCTTAGCTCTCCCCAAGACCCCTCCAAATACCTTAAAATAATGTCATAAGACAATTCCTGGAGCAGCAGAACCCACAAAAAGATGGGGTGAAAGAATTTTCCAGCCATAGACAACTTAGAAGGTCAGCAGAAAAGGTCTGTTGTACCACGGTGAGAGTGGAGCACAGCCCAGCTCAGGCTATGCCTATGCAGACCCAGCTCCAGCCCCAGCAAATAAGTAACAGGCCTTGGGAGACTGAATCAGCAGCAGCAGCAGCAGCAGCAACTGATTCTGGAATTCTTACCCCACAGACAGTAAGGGGGTCGAACAACTGGCCAGAAGAAGATTATAGGGGTCTCTTTGGTAGCAATGAGGCAGGACTCTGTTGTTTTGCCCATACTCAGATCCAGGTCACAATTTTGGGTGGTATTCCCAGGTGGAGGAGAAGCACAAGCACATCAGAGCTTGTAGCCACAGTGAAGCAGGACTCTATTTATAGTTCCAGGGGAGAAAAGCAGTCCTGTGGCTGCTTGCAGACCAAAGTACAGCTCAGGAGAATAGTAAACATACCTCTCCTTAAATCATACCACCTTGGAAGAATTAAAAACTTATAAATTCCTAGAAGTATCTCTGAAAACAGCTGCATAAAACCCCTGAAGCTTGGGACAGTGCACCCTCCACTCTGAAAGCAGTACCCTACATTAAGAAAGAGTTAAAAGTCAAGAAATAGCCTGGGAAAAAGAACAAATAGAAAACAAATTCAGACCATAGAAAGTTTCTATGGTAACAAGGAAGATCAGAATACACTCTCAGAAGATAACAAACTCAAAGCTCCTACATCCAGCACTTCCAAGAAAAAATATGAATTGGTCTCAGGCCATAGAAGTGCCCAAAAAAGATTTTGAAAATAAAGTAAGAGAGGAAGAGGAAAAAATGGAAAGAGAAATGAGAGTGATGCAAGAAAAGCATGAAAAAAAAAAGTCAGCAACTTGGTAAAGGAGACACCAAAAAATACTAAAGAAAATAACACCTTAAAAAACAGACTAGGCCAAATGGTAAAAGAGGTACAAAAAATCAATGATGAAAAGAATGCCTTGAAAAGCTGAATTGGCCACATGGAAAAGGAGGTACAAAAGCTCACTGAAGAAAATAACTCTTTAAAAGTTGGGATTGAGCAAATGGAAGCTAATGACTTTATGAGAAATCAAGAAACAATAAAGCAAAGCCAAAAGAATGAAAAAATAGAAGGCAATGTGAAATATCTCATTGGAAAAAACAACTGACTTGGAAAATAGATCCAGGAGAGAAAGTGTGAAAATTATTGGACTACCTGAAAACCATGATCAGAAAAAGAACCTAGACATCATCTTCCAATAAATTGTGAGGGAAAATTGCCCTGATGTTCTAGAAGAAGGTAAAATAGAAATTGAAAGAATCCACCCATCACCTCCTGAAAGAGATCTGGAAATGAAAACTCCCAGGAATTTTATAGCCAAATTCCAGAGCTCCCAGGTGACTTTAGATCTCGTCTTTTTTTTTTTTTTTGGTAGGGCAAAGAGGGTTAAGTGACTTGCCCAGGGACACACAGCTAGTAAGTGTCAAGTGTCTGAGGTTAGATTTGAACTCAGGTCTTCCTGAATCCAGGGCTGGGGCTTTATCCACTGTGCCACCTAGCTGCCCCCTAGATGTCTTATCTTAAAGGAATAAAAACTCTAATGGTGAAATTTCAGACTTTAACATCACTGATAAGCATGTTACTAATTATCTTCTGTCTGTGTGACAACTAGAAGGAAATGGTGGAGGGCATGGACTCTGTCTTCTACTTCTATTATATTTCATTCAGTGCCACGCATCCTAGCAGGAGCTCAATATTGAATTAACTTCATACTAACGTGATTTTTGTTCCTATATGTTTAATAAATGGTTATTGAATTGAATAGAGCTGTATCTGTTATTTTCAGGGTGTTATGCTGGACTCTAGTGATACAAAAATAGCCATGAGAAAGACCCCTTCTTAAGGAAGTTATAACTTAAAATAATATGATTCAAGTGCCTTAGAGGGGATCCAAAACAATTGCTAGGTGAGCATGGGGATAAGTGGGAAATCATTAGCAACCAAAGTGAACCAGGAAACAATTTCCAAGAGAGGTAACATTTGGCAAGACAATAGGGGTCAGGAAAGATTGTATGGGAGGGGCTAGGAAGGGGTCTCCAGAGATAAGGAAACACAGGGTATATTCAGGGAACAGACTCATCTAGTTTGGCTAAAGGGAGTATAGCATGTTTGGAAGAGAAACGTGAAATGAGACTAGAAATTTTCTCTTCCCAGACAATTTATTAATTGAATCATCTCACTGAAAGAATTGGACTGGATATTCTTCAAGGCCTATTCTACTTTAAAATCCTATGTACATCCTCTTGGGGAGAACTTTTTAAACTTTTTTCCACTTGGGACCCCTTTTTTGCCTTAGAAATTTTTATGCGAACCCAGCTCTATAGGTATATAACATAGGTATTCATAACCTTTTACTGTTGCCAAATTTTTCACAGCCCCCACATTCAGTTATGTGACCCCATATGGGGTCATAACTCACAGTTTAAGAAGCTAGGCTCTTGGGGATTGTTTCTAATATACAATTCCAATGATTAATTCTTTTCTTCAAATAGTATTTTATTTTATTTTTTTCTAATTACATGTAAAGATAGTTTTCAACATTCACTTTTGTAAGATTTTGAGTTCTCAATTTTTCTCCCTACCTCCCTCCCCTCCCCTCCCCTCCCCAAGAGAGCAAGCAATCTGATATAGGTTTATACAGTACAATCATGCAGAACATATTTCTATATTAACCATGTTGTGAAAGAAGAATCAGAACAAAAGGGAAAAACCTCAAGAGAGAAAAAAACAACAACAAAAGTGAAAATAGTATAGTTTAATCTGCATTCAGATCCCACAGTTCTTTTTCTGGATGTGGAGAGCATTTGCCATCATGAATCCTTTGGAATTGTCTTAGAAATGATTAATTCCTGATTACTTGTCACCTATATATAAGTATATGTGTTTATATTTATATAGGTTGTCCCAAAAAGTCTTAGAGCATTTTTAAGCTACTAAAACTTAAAAGTGCAGTAAGGCTTTTGGGACAGAATACTGTATCTCTCTCTCTCTCTCTCTCTCTCTCTCTCTCTCTCTCATCTATCTATCTATCATCTATCTATCTATCTACCTATCTTATCATCTATCTCTCTATCTCCCTATAGCTTTCTCTCTCATCCATCTCTCATCTTTATCTCTGCCCATCTATCTGTCTGTCTATCTATCTATTGATATAGTGGATAGAAAGCTCACATCCTACCTCTGACACATTTAGGCAAGCAAGTGAGTTAACCTCAAGGTGTTTTGAACACCTCTTCATTTTTTTTTCAATCTTAATAGTATTTTTTTCCAGTTACATGGAAAGATAATTGTTGTCATGGGGGAAATGGTTGGTATGGGTCCTTAGGTATTCGTCTTTAAACAACTACACCTGGGGCAGCTAGGTGGTGCAGTGGATAGAGCACCAGCCCTGGATTCAGGAGGACCTGAGTTCAAATCCGACCTCAGACACTTACTACCTGTATGACCCTGGGCAAGTCACTTAACCCCAATTGCCTAACAAAAAACAAAACAACAACAACAAAAAGAATTACACCTTCTCACATACAAATCCAATTAGAATAAAATAATCTTTTATTTAAGTGCTAGAGAAAGGAGACTTTGAAAGGAGTCTTTAAAGATGGCACAGAGACAATTCTCTGAGATACCAATCTCCTTGAACAGGAGAAAGGCCATAGCTTTTCTAGATGGTAGATGGGGTGATCACCTGAGCCTTTATTGGGGGGGGGGCTGGGAGAAGTCAGGCAAGGGGTGGCTGCTCTGATCTCTGGAGCCATCTCTGTCCCTTTGGTGCCACCCAGGCAGAAGCCATAGGCTTACCTCACTTGCTTCTCAAGGTGTGTCTGTCCTTTAGCTTCTCAAGGAGAGTTACCCTGGACCCGTGTCCTTTAGTTTAGCTGACCAATTTAAACTTTAATGCTAACCCCATAACAATTGTCAACATTCATTTTGGTTTTGAGATTTTGAGTTCCAAAGTTTTCTCCCTCCCTCCCTTCCTTTCCCCCTCCCCAAGATGGCAAGCAATCTGAATAGGTTATACACGTACAATCACATTGAACACATTTCTACATTAGTTATGTTGTAAAAGAAGAATCAGAACAAAAGGGAAAAACCTCAAGAAAGAAAAAAAAAGGGAAAATAGTATGGTTTGGTCTGCACTGAGATCCCACAGTTCTTTTTCTGGATGTGGAGAACATTGGACATCATGAGTCCTTTGGAATTGTCTTGGATCATTGTATTGCTGACAAGGGCTAAGTCTATCACAGATGATCATCACACAATGTTGCTGTTACTATGTACAATGCTGAACACCTCTTTAAGACCATAAGGTGCAGAAAGAGGTACTTACCTTTATTGGTGGAGAGATTTCCTCACCTGGGAGTTCCCTGTTTGAATGAAATCATAGGTCTAATTCCTATCCCTACTTAACTACGTATTCTTAATCACTTAAAAAGGGCTTAATTTGTTGTTGTTTTTGTAATCCAATGCACTTGTTTTAGGGTCACTGACTGTGTTTTTTCATTATGTGTTGGTCTGAGTCAGTATTTCTATTAGCTGCAATGATTCTTGAGGACACAACTGAGCACAAAAAGCTCCCCTTAGCTCCCTTGGCACATGGAGCCTACCTAGGAGGGTTCATGATTGCACAGAGAGGCCCTTCCTGGTATTCCCCTGGGGAACAATGAGGACTGGAAGGGAGTCAACAGCTTAGACTTTTTATAACAGTTGAAGCTTGCCATCTGAGAGTCTGAGGGCTTCGTGTTCTATATCATGTCTTCTCAGACCAAGGTTCATTTTTATTTTGTTGTGTTTTTGTTCTTGTTGTTGTTGTTTTTTGGTGAGGCAATTGGGTTAAGAGACTTGCCCAAGGTCACACAGCTAGTAAGTGTCAAGTGTGTGAGGTCAGATTTGAACTCTGGTTCTCTTGACTCCAGGGCTGGTGCTCTATTCACTGCACCACCTAGCTGCCCCCAAGGTTCATTTTTATGAGGAACATTTACCACAGGCTTATCCTTCCTGTTCTCCAATATTTTATTCTTGCGGCTACATACAATACCCACAGAATAAAGCATCAGCGAGGGGGAAAATGCTTCTCTAGGCACACTAATATTACTCTGTAGTTATTGAGAATTTGCCTTGAACACACGCTGCTATCAGCAGATGCCAGTTTCTATTTAAAAGGCATTTGAATTCTAGAATTAAAAAAAAAATCTATTTAAAAGGGCTGCACAGTTAGCATGTGTCAGATGCAGAAGGTCTTTCTGGCTTTGAGGCCAACAAGCTCTTTATTATGCTACAAAATATATGTAGCACCTCCTCCTCCCTACTCAGGAGAAGTAGTCCCTAAAAGGACAGCTCTGATCCTGAACTGTCCGCTTCCACATCTTGATTTTCTTCATTGTGGTTTCTATATATCAGGGACAGCATAAGAAATTAAATGGGAATTTGGGGGGAGTTTTGTGGAAACTGCAGATGACACATGATGACACAGAAAAAGTTAGAAGCTCAGAAATGCATAACATATGTATGGTATTATATAATATCAACATATTTTATCTTTTAATACCATAATTCAGACCCCTGGTACAAAGGGTGGGCCAAAAATTTTATGCATATTTTTGAGATTACCATGCCCCTAAGCCCTGTGATCTGAAAGGGATAACTGTATTGTGTATGTGTAAGGACACACAACCCTTCATTGACTGAGAGACTCTGAAGAAGGAACTTTAGAGAGATTATTCAGAGAGTCAGTCTACTAGCATTAAGTGCCTACTATGTGCCAGGCACTGTGCTAAATGCTGAGTATACAAAGAAAGTTCAAAGACCCTGCTGTCACAGAGCTCACACTCTAATGGGGGAGACATCCAGCCAACAACTGTGTACAAACAAGAGGTAGACAGGATAAAGTGGAGATAATCAACAGGGGGGAGAGTTAAAGGGGATTGAGGAAGACTTCTTTTATAAGGTGAAACTTTAGCTGAGAACTGAAAAAAGCTGGGGAAGCTAGGAGGCAGACTATTAAGAGCCCTCAGAATTGCTGACATGTAGGGGAAGCCAGCCTCCCGCCTCCAGCATGTTCTTTGACTTTCAATGCTCATAACCCTAGAGACTTTTAAGAGTAAACTCCCCATGGTGAAATTGTTTTTTCTCCTTGGGAGCTTCTTGCTCCCAGCCAAAGGTCTCCTTTTCTCTTGTAAAAAAGTATTTATTCTCTCCGGCCTCAGACACTTGACACTTGCTGGCTGTGTGACCTTGGGCAAGTCACTTAACCCTCATTGCCCTGCAAACCCCCCCCCAAAACCCCAAACAGAACAAAAGTATTTATTCTTCGGTCCATTCTAATCTGTATAACTTTCCCAATTTCTGTTTACTGTTTACCTTGATAAAAATAGCTATTAGGGATGATCTTTTATGTATGGTAGGAGGGAACCTAAGATGCTGATGGTATGTAAATATCACCCTCCCCTTAAGATTAGGAAAAGTGGGGTTTCTTCTGGGCTCCAAAGTAGTACAGACAACCAATATCTGAGCTGCAGTGGCTTATATTTCATGTGTATGGTCACAGTACTACCTACTTATCTCTCTATTATAAGCTCTATGAAAGCAAGAACTATTTCTTAACAAATCTATATCTATCCCAGTGACAGTAGCACAAGGTTTTGCACACAGCAGGAACTTAACAGATTTGTGTTTAATTGAATTCCATCATTCTAATACCAACACAACATCTGGATACATTTCTCCCTAACCTTCGCTGGATTTGACCCTAAAAGACCCACGTTTTAATCGTAGTTCTGCTGTTTACACATGTCCTTATGCTGCAAGCCACTTCACTGGGCCCTCACTTTTCATCTATAAAATAATAATGTTACTTGTATTTCTAGAGTGCTTTATGATTTTTCAAAGCTGCTTCTTCCTCTCCTGACAACAGTCACCTGAGGCAGGTAGCACAGATTACAAATTAAAAAAAAAAAACCAAACAGAATCAAAGAGACTAAGTGAATTGCCTGGAATCTCAGAGCTTGCATTCGGGGGTGATGTTCAAATCTGGGTCCCCTGACACCATGTTCTGTGCCTTTTCTCTAGTATCATATTTCCCCCCCCAGATCAGGAGTCACCAAAGTGGGTCCCCCCAGGACTCCAAGGAATACTTGATCACTCAATTAGAGGATACAAAGATGAGATGAATCCCACCCTCCCCACAGAAGCCAGTTCTGGGGCTTGTCTCCAACACAATCACACTTTCATGCCATATTATACAAGTTTTCATCCTCTTCATGGGATCCTCAGGGCTAATCTTGAACTCAGCACCTGTTGGGAAAATTCCATCTCCCACCTCCATTGCATTTATACATCCTCCATATCCAATCAGTTGCCAAATCTTGTTATTTCTACTTCCACAACATCTCTCCCATTTGACCTTTTCTTTCTATTCCACTTGACTTACCTCTTTACCTCTCTATTCACATTGCTACCACCCTAGTAATAGACCCTCATTGTCTCCCATGTGGACTATGGAAGTGGCCTCCAAACTGGTCTCTCTCCTCTCCAATCTAGGGGCAAGTAGGTGGTATAGACCCTAGTTTCTAAAACTGTGGACCCTATATGGGGTCATGTATCTGAATGTGGGAGGAAGTCATGAAAAATTGGGCAACTCAAGTGAAAAGGGGGGTCATGAGTGGAAAAAGTTTAAGTCCCAGGAAGAGGATAGAGTGCCAGGCCTAGAAGATCCATGTTCATCATGAGTTCAAATCCATACTCAGACACTTATTAGCACTTGATTTGTTTGCTTTAGTTTCTCATCTGTAAAATAATCTGGAAGAGGAAATGGTAAACCATTCCAGTATCTTTGCCAAGAAAACCCCAAAATGGGATCATAAGAGTCGGCTATGACTGAAATGATACAACCACAAGACTTCTCCAATTCATCCTCCACCCCAGCTAGTAAAGTGATTTCCTTAAAGCATAGTCTGACCTTGCTATGATCAATTGTGAATAACTTAGCTATTCCTCAGTAATATGGTGATCTAAGACAACCTCCAGAGAACATATAATAAAAAATGTTATTAGCTTCCAGAGAAAGAACTGATGGAGTCCAAATGTAGATTGAAGCATACTTTACAAAAAAACAAACAAAAACTTTATTTTTCTTGGGTTTGTTTTTAATTTTTTCATTTTTAATCTGTGTTTTCTTTCACAACATGAGTAATATGGAAATGTTTTGCAGGACTGCATATGTATAACCTATATCAAATTGCTTGCCTTCTCAATGAGGGGAGAAAGGAAGGAGGGAGAGAATTTGAAACAAAATTTTTTTTAAAATGTAAAAATTGTTTTTACATGTAATTGGAAAAAATAAAATATTACAATAAAGTGAAATGGTTGGGGCGGGGGGGGGGGGGGAGCGGGGAGAAGCAATTCCTAGCTGGATATGGATTGGGCTAGCTGCTGGGAATGGCGGAGAGGTAGCGGATAGTTTCAACAGTAAAAGTGCCTAAGAGGAAGGTTTTTCTTTAAAAGATACTCCAGAGTTCAGATGAAGTTCACCCGCACCTCCTCCACCTCTAAACACACACACACTCTTCTCTATTAAAGTGGATCAGTTACCATGACAACAGAGTGTGGCAATTATTCCGCTAAGTGGCTTCTCCCCACTCTAGGAAGGCTTCGCCTTAAAAGACTCTTTATTATGGAAGGAGATGAAGTACTGGTAATCTTCAAGTGACAGGCTGTCAAATTGTACACGTTGGTTAATTCCTCCCGAAACCGTAATTATGAGTTACAGTTTTATTACTGATAGAGAGGCAATCAGGAGAGGTGCACATGGTACCGCCCAGGCCTGGGCAGCATTACTTACTTAGGCTGCCTGGGTAGCGATTTCAGCGGATTTCATCAGGCTCCGACCACTCAAGAAAATGCAGGTAACAGAACATTATCATGGAGAATGCTGGGAAGGATTTTTTTTAAAAAAGAAGCTAATGGCATAGATCTCTGCATTTACAATGCTGCAACGGGGGAAAAACGAACTTCAGGAAGGCAAGGTTCGAATCCCATACCTCATACTCCATATGAGCTTAACCTCTCAGCACACCACGGGGATGCTGTAGGATTTTTCTACTTAAGTCATAGATCAGTTGCTATCTGTGTTGGTGGAGGGAGTTTCCATAGACTAGCAAAATCACTGCTCCTTTATTTGTTTGGGTATAAAAGAGTAACTAGGTAGGGAAGTGGTTAGAATGTTGAACTCGGGAGTCCAGAAGACCTGAGATCAAACCTGGCTTCTCACCTTTCCTACCTCTGTGACTCTTGGCAAATCTCTTAACCTTTCTCAGCCCCAGTTTTCTCATTTGTAAAGTGGAGATAATGATAATAATAGCATCTACCTCACAGAGTTTTTGCCACCATCAAATGACATACCTATAAAGTTCTTTTCCGTAAAGTGTTATGCGAATGTTAACGATCAGAGGAAACAATAAATAAAATCATCAGGGTGATTTAAAAATATGCTCACCCAGCCTGAGTTTCTAGTCAATCAAAAAAAATTTTTTTTTCAAAACCTGGTTTAAAAAAAAAATCTGGGGAAGATTTCAAATCCGAAAGCTTGGTTATTATTTTTTAATATGGTTTACTGGAAAAAGCCTTAGATTTGGGTTTGGGTCCTGCCTTCCACTTAATAACCACTTAATGTGGTTTTAGGAAAGTGAAGTATCCTAGATTGGGAGTTGGAGGGCACTTCCAGGGTTATCCCATCCAATCTCCCTCATTTTTTAAAATAGATTTTACAGATAAGGAAACTGAGACCCAGGGAAGAAGCCCAACCATAAGTGATTTGCTTAAAGTCACACAGGTAGTAAATGACAATACTGATATATGAACCTATATTTTTTTCCCCAAATGCAGCATACTTTCCATCGAATCACTTAATAAGCCTCTCTGAGTTTCAGGGTCTTCTTCTAAAACATGGAGAAAATAATCTGCACTGCCTACCTTCACAGGGTTGTTGTAAGGCTCAAATAAGGTAATGTTTATAAAGCACTTTGTTACCATAAAAGACCATATAAATGTAAGGTGTTATTATATTTAACATTGTAATAATACCATTTGGATAAAAAAATTTTGGCAGAGGTTTACAGGAGATGTCTGAGTGAGACTGCCAATTTGACTTTTTTTTTCTTCTTAAAAATTGGCTTAATTTCTACTTCAAATATGTCCTAGGGCTGACTGTCTATAAAAGTAAAGTTTATTACAAATGTAAGGTTTCTGGATTCCTCTTGGAAGGACAACCTTCATTCCAAAGGAGGGTGTTTTTCCCCATCCCCTGTGTATTTATTCTATAAACCCTAAAGTGAGTTATTATTCCCTTTTTATGGTCAGAAGACTGTAGAGAAACCTCCTACTTATGTATCCTGAGTACTTTCTTTGAAGCAAGTTAGGAAATGCTGGATGAGCTGTGCACCAAATAAAAACACATCAAAAAAATGAATATATTCTAAAAGATAGAAAATGACTGGTGACCAATGTGATGAACATACTCTAACAGACAGGGAATCACTGGTTATTGATGTGAGAGTCATTTCCCAACTAACTGCCTATTTATGAGATATCAATTAGTTAGAGGAAGGATAAAATCAGGACCAAATTGGAAAAAAGTATAAAAAATGCATATACAACTGAGGCAATTCCAGCCTGACATGTTTAAACATCATAGTGTCTCATGTGCTGCATGAGGAAATTAAAATAATATTAAAGAAAACAAATGGGAAGAGCAACTGTAACAGACCAAATCAACACAGCAGAGATTCATGTTGGAAGCAACATAATGCTGAGGGTTTGGGGGAGTTGATTTCCAAGATACCTGAAAAGTATACAAAACAATTTCCCCCCAGAAAAAATGTTTAGAAAAAACAAGACTATATTATTACTGGAAAAGGTGATTGAGGAAATGACCCATATTCCTGCTTTCCCATCTCTCCAAAATTTTTCAGAGAATAATCTTTTTTTTATTGGGGGGGGGCAGGACAATAAGGGTTAAGTAACTTGCCCAGGATCACACAGCTAGTAAATGTCAAATGTCTGGGGATGGATTTCAACTCAGCTCCTCCTGAATCCAGGGCCAGTGTTTATCCACTGTGCCACTCAGGTGCCCCCTCAGAGAATAATCTTTATACATATCTAGAACATCCTCAGCGAAGGTGTGAATAGGGAATACTTAGATTTTTTTTCAAATGACATTCTATAACAGAGCACTTCTTTAAAGTCACCCAATTGATTGAAATGTTCAGATAATACCAAATCTCAATACAGTTATTGGGAAGGGGAAGTGAGTAAAAATTTATATGGAAACTACTATGTGCCAGGTACTGTGCTGGATGCTTTATAAACATCTCATTTGACCAACAACGCTGCCAGATAGGTGATATTATTATCCCCATTTTACCATTGAGGAAACTAAGGCAAAATAAGCCCAAAAGTCTAGGATCACATAGCTAGGGTCTGAGGCCAAATTTGAACCAAGGTCTTCCTAACTCTGGGCCTGGCACTCTATCCATTGTGCTACCTGGCTCCCTATTATTGTTTGTGAATTGCAAATTGTTGCTCTAAAGACTTTCCTCCAATAAGGTATCTTCCACATATATGTTAAAATTCCTTGAAAGATGAAATGATAGGATTTTGTTTGGTGACCCTCTGATTTTTAGTATCAAGTGAAGCATAAAACAGGGAGGCATATTCTTGTTTTTAAATAGTATTTTATTTTTTCCAATTACATGTAAAGATAATTTGTCACATTCATTTAAAAAATTTTTTGAATTCCCAGTTTTTCTCCCTCTCTCTCTTCCCTCACCCCTCCCTAAAATGGTAAGCCATTTGATATGTTATATATGTGCAATTATGTAAAACATATTTCCATATTAGTCATGTTGTGAAAGAAGGAACAGACCAAGAGGGGAAAAAACAAAACAAAACAAAACAAAGGATGTAAAAATAGTATGCTTGTTCTGCATTCAGACTCCATCAGTTCTTTCCCTGGATGTAGATAGCATTTTCCATAAGTCTTTTGGATTGTTTTAGATCATTGTATTGCTGAGAAGAACTAAGTCATTCATAGTTGATTATTGCACAATGTTGCTGTTACTATGTAAAATGTTCTCCTGGTTCTGCTCATTTCACATTGTATCAGTTCATGTAAGTCTTTCCAGGTTTTTCTGAAATCTGCCTGTAGAGAGTGATATTCTTGCCAGAGGTGTTTGCCTCTGTCATGGAAAGTATCCAATGCAGAGCCACTCCACAAAGAAAGGATTCCTTAGAAACTGAGAGGTCCTCCAGAATCTCATGTTTAAAAATTATACTGATTTCACCAAGCCCTGGAACAAAACCTTCTAAATGAGCTCTATAGTCAGTTAAAAGAATTCGTCCTAACCGACCATACCTAAGAGCCACATGGATAAAGAATTCTAAACATCCCAATTTTGGTTTGAAATTAGATGAACTGGTCCATCAGAACATATGTCTTGTACACTATGGATAGACAGTGAATTGACCCCAGAGTTTAATGGGAGACTGAATTCTATTTATGTTAGTGTGTGGTACTTTTAAACAATATCCTTTTTCCCCCAAATGAATATGTCCATTTTAATGTGAGTTTATCTACATTCATATATGACCATATAATTTAAAGAGATCATTATTTTAAGCATATGTGTGGATCATATTATTATACTTTTTAAAAAAATTATTTTAAACTTAAATAGAAAATGAGAAAAGAAAAAAACACATCACCATGTACACAGGAGAACATGAAAGGATTCAATATAAAACAATACGTTTCTACTTCAAGAAAACTTATATAATAAATACTACAAATTGTTTTCAAAACTGCTCAGCTTTTCTTTGCTTCTTCGTAGGTTTCCTTTTGTTCTCTGCTGTACAATTTCTACTTTCTTTTTCTTCTCCCTCCATCCTCCACCCAGTCTAAAGAAGGCTACAATAAAGCCTGGATATATGCATACATAAATATTTGTCTATAAGCATACACATATATACACATATACACTTATACTTATATATGTAAGACCATCCTATACTTATTTCTACCTGTCATCTGTTTGTCTGAAGGTGGATAGCATCTTCCTTTATAAGTCCAGGTCTTTCCCTGTTTTTCTAAATCAATCAGCTCATCATTTCCTACACCACAGCAATACTCCAACCCAATCATATCCTAGCATCCCATGTGTGAAGGTGTGAGGTACCTCAAAGTTGTTTTAATTTGTATTTCTCTGATCAATAGTGATTTAGAGCAATTTTTATATGACTGTAGATTGTTCTGATTTCTTTTCTTGAAAACTGCCTGTTTATACCATTCCCATTCTAAGCTATAATTATTTGTTGTGTATTTTCCTCCTTCCTATTTTTCCTCACTATCCTTCTCACACTATTCCTATCCCTCCTCACTCCTCTGCTTTACTTCTATCTGCTACCTTGACCTTCTATTCCTTAACCTATATGCTCCTCCAAGATTCCCTTCCTCATTCTCTCTCTCTACCCTATCCCCTTACCCTCTTATTTTTTCTGAATTTAGAAGACTTTTATATTCATATATATGTGTGTGTATGTGTGTGTATTTATATATGTATACACACACATATCTATATATCTATATCCCTCTTTAACCCATTCCTGATGAGAGTATGGTTCCAGCACTATCCACCCTCTCCCCACTAGCTTCTTCTGTATCAATTTTTCCTTTAATACCTCATTTGTATATGATAATTACTCCTTTTTATCTCTCCCCACATATTTTATTTTTTTAAAAATCACCCCATCATACTCAGCTTAGCCCAAGACTTTTTTTCAAACTACCCAAATAATGGTGACGGTCATAAAAGTAGTGATAATATTTTCACATATAAGAAGTAAACAATTTGACTTTATTCAGTCCCTTGTAATTGGTCTTTAATGTTTACTTTATTTTCTTCTGGATGTTATATATTAATTTTAGGTTCTGCTGTTTTTGTCAGAAATACCTGAAAGTCTTTCAGTTTACTAAATGTCCTTTTTTTCCATTTGGGATTATACTTAACTTTGCTGGTTAAGTTACCCTTGGTTGTAGCCCCAGCTCTTTTTTTTTTTTTTTTTTTTTTTTTTTTTTTGCGGGGCAACGGGGGTTAAATGACTTGCCCAGGGTCACACAGCTAGTAAGTATCAAGTGTCCGAGGCCGATTTGAACTCAGGTACTCCTGAATCCAGGAACGGTGCTTTATCCACTGTGCTATCTAGCCGCCCAGCCCCAGCTCTTTAACAAAATGGAATATATAGTATTCCAAGACTTATGGTCCTCCAACGTAGTGGCTGTTAGGTCTTGTGTAATCCTTATTTTTGCTCCATGGTACTTAAATTATTTTTTTTTTCTTGTTGCTTCTAATATTTTCTCCTTAACTTGGGGACTTTGAAATTTGACTATTATATATACCTGTAAGTTTTCCTCCTCAGGTCTCTTTCAGGTGGTGATCAGTGGATTTTTTTCTATTTCTGCTTTGCCTTCTTGTTCTAGAACTTCAGTGCAGTTTTCCTTGATAATATTGTAATGTTATTCCTTCAATAATTCAATAATATTGATAATATCATTCCTTTATAATATTGTATCAAGATTCTTTTGTTGTTGTTGTAACTTTCAGGTACTCCAACTATTATTATATTATTTCTCCTTGATCTGTTTTCCAGATTAGTTGTTTTTCTGATGAGATGTTTTACATTCTCTTCTATTTTTTCATTTTTTGATTTTGCTTTATTATTTCTTGGTGTTTTAGAACATTGCAGTTTACCTTTGCCCAGTTCTAGTTTTCAAGGAATTATTTTCTTCCTTAAATTTTTGATTCTCTCTTTCAAATTGATTGACTTTCTTTTTATAATTTTCTTGATTTTCTTGAATTGCTCTTTTTTTTCCCTAATTTTCCTCAATCTCTCTTACTTGATTTTTGGGTTTTTTTGGGTTTTTTTGCGGGGCAATGGGGGTTAAGTGACTTGCCCAGGGTCACACAGCTAGTAAGTGTTAAGTGTCTGAGGCCGGATTTGAACTCAGGTACTCCTGAATCCAGGGCCGGTGCTTTAACCACTGCGCCATCTAGCTGCCCCTTACTTGATTTTTAAAGTCCTTTTAAAGTTCTTTCAAGAACTCTTTTGTGCTTGGGACCATTTGACTTTTCCCAATGAAAAAGGAGTGTCTTTTAAAGCTCCATTATTTTCCTTTGAATATAAATCCAGATTTTTTCTATCCCCATAGTAGCCATCTGTGGTTGTTTTCTTTCTCCTTTGCTCACTCATTTCTAATTATTTAGTTAGTTTTGTTTTGTTTTAACTAGCTATTAGTTCTAGCCCCAAGGTATGGAGAATGACACCCCAAGCCCCAGGTCCTTCTTACTGTTATTTTCTGAGGTCTGTCCTGAGCCTCACCCTTGGGCTGTCTTCTCCACTACTAAGCTACAGTTAGGGACCCCAACCATGCTGTCCTGAAAATTATCTTGCTCCCTGTGTTCTCTCCCATGGCTGCAAAGTACACCTATCCTCTCTGTCCTGGAACTGAAATCAGGGACTGCTCTTTTGCAAGCCCACAGCCAGCAGGATCTCCACCCCTCTGCTACTTCACTCACCAGGTATGTGCTAGCTAGCTCCTTTTCCTCCGCAAAGACAGCCCAGCCCGTGTCTGGTCAATACAGCTGTGCTTGGTGTCCCTGGACAGTAAAAGGTCCTTCAATCTTCTGCTCATCAGTCCTGTTCATGATATGAAAGTTTCTAAGTCTGAGGTTGCCTCCCAACCCCAGCTGTCCCAGGGCTTGTTGTTTGTTACAGATTCTGCAGAGTTGTCCTGGAGGTATTTGACACTTCACTCTTTGCTGGGGGTTGGAGGTTGGGGGTGGTGGTGATACTTCTCAAGTTGGCTTAGGAGAACAACTGCTTTACCCTGATTTTTGTTTATTGCTGCTGCTCTGAGGCAATGTTCTGTCTTTTTTTTTTTTCTGGAGGAAACTTTGAGAGCAGAAAGTTTTCTGACCTACTGCACCATCTTCCCAGAATCCTCCCCAACAATATCCTTTTTTTTTTTTTTTTTTTTAGTGAGGCAATTGGGGTTAAGTGACTTGCCCAGGGTCACACAGCTAATAAGTGTCAAGTGTCTGAGGCCGGATTTGAACTCAGGTACTCCTGAATCCAGGGCCGGTGCTTTAACCACTGCGCCATCTAGCTGCCCCTAACAATATCCTTTCAATGACCCTGAAGCACATTATGGCACTACAGATAGTTGGCTTCATAATTAGGAAGACCTGGATTCAAATCCTACCTCTGACATATAATGACTATTACTTAATGAGCTGGTTACTTAATCTCTTGGTTGTCTTAACCAGGGCTTCTTAAACTTTTTCAATGTGCAACCCCTTTATACCCAAGAAATTTTTACATGTCCCCAGGCATATAAGTATATAAAATAGGCCTACATAACCTTTTACTGTTGCCAAATTTTTGTGACTTCCACATTCAGTTACATGACTCCACATGGGATTGTGATCCACAGTTTAAGAAGCTAGTCTCTAAACATGTCTCTAAGGCCATAAATTGAAGAAAAGGTGCTGACCTGCATAGGCAGAGGGATTTTCCTCATCTGGGAGTGCCCTCTACCAATGAAATCCAAGGTCTAGTACTGTATACCTTGAAGTCCTAGACACACCACCACCTGTGCCTACCTCATCTTGTAGCTATGAGGCTGATTTTTGAAATCCACTTATAAGACTTTGCATTTATTTCTATTAAATTTTACACTAGCAAATGCAATCTTTCTTAGTCACAAGTCTCTCTGTATTATCCTGCTGCTCAAAAACCTTCAGTAGCCCCCTATTAGCCCATAGGATTAATTAAATATAAAATCCCTAGCCTGGGATTTAAGACCTTCCACCACCTGGCTTTTATTTACCTTTTCAAATGTATACCATATTACTTCCCTTTATGTTTTCTGTTCCAACCAAATGGGACTACTAGCTATTCCCTGAACCTCATTTCCCACCTGTGTGCCTTTTAAATAAGCCTAGAATGTGCTGCTTACTCATTTCCACCTTTTTACAATCATTACCTTCCCTCAAGAATCAGATCACATGCCACTTTCTCTGTGAGGCCTTCCCTTGATCTTCTAACGCCTGGCACTCTCTGCCTCTCCAAATGGCGACTCTGTACTAAGCCTGCTTGACGATGACATCAGCTACATTCCATCTCTGCTTTGAGTGCTGATCCTTTCCTTGGCTTCCTTCATGATTCCCAAGGACTGTTACATTCTAGACAACTGAAGTGGGTTGGGCTGCTGCTAATTGAATATATTAAACAGAAGAGGAAACCAGCAGCTATTTTCAGACATAAGGTAACACTATCAATTAATTGCTTAATAAGTGAATTATTTATTGACCACACTAGTGAAGGAATTGAGAGGATTAGGATAGTAAGTGATTAATTGTGGGAATTGAGTGAACCACACTGAATCCATCTTGTGACTCAATTTTGGAACCAGCTCAGTTCCCTTTCTATTCAGTTATGGGCTTAGTCCAAGTTCTATCATATAAAAAAAAAACCCCAAAACCCCTTTGTTCAATTGTAGGGACTGGAAGAAAACCTTATTGTATTATTCAGACCTAGCCTTGTGTGTCTGGGAAGCTGGACCATAGCTACCTACTTCTTAGAGATCTTTAACTAAGGACCTAGGTTATGCTGACCAGAAACTTGGTGATATCCAAAGATTGTTGCAAAGAGGTTTTTTTTTTTCCACAAATGTGCATCTCAAGCCATCTATACATCTTATCTGAAAACTGGCCCCATACTGATTTATGTTATTATTTCCATGTTCCTTTGCTTATGTATAGATGCTTGGGATGAGGGGCATGGGATACTTCTTTTCTGATTTCAGGGGATTGCACCTGTTTGCTCTCCCCCTCCTAACTTGGAGAGTCCCTAATTTTTCATTCAATTAGAAATTATTTTAATTAATTAGCCTTATTTGATTAATTTTTTTTTTGGTTTGTTTTTTGTTTTTGTTTTTCGGGGCAATGAGGGTTAAGTGACTCGCTAGCATCATAAAGCTAGTGTCAAGTGTCTGAGGCCGGATTTTTAAAAAAAATTTATTTTTTAATTATAAAAGTATTTTACTATTTTCCAGTTACATGTAGAGATAGCTTTCAACATTTGTTTTTATAAGATTTCTAGTTTCAAATTTTTCTCCCTCCCTCCCTCCCTCCCCCCCCACCTCCCCAAGACAGCAAGTAATCTGATATAGGTTATATATGTACAATAACATTAAACATATTTCTTCATTAGTCATATTATAAGAGAAGAATCAGAGCAAAAAGGAAAAACCTCAAAAAAAGAAAAACAACAGCACCAAAAACAAAAGAAATAGTATGGTTCAATCTGCATCCATATTCCACAGTTCTTTTTTTTTTTTCTGGATTTGGAGAGTCTTTTCCATTATGAGTCCTTTGGAACTATCTTGTACCATTGTATTGCTGAGAAGAATCAAGTCTATCACAGTTGGTCAACACACAAAGTTGTTGATACTGTGTACAATGTTCTGAGGCCGGATTTGCACTCAGGTACTCTTGAATCCAGGGCTGGTGCTTTATCCACTGCGCCACCTAGCTGCCCCCTGATTAATTGTTTTGAATGTATAAAAGTCTGTCTTCCCTTGTATTAAAGGTGCAGGCCTAAGCTGAGAAGATCTAATCCAACTTTGTTATGCAATTGCCATGCATTGCTTAATAAATCAATATGCTCGGAAGAATGAATCTTTGTTTCCTGAAATGTACTCAGTGTGGTGGTGGGTACAGTAGATATTTTTGGGAAAACTAGACCTTTCAGTGATCTCAAATGAAACTAGGTAGGCAGTCACTGACACCATCTATGTGTAGGGCTGGCCCAGCAGTTAGTGTAAATGGGTTTTCCAAAGTAAATTAATTCCATTTTTTATCACTGTATTCAATGTACTCACAAAGATAACTTCCTTTTATGCTTGACATTTTCTTTGTTTCCATTTTGGGGTCTCTCATGTGTTTCTTCTTTTCCTTTACTGTTGTTTTTCTTTTTCCTTGGAGAAGGAAGCATGGCAAATAAAAAAGAGCCCTAGACTTACAGTCTGGAGACCCTTTTTTCCAGTAAGATATGCATTTTTAATTGACTGAAATAGATATGACTCAAGTTACTTCAATCAACATCTATTTAAAGTGCCTACTATCTACCAGATACTGTACTCAGCACTGGAGTAAATGGAGGGAGGTCTGCTACTTGCATGTGTTTCCTGTATTATACCAATTAGTGAACTAGTATCTATTCCTTCTTTTTAAAGAAAGCTATATCGTACTATCTAGATCTTAGAATCATTTACTCTGGCTCAGATAGATGAAACCATTACTCATGAAGAAAAACTAGAATTGTCCAATAAGGAAATGTTCTTCACAACCTGCATGCAAACCAGCTTTTCATCATCATGTGAAAGGACTTACTATCAATGAGACCAAAGCCAAAGAGGATGTTGAAAATCGACTTGGTTATTACAGGAGGGAGAGGTAAGCAATAGGGTTTGTTCAGAGGATTTCACAAATCTGACTGAACTGGAATTATGTGGGTTGACATGCTTTCCAGCTCTAGATCTCAGAAGATCGAATGTGACGAAGGCAAAAGAAGGGTCTGGAAAAAGAACTCTGAATAATAGTAGAAAGGCGAGATCACTTTTAAGGTGGGAGGTCAAAAGGATCAGTCAAAGCTTTGCGAGGGGCAGCTGGGTGGCACAGTAAATAGAGTGTCAGACCTGGAGACAGGAAGACTCATCTTCCCGAGTTCAAATCTGGTCTCAGACACTAGTTGTGTGACCCTAGGGAAGTCATTTCACCTTGTCTGCCTCAACTTTCTCATATGTAAAATGAAAGGAAATAAAAGGAAAATGGCAAACCACTCCAGTATCTTTGCCAGGGCACAACTGAACAACAAAAATGCTTTTTGAGCTTCATTCCTGAACTGGATGAAGAAATGTATCAGCTTTCATCTGTAAAGATGTGAAGAGGGGGATGCTTTCTAGTCACAGGGGGCAGACAAGCAGCACAAAAACCTAGAGGTGATAGAGGATAAGACCAAACTGGAGGACAGTTGTTATTCCAGTTGGCCTGAACATACATTAGGTAATTGAGAATAAAGTGAAGCAAGGCTAGGTAGGATATGGTAGGTGAGAGCTGGATTGCAGATGACCTTCAATATCAGGGATTTGTATTTTATCTTATAGACAAAGGGTAAATACGAAAGGGTTTTGAGAAAGTCTGTGACAAGGTCTGAGGACTATTTTGTCTGCTGAAGAATAGATTGGAGACAGGAAAGAAATGGAGGTAGGGAGACCATTTAGCTATTACAGTATCCTAGATGAGAGGTAATGAAGGCCTGAACTACAATAGTACCAGCTGGAGTAAATGGAAGAGATTGTGAAGACAGAATCGACAGGCTCTAGTAACTGGTTAGATTAGGGGGTAAGAGAGAAGAATCAAAGATAACTCCAAGGTTTTTAGCCTGAGTGATGTAGGAGATAGTGGTGCCATCAGGAGATACTTGGAAGTTGGGAGGTGTGGTAGCGGTGTTTTGTTATCAGGAGAAGGGGGAAATAAGTTGTATTGGGCCTGTTGAGTTGCAGGTGTTTGTGGGATGTCCCATCAGTCAACAAGCATTTATTAAGGAAAAGTATCTTCCAGGTACTGTACTAAGTGCTAGGAATAGAAAAAACAAAAACACTTTTCTTACTTTCAAGGAGTTTGAACTCCAAAGGTAGAGTCAACATGTACATAAATTGGTCCATACAAGATACATTCAGAGTAGTAGATATAGGGTAACCTTAGAAGGGATGGCACTAGAACCTGGGGAGTGCTTCCCATAGGAAGCAGAGTCTAAGCTGAGTCTTGAAGGAAGCCAGTGAGGAGGGAGAATATTCCAGGCCCAGGCAGCATAGGGTCATGGAGATAGGCGATGGAATGTCAGGTGGGAGGAATAGCAAGTAGAGCAGTGTGGCCAGACTCTGGAATGAATGAGTTAAAGGAAGGAAATGTGTAAGAAAATTGAGAAGGTAAGAAGGGGCTACACTCTGACGAGCTTTACATGTCAAATAGAGGAGTTTCTATTTGATCCTGGAGAGAATAGGAAGTCACCGGAGTCTACTGAGTAGGGGATGACATGGTGAGACCTGTGTTTTAGGAGAAAAATCACTTTAGCGCCTATGTGTAGGATGGATCTGAATATGTGTGTGTGAGAAAGAGATAGAGATACTAATGCAGATTGAAGCATACTATTTTCACTTTTGTTGTTTTGTTCTTTTCTTCTTTCCTGTGGTTTTTTTTTCCTTTTGTCCTGATTCTTCTCTCACAACATGACTACTGTGGAAATATGTTTAACATGATTGTAATGTAGCACCTATATCAGATTGCTTGCTGGCTTCAGGAGGGGGGGGAGGGGGGAAGGGAGGGAGGGAGGAAAATTTGTAACTCAAGATCTTACCAAAAAAATGAATGGTGATATCTGATTGCTTACTGACTCAGGGAGGAGGAAGGGGAGGGTAGGAAGGAGAAATAAAAATTGGAACCCAAAGCTATAAATAAAAATCTTTATTACTTTAAAATAAAAAATCCTGGAAAACTATCTTTTACATGTAATTGGAAAAAATGAAATATCAAAAAAAGAGAAAGAGACAGACAGATAGACTTGAGGCAGAAAGAGCAATTTAAAAATAATTACAATAGTCTGGCCAAGAAATGATGAGGACCTGGCTGAGGGTTGTACCTGTGTGACTGAAGAGAAGGATATAGAAGATAGATGCTGTGGAGAAATGAGCAAGATTTGACAAGTGATTGGATTTGTTGTTGTTGTTATTTATCTTTTATTTTATTTATTTTATTTTTTATTTTATTTTTTTTTATTTTAGCAGGGCAATGGGGGTTAAGTGACTTGCCCAGGGTCACACAGCTAGTAAGTGTCTGAGTCAGATTTGAACTCAGGTTCTCCTGAATCCAGGGCCGGTGCTTTATCCACTGCGCCACCTAGCTGCCCCTATCTTTTATTTTTGAAGAAACCAGTGACATCACAAGGGTGATGTCTTGACTCATGAGAGAATTAAGTGAGTCAGAGTTGCACAAAGTTGCCAGCCTCACTCTCTTTTCCAGAGTCACTGAAGTCCAGTGGCAAGAAAAAAGTCAAGATGACTGGTAATGGACCAAGATGAAGTGGATAACCTTGGCGTCTTTGATATCTGATCAAGCTCTAAGTGTTCCACAGTGACTGCTTCAGCTGCTTTCATGGCTATTGGAACAAATTGTTCTCATCTACCCATTCTGCTGGGGGAAGTCTTCACATGTTTGGGGTAGACACTCACTGATGGGTTTGCGACTTGTCCGTTACCATTGGATGTGTAGTATAAGTGGGAGTGAGGATGACACCAAAGTTGCAAACCTGGATGAGTGAGATTATGATCTTGCCCTTGACGATAATAAGGAAATATGGATGAGGCATAGGATTGAGGGGAAAAGAGTGAATTCTATTTTGGATATGTTAAATTTCAGATACCTACAGAACATATAGTTAGGAATGTCTAAAGGGCAGTTAGTAATGGGGTACTGGAGCTCAGGAGAGAGACTGGGGTTGTATTCTGGAAATCATTACATAGAGATGAAAGTTGAACTTTATGGCCAGTTAATGAGATCCCTAAGTGAGACAGAATAGAGGGAAAGGAGAAGGCCCAGAACAGAGCCTTTAAGGACACCCAGGGTTAGTGCACATGACTACTAGATGTAGATGAAACAAAGGTGAGTGAGACTGAGATGTCTAGCAAGTAGTTGGAAATGTTGGACTGGAGTTCTAGTAAGAGATCAACTGCTGGATATTTAGAATTAGGAATAATTTTTATAGAAGGGATAATTGAACAATGATATCTGGTGAACTTACAGAAAGGAGAAAGAATGGGGTCAAAGACACAATTGGTGAATGTTAATCCACCAATTATTAATTAATAAGAATTTATTAAATGGTTATTATGTCTCAGGTGCCATGATAAATACAGAACATAAGAAGGAAAGGCAAAAAATAAAAACTAAAAATACATCCTAGTTTTTTAAAATAATATTTTATTTCCCTCACAGTTACACGTAGAGACAATTTTTAATATTCATTTACAATTTTTTGAGTTCCAAATTTTCACTCTCTCCCTGAGACAATAAACAATTTGATATAGGTTCTAGATTTTCAATAACATAAAACATATTACCATATTAGTCATGTTATGAAAGAAGACATGGACCTAAAGGACAAAAGACCAAAAAAATTACAGAAAGTGAAAAATAGTATTCATTGATCAGCATTCAGACTCCATCAATTCTTTCTCTGGAGGTGGATAACATTTTTTTCACCATGAGTCCTTTGGAATTGTCTTACATCATTGTATGCTGAGAATAGCTAGGTCATTCACAATTGATTATCATACCATATTGCTGTGACTCTGTATAATTCTCCTGGTTCTGTTCACTTTTCTTTGCATCAATTCATGTGTCTTTCCAAGTTTTTTTGAAATCTGCCTGCTCATCATTTTTATAGCACAATAATATTAAATTACAATCATATACCACAACTTGTTAAGGTATTCTCTAATTAATGGGCACCCTCTCAGTTTCCAATTCTTTGCCACTATGAAAAGAGCTACTATAAATATTTTTGTACAAATAGGTCCTTTCCCTTTTAAAAAACAACACCCAAACACTTCTTTGGGAGGTGGTGGCATTTCTGGGTCCAAGGGTATGCATGGTTTTATAGTCCTTTGGATGTAGTTCCAAATTGCTTTTCAGAATGGTCAGATCAATTCACAACTCTATGTTGTGAGTGCATTAGTGTCCCAATTTTCCCAAATCCCCTCCAACATTTAAAATTTTCTTTTTCTGTCATATTAGCCAATCTGATAGGTGTTACTCAGAATTGTTTTAGTTTGCATTTCTCTACTCAATAGTGATTTAGAACATTTTTTCATATGACTATAGATAGCCTTAATTTCTTCATCTGAAAACTGCCTGTTTATATCCTTTGACCATTTATGAATTGGGGAATGACTTGTATTCTCATAAATTTGACTCAGTTATCTATATATCTAAGAAATGAGGTCTTTATTAGAGACACTTGCTGTAAAGATTCTTTCCCAATTTTCTGCTTTCTTTCTAATGTAGGTTGCATTGGTTTTGTTTGTGCAAAAAACTTTTAAATTTGATATAATCAAAATTATCCATTTTATGTCTATTAATGCTCTCTATTTCTTGTTTGGTCATAAATTCTTTCCTTCTCCATACATCTAACAGGTAAACTATTCTTTGCTCTCCTAATTTGCTTATGGTACCATCCTTTATGTTGAAATCATGTACCCATTTTGATCTTGTCATGATAGATGGTGTAAAGTGTTGGTCTATACATAATTTCTGCCATACTTTTTTCCAATTTTCCCAGCAGTTTTTGTTGAATAGTGACTTCTTCTCCCAAAAGCTGGGATCTTTGGGTTTATCAAACACTAGATTACTATGGTCATTACTATTGAGCCTTGTGTACCTAGCCTACACCCCTGATCCACTAGTCTATTTCTTAACCAATACCAAGATAATTTGATAATTACCACTTTATAATACATTTTGAGATCTGGTATGGCTAAACCACCTTCCTTCACATTTGTTTCCATTAATTCTCTTGATATTCTCAACCTTTGGTTCTTACAGATGAATTTTATGATTTTTTTTCTAGTTCTATAAAATAATTTTGGTAGTTTGGTATAGCATTGAGTAAGTAGATTAATTTAGGTAGGATTATCATCTTTATTATGTTGGCTCAGTCTAACTATGAGCAATTAATATTTTTCCAATTGCTTGAATTTGACTTTATTTGTGTGGAAAGTGTTTTGTAATTGTGCTCATATAGTTCCTGGGTTTGTCTTGGCAGGTAGACTCCCAAATATTTCATATTATTTATAGTTATTTTAAAAGGAAATGTTCTGGGGCAGCTAGGTGGCGCAGGGGCAGCTAGGTGGTGCAGTGGATAGAGCACCGGCCCTGGATTCAGGAGTACCTGAGTTCAGGTCTGGCCTCAGACACTTAACACTTACTAGCTGTGTGACCCTGGGCAAGTCACTTAACCCCAATTGCCTCACTAAAAAAATAAAAATTAATTAATTAATTAATTAATTTTTTTAAAAAAAGGAAATGTTCTTTCTATCTCTTGTTAACTTTGTTGGTAATATATTGAAATGCTGATGATTTGTGTGGGTTTATTTTATATCCTGCAACTTTGCTAAAGTTGTTAATTATTTCAGCTAGTTTTTTTTGTTGATTCTCCAGGATTCTCCAAGTGTACCATCATATCATCTGTAAAAAGTGATGCTTTTGTTTCTATGTTGTCTATTCTAATTCTCCCAGTTTCTTTTTATTCTCATATATGTTAGCTAAAATTTCTAGTACAATATTGAATAATAGTGGGGATAATGGGCAATAGATCCTTCTTTAAAGGAACTTACATATTGATGGTAGAGATATCATGTGAATAAATAGATATGTACAAGATATATCCAAAGTAGAAGGAAGGTAACCTTAGAAGAGAAGGCTCTTATTTGATCAACAAGCATTTATGGAGATCCCAGTATTTATCTGACAAAGGGATACAAAGACATCTCTACCCTTGAGTGTTAGGATGGTCATCAAGATGAGTATTGAGGGACAGCTAGGTGGCACAGTGGATAAAGCACTGGCCCTGGATTCAGGAGGACCTGAGTTCAAATCTGGACTCAGACACTTGACACTTACTAGCTGTGTGACCCTGGGTAAGTCACTGAACTCTCATTGCCCTGCAAAAAAGAAAAAGATGAGTATTGAAATCACAGAAGATGGTGGCAAGAGTTAGGACAGAAAGAAAAATTCCATGACTCATGCCAAAATATTTTTTTGTTTGTTTGTTCGTTTTGTTTTGTTTGCAGAACAATGAGGGCTAAGTGACTTGCCCAGGGTCATACAGTTAGTAAGTGTCAAGTGTCTGAGACCAGATTTGAACTCAGGTCCTCCTGAATCCAGGGCTGGTGCTTTATCCACTGTGCCACCTAGCTGCCCCCCAAAATAATTTGAGAAGATAGGAATGTGTTCTGGAAGACAAGAAATAACAAGGACTGTGACAGATTGTGGAGCAATGATAGTAGAACAAGAGTGTGGGAGAAGCAGTAAAGAGGAAGGAATATGCCAACTCCTCCTGGCTCTAGCATTGGAGTGGAGGGCAAAGAACTTGGTGTCACCCTCAGAAGGTGATGTTTTGTTTAGTGCCAGGATATGGAATGAGTATTAGAGGAATAGATGAAGGATGAAGGGAAGCTTGCTAATAATTGAGTGAGAGCTCAATAGGCCACCAAGGAAGAGGTAAGTAGAGGAGGGGTAGGGTGAGAGGTATAGATCACAGAGGAGAGGGATTTTTGCCTATTTTAAATTATAAGGATTAGAGGTAGCTGGTAAGGTGGCTAATAATAGCTGCCCATCCCAAGCCTCTATAGCTCATTGCTTAGGTTTTGATAGCACCAAATGAATCTCAACAGCAATTCTTTTTCTGTTCTGGCCAGAATAGAAAATCTTCCCCTCCCAGATTGATATTTTGTGATAGTAAATTAAGCCATGTTTTGTCTTAATTCTTACATAGCCCTAAGTCATTGAATGGGTGTTGCCTCAGACAAACTGAGCCCTGGGAAGGCCTTTAATTTAGAAAAACCAAGATTATCCATTGCATCTGTGGCCATCACCAGTTGTCTTGCCACTGAACTTCAGTGACTGAGAAAAGAGTGAAACTGAAGAGTTTGTAGCTCTACTTTACTTAAATCCCATTCACTGGCAGGTCAAGACATCACCCTAACAACAGAAAGTGGAAAGAGAATGATATTGGGAGTCAGAGTGCCTAAATTTAAATTTCAGCTCTTCCACTTACTGCCTTTGTGGCCTTAGGCAAATCACTTTACCCTCACAGGGTTCAGTTTTCTAGTCAGTGGAATGAGAAAGCTGAACCTGATGGCTTCTGAGTTTTCTTTTCGTATTGGATCTACAAGCCTATTAGAGAGGTATTTCCAATCATGGGGGAGGGGGGGGTGGTATGAGGTTCATGCAGTTCCAAATAGGTTGCCAACTATAATGCAGATATGATGCATAATGACCATATTCCAGGTGATTTGGCAGGTTTGGTAGCATAGAGAGTGGAGCATTGGTGAATGGTACAGAAAGGAAGGGGAAAAGGTCTTCATAGTTCCAGATGAATCCCTTAGACTTGATTGCATCAGGGAAGGACCAGTGATGAATGACATGGGAAGTGAGGTTGGAAGGAGTAGGTTTTACCATATTCCTTCCCAGATAAATAATAACAATCATTTGCATTTATTTAGTGCTTTAAGGTTTGCAAAGTACTTTTCAAATATCTCATTTTCTCCTCACTCTAAGAGGTAGGTGCTATTATTATCCCCATTTTATAGATGAGGAAACTCAGGCAGATAGTGATGAAGTGACTTGGCCAAGGTCACATAGCTAGTAAATGTCTGAGGCCCGATTTGAACTCAGGTCATCTGATTCCCAGCCCAGTGCTCTAATGACTGTGCCACCTAGCTGCCTGGGTGAATCAACATATATGTGAAATACATAGGTAGAATCCAGAATAAGAAAAAACCATCTCAAACCCATGACAAGCAGTGAGTTAATTCCTAGACTACCCAAAGCATATTTTATATCATGGAAAGATCTGCAATTTCATCAGTGTGAGTACTTTTTCCACAGATCACAGTCCTTCTCTACCTTGATAGTTTTATAAGTTTCTATGGCCAAAAAAAGTCATTACATAGTTGTTACTCTCTTAGCTTCTCTGTGCTTGATCCACCAGTCTTCAATCAATCAATCAACAAGGGTTTATTAGGTACCAACTGTGATGTATAAAAAGTTCAAGAGACATAATTTCTGGGTAATTAATCATTATATTAATTATGGCTAGCAAATAATAAAAGAAAGGTCATTTGGCCATCTCTCATAAACCAAAGATGGATCATGGTGGCCTCTTGATGCTAATATGCCCTTGGAAGAGTGAGTGTTCTCAAAAGGCAGCAATCATCTCTGATTACTTAACAATGAATATAATAATATAAGAATATATTATATATAATATATTATAATATAAGAATGAATATTATAATGAGAGGTGGGCCCATTCTAATGAGGAATTGGGAGAGGGGAACTTGACTTTGATTATATCACTCTTACTCCCAGACCACCCCCACCCCCGGGAAATCTAGACAAAGGATCTAACCCTGCCCCACCCCTCCCCAAGCCTGAGTAGAACACAATGTATCAGAATTCACCTAGATTAAATTCTTTTTACTCTTTAATCAGAACTAATTTCCCCCAGTTGGGTGAAGTCTGAACAAGATTGAGGAGAATGTCAAAATCTTATCTCATTATCAGCCCTATTTTCCAGGGGCTGATTTGATCCAGAAGAGAATGAGGAAATAGAACAGGAAAAAAAATCCTGAATCTCTCCAATAGTTAGTGGTTATTAAGATGAGGGAAGTAATCATTTCTGTTAAGAACTGTGTTAAGCAATGGGAACATAAAGACAAAAAAGAAACTGTCCTTGCCCTCAAGGGGTTTATGTTGTATTGAAGGAGATACCATACACAGTATGCACATAAGTATATGCATAGTTCATACAAAATAAATATTAAGAAATTTCTAGTGGGGCGGAGCCAAGATGGTGGAGGAAAGACATTAAGCTCACAGGGCTCCTGATACAATAACCCCAAAAATAGCAATAAAAGAACCCTTGGGGCAGAAAAACACACAAAAATACAGGCTGAGAGTTTTCTCCAACTATAGATAGATTTCAGGGGGCTGTGCTGGACCACGAATAAAGCCTAACCCCACAATCACCTGACACACCAGACACCTGCCAGAGGAATTTGCCCCAGTGCCTCTGAATCGGCTGCAGCACCGGTGTCTTCTGGAACCGAGGGCCTGATCGGACTGAATGGATGACCTGGGGGGGTGTAAGTGCAGGGGTACCAGTGGATTGGGGGGAAGGATTCGACTGTCCCACCCCAGCGGGCAACCAGGAAAGCGGGGGGAGAAGGGAAGGGGAAAGGACAGATTGGGGGAGAGAGCAGTAAAAAGTTAAACACTTTCAAGGAAGATGAAGATGTTCTGCATTACTGCACCAGTATGACATATGGAATTGCTTGATCTCATAGAGAGGGTTGAGGAAGGAGGGAGGAAGAAAAATTTAGAGCACAGAATTAGCTCAGGGACCCTGATCTCACTGGAGTGGGCTCATGGAGGGCATAGCTTTCATACCCAATTGGGAGGAGCAATCTATTTAACTCTGCAGGAAAATAGGAGGGGAAGTGGACAAGGAAGGAAGGGTGATAAAAGGGAGTGCAGAGCAAGGGAGAGGATAGTCAGAAGTAAGGCACCTCTGAGGAGGAATAGGTAAAAAGAAGATAGAGTAAATGTCATGGGAAGGGAGTGGGATGGAGGGAAATAGTTACGATGATTGATTATAATGGCAAAATGTATGGTACCTACTTTGCTGGGCTTTTGTGAAGAAGATTCTCTGTCAAGCTTAAGATACTATATAGAGATTGTGATGAATAGGATGCTATCAGGAAAAACTGGGGAGACCTACATGAGCTGAAGCAGAGTGAAATGTACTATATACAAAATAATAGCAATAGTGAGGGATGATCTGCTGGGAAGCATGTGGTTGTTTTCAGCAAGGCAATGATCCAATGTAACCCTGAGGGACTTTTGAAGATTGCAGCCCGTCTGCAGAGAAAGAACTGATAGTATCTGAAAACAGATGGAAACACATTAAAAAAATTTTTTTTTTCATTTCCTCTTTGACAATTCCTTAATCTGAGGTTTGGGGTTTTTTTTTACTGTTTTCTCTCACAACTAGCTAATATGGGAATTTTTCTATGACTACTCTTGTATAACTTATTTTGAATTGATTGAGTTCTTGTGGGTAGGGGGGCGGGAATAGAGGGGGGAAGAGAAATTGGACCACAAAGTTTTTAAAAAATTGATGTTAAATTTTTTTTTTCATATGTTTTAGAAAATAAAATTCTATTCAGAGTAAAAAAAAACAACAACAAAAAAAGAAATTTCTAGGCAGTTGGGAGGGATCAAGAAAGCCTTCATGTTGGAGGTTGTTGTGTTGTTTCAAGTGTGTCCAACTCCTCATGGCCCCATTTGGAGTTTTCTTGACAAAGATACTATAGTGGTTTGCCATTCTCTTCTCCAGCTCATTTTACAGATGAGGAAACTGAGGCAAATGGGGTTAAGTGATTTGCTCAAGGTCAAACAGCTAGGAAGTGTCTAAGGCTGGATTTGAACTCATAAAAATGAGTCTTTCTAATTTCAAGCCCAGTGCTCTATCCACTGCACCAACTAGCTACCCCATATTGGAGGTCACATGGGCCCATACTTGAAACCTTTTCAGCTGAGTGGAACCTACGAGAACTTGTGTTCCACTGACATAGTTCTTCAGTAGAACCTCCATACGTTCACAGGCCTATTATGCCCCTCTTCTGAGTGTGCATGCACACAGGTTCCAAAAGTACAGTACACTTGATTACGTAGAGTATTGCTTTTCTTTCCCAACAATATGTCTTCTCCTTATTTTTCTTTTCAAATACACTTGTTTATCTTGTATAGTGAAGACCTGGGCTTCTCTTAGTAACAGTCAGGTCTGTTTACCCATATGCCAATCCACACCCATACGGAAGAGAATGCTGAATGAGTACTTTCACTCCTTCAGGCTGTGTTACATAAATAATCTGGGCCCAGTTCCCATTCCAGTGATTTATTCCTTTATTGCCAAGTTTATAGCCATAGCTGAGCTATCAGCTTAACAAGAACAGAAGAAGACGCCATCCTTTCTCTTTTTCTTTTCTGGATAATTTTATGGATATACCAGCGGCCACCATCCCAGCTTCTAAGACATTTGCTTCTTCAGGTACGCTCTGGGCAGTTTGTTAACCATTTCTTTCTTTGAGTGATGACCTTTGAGTGGCTTTATCATGTGTTGCTCTGATTAACCTGTTAGAAATTGTTGTTTTTAAAGGCTTTGACATTTACCCTATAATTTGCCTTACTTTATATAGATCTTTGTTCTTTATCACCACACAGCCTGTGTCTAATGCCAGAAGAACATTGGAATGACTGTAGGGGTGTCTCAAACCTTGATTGCTTTGTTATTTTGACTCTTAAAGACACAGGACATTGTGGAAAAGGTGCCAGACACAGGATCAGCAGACCTGAATTCAAATCTTGGCACTGACGTTCTTAGCTGTTTGACTACGGTCAAGTTATTTTCTGTCTCAGTCTCAGTTTCGAAAATGGGGATTCAATTAAATATTTGTTTAATACTACTTGTAAGAGCAGTATTCTTGTTTTTTGGTGAGGCAATTGGGGTTAAGTGACTTGCCCAGGGTCACACAGCTAGTAAGTGTCAAATGTCTGAGGCAGGATTTGAACTCAGGTCCTCCTGAATCCAGGGCTGGCACTTTATCTACTCTGCTACCTAGCTGCCCCAAGAACAGTATTCTTCAATTAAAAGTCTTTTTTTTTTTTTTTTTTTAGTGAGGCAATTGGGGTTAAGTGACTTGCCCAGGGTCACACAGCTAGTAAGTGTTAAGTGTCTGAAGTCACATTTGAACTCAGGTACTCCTGACTCCAAGGCTGGTGCTGTATCCACTGCGCCACCTAGCTGCCCCCAAAAGTCTTTTTTTAAAATGAGAAACAGAAAGTTTAATATAATGAACAATGGACTAAATACATCAAGAGAGAGGACTGAAGCTTTCTAAAAAACTAGAAAGTGGTGGAAGCCACAATTATTGGCCGAAATGCTTCATAGTGGTACATGAATGACTAGTATGGCACTTTGTCAAATAAAAGTCTCATGAAGCTAGGGAATTGTTTTCTGGGAAATACAGTAAAAGTAATACCCATTCTAAAGGGAGGTGATTTTTTTTTCTTTTTTCATTTTTACACAAACATTGGTAGCATCTTGTTTGTTATCATAGCAACAGCTTTGTAGTCTTCCTTGGTAAGTTGGACCACTTAAGAGTCCACTAGAAAAAGACACAGAAGAAGGGTTAATTAGCCTCTTTGGAAAGCACATAATTAAGAACACCTTTACGAACAAAACTGAACATTAATTGTAGTGTTAAATATTGGCACCAAAGAGATGAGAAAATGCACCTCTCTCCTTTGTTAGCAGAGGTATGGTTAGACTGTGGGTATGGAATACTGCATGGACTACCAGATTCACTTATTAATGTTGGCTAGTTTTGCTGCAGTGACATTTCTTCTCATTCTTTTTTATCCTTTGTTACAAGGCACGGCTTTTTGAATGGAGGACTATATTTGGAAATAACAGTGATAGAAAAACAAAAGCTATCAATCAAATCTATATTGTGGATATCAAATATCTTTAGGCCCAACTGAGAATCATAAAATTATTAGAATGTTAAAGATAGAAAAGAATTGATTGATCTTCTGGTCCAACCTTTTCATTTTACAAATAAGTAAACCAGGGGTGGCTAGGTGGCACAGTGGATAAAGCACTGGCCCTGAATTCAGGAGTACCTGAGTTCAGATCCGGCCTCAGACACTTGATACTTACTAGCTATGTGACCCTGGGCAAGTCACTTAACCCCCATTGCCCTGCAAAAAAAAATTAAAAAATAGAAAAACAAATAAGGAAACCAAGGTTCAGAGATATTGTGTGACTTGTATAAGGTCATATACCATTTCTTGAATGCAAAACTGTGTCTCCCAAAGAATGTAGAATTCACATTTTGGAGGCAAGAGGTCTTCACTGTTGTATCAGTTGTATTTGTTTAATGTTAAATCAATGCTTTGAATTTAGGTATAACCTTAAAATACTTTATTTCCAAAACAGGAACAAAAACATTAGTAACTTTGTGTTATGGGGAAGGGAAAGGAATAAGCATGTATATAGTACCCACTATGTGCAGGCCCTGGGTTAAGCACTTTTACAAATATTATCTCACTGGATCCTCACAAAACTCCTGCAAGGTATGTACAATTATTATCCTCATTTTACAGTTGAGGAAACTGAGGAAAACAGAGGTTTGATGACTTTTCTAAGGAAACACAGCTACTAAGTGTCTGAGGTCGAATCCGAACTCAGATCTTCCTGACTCCAGGTCCAATGCTCTATCCACTGTACCACCTAATAGACAAACTAGACCAGAGTGTAGGAAGAGAGAGTGATGTATAATGAGGCTGGAAAGTTAGATTGGGACTAGATTATGAAAAGTTTTAAAAGTCAAACAGGAGTGTAAATTTTGACATGTAGGCAATAAGGAAACATGAGTTTATTGAATAGGATGGTGATATAATTGGGTTGCAGTGGATGGAGAGCTAGGCTTGGAGTCAAGAAGAATTGTTATCCTGAGTTCAAATCTCATCTCAGATACTAGCTATGTCACCCTGGAGTCAGATCACTTAATCCTGTTTGCCCCAGTTTCCCCATCTGTAAAATGAACTGGAGAAACATCTTACACCTTATACTAAAATAAGGTCAAAATGGATACATGATTTAGACATAAGAGGTGATACCATAGGTAAATTAGGAGAGAAAGGAATAGTGTACCTATCAGATCTTTGGAAAGGAAAACAGTTTTTGACCAAACAAGAGATAGAGTATATTATAAAATGCAAAATGGATGATTTTGATTACATTAAATTAAAAAATTTTTGTACAAACAGAAGCAATGCATCCAAAATTAGAAGGGAAGCAGAAAACTGGGAAACAATTTTTGAGGCCAGTACTTCTGATAAAGGCCTCATCTCTAAAATATGTAGGGAACTAAATCAAATTTATAAGAACCCAAGTCATTCCCCGATTGAGAAATGGTCAAAGGATATGAACAGGCAGTTTTCTGATGAAGAAACCAAAGGTATCTATTCCCATATGAAAAAATGCTCTAAATCTCTAATGATTAGAGAGATGCAAATAAAAACAACTCTGAGGTACCACCTAACACCTATCAGATTGTCTAAAATGACAAAAAAGGAAAATAATAAATGTTGGAGAAGCTGTGGGAAAATTGGAACACTAATCCATTGTTGGTGGAGCTGTGAACTGATCCAACCATTCTGGAGAGCAATTTGGAATTATGCCCAAAGGGCGATAAAGCTGTGCATACCCTTTGACCCAACAATACCACTTTTGGGTCTTTTTCCCAAAGAAATCATGGAAAGGGGAAAGGGACCCACATGTACAAAAATATTTATAGCTGCTCTTTACGTGGTGGCAAGGAATTGGAGGGGGTGCCCATCAATTGGGGAATGGCTGGACAAGTTGTGGTATATGAATACAATGGAATACTATTGTGCTGTAAGAAATGATGAGCAGGAGGAGTTCAGAGAAACCTGGAGGGTCTTGCGTGAGCTGATGATGAGTGAGATGAGCCGAGCCAGAAGAACATTGTACACAGTATCATCAACATTGAGTGTTGATCTACTGTGATGGACTATATTCTTCTCACCAATGCAATGGCACAGAAGAGTTCCAGGGAACTTGTGATGGAAGAGGATCTCCAAATCTAAGAAAAAAAAAAAAAAGAACTGCAGAGTATAGATGGTGAATGAACCATACTATTTCTTTTGTTTTTGATGCTGTTGTTTTTTTTCTATTTTGAGGTTTTTCATCATTGCTCTGATTTTTTTCTCTTATAACATGATTAATGCAGAAATTTGTTTAATGTTATTATGTGTGTATATATATAACCTATATCAGATTACCTGCTGTCGGGGGGGGGGGGGAGGGAGGGGAGGGAGGGAGAAAAATCTGAAATTGTAAAGCTTGTATAAACAAAAGTTGAGAACTATCTTTACATGTAACGGAAAAAAAAATAAAATACTTTATTAATTTAAAAAAAATGAGCTGGAGAAGGAAATGGCAAACTACTCCAGTATCTTTGCCAAGGAAACCCCAAAGGGATCACAAAGAGTCAAACACTACTGAAAAATGACTGAACAACAGGTGATGTAATAGAAACTGAATTTAAGGAAAATCACTTTAATAGTTATGTATAGAATGGACTGGAATAGGGACAGACTTGAGGAAAGGAACCCAATTAGAAAGTCACTATAATAGTTCAGAAAAGAAGTTTCATTTTCAAAATATATGAGAAACTAATACAGGTATTTTTTATTGTCATTCCACAGTTGATAAATGGTCTAATGTAGTTCTCAAGAGAAAAACCCGGGCTATCTATAATCATGTGGAAAAATATTCCCAAATTACTAATAATCGGAGAAATGAAAATTAAAGCAATTCTGGGGCAGCTAGGTGGTTCAGTGGATAGAGCACCAGCCCTGGAGTCAGGAGGACCTGAATTCAAATCCTGCCTCAGGCATGTGACACTACCAGCTATGTGACCCTGGGCAAGTCACTTAATCTCAATTGCCTCACCAAAATAGATAGATAGATAGACAGACAGACAGATAGATAGATAGATAGATAGATAGATAGATAGATAGATAGATAGATAGATAGACAGACAAATATAAAGCAATTCTGAAGTTTCACCTCACATCTATCAGATTAGTGAAAATGACAAATATTGGAGGAGCTTGTGGAAACAGACACCTAGATGCACTGTTGGTAGAGCTGTGATCATGTCCAACAATTTTGGGAAGCAATTTGGAATTATGCACAAAAAATTTACTAAACAGTGCATGCTCTTTTACCCAGCTATTCCTCTGCTGGGTCTATACCCAAAAGAGATCAAAGAAAGAAGAAAGGATCCTTTATGTGCAAAAATATTTATAACAGCTCCTTTTGTGGTAGTAAAAAAAAAATGAAAACTAAGTGGATGCACATCATTTGGGGAATGGCTGAATAAATCATGCTGTGTGAATGTACTGGAGTGCTATTGTGCTCTAAGAAACAAAAAGAGGGTTTTAGAAAACTGGGCACACTTGTTTGCACTGATGCTGAGAGAAGTGAGCAGAATCAAAAGAACGATTTATAGTATTCCATCAATATTATGAAAATGAATGATTTTGAAGGGCTTAACTCCAATCAACGTGATTCCAGAGGACTCATGAAGAATGCTACCTACCTTGTGACAGAAATAATGGTCTAATATGCAAAATAAGAAATTCATTTTTGAATATGACCAATGTGGGAATATGTTTTGCTTGACAATGTAATAGAGATTCTCTCTCTCTCTCTCTCTCTCTCTCTCTCTCTCTCTCTCTCTCTCTCTCTCTCTCTCTCTCCCCCTCCCTCCCTCCTTTTCTCCCTCCCTCCCTCTCTCCCTCTCTCTCTCCCTCCCTCCCACCCTCTCTCCCTTTCTTTCCCTGCCTTCCTTTTTTTCTTCTTTTCTTCCTTCCTTACCCTCCCTTGTTCCCTCCTTCCTTCCTTTGTGGGATGAGGGAAGGTGGGAAGGAAAATGAAGGCTTGAAAAATAAAATTAAAAATTTTAAAATAGTTTCAGGAGAACAGAGATAGAAGGAAGAATAGAGGAACATAAGAGTGTGATTTTAAAAGACAATTTCAGACTGTAGATGCTGACTACTTTGGGTGATAGGGAAATAAAGAATATAAGCATTCTGATGTAATGGCTTGAGGGAAAGTGAAATAAAGGTGATGAGAGTAGAGGATTTTAATGAATCGGGCCAGGATGTTTGAAGGGACATCATTGTATATATTATAGTCACCAAGTCTGAGGGAAGGGATTTAGAAAGGAGAGGAATGCTGTGAGTCGAAGTACTGAGCTCCTTGAAGGAGGAGAAGGTGGGGAGAGGGGAAAGAGGCCAATGAATGATTTACCATGAGGATCTGCATATGATCACAGCTCTAAAACTAGAAGAGACCTCAGAGACCATCCAGCCCAACTTCCTCATTTTTCAGATAAGGAGCTTGAAGCCCAGGGGCATTTAATGACTTACCCAAGGTCACACAAGTAATAAGTGACAGAGGTGGGACTTGACCTCAGGTCCTTTAACTCAAAAGCCAGTGTTTTTACCTCTCGACCATGCTGTCTCCCAGTTAGGAAGAAAGTGAAGAAGGGGGGTTTCTGAGTGGATGAGGACAGAGGAAGGATCTGGAAGAGGCAGTGAGGAGCAAGAAGTATGTCTACTCCACCCCCTAACTCAACCAATGCATTGGAGTTGGGGTCAGGATTGGGTAGAAGGTTCACCCAACACTAAAGAGAGTAGCCAGGAATACAAAGTCTTCTAGGAGGAACGAAATTTTCCTAAGTGCAAGAAAATGGAATAAGTATAAGACAAAAGGGAATTTTGTTTGAGAGGGCACAGTGAAGAGAAAGTAGATTAGGATAAGAAATCGGATTGGGGAGGGTCGAGTTGGATAGGAATAAGGAAAAGTGAAACCTCATTTATATCAACAACAAAAAACCCCATCAATTATTTGTGATGTAATCTAATATCTATCTATAATACTATATATACCACATACTATATAATTATAGATAGATAGATAGATAGATAGTAGATTAGCAATATATAGGACCTGTATACAGACAATTATAAAGCAATAGGGATAGGGACTAGATCTAAGCTTTGAGAGGTATGTTGTTGTTCAGTCATGTCTGACTCTTAATGAACCCATTTGGGGTTTTCTTGGCAAAGATGCTGGAATTGTTTGCCATTTCCTTTGCCAGCTCATTTTTACAGATGAGGAAACTGAGGCAAATCAGGTTAAGTGACTTGCCCAGGGTGTCACAGCTAGTAATTGTCTGAGGCTAGATCTGAACTCAAATATTCCAGACTCCAGGTCTGGCACTCTATCCACTACATCACAGGAAAGGCCTTCTGAATGCAGGCTGGCACCTCCACTGCTATTTCTAGGCTGTGAGAGTTGCTTAGAGGCCAGGGTCACATGGCCAGTACACATCAGAGTTGCACCCAGGTCTTACTGAATATGAGGTCTGCTCTCTCCTCTATGGAATGCTACCTCTTTTAAAAATATAAAGCCTAAAATAAAGGAAGACCTAAACATTTGGAGAAGCAGTGTTCATAGATGGGCTGTATTAAAATGACAATACTTCACAAGTTAATTTACATATCTAATGTAGAATTAATTACAATACTAAAGGACTTTAAAAAATATATACATATATACATATATATATAATTAATGAAATTTACCTAAAAAAACCACGCCACTTCTAAGAATATCAAAGCCCCCACTGAATTTTTAAAAGCTAATGAAACTACTTTAAGACATTTTACAAAACTGTTATCATCAACTGGGGAGCAGAATGGTACAGTACAAAGCTCACTGGCTTCAGAGTTAGAAAACCTAGGTTCAGATCTGATACTATTTGTATGATGTTTGGCAATTTACTTAATCTTCTTGGGCCTCAGTTTCCAGATAAAGGAACTAACACCAAAATTTTGCTTCAATCTGTATTCAGATACTATCAGTTCTCTCTCTATAGATGGATTGCATTTTTCATAACACCTTCAGAGTTGTCTTGGATCATTGCATTGCTGAAATTAATCAAGTAATTCACAGCAGATCATCTCACAATATTGCTATTATTTTGTATATAGTACATTTCACTTTTCATCAGCTCATGTAGGTCATTCCAGGTTTTTCTGATAGCATCCTGCTCATCATTTTAAAAAATAATAAACTGCATTTATATGGCACTTTAAAAAGAGATTTCCTTACAATAAACCCATGAGGATAGTAGATGCTTAATATCGATTGATTGTTTGATAATGAGGCACAATATTCAATCAGTTCTTTGTCCTCCCCCTGTTTGATAATGAAACACAATGTTCAATGAGTCCTTTGTCCTCCCCCTGTTAGAATTTACAGGGTGTCCCTTTAAAGACAGTACTGTAAACAAATGGCTCAAATATTATAAACCAGCCTGTTTAAAAGGCAAGGGAAACCCCCACCAGCTGTGTGATTCAGTCAGTGGATTTACTGACATTTACTCTCTTTCTCAGGCAATGGCTTCAATTAAGATAGAGACTGTCATGAAGGAGAAGAACAGGATGGGAGAGTGTCCTGTGTGGGATGAAAAGACCGGTCACCTTGTTTATGTGGACATCAATGCACAGAAGGTTTGCAGATGGAACCCAATCACTGGGGAAATACAGAGTGTGACCCTGGGTAAGGAGGAGTGACTGTTGCTCACTGGAAGAGTTTCCTAAATGAAGAGAAGGGGCTTTCTTGATTTGCAGGTCTACAGGTATTCCTTTAGGGAAGATTAATATAGTGCAAGCACAGTAAATGAGTGAAAGGGAAACCAAAAAATGGCTCCCAATTTCCTAAATGAAAGTTGTTACTGATAATATCCAGTCCAGTTTTTTCTAACTTTCAAGGCTTAAAAAAATTCTTTATTCCCTGACATGGATCTTCTCCTTCAGTTACCTCAAAGACCTGGGTTCAAATCTTGCCTCAGATACTTTCTAGCTGTCTTAACTGTGAACAAAATACTTCACCTCTTTCCATTGCAGTTTCCTTTTCTGTAAAATGGGGATAATAACTACTTATCTCACAGGGTTGTTGAGGGGAACAAGTGAGATAAGTGCAAATCTTAAAGCGCCATATTAAAGTTAGCTGTGTGGGGAGGATATTGATCCTGGCCATCCTGTCTCTGCTCACATTTTTGGTTTTTTGTTGGGTTTTTTTTTTGGTGAGGCAATTGGGGTTAAGTGACTTGCCCAGGGTCACACAGCTAGTAAGTGTTAAGTGTCTGAGGTCGGGTTTGAACTCAGGTACTCCTGACTCCAAGGCTGGTGCTTTATCCACTGCGCCATCTAGCTGCCCCCTGCTCACATTTTCTTTACCTAAAATATCCCTTCCCCTCCCCCTGTTCAGCTTCTCCCCAGTCTTTAAGGTCTACCTCAAATCTCATTTCCTCCACAAAGCCTTCCTTGATCACTCTAGTCCTCACTGAGTTTGTTAAATCAAGTTAAAAAAAAAAAACACAACAAAAACAACAACAATCATTAAGTGCTGATTAAGCATCTGTTCTGGGGATATGAGAAAAGTAAAATAATCCCTACTCTCCTGGAGCTCACATTCTTATATTTAATCCACAGCATATAAATTCCTGGAGAGCAGAATGTATCAATTTTGTCTTTCTATCTTCAGAGTTTAGCACAGTGCTTGGTACACAGTAAGTACTTAATAGATAATGATTACTTTATTGAATGAGTCTAATCCAGGAGACATATATAATCGCACATATAAAACACATACAAAGCAGAAGCAAGGTAACCTTCAAGGGGGGGGAGGCATTAACCCTTTAGAAGGCCAGGAAAGCCCTTATGCAGAAGATCGCTCTTGAAATGAGCTTCTAGCTTTCCTCTAAACTGCAAGAGCACATCTAGTCTGTGCCACACAATTGAGATTTTAATTTTATATGTGTATTCTGTGAGGGTCTGATCCTTTTCAGAAAATCATGAGGGTCTGGGACTTGGGTTCAGATCTTGCCTTAAATAATAGCTGTGTGATCCTGAGTGAGTCACTTAAATTCTGTCTGTCTCAATTTCCTCAACTGTAAATTAGGGATAATAGTATCTATTCCACAAGGTTATTGTGAGGATCAAGCAATTTAACATATATAAAGCACTTTGCAACCATAAAATTCTATATAAACACTACTTTTTATTATTGGTGGTGGTGTGTTGTGGTTGAAAAAAGGAAGCAGGTGTTTGAGCATCTGTAAAGAAAGCATTAGCAAAGCTTGATGGTGAATTGGAGCTAGCCTTCATCAGAGAGTAATCAGGATATTGCTTATTGACCTGTAGGGTAACCTGTACTTTGAATGTAAGCTCCTTCAGAGTAGGAGGTGTTTTTTTTTGGTGAGGCAATTGGGGTTAAATGACTTGCCCAGTGTCAAACAGCTAGTAAGTGTCAAGTGTCTGAGGCTGCATTTGAACTCAGGTCCTCCTGAATCCAGGGCTGGTGCTCTATGCACTGCACCACCTAGCTGCCCCCAGAGTAGGAATTCTATGATTCTTTGTGTTTGAATCCTCTATGTCTAGCATGATGCCTGGAACAAAGTAAGTGCTTAATAAATGTTTGTTTATTAATTGATTGATATATGAAAGGACAAAGGGACCAGAACTCCTGGAAAATGCCTTGTGCCCCTAATGTTGTGAGACTTTGTCCCAAGAACTTAATGAAAGTTCTTATCAAGGAGTAATAACAAAGAAAAAACAAATTCATCATAACTGAAATCGAACAATTAATTCGCTAGAGAATGCTGAAAATGGGCTTTATATTTTGAAAGACTAGCAAGGAATTTCCTTCACCATAGGAAGGGGGATAGACGTGAAAAAATGGGGCTATAATTCATTGTTAGTAGATCTGTGAGCTGATCCAGCCATTTGGAATTATGCCCAAAGAATTATTAAGCTGCCTATACCCTTTGACACAGCAATACCACTTTTAGGTCTGTTTTCCAAGATGATTAGGGAAAAAAGAAAACACCTTATATGTTCTAGAATATTTACAGCAGTTTTCTTTGTGGTGGCAAAGAAGTGGAAATTACGGGGATGCCTTTCAATTGGGAATAGCTAAAGAAATTGTGGCTTATGTTTGTGATGGAATATTACTCTGCTAAAAGAAATGATGAGCACAGTGATTTTTTAGAAAAACATGGGAATGATTTGCATGAAATAATGAAGAGTGAAAGAAGCAAAACCAAGAGAACATTGTATACAGTAACAGCAATATTATTTTAAGAACAACTTTGAGTGACCAAGTCATTCTATTATAAATTCCCCAATTAACTACAAAGGTCCTGTGAAGGAAGATGCTGTTTGCATCCAGAGAAAGAACTCACACACATGTATATATGTGTGCATATGTGTATGGATATGCATATGGATATAGATATGTTAAAGAAGATGTGGGGAAACTGAAATACTAATGCTTTCTTGGTAGAGTTGTGAACTGATCCAACCATTCTGGAAAGCTATTTGGATCTCTCTCTCTCTCTCTCTCTCTCTCTCTCTCTCTCTCTCTCTCTCTCTCTCTCTCTCTCTCTCCCCTGCCTCCCTCTCCCTCTCCCCCTCCTCTCTTTCTCCCTGCATATAAATGTGTGTGTATGTGTATATGTGTATATATACACACATATTTGTGTCTAAAGGTAGTCATCTGTAGGGTGGGGGGAGAGGAGGTAAGGAAAACAAAGAAAGTTACACAATAACTTTGTTGTATATTTTAAAAGAATAACAAGTTGTACATAATAGATCTGTAGTTTCAGGAGCAATCCTCTTTTTTCCATTCCACTTTGTTATGAAAATGCTTTATTTATTAAGCTCAGAATAAAAAAATAAACTATATAAAAGGAAAGGGGATAGACAAAATTTGAAAAATAGAACAAATCCATATTTTTCCCTTGAGAGTTAATACAGAGGGCAGCTAGGTGGCGCAGTGGATAGAGCACCGGCCCTGGAGTCAGGAGGACCTGAGTTCAAATCTGACCTCAGACATTAACACTTACTAGCTGTGTGACCCTGGGCAAGTCACTTAACCCCAATTGCCTCACTAAAAAAAAAAAAAAGAGAGAGTTAATACAGAGGAAGGCAAAGCTCAGATAATGTGAAAAAGATGGATGACAATTGGTGTTTGGGAATCCATATATACCTGGCTTTGTTCTGTTTAACTTTAAAAAAAAACCATGTATAGGGGCAGCTGGGTGGCGCAGTGGATAGAGCACTGGCCCTGGAGTCAGGAGTACCTGAGTTCAGGTCCGGCCTCAGACACTTAACACTTACTGGCTGTGTGACCCTGGGCAAGTCACTTAACCCCAATTGCCTCACTAAAAAACAAAAAACAAACAAACAAACAAACAAAAAACCCCATGTATTTAAATAAAGCAATAGATGATATGTACTTTGTGGAAGACAAAAAACAGAGAAGGATAGCTAACACACTGGATGATGGAGTTAGGATCCCAGAAAATTTCAACAAGTCAGAATGTTGGCTGAAGCTAGTAAGATAAAATTCAATAGGAATAAATGTAAAAGTCCTACATTTGGGCTTTTAAAAAAATCATCTATGAAGGAATCACATCACAGGTGCATTTAACTTAGTCAAGTTGAATTTATGTCTTAGACTGAGTGAGCGCTGAGCTGGGAGATGAGAATCTACTGTTCCTTCAGCAGGTCTCAGTTATGCCTTTTATGCTTTGAGCATCTCTCTTGCCACATTCAGTTTTAGAATCTCTTCTTCATCATGCCAACAGACCATGGGCATTCATTCTGGTCAAGCTGATAGAACTAATGAGAGAGATAGTCTCATTCATTGTTTCCAACATTCCCAGAAAACTGGAATGTCCCTGTCTGAGATCCGGATTGCTGCCCTTGCTTTTGTAAACTTCAGCTGAAGTATAATATATTCTGCTCCAGCCTTTTACCTTTACTCTCTCTGTGTCTCTCTGCTTCAAATGTGTTTCTCATAAGCAACATATTATGAGATTCTGGTTTTTAATCCACTCTGCTATCCCCTTCCATTTTATGGAAGAGTTCATCCCATTCACATTCACAGTTATAATTACTAACTATGTATTTCTCTCCATCCTATTTTTCCCATTTATACCTTTCTCTCTCCTTTCACCCTGTCCCTCCTCACCGGTGTTTTGCTTCTGGCCACTGCCTCCCCCAATTTGCCCTCCCTTCTATAAACCCTGCCTCCCTTTTCTTTTACCTTTCCCTCCTATTTCTCTATATGGTAAGATTCATTTCTATACCCAACTGAGTATGTATATTATTCCCTCTTTGAGTCAAATCTGATGAGAGTAAGGCTCAAACAATGCTCACCCCTCTCCCTTTTTTCCCTCTACTATAATAGGTCTTTTGTACCCTTCATGAGATGTAATTTATCCTATTCTGCCTCCCTCTTTCCTCTTCCCCCAGTACAATCCTTTTTTTCACCCCTTAATTTTTATTATATCATCATATCAAAGTCAACTCATACCCACACCCTCTGTCTATGTATATAGACCCTTTCTGACTGACCTAATAGAGATACAGTTCTCAAGAGTTACAAGTATTACCCTCCTGTTTAGGGATGTGAACAGTTTAACCTTATTGAAAAACATGGTGTGTTTTTTTTCTTTCCTGTTTACCTTTTTATGATTCTCTTGAGTCTTTTATTTGAAGATCAAATTTTCTGTTCAGCTCTCATCTTTTTTATCAAGAAAGACAAACTTCCTTCTTTGAAAGAGACCTGACCCTTTTCCCAGCCACAGCTATTCAAAGATACTATACCATATTTTATGGCATCTTGATGATTCAGTGAATAGAGCACTGGACCTACAGTCAGGAAGACCTTAGTTTGAATTTGGCCTCAGACACTTACTAGCTGTGTGATCTTGGGCAACTCACTGTTTGCCTTAATCCACTGGGGAAGGAAATGGCAAACTACTCCAGTGTCTTTGCCAAGAAAACCTCATGGACGGTATGGACCATGAGGTCACAAAGAATTAGACATGACTAAACAACAACTATTTCTTATAGATGATTTTAGGGACTTTCTAGGATACCTACTCTCTTATGTGATTTTTATGCCTTTTGTACTGAATTTAGAAACTAATCCTTTTGTGCAATGTGACTTCAACGTACACAAGTACAAGGGAAACATGAATACAAAGCAGTTCACAGGAGAAATAGGTTTTACATAATTGCTCAAGTATAACCAATATCAGATTGCTTGCTGTCTGGGGGAAGGAAGGAAGGAAGGAGAAAAATTTGGAACTCAAAATCTTATAAAAATGAATGTTGTTGAGGGCAGCTAGGCGGCACAGTGGATAAAGCACTGGCCTTGGATTCAGGAGGACCTGAGTTCAAATCCAGCCTCAGACACTTGACACTTACTAGCTGTGTGACCCTGGGCAAGTCACTTAACCCTCATTGTCCCGCAAAAAATAAAAAATAAAAAATAAAAAAAAATGAATGTTGAAAATTGTCTTTACATGTAATTGGAGGGAAATGCTATTTCCATTAAAAATAAAAATGGGCCAAAAAACCCAGTTCACATGAAAAAATCTCCATAAAATTCTGCATTATGATCTGGTAGATCAAAAAAATTAATGTAATTTTAGGTGACCATAATAGGAGTCTAACAATTAATAAACCACTCTTGTGTGCTGAGGGATTAAGGCACTGCATCTCTCTCTCTCTCTCTCTCTCTCTCTCTCTCTCTTTCTTTCACTCTCTCTCTCTCAATTCTGGACTGCTCACTTGGTGATTGTATGAGCTTCAATACTGGAGGAGTTAGGCTCTTCTCACCCTGGGGAAAAATTACTTAAAATATAGGCATGATTCATATCTATATTCTCCCCAAATTTGTAAGTAGAAAAGTATACAATGTGCAATAAAAATAAGATATGGGACAGGTATTCATTCCCTACACACAAAAGAAATGTTATCTATGAAATATTTTCATCAGTTCACATTGACAATAAGGCTTAAAACAACTTACGGTAACATGTAATACTATTACATTCAGCATGTAATGACAGAAACTTAAGCTAAGCAAGCAATAGTACTAACTACTGTTATACTCGGCTGGAAGGTTGAGACTTAAACACTGGATCATGAAATATTTTATGGAACTGCTGAATAGACATTGCTCAATTTCATCTAGGCTCTAAAAGGTGCAAATAATTTTAGTTCCACATCTTCTGACAAGACAGACTGGGGCTTGGTCTCAGCCTTTTGTCAGTGGCCATGTTTTTAGATGAAGAAATTCCCTTTACCTCCAGTCATCTTTGACTGACGGACCCTGGATCTAAGCTCCCCAAATCACAAGACTAGAGCATCTCAAGATCATTGTTTGGTCATTTACTATCAATCACACAAAGAATCACAAAGTAGGACTGGCAGACAGAGGCTCAGGCTCCAGCTCACCTAGTTGAGTGCCCCGTTTTATCTCCCATTGCTATTGCAGGAGTGGTCACTATAGGGAATAGGTGGGTAAGAAAGGGTGACAGGCCCCCATCCCTCCAACAAGAAGATTAAAGGGCACTCACATGCTTTATAGCAGGGAAGAGAAAGAAACAAATGAAGGTGGGTTATTCCCTTTTAATGGTCCTCTAGTCATCAGTTCCTCCAGGTCCATGATTAGAAAGGGGATTGCTTCATCATACCCAAAACACCTTTTAGTGCTGAGTCACACATGACTGGCTAAGAGCAGACAAGAATTTTGGGATCCCTAAGCACAAAGTCCTGAGTAAACACATGTGGTTGACTGGAATCTGGCAGAGAAACACTGTTCATATTCTGTGAAACTACTGGTTATAGAAGCATAGAATAGAGTGAAGGAAATGATAGATCCACTGTATCCTATCCTGGCTAGACCTCATCTGGAGCTTTGCAGTCAGTTGTGGACACCACATTTTGGAAGGGGCATTGACAAGTTGGAGGTTATCCAGAGAAATGCAACCAAAAGGATGAGGAGACTTGGAAACATATGATATAAAGATTTATTCATTTATGTAACTAGGAATATTTAACTTGAAGAGAAGACTAAGGAGAAGAGAGGAGAGGATATAAATATTTGTAGTTTTATTCAAATATTGTTAAGGATTGTCATGTGGAAAAGGGATGAGGGTTGTTCTGCTTGACCCCAGAGGACAGGACCCAAGGGTGGAAGTTATGGGAAGATAAATCTTTGATTCAAGGTAAGGAAAAGCTTCCTAACAATTAGAACTATCCAAAAATGGAATGGGTCTCTAGTCATGGGGCATCTTCCAGTGAAAGCTGTGGATAACTACTTGTTCCAGAATCATGAGTAGGGGTTGGACCAGATACCCTTGAGTAGCACTGCATAACTTGGAAAGATTCTTATTTTCCACTCTCTGTTCTTTTGTATTTCTTGCAGATGCTCGGGTAGGATGTGTGGCACTCCGAGAATGCGGGGACTATGTTGTAGCCCTTGGAACCCGTTTTGGCCTCTTGAACTGGGAAAACCAATCAGTGACAACTGTTTCTCGTCTTGAACAGGATAAACCAAACAATAGATTCAATGATGGCAAAGTGGACCCGGCTGGAAGATTTGTGGCTGGTAAGGATGGAAATAGTAATCACAACTCATGTTGATTCTGTTTTTTAAAGTTGTCTCTGTGCTTTCTTCACAATGACTCTGCGTGATAGGCAGTGAAAGTATTATTATCCCTATTCTACAGATGAGGAAACTGTCTCAGAAAGATAAAGAAACTTGTGTCAAAAAGATTTAATATTGTATGCTGAGCTTCAGGCATAAATCTGCCATAAACAATTTTTATTTAGTTTAATGTTATTCCATATCCAAACATTTTCTAGTTTAGAGACTAGCAAGTATCTGAGGTAAGATTTGAAGTGAGGGCTTGCTGACTAACTATTATCCCACACTGTCTCTATTTTTTTCTTTGATTCCCCAGTATCTAGTAAGTGATTATTAAATGTTGAATGATTGATTGATAGATTGATTTATTGATCCTTGTAGGTACCATGGCTGAGGAATCTAGCCCAGGAGTGTGGGAGAAACAACAAGGGTCTCTCTATACTCTCTATTCGGATTGCTCTGTGGTGAAGCATTTGGATCACCTAGACATCTCGAACGGATTGGACTGGTCTCTGGATCACCAAATATTCTACCACATTGATAGCCTGACATATGCTGTGCATGCCTGTGACTATGACCTCCAATCAGGGAATATAAGTAAGGATATGATCTTATGGTCCTTTTAATTTCAGTATTCTTATAATGATGCTCTTATTAAGTCAGTGGGTAGAATGATGGGAACATGGACTTGTTCTTCATGGTAGGGATGGGGAGAAGGGTAGTAAAGTTTGCTAATGATTCATTTAGGACAAATACTTCATACAGATGCTAATACATTTATGGAACTCATTGACCTAAGAAGTAATTCAAGAAAAATAGAAACAGATTTTTAATAGTTTTGATAAATTTGTGGATGGCAGAACTATAACAGATTAGTAGGACAACCTGCATTGTACATGCATTACCCTTGATGGAGCTACCGTGGTATAAATCTGTCCATAGAACAAATCAGGTGAATTCTTTTTTCTTTATTTAATCTAATTTGCTTTTTTTCTATTAGTAAAAATCCACCTTCTCTCCTTCCCCCAATTAAGAAAGAAAAAACAAAACAAAACTCCTGTTACAAACATGTATAGTCATTTATAAGCTCTTTGGGCATACCACCTCTGCCTCTTACCTTATTTAAATTACCCAGTACCCTCAGGTTCTCTTTCTCTTCCCCTAGTAAATCCTATCCTTTGAAAAGTCCTTTAAAAAACAAAAACAAAAAACCTTAGTATGAATTTGTCCATGTAATACTTCCTCTTGGGTGAATTTCGCTTTATGCTTTAATTATAGAATCAAAGAGTTTCCTCCATTTTAAGGAATTGTCCCCATTCCCCAAGTAAATGGGAGAGATAATTTAGGGCAGAGAAACCTTCCTGATGGTCGTGAGATGGTTAGCTGCCTTCACTGCCAATAAGTAAGGCCAGCTTTATCAAAAGGACCATGACCCTTTTGATGATAATGTTGCTTGGTACCTATATATGCAGAGCACTAGACTTCCTGGGCCATGGATTTGACCTGCTGTGGCAATGCATGGGTAGTAGAAAGAGGACTGGGCTTAGATCTGAGTCTGAACCCTGACTTCACTACTAACTAGCTATTTGAACTTAGTGAGCCATGTCATCTTTTTAGGAAAGACTGTTGTTGTTTTTAAATCTGTAAAATGAGAATTAGACTAAATAACTTCTGAATTAACTTTTAGGGTTAAAATTCTGTGGGTCTATGTGTGTACTTTCCTTCATCCAACTAAGATAACTGGTTTACCCAGATAGCATTGGAAAATTCATAACAACTCCCATTGTTATGAAACATCAAAGAGTGTTGCTTTGATATGTTATTACAGAACTAAAGGTACTCGGAATCAGAAGTCATGCTTTTCTGAACAGTGTTTTTTGACTCAGGCTGTATTTGCTGTTTACTCTTCCTTGGTACACACTGATTATTGTATAATAGATGCTTGTTGAATTGAATAGCAAAATGACTGGGAGTGGTGATATAATCTCTGTTCCTAGGGAGGCTGGGGTTGGTGTATCATGTGATCTCTGGAGTTCTGAATTACAGTGAGCTAAAGCCGGTCGAGTGTCCATGTTAAGTCTGACACCAATATGGTGAGCCCCTTGAGGAAGGATGAACAGATTCAAGTCAGAATGTCAAAGCATCCATGCTAAAGAGCATTTAGATTAGGTCTGGGAGTGGCTGTTGAACATCTAGGTTAGGTGAGGTAGAGAGAGAAAGAGAGGAAGGAAGGAAGGAAAGAAGGAAGGTGAGTCAGTGAGTTGGTCAATAAGCATTTATTAAGTGACAGCTATGTGCCAAGAACTGTGCTAAGCCTTGTGGAAATACAAAGAAAAACAAACAAACAAAAATAGACCTTGCCTGGATTGTATCTCACAATCTAACAGGGGAGACAAAATATACCAGTAAAAAGTTAAACAGCTATACAAGATTTAAGCAAAAGTTCAACCTAACAATAGGAAAGTTTCTAGACTTGTGTTTTATTCTTTATGCAATGGGGAACGCTTGAAGATTTTTGAAAAGAGATAACATGATCAAAGCTGTGTCATAGGAAGATAATACCAATTAATTAAGTCTTTATTTCAGAAAAATTATCAATGAATAAAGCACTTATAAAATGTTTATTATATGCAAAGCACAGTCATCTTAGAGCAATGTGTAGGATAGATTGAGTAGGACTAAAGCTGAGAAAAGTCAGACCAATTTAGAGATTAGATTTTTTAAAAATTCTGAACTAGATGGTAGCAGTGATAATGAAAAAGAAAGACATGATTTTGTCAAAGTAGCTTTAGGGGAAGTGAAGAAAAGGGAGGAATAAAAAATGACTGAGATTTCAGGCAGCAGAGACTGGGATAAAGGTGGTATAGAAATAGAGGAGGGAATAAGAAAATAGAGCCAAACCTTATGTGTTCAGCACTCAAACTGAAGTCTGTCTTGAGAATTCTCAATAATCATTCCCATCTCTCTGGTTTCTTCCTCTTCACAGATTCTGTCTCTGAGAAAATTATAATCTACTTCATTTTAGCTCTCCCTAAAGGCATTAGATTCCACCCATTTTAAACAATTAGAGTCTTCCAATAGACATCAAAATGTAGAATATTTATTCAGGAAAGTAATTCACATTGAAGTGGCTATAATTCCTACTCTTTAGTGAAGCAATAGGAATATATTTCACTTCTAAAAGAGTACCATTTTTTACCCCTCTTCCTCCAAAATGGATCAACCTCAATCTCCTTAAAAGACTCACAAGACCAAATGGAACAAGTAGCAATCATTTTAAAAGAACAAGTGATACACCATGTACCAAGATAAGCTCCAAATTGACAAATGATTTAGACATAAAGGGTAAAATCTTGAGCAAATTAGAGGAACATGGAAGAAATTGCCTGCTAGATCTATGGATAGGAGAACAGCTCATGACCAAACAAAATATAGATTCAAAGGAGGTAAATGAACACTTTTAATTCATAAAATTTGAAAAAGTTTCTGTACAAACAAAACTACAGCAGCTAAAATTAGAAAAGAAGCAAGTAATTGGGGAAAATCTTTGTGGCAAGTTTCTCTGATAAAGGTCTCATTTCCCAGAATGAAATTTATATGAATAAGAACCATTCCCTAAATGATAAATGGTCAAAGGATATGAATAGGCAATTTTCAGAAGAAGAAACCCAAGCTATCAATAACTATATGAAAAAATGTTCTAAATCATTAATAGAGAAATGCAAATTAAAGCAACTCTGAAGTAGCAATTCACACCCATCAGATTGGATAAGTTGACGAAAAAGGAAAATGACAAATGCTGGAGGAGCTATGGGAAAACAAATATTTTAATGCACTGTTGGTGTACTGGTCCGAACATTCTAGAAAGCAATTTGTTACTATACCTCAAAAGCTATCAAACTGTGTATATCCTTTGTCCAGTAGTAGGTCTGTATGCTAAAGAGATATGGATGGGAAGATGGGAGTGAACATGTGAGAAATTATTCATGGAAAAAAACTTGAGGGTTGGGGGTGGGATGGGGAGGGAGTGGTGTCAATATTGAACTCTGAGTCAATGATGCAGAAGCCAACAAAGAAAGACTAGAGTGAGGGAAGTAAAAGTCCTATTATACTTTGTCCTGGTCAGAACACATCCCAAGTGAAGTCTTGGCATATTAGATTGGAGAAGGGACATGGACAAGTTTAAAGTAAATCCAGAGAATGACCAGGATAGGTAGAGAGCCCCAAACCATATCACATGAGGATCAATTAAAGGTACTGGAAATGTGCAGTTAGGAGAAAAGAAATTAGGAAAGAAAGAAGTTTGAAGAAAGAAAAATGTCTTCAAGTAATAAAGATTGGTCACCTGAAAGAGGAAACAGTCTCAGAAGGTGTAAATTACAGGGAATGTAGAATTTGACTCAGCATTAAGGAAAAAAAATCCTAATAATTAGAACTGTCTCAAAATGGGACTGGCTTCTATGAAAGGTGGTAAGTTTCCCATCACTGGAGGTGTTTAAGTGGAGATAGATATTGTCAGGGTTATTATAGATGGAATTCATGATTTGAGTACAAGTTGGCATAATGGGCTGGGCCAACTCAGACCTAGGTAGTTTGCATTTCAAATTGGAATGAAATGAGACACTAGAAATCTAACAGTTAACAAAAGGAGGTTTACTTTGCCATAGCAGAAGAACATTCAGAACAGATAAGGTATGTTCATCCAGGATAAAGTATTGATTAAATAAAATATACTTGATGGTTACTAGTTGTTAGCTTTAGCCTTCTGAGCCAATCAAATCTCACGGACAGTTTCTTTCTTCCTTCCTTCCTTCCTTCCTTCCTTCCTTCCTTTCTTTCTTTCTTTCTTTCTTTCTTTCTTTCTTTATTTCTTTCTTTCTTTCTTTCTTTCTTTCTTTCTTCCTTCCTTCCTTCCTTCCTTCCTTCCTTCCTTCCTTCCTTCCTTCCTTCCTTCCTTCCTTCCTTCCTTTCTTTCTTTCTTTCTTTCTTTCTTTCTTTCTTCCTTCCTTCCTTCCTTCCTTCCTTCCTTCCTTCCTTCCTTCCTTCCTTCCTTCCTTCCTTCCTTCCTTCCTTTCTTTCTTTCTTCCTTCCTTCCTTCCTTCCTTCCTTCCTTCCTTCCTTCCTTCCTTCCTTCCTTCCTTCCTTCCTTCCTTCCTTCCTTCCTTCCCTCTCTTTCTCTCTCTCTTTCTCTCTTTCCTCCCTCCCTCCTTCCTTCTTTTCTTTTCTTTTTTAGCATTTTCTTTTTTCCCCATTTTAAAATTCTCCCCCTTTTTCTCTCCCTACCCCCCTTCTTTGAGAAGGCAAGCAAGTCAATATAAGTTATACATGTGTAGTCATGCAAACCATTTTCATATTAGTCAAACAGAGCAAAAAAACCTCAAGAAAAATAAAGTTTAAAAAATTATGCTTCAATATGTATTCAGACACCATCACTTCTTTCTCTGGTGATGGATAACATTTTTCATCATAAGTCCTTGAGAATTGTCTTGAATTATCGTAATGCTGAAAACAGCAAAGTCGTTCACAGCTGATCATCTCATAATACTGCTGCTACTTTTTACATAGTGCATTTCATTTTGTATCAGCTCTTCTAAGTCTTTCCACTTTTTTCTGAGAGCATTTGCTCATGATTTCTTATAGCACAATAGTGTTCCATCATAACCACAGACCACAATTTGTTCGGCCATTCTTCAAATGATGGACATCCCCTCAATTTCCAATTTTTTGCCACCAGAAAAGAGCTGTTATAAATACTTTTTGTACATATAAGTCTCTTTCCTTTTTGTTTTTTATCTCCTTTTGAATACTGACATAGTAGTGGTATTGCTAGATCAAAGAGTATGCATGGTTTCAATGACTTTTAAGGAAAATCTAATCTAACTTGCATAGAGGTATGGTGGTGGCACTTAGAATATTTTCCTAGCTCACCTCTGAGGCCCCTTCCAATAATGAAATTTTATGTCTATGATTTTATAAAAATCTCTGTCCTTGCTCCTTTTACAGCCAATAGAAGGCTTGTCTATAAGCTGGAAGAAGAAGAAAGTATGCCTGATGGTATGTGCATTGACATTGAAGGGAAGCTCTGGGTAGCCTGCATTGATGCGGGAAGAGTAATCCGCTTGGACCCTGAGACAGGTAAAATATTGCAAATGAAATTCAGAAAATTTTTGTCAGGTATGCAACTGTTTTTGTAATGGGCTTGTAGGCAGTTCCAGTTGGAAGTGTCATGCTGGTATGCTGATTTCAGAGAGACAAAAATAAGGTAATAGTCACTGTTTTGTCAAATCATACTTGCCCTCACTACTCTTTCAGTCTTTCATTTTTCTTATAGAAATTATTTGTGCTAGTTTGTCTTCCTTTATGAGCCAATGTCCTTCAAAAGTCACAAGCAAAATGATTTTCACATGAATCTGATCAAATTTTAAATTCACTAAAGGGTGTGACTTTTTTCACATCTTCAACAAATATTTATTGAGCATCTATTATGTACAAAGTATAATCATCATCATCATCTGCACATGGGGTATTCAGGGAGAACTAGCATCTCTGGTGGGAGGGCTTGTGAAGCCCTTTTCAGGGATGCTCATCCACTTTTGGTATCCATCTAGCATTCAACCCTTACCTTGTGACTCCAAGAAGCTATGGCGTGCTCAGAGGCCATATCCATACCCATATGTCCCAGCAGACAGGCTAAACTAGGTTGAGGGTAACTGATGTGAGAATTGGAATGACACCCCCTTCTGGGAGGGACATTGTGAGCTCTAACATGAAAAGAAACCATGTGACTTTAGTGAACAGAAGTGACCTTTTCTGGGGTTTCGAAGATCAGATCGACATCAGGAAGTGATGTTTGCCACCCATGGGTCCTGTTAATCAGTGCTACCAACCAGTTAGCTTGGAGCTGTGTGTGTGTGGATGGCTCTGTTTCCTGTTTCACAGGAGGCTGCTGGGAGGAGCAAGGCTTTCATTTTGGGACCTTGGCTTAACAGGAGGACAGATGCTGGGCTCTCTTAGATAGTTAGATGGAGTTTGCTTTTTACCTCTCTCTCTTTCTCTTCACTAACTTCTGACGCACTTTAATAAATACTTAAAAGTATAAACTCTTGCTAAAGCTTCTAATTTAAGGCGATCACTTATTAGATTTTAGGCATCATAGCTAAAATTTTAGCCCTTACACTGAGGAGTCTCAAACCCTTCAATGAGTTAGGGGGATGTTTACCCTAAGCATGTGAAGACTACCCCCAGTGAAATGGGCAAATGAAAACCAATTATTCCAACAGTCATGAAGGCAGCTGAAGCAGCGGTCAGACATTGAAGATGGCAAGGTCATCCACTGTATCCCGGGCCATTGTCGGTTTTCTTGATTTTTGTCTTGCTGCTGGCCTTTGATACCTTTGGAAGAGAGAGGCTGACAACTTTGTGCCACACTGTCTTACTTAAATACAATTCACACACAAGTCGAGACATCACCCTATGCAGTCACTGGCCCTCTTTGAAAATGAACGATGAACAACAATAATAAACAACCCAAATGAGATAGCACCTTATGTTTTACAAAGTGTTTTACATATGTTTACTCATTTGTTCCTCACAGCAGCCCTGTGAGGTTAGGGCTATCATAGTCCCATTTTACAGATGAGAAAACTGAGTCATGGAGAAGTTAATTGACTTGTCTAGGGTTACACAGATTATAAGTGTCTGAAGTAGGATTTGGACTCAGGTCTTCCTGACTCCAAGTTCAGTCCTCTAACCACTTCATTTCTGAGCTGTGGAAATAAAAGAATTGAGAGTTAGAAGGGAAATTAAAGACTGTTTAGTACAACACCTATCTTCCCCATTACCCTTTTCCTGTCTCATTCCATCCCAGAACTCATCTGGGACTATGAGATGGAAGAAAGACCTTCCACCACTGGGGATGCCTTCTCCCTCTGCCTTCCCCCTTTTCCTGGGCTATTTAATGGTACACAAGGCTTAAATGAGATGAGAGTCAACAATTTTTTTCTTCTGATAAGATGAAGGTCCTATAGGCTTTACCATCTATTCTTCCACTACTCATTAAGGACTTCCAGGCCTTTTCATCTTCCTTGTCTCTAACCCCTGTAATACCATCTCTTCCCTCGCCTCCCACATCCCACTATCATCTGACCTACCTATGTAACTTAAGAACCTTTGGGCCTTGCCATCTGACTGATGAACCCTTAGGATTCATAAACTATTTAATCTGTTATGCCACTGAACTTTATTCTATATTTTGTCTTTTTTTCCCAGTTAGAGTCCTTAAGAGCAGGGACCATCTTGTTTTTTAAATTATTATCCTCAGTGCTTTACTCAGTATTTGACTTAATAAAAATTTTTCTTTCATTCATTTTAATTTCCTCATTTTACAAAGAAGCCCATAGAGGTTAAATGATTAGCCCAGGATAATAAAATTTTTAAAAATACTTAGCAGGTGATAGATTTGGGATTTGAACCCAGGTCTCTGATTACAATTTCAGTGTTTTTACTATTATAGTATACTGCTCTGTCAATAGTGTCTTTGGGGGGTGTGTGTGTGTTTGTGTGTGTGTGTAGAAGTGTGGTTCTATCAAAAATGCTTCTGGATGAGGGAGAGCAGCTAAAGGTGGACTGAACAATTAGAAGGCTAGGGGGTGGAGCCAAGATGGTGGAGGAAAGGCTGTAGCTTTTGGAGCTCTCGGCACCATTTGTCCACATACCTCCAAATAATGCCATAAGACAATTCCTGGTGCAGCAGAACCCACAGAAGAACAGAGTGAGATCATTTTCCAGCCAAAGACAGCTTAAAAAGGAGGCAGGGAAGGTCTGTTGTATCAGGGTGAGAAGGGAGCACAGCTGTGCTGTGCAGTTCCAGCCCCAGGCAGGCTGCACCTCCAGAACTTTGGAATCATCAGCGTCAGAGGCTACTTTTGGAACTTGGCTCATAGACTGATGAGGGGGTCCAGCAGTTGGTTGGGGGGAGATAGCAGGGATCTCTGCTGAGTGCTGCTGTATTGCCTGTGTTCAGAACCAGGAAGCAAACTTGAGTGGCAGTGGCCCAGTGGGGGAAGGGCACAGGCACATGAAGCTTAAAACCACAGTGAATCAGATTTCTGCTTCTGAGTTAAAGAATAATCATACCCATGGTGACTTATAGACCAGAGCACAGGCCAGGCGAGCTGAGAACCAGCCTCTCCTTAAATTGTGCCACTTGGGAGCCCCTAAAGCTTAGGACAGTGTGCCCTGGAAGCAGTGCTCCACTTTAAAAAGGAGTTAAAATCCAAGAAATAGGCTAGGATAATGAGCAGGCAGAAAAATCTGTGGACTATCAAAATTTTCTTTGGTGACAAGGTAGGTCAAAATACACCCTCAGAAGAAGATAACAAAGTCAAAGCTCCTACAATCCAAAGCTTCCAAGAAAAATATGAATTGGTCTCAGGCCATAGAAGCATTCAAAAAGGACTTTGAAGATAAAGTAAGAGAGGTAGAGGAAAAAATGGAAAGAGAAATGAGAGTTATGAAGGTGGGTTATGAAAAAAAAGTCAACAGCTTAAAAAGCCAAATTGTCCAAATGGAAAAGTAGGTACAAATTCTCTATGAAGAAAATAATTGCTTAAGAATTAGGATTGAGCAAATAGAAGCTAGTGACTTTATGAGAAATTAAGACACAATAAAGCAAATCCAAATGAATAAAAAAATAGAGAGCAATGTGAAATATCTCCTTGGAAAAATAGCTGACCTGGAAAATAGATCCAGGAGAGATAATTTGAAAATTGTTGGACTACCTGAAAATCATGATAAAAAATAGAGCTTAGCCACCATCTTCCAAGAAATTGTCATGGATAATTGCCTTGATATTTTAGAAGCAGAAGGTAAAATCGAGATTGAAAGAATCCACCTATCAACTCCTGAAAGAGATTCCAAAATGAAAACTCCCAGGAATATTATAGTCAAATTCCAGAGCTCCCAGGTCAAGGAGAAAATATTGCAAGTAGCTAGAAAGAAACAATTCAAGTACTGTGGAGCCACAGTCAGGATAACCCAAGATCTAGCAGCTTCTACATAAAAGGATCAGAGGGCTTGGAATATGATATTCCAAAGGGCAAAGGAACTGGGATTACAACCAAGAATCACCTCCCAGGAAACTGAGTATAATCTTTTAGGGGAAAAATGGAACTTCAATGAAGAAGAGGACTTTCAGTCATTCACGATAAAAAGACCTGAACTGAATAGAAAATTTGACTTTCAAATATAAGACCCTAGAGAAGCATAAAAAGGTAAAACAAACAAACAAAAAATTAGAAGGCTAATCATCCAGGTGTGGGGTAATAGGACCTGAAACTGTAGTGGTAGGAATGAGAACAGAAAGAATAGGAAGACAGATTTGAGATATCTTAAAACAAGAATTGGTAGGATTTAGTGATTCACTGGATAGGAGGCACAAAAAAAGGAAAAGTCAAGGATGATTTTAAGGTTCTGATGATGAAGCACTGCTTTGTGGGGGAGAGAATATGAGAAGTATAGGTTGAGGTGTCGGTAGAGCAATGGATTTTTGGAAATGTAGGAATATGAAACATCAGACCTGAAAATAGACTAGAGAGAGTCCAGAAGGGAACAAGTAGAATAGCAAAGGGCCTTGAATGGATGTCATACAAAAATTAGTTGAAGGAACTGGGCATGCTCAGCCTGGAGAAGAGAAGACTCAGGGGAGCCATGATAGTTGTATTTAAGTGTCTAAAAGGCTGCCATGTGGAAGACAAAATAGACTTGTTCTGTTTGGCCCTAATGGACAGAACTAGGGACAGTGTGTGGAAGTCACAAAGAAAAAAATTTAGGCTTGATGTCAGGAAAAAAATCCCTAACAATTAAAGCTATCCTTAGTGACATGTCTTACCTTAGGAGGTAAGGTTCTCCCTCATTGAAAATTTTCAAGAAGTTGAATAATATCTAATAATAATAATAATAATCGTAATAATAGATAGCATTTATATAGCACTTTGTTTACAAAGTGCTTTAGGTACATTGTCTCATTTGATCTTCATAACAACCCAGTGATGTCAGTGGAATTATCTCCATTTTACAGAAAACTAAGGCTAAGTGACTTGCCTAGGATCCACACAACTAGTAAATATCTAAGGCAGGACTTGATCTCAGGTCTTCCTAATTTCAAGTCTATTTACTATCTGCCACTGTATCTGTTGTGCCACCTAGCTGTCTGGATGACCACTAGTTAGGTTTCTGATAGTGGAGATTCCTTTTAAATATGGGTTAGATTAGATGTCCACTGAGGTCCCCTCCAATTTTCAGACTCTGTGATACTGTGAATTAATTGGAGAAGTCATCTCCAGAAAAGCAATCATTGAAACCTTGGAACCAGATTAGATTGTCAGAGAAGAGAGTATAGCAGGAGAAGAAAAGAAGGTGAAGATAAAACCTTAAGGAGCAGGAGGAAGTGAGAATACTTACCAAATTACCAAAATTTACATTTTGAAAGCAAGAAGTAGTTGAGGAGTCAGGAAAGGAGATGTAGAATGAGCAACATGAGAAGAAGCAGGAGAGTTTCATGTAATTAATGGAAGTGAAGGGAAGAGGGACTATCAAAAAAAAAAGAAGATGGTGGCCAGGAGTGTCAAATGTTATAGAACCAGGGTAAGGAAGATAGTTGTAAGAATTCTGACAATTTTTTTAAAAAGTAATCAGATGAAGAATCTTTTTTTATAAAGTGGATGACCACTCCTAAATTTGTCTGTTTTGTATGTTTACATTTTCCTATATTGAACTTAAAAAATTGGGACTAACACATTTGCTTTGCCATCTGGTGATATGCATCTGAGTCATTTTGTTTTAGCTTTAGGTACAAGAAAAGAGCATTCAGATGGTTTTTGTATCTTGTAACTAGCTAGGGGCTTAGAACTTTTATATGTCATCGATTACCTTATTTTCTATGTTTTGAGTAGTATTTTCCTATGTTAACGATTGAATATCGCACTGCGGGTTACTAGTATGTAGTGTGTTCTGCCATGAAGCGAAGGTCATTTGAGGGCAAGATCCAGGTGTCTGTCTTTGGTATCAGGAAGTGACGCGGGGACTAGTGGGAAGGAGCTACAAGGACTGATAAACCAAAAAGCATTCAGAAGAGGCAAAGAGTATGGCTTAAAGATCTTGCCTTATGAGGTCAAAGGAAAGAATCAGGGAGTTGTTTAGACTGGAGAACAAAATAGTAAGGGAGGGTAGGGACAGAATAGCTGCTTAAGTATAGAAAGAGCTGGCATGCTGAAGGATTGCCCATTTTCTGCTTGACCTCAGAGAGCAGAACTAGAAGCAACAGGTGGAAATTAATTAGCTTGATGTAAGACACACCTAATAAGAACCATCTCAAAGTGGAATGGATACATCAGGAAGTAGTGTGATCAAATGAGATCATATTTATAAAGTGCTTATGTGTCTGGCACATAGTAGATGCTTAATAAATGGTTGTTCTCTTCCCTTTCCTCACCTTAGAGGTCTATAATTTTTTTAATTTATGGAATAAAACAAGCATTTCCATAACATAATATAATAAAAAAGATGATTGCACATTATGTCATTTTATCTTCATAATAACCCAGTTATTAAACTGCAAATCTACTATGTACAGCTTGCTATTCCCTTTAAATACACAACCCCCCCCCAAAATAAATTAAAAACATTTACAACAAAATTATCGTGTAAATTTCTTTCTTTTTCTTTTCCTTTTCCTCTTACTCCACTCCATCCTAGAGATGGCTACCACGAGACACAAATAGGTATATATGTAAAATCATTCTATACATACTTCTATTGATCACTTCTTTCTCTGGATGCAGATAGTACCTCCCTTCATATGTCCTTTGTAGTTAATTTGGGTACTTATAATATACAAACTAACTTACCCTCTCTAAGTTATTCTTTTTTTTTTTTTTTTTGGCGAGGCAATGAGGGTTAAGGGACTTGCCCAGGGTCACACAGCTACTAAGTGTCAAGTGTCTGAGGGCAGATTTGAACTCAGGTCCTCCTGAATCCAGGGTCGGTGCTTTATCCACTGCTCCACCCTCTAAGTCATTCTTCAAATAATATTGCTGTATACAGTGTTCTTTTGGTTCTGCTCATTTTGCTCTTCACTATTTTGTACAAATTTTTCTTGGAGGTCTTAAATCAAAGTCTTGAAAAGTATGTCACGGAAGGATTTCTCATCTGAGTTTAAGTTAATCAACAAGAATTGATTAAGTGCCTACTGAGTGCCAGGCACTGACTATTCCAGGTGCTACTATAAATAAGTAGAATGAAACAATCCCTACTTGCAAAGAGCAATGCTTCTGACTGTCTCTTAGCCTCAGAAAGGTTGAAATGACTTAACCATGTTCACACAGCTAAAATGAGTTCAAGAGGTTGCAATCAAACCCAATTCTTTCCTGACTCCAAGCCCAGAGGTCTTTACAATCTATTGCTACTTCTTTAAATACTAAAATGCTGGGGGCAGCTAGGTGGCACAGTGGATAAAAGCACTGGCTCTGGATTCAGGAGGACCTGAGTTCACATCCAGCCTCAGACACTTGACACTTACTAGCTGTGTGACCCTAGGCAAGTTACTTTACACTCATTGCCCTGCCCCCCTCCCAATACTAAAATGCTTCCCTCAGTAATTATGACCATGGCTGAGTCTCTCTTAGTTGCTATTAACAGCATCCACAATCTCATGGTCTGTGAATGGGAGTCTTCCCATAGGAAAATTCTTCTTGAAAACATTAGAGGTGATATAATTCTAGAAGTACTAGGAGGTACACCTGACCTTATAAAAAATATCTCCCCTACCTGGTCTCTGATGCCCAGAATTCCTTTCATAGGGGAATAAAGCCATTCATTCTGCCATCAACAATAAAACTTAAATACAAATAACAATAACATTTATAGAGTGCTTTTCTTGCAGCAACCCTTTAAGGTAAATATATAAGTCGTATTATTCCTATTTTATAGGTGAGGACACAGAGGCTTAGAGAGGTTTGTCTGTAATAACAAAACTAGTAGGTGCTGGGTCTTGTATTTGACCTCAGGTCTTCTGTCTCAAAGTCCAACATTCTTTCTACTATTCCATACTTCCCAAGAGAGAATATATGGACTTAAATTTATACTAGGGTATCCTTGACTGAATTGAAAGCAGGTTGTGATAAAAGGGAGAGAAAAGAGACTATAGCACACTGGGTCCTAAAAGATATATAAGGGGGTACCTAGGTGGCACCATGGATAAAAAACTGGCCCTGGATTCAGGAAGACCTGAGTTCAAATCTGATGTCAGACACTTGACTCTTACTAGCTGTGTGACCCTGGGCAAGTCACTTAACCCTCATTGCTCTACGAAAGAAAGAAAGAAAGAAAGAAAGAAAGAAAGAAAGAAAGAAAGAAAGAAAGAAAGAAAGAAAGGAAGGAAGGAAGGAAGGAAGGAAGGAAGGAAGGAAGGAAGGAAGGAAGGAAGGAAGGAAGGAAGGAAGGAAGAAAGAAAGAAAGAAAGAAAGAAAGAAAGAAAGAAAGAAAGAAAGAAAGAAAGAAAGAAAGATATATGTAAAAGATACTAAGGGGGATGGGAAAGAATATATAAAGGGAGAGCCTGTACAACTATAACAGAATTTGCCTATTTCACAATTTTGCCAATGGATGACCCTAATATCAGGGAAGTCAAAGGATGTTGTTTTGCTTTTGTAGTAAGCAACCTGCTGGAGAGGACTAAGGGAATCATTATTAACACTTTTTCAAAGTAAATGTAACCAAAAAAAGGAAGGCTTTACTTTCTGAGTAGTGGTTCAGCTTGGTAAATAATATAATGGACTTAAAATCCTGGGACCTGAGAACCTCTTACCTCAAACAATTATTGTAGCCATGTGATTACAGAGTCTGACACTCCATCTACTAGACCAGAGGTGTCAAACTCCAATAGAAACAGATCCCTGCCACATACTGACTGAGAAAACCACAAATTAACATTATCTATGTTGTATTTATATATATATATATATATATATATATATATATATATATATATATATATATATATATATATATATATTGTTGTTGTTGTTAAAAATTTTCCAGTGATTCAGGCCATACTCAGAGTTTTGTGGGCTGCTTGTGGCCCACACACAGGAGTTTGGTACCTCTGCATTATACTATCCTGTCTCATATTATTGTCATGCCATGAATTGAAAGACTAATTTCAGGGTACTTCTCTTGCACCTGGCCCTGGTCACCAAGGGCTAGTTATAACTCTCTATATAAATGTAGCTGATACCATTACTCTTATAGGAAAAAGACTGCAGACAGTGAAGATGCCTACTCCCAGAATAACATCCTGCTGCTTTGGTGGGAAGGACTATTCTGAACTCTATGTCACTTCAGCCTCTGATGGCTTGAGCCAAGAACAATTGACAAGAGAACCCCATGCAGGAGAGATTTTCAAGGTACTGAGACCATGGATCTTTTTACTTATTTGTTTATGCAGTGAAATTTCATACAGAGGCTACTACTTGGGCTGTTATACAAAATAAGCCTTATAATGCTATATAAACCTTATGCTTTAAAATCAAATGCTTTACAAACCTTGAAATGCTATATAAATATGAAGGCAACAGACATTTATTTAGTTCTTAGTACTGATATTATTGAGCACTTAAGTGGAACCTAGCATAGAGCACCAGGCCTAGAGTGAGGAAGACCTGAGTTCAAATGTGAGCTCAGAGGTCACTTACTATGTGACCCTGGACAAGTCACTTAACCCTCTTTGCATCGGTTTCCTCATCTATAAAATGAGCTGGAGAAGGAAATGGCAAACCTCTATGGTGTCTTTGCTAAGAAAACTCCAAATGGAGTCACAAAGAGTTGGACATGATTGAACAACAAATGACTCACATTATTATTATGTAAAGAATAATAATATGACAAATATTATTCATAGTCCTAAGATGATTTAGGAATCTCTGATAACTCCCCAGAAGAAGTAGGCTGGAGTACATTTATACTATCAAAGAGGGGGTTATTGAACAAATGATTAGTATAAATAATACCCCATGGGAAATATTTAAACCCCTTAATATGCATGTATTAATATACATATGTATAAACTCCAAATGAATAATACTAGGGATAGGGATGGATAGTAGACCTGTGATATAATTGGTATAGAGAACTCTCAGATGAGGAAACTCCCAATGCCAATGCATTTTGACAGCTCTCTAACTTATAGTATTGGACAATCTCCTACAGGTTATTAGCATTAGACAACCTCCAATAAGGAGTTAAATGACTTTCCCAGGATCACACAGCTAGTATATGTCAGAGATTAAAATTAGACCCAGATCTTCCTAGCTCTGAGGTCAGTTCCTTATCCATTATACCACAACACCTCTCATTGTTAGCGACATAGCTTTAGATTCTGGAACCCAAAGCATCCAATTCACAAAGAATCTACTTGCTTTTAGTTAACAGCCAAGTAAGAACAGATTGAGTTTAAAAAAATATATGTATGTATGTATATGTGCGTATGTATATATTATATATGTATGTATATATGTATGTTCCTTGAAACACAAAAGATTCTTGGGTGGTATTTCTGCCTATAAGTTTATTATTTATTCATCATAGTGGATGTGCCAGAAATTTTTCATGGCCTCATATTTTACTGCATAGCTGATAATAAAGCTATATAGTTCTTTTTAAAAGATTCTCCATTTTACTCTTTTTACTTAATCATATGGACAGACCTTTCACTTCATGTAAGTTTCATTTGAATGAGTGAGCCTAGGAGATCTTTATGTAGAAGTCAGGAAGATTCATCTACCTGAGTTCAAATCTGGCCTCAAACACTTCTTAGCTGTGTGACCCTGGGCAAGTCATCTAACTGTTTGCCTCAGTTTCCTCATGTGTAAAGTGAGCTGGAGAAGGAAGTGGTAAAGCAATCTAGTACCTTTCTTTGTCAAGAAAACCCCAAATAGGGTCAGAAAGAACCAGACACAAGTGTAAATTACACATCATCATCAATAACAACAAAGGAGATCTTCTAGAAGTTATTGTTTGGTGGTTTTTAAAAAATACATTTTTTTTACTCTCTTGATAATAATAATAGCATTTATATAGCACTTTCAAGTTTGCAAAGCACTTTACAAACATTACCTCATTTTATCCTTCCAAAAAGTCTGGTAGGTAGCTTCTAGTATTATCCTAAGAAATCCCAGGAGTAGACAATAACTTTTTATCCATTCAACAGATATTGGTACTCTGGACATAGCACTGGGGTAAGTGCCGAATATGGTACAAAAGAAATGTTAGAGGTATCTGTCCTCAATTAGCTTCCAATTCATTTTTGGAAGCAGGAGTTTCCAATAGTAATAAAAGTTAAGTAACAGTGGAATGCAGCATGTAATTATCCAAAAAGGGGGGACAGGCATTAAGTGCTCTTGCAGTTCAAAGGCACTCATTGAAGACTAATGAGGTATGAAAGGCAAAGGATGAGACTCCCAAAGGGGGAAAATCATGAGAAATGTGCCCTTTGGTCTAAGTAGCAAAGTATCTTGAAGATTTTTCCTTTATCTCCTTATGCTTTTGTTCTGACTGTATTGGAAATATATGGCTAATAAACACCACAGGTGAAATTTGAATGCAAGTCTTTCTGACTCCACATTCAACATTCTATTCACTAGCCCAGGCAGCAGCTCATGATATCTTGAGATTGGTTATTCAATACTTTAAAAAGAAAACAGTGAAGGACCTCTTAGAAATCAGAGTTTTAATCATTTTCATTCTACTATTAGTGGCTCACAAATAAAAAAACCTGATTCCTTTTTTTTCTTGCAGATGACAGTATTCCACTTTTAGGTGGGGCATATCACAGATTTATTGAGAGGGAGGTGTCTTGACAGCTGAGAAAATAGCTATTGTTAGAACTAAATTGCTGCTGATACACAGCAGTGGGTCACATACATCATTTCTGTTATCATCAGTTGTGTCTTTGGCTTTAAAATCAACACATTAGATCAAAGTTCCCCTTCATGATTTCAGAGAATCAAAGGAGATGGAAATGATTTACATTTTAATCTGTTTTATTCTAACAGGTAACTGGCCTGGGTGTGAAAGGAATTCCTCAATATTCCTTTGCAGGTTGAACACCCAAAGATCACAAAAACTTCACCAAAAAGTCTTCAACACTTCAGAGGGATTTCAACCTATAACACAGTCCTGTGTGGCATTTAATTGTGGATTTGTATTCTACCTCTCTCATGGCTCCTTAACAGACTTAGACAATAAAGATATATACATTATGATAAGAGCTTTCTCCCTAGTTATATTCTTCTTTACTTTTTATTTTTGTTTGCTGTCCCAATATGCATTTCTGCCCAGTTGCAGGCATGTATAAGAATGCAATATTCAAGTGCTAATACTGTACACAATTTCCATGCAGTGGATGAATCCTTTATGAAAAATTTGTGGGAGGCCATGGTAAAAAATTGTATGGGATGAGAATCCATCTAGCTGCTATATCACATATCACACAACATTAAGGTTTATGTAGCATGGGCATCTTGCCATCTCCCCTGCTGCTGCATCCATGTTACCCACCAAGACCAGTGACTCTCCAGACAGGATTAATGGAATTAATCCACTTAGGTTTAGAACTTTGCCCTGGGATCGATCTGTCTTGATTGGTGAGTGACTGAGTGAGTGAAAACACATCTCGACCCACTGTATCTAGCTGTCACCAGATCACATCTCATATTCCATCTAACATCCATCAGGAAAGACACTAGGGCCAACCTATTGTAGATACCTTGCCATCTGCCTTATTGCCCACACAAACTCTCACACGATGCCCACCCCCTACTCCATTTCATCTCTTGCCCTTCTTATAGGAACAAAAATCAAATAATGCTATTTCTATTGGAAAGAATGTGACCATCTATTGCCCTACTCAAAATCCTTTGCCTTCATAAATCAAATCTGTCTATCCTAGCCACAGCTTCCCTATATGATGTGTATTCCCCCCCCCATTAGAATGTAAGCTTCTTGAGGGTTGAAACTGTCTCACTTTTGTATTTGTATCCCTAGTGCCGAGCATAGTACCTGGTATATAGTAGACACTTAATAAATAATTATTGATTGTAGATAAATCATTAATCAATTCATTGTTTGATCAATATGTGATTAAAGTGTAGATGGTATGGGATTCCACATTGGTGAGCTCACAGATCCACTAAATAATTGAAGGATAAATCAACTAAACCCATGTACTACTGTAGTATGCTTAAATTCTTAGCATGGGTATGTGTGTGTGCTCATATATGGTATGAGTATAAGGTAAGGACTATGCCTATTTTTCCACCCTCAGCCTTATAATGCAAATCACATTTTTCCCCCTAGATTGAACGAAATAATTATGGATTGCATTCCAAATAAATCAGAAATATTGTTGTCTAGATCCATGATTTCCTGATCTAGGGAATTCCTTTGGAGGAAATATCTTTGGTTAAAAGAGATCGGTAATTGCTCTGCATCTTATCATTCTGGAGAATTGTCAGGGGCATTGAGAGGTTAAGTGACTTGCCCAGTCATGCATCCAGTATGTGTTAAGTATGTGAAAGACTAACTAGATCGTCTTGACTCTAAGGTCAGTTCTTGATCTATATTGACCTCCAGTAGGACCAATAATATGTTGTAAAAGCAAAAATACAACTATGTACTCTCACAATAATTATATATATTTTTAAATCCTGCAATTTAGATACAAGCTATTTTGGAAAACATTCAACTCCCCTCTTTTATAGATGATGAACAGGCCTAGGGAAATTAAAAGACCTTCCTCAAAGTCCTTTAACTTTGAAAAATAAACCAGGACTAGAGGCCAGGGCTTCTGACTTTTTAGACCCGTTTATTCTTTTTCTTGTTGTTTTTTTTCTTAATGTCTTCTTAATGCTTTTTCTTCTAATATCATTGTCATTTCTGACAGCTAAGTGTCATAGTGGATAGAGCTCTGGACCTGAAGTCAAGAAGACCTAAGATCAAATCTGGTCTCAGACACTACCTCTGTGACCCTGGGCAAGTCATGACCTCTGCTTCAGTTTCCTCAACTGTGAAATGGGAATATTACAGATATTATATAATTATATAATGTGCCTTCCAGGATTGTTCTGAGGATCAAATGATATAATATTTGTAAAGTGCTTAGCACAATGCCTGGTACATAGTAGGTGCTTAATAAATGCTTACTCCCTTCCTGTCCCCTGCTTCTAGATATACACTATTATTGAGGCAGTTTGTATAGTAGAAGGAACATTGACTCTGGATTCAGAAGACCCAGGTTCAAGTCCCTTTTGTGATGTTTGTTATTTGTGTGACTGTTCCTTCCTTCCTTTCTTCCTTCCTTCCTTCCTTCCTATCCCATACTGCAATTGAACCTTTCCTTGCAACAATGAAAACCAGTTAAACAAAAACAACAGAACTACTGTCTGACATTTTAAGCAATGTGCTGCCCAGGTATTCCCCCACTTCTCTTCATTTTCTGTTCCCTAAGACCAAAATTGGTTATTCCAATTACCCAGTTTAACTTCGTGGTGTGGCAGAAAGAGCATTAACTCTGGATTTGAAGGAGGTTGGGTTCAAATCCTGACTCTAATACTTACCACCTGTATGACCTTGGGCAAATCACTAAAGTTCTTTGAGCTTCAGTTTCTTCACCTGTAAAATGAGGCAGTCAGACCAGATGGTCTCAGAGGTCCCTTCTAGCTCTAGACCAATGACCTAAGTGTTCTTTTCATTCACATTATTGTTTCAGTTATCTATATTCTTCAAATGCTCCTTATTTCGCTCAGTATCAATTCATTCATGTCTTCCTATGTTTCTCCGAGTTCTTTATATTCAGTCTTTCTTCTTGTACATTAATATTTCATTGCAGTCATATACATTCAGTCTGTCAGCCCTTCTCCAGTTGATGGACATCTATCTACCTTGCTTCTAATTCTTTGCTACTTAAGAAGTTCTCCTATGAATATTTTGGTATATAGAAGACCTTGCTTTCTGTCTTGGACTTTGGAGTATATTTGGAGTTTGGGGATCTCTGGGCCAAAGGGCATAAACACGTTAAGCATTTTTCTGGAGTAATTCCAAATTGTTTTCCAGAATAGTTGGACTAGTTTATAGTTCCACCAATAGTATATTAGTGTGCTTGTCGTCTCACAGTCCCCCACCCCCAACAGTGACTGATTTCTTTTTTTTTTTAGTTATCTTTTCCAGTTTGCTAGGTGTGAGATAAAACCCCAGAGCTGTTTCAATTTGTATTCTATTATTAGTAGTGATTTGGAAAATATTTTCAATTGGTCAGTGGCAGATTGCAGTTCTTTTGAAAACTGTATCTTTTGACCCTTTATCTACTGGGGAATGTTCAATGTGCTTCTTATGATGCTGAACTGCCTTCCTGATGAGTCTTATAAAATGATTTTAAATATACCATATAAATAGCTTCTACAAAAGCCTGCGCATATACCATAAGCTAAATTCAGTATATGAGTCTGACCTATCTGAAACTAGCTACAATGAACACTTAATTATTTTGTTTGCCTTCTTAGAATTTGAAGGGGAGTGATTCAGGCTGCTCAAGTCTCAATGAAAAGCTGTTTAAGCAAGTTTGAACTGATGTCTTCCTTCCATCTTGAAACATTTCTCCATAGCAAGCAAAAACATTCAGAATTATTCACTAGACCATTCTTTTAATACAAAAACAAAGGTAAAAAACAAAACTAAACCATTCTATGGTCCAAATACTTAGAGGAATTTAGCTGTGAATTTCTAAAAACAAACAAAAAAACCAAACAAACAAAAACCAGAAAATGCTCAAATTCCATCTTATTCATTTGGTTTCCTTGGTCCTCCTACTTCTGTGCCAAAAAATATCAATAGGGCTAAGAACCCACACAAGAGCAATCTAAAGTGTGTGTGAATAAGCCAAAGGGAAAGACAGTCATACCCTTTTATATTAGTGATGGGGAGTGCTTACAAGCTGATTATGTGTCTATCAACAACTTCAAGGCTCCTTTTAACTCCATCACTCAAAACCACCTTCTTCTGCCGCCTACTGCCTCTCTGACTCACAATCTACATGGGACCATGGTATAAAAACTAACACTGAAGTGAAGGTATCAATTAAAATTTAGACAGTCATAAGTACAATGTGAAGGCTGGAGAGAATGCATATATATGTGTATGTATGTGCATATGTACACATAAATATGTATCTATATGTAGGCTCTGGGCTCATAATCCCAGGCTTTCTCCAATTCAATTTAGGGTCTAATTTATCATCCCTCTACATTGTATGTCCAAGATATAAGTACTAATGGACCAGATCTATGGGCTATCCATCCAACCACATATCGTGATTGGAACAGCAGGCATTCTTCATCCACTTGGTTTCTTCTGTGTAGATAGTTATGCCAAACTCTTTAGAATGACTCTAGACCATTATGTATCAGATAGAAATATTAAAAGAAAATTCAATGAATATAATATAATCTGAAATAGATTGTTCAATTGTCTTCATAGATAGTGTTTCAATTAGGTGTGAAGTTATTGTGTCTCTTCACAGAGTGATACTTCCCATCATTTCCTTTATACTTCATCTGTTACCCTTGTCTACAGGAAAGGAATAATAATAGCTCACATTTTTTTAGTGTTCTGAGGTTTGGAAAATGATTTTATACATATTTTCTTATTTGAACCTCACAACAACTCTGTAAAGGTAGGTGCTATTATCACTCCCATTTTACAGATAAGGAAACTTAGGCTCAGAAAGGATAAATGCCTTGCCCAGGGTCATATAAATAATGTGTACGAGGCAGAATTTGAACCTAGTTCTTCCTGACTTTACCTCCCTCTGGTCACTATATTATGCCACTTTGTCTCTATTTACAGACTGAAAACTTATCCCAACCCTCATGTCTCTTTTACTTGTCAGTGTTAGAGTTGGTCATCCTTCTTCTTATTTGTCCAGAGTTGGCAAGAGAATTCAATTATCACTGTATTTATTGACACTGGGCTCTCACTTGCTTTAACTCCTAGTGAAACTGTGTACTCAACAATTCAGGGGGGGGGGATACTTGGCCTGTTATTGTTTGTCTTTCATTCTTGAAGAGGACCATGACATTGGGGTGATATCATGACTTACACTGAATTGGATTTAAGTGAGGGAGAGCTATGCAAGGTCACCAACCTTACTGTCTCCTCCAGAGCCATCTGAGTCCCGTGAGGAGAGAGGTGGGGGGGGGGAGAGCAATCAGTGGCAAGATATCAGGATGACTGGAGATAGCCCTGGATATTTAAGGCAATTGGGGTTAAGTTGCTTGCCTAGGGTCATGTAGCTAGTAAGTGTCTGAGGTGAGATTTGAACTCAGGTCCTCCTGACTACAGGGCCAGTATTCTATCCACTGCACCATTTAGCTGCCCCACAGGGAAGGGAATTAAACATTTAAATAGCACCTACTATGTGTGAGGCACTGTATTAATACCTGCCCCTTTTAAAAATGTTATCTTATTTAATCCTCACAACAACCTTGCAAGGTAGGTGCTATTATTATCTTTCTTTTATAGTTGAGGAAACTGAAGCAGAAGTTGAATGGCTAGCCTGCACTCACATAGCTACTAAAGAGTCTTAATCTAGATTTGAACTCAGGTCTTCCTAACTCCAAGTCCAGTGCTCTGTACCACCAGCTGTCTCAAGGCTAGCCTTCATCATGGTGTCTAATCACAGTGTTATTGTTGTTGTTTGTCCTTCATTCTCAAAGAAGAACATGATATGACAGTGATGTCTTGATTTGCAGTGAAATTGGATTTAAGTGATGGAGGGCTGTGCAAAGTCACCAACCTTACTCTTTCCTCCAGAGGCATCTGGGTCCAGTGGCAACATATACATCAGGAGGGCAGCTAGGTGGTGCAGTGGATAAAACACCAACCCTGGATTCAGGAAGACCTGAGTTCAAATCCAGCCTCAGACACTTGACACTTACTAGCTGTGTGACCCTAGGCAAGTCACTTAACCCTCATTGCCCCGGATGTTTGAAGCAATTGGGACTAAGCGATTTGCTCAGGCTCACACAGCTAGTAAGTATCTGACGTGAGATTTGAACTGAGGTCCTCCCAACTTCAGGGCCAGTGACACTGCACCACCTAGCTGCTCCCAGTCACAGTGAGATAATATTTATAAAGCACTTTGCAAAATTTAAAGTGCTATATGAATGCTAACTATCATTATTATAAGTTCATAGAATCTGTCACAGAATCTCAGAGCTCAAAGGAACTTTAAAGTTCATCTAGTGTTACTTTTAACTGATTCATAATTCCCCAAAACAATATCCTTATAAAGTGTTAATCTAGCCTGCACATGAACACTTCTAGTGAAAGGGAGCTCATTACCTAATGAGGTATCTCTGTTAGGATATTCTTCTTCATTCTTTGCCAAGATTTGCCTCTTCAGCTTCCCCCTGGGAAAAACAGGATAAATCTAATTCCACTTCATGAAAGACCTCTTCATGAAAAACCTCTCTAAATCTTCTGCTTTCTAGGTTTGTTATTTCTCTTTCCTAGATTTAGAGCTAGAAAGGTACTTAGATGTCATTGAGTCCAACCCCCTCATTTCCAGAGGAGGAACCTGAGACCCAGAGAAAGGAGATGACTGGTCCAAGGTCACACAAGTAGTCAGTGTCAGGGTTTGAAGTTGGGTTCTTTGATTTGTAAGCCACTGTCCCTTTAAAACCATTCTTTATATGACACAGCTTTTAGATGCTTCACCTCATTTGTTCTTCTCTGAACATTTATTGTTGTTGTTCAGTTATTTTTCAATCATGTCTGACTCTTTTTTTTTTTTTTTTTTTTTTAGTGAGGCAATTGGGGTTAAGTGACTTGCCCAGGGTCACACAGCTAGTAAGTGTTAAGTGTCTGAGGCCGGACCTGAACTCAGGTACTCCTGACTCCAGGGCCGGTGCTCTATCCACTGCGCCATCTAGCTGCCCCATGTCTGACTCTTTTTGACACCTTGGGAGACTAATATGTTGTTGATGGAATTGTGAACTGATCCAATCATTTTGGAGAGCAATCTGGAATTATGTTGAAAGGGTTATTAAACTGCCTATACCCTTTGACCCAGCAACACCACTACCAGGTCTGTTCCAAAGATGATTAGGGAAAAAGATAAAGAACCTATATGTCCTAAAATGTTTATGGCAGCTCTCTTTGTGATGGCAAAGAAGTTGGGGAATGACTGAACAAGTGGTATATAATTGAAATGGGATATTACTGTGCTGTAAGAAATGATGAGCTCAATGATTTTAGAAAAAATGGAAAGACTTTCATGACATAATGAAGAGCGAAATGAGCAGAACCAAGAGAATGTTGTATACAGTAACAGCAATATTATTGTTGTTGTTGTTAGGTGTGGCAGTTGGGGTTAAGTGACTTGCCCAGGGTCACACAGCTAGTAATTGTTAAGTGTCTGAGGCCGGATTTGAACTCAGGTCCTCCTGAATCCAGGGCCAGTGCTCTATCCACTGGGCCACCTAGCTGCCCCTTTAGCAATATTATTTTAAGAACAACTGAGCAACTAAGTCATTCTGACTATTATAAATACCCAGATTAATTACAAAGGACATATGAAGGAAGATACTATCTGCATACAGAGAAAGAAATGATAAATAGAAGTGTATAGAGAATGGTTTTACATATATATGTATATATATACACACATGCATACATACACATATATGTGTGTATGTATATATGTACTATATATACATACATATTTGTGTCTAATGGTAGCCATCTCTAGAGTGGGGTGGACAGAGGGAGGGAAGAAAAAAAAGGGAAAAGGTTTTTACATGATAGTTTTATTATATATTTAAAAGGAATAGCAAGTTGCACACAATAGGTTTATAGTTTCACGTGCAATTACCTTTTTTCTATTCTATGTAGTGGAAATGCTTGTTTTATTTCTTAAGTTCAGAATAAAATAAATAAAATTAAAAAAAACAAATGCAAATGGTTTCATGTCAATTGGCTGAGCCTCAGTTTTCTCATCTGTAAAAAGAAATTGGAATCATCAGCCTCTAAGTTACCTTCCAGATCTTAACCTATGATGCTATGGATTCATGCTGAAATGTGGTAGCTACCTCCAGATAGAGAGCTGATGGACTTGGAATAAAGATTGAAGCATCTTTCTTTTCCTTTCTTTTTTTTTGGGGTGGGGGGGGGGGGTTGGGGGGATGACTAATACAGGAATTTGTTTTGCATGACCATACATATTTGTAATAGGTTCTGTTTTTCTGTGTTCCATCAATATCAGGATTTTTTTTGGAGGTGGATAGTATACTTCATCAATAGTCCTTTGGGATTATCTTGGATCATTGTATTTTTGAGAATAGTTAAGTCATTCACAGTTCTTCATCAAACAATATTGCTGTCTCTATGCACTTCTTTTGCTTTTGCTCACTTCACTATACTGATATACATCAGTTATACTGAACTGATATACATCAGTTCATACAAGTCTTTCCAAGGCCTTTCTGAAATCATCCGGCTTGTTATTTCTTAGAGCACAATAATATAACCATTGTACACCACAGCTTCTTTAGCCGTTCCCCAGTTGATGGGCATTCCTTTGATTTCCAATTCTTTGACACCACAAAAAGAGCTGCTAGAAATATTTTTGTATAAATAGGTATTTTTCTCTTTTGGGCGATGTGAGAAGAGATCTTTATATTTTATTTTAGAGCCTTGACATTTCCTACCTGAATAGGGTAGAGGCAGTAGCATGGATTATGAGGGAAATTTGCTGTGTGGACCCAGACAAGACACCACCTCTCAAAATGAAAACAATAACTCACATTTGTATGGAACTTTAAGGCTTATTAATTACAATCTCCTCAACAATTTGGTGAGTGCAGATGTTATATACCCATTTTTCAGATGAGGAAACTGAAGCTTAAAGAAATGAAGGTCACTTAGCAAGCACACATTGGAATAAATAAAATGAGAGAGTTATATTCCATGATGACAAACCTCTTCTTTCTCTTGGCCTCAAAGATCTAGGAAACCTTTCCAAAGAAGTTCACTAATTACTCTTGGATTCCCATGGGTGGGTAGTGTGATGACCTGGGTTTATAGGGAGATGTACCTAAAAGTGTGTCATCAGTCACAAGCTCCTATAAGTTGACCCCATGCTCACTGACTCATAGTACTCCCATGCCCTTGGAGGACCCTCCATAATGAAGGAACCCAGCCTGGATGGGTGCCATGCACCTGTGGGTTCTTTAGGGATTACTGTTTGATGCCTTGGCTGTCTCATCCTGTGCCTGAGAATCCCAGGGTTCGTGATATCATAAAGCAGAATATGAGAATGATTTCACTGAGTCAGGGCATCATGCCCACAGCAAAGCCTGCCCTAGGCTCCCATGAGATGAGGTGAGACAAGAGCAGCAGCTCTGATAGTCACAGGATGCTCAATTATAGGCTCCTGGGTAGACAAGAGTAGGGAGAGTCATCCCTTTTTCCTCTGCTTTCACACCTCCCCCCTCCAAAGTTGTTTCAAGTGAAGTTCTCTTTTTGACTCACTTTGGGCTAAGTTCATGTGCCATGAAATGAGTATCACATTGTTCTCCCTCACCCCCAATGTATACTTTGTATACATTGATACCCAGCTGGCATTTTATTTTATTTCTGAAGTAAATTTTGTTGATACATATACATTTTGTAATATGGCTTCCTCCATGCCCCCTCCCAGAGACATCCCTTATAACAAAGAATAAAAGGGAGGGGGGGGGAAGTTTGGCAAAATTGATCAGTATATCAAAAAAGTCTGGAATTATTTTATATGCATAGTCTCCTACCTCTTCTCTTTATATTGGTGATCTTATTAGCCCCAATGAATTCAATTATAATGTCTATGTAGATAATTCTCAGATCTAGTTTTCTAGCTCTAACTTCTCTCTTGACCTTCAGTCTCACATCTTCCCCTGTCTTTTAGACATCTTGAATAGGATGTCCTATAGACATCTTATATTTGACATGTCCAAAAGTGAACTCAACCCCACCCACCCCCAGCCCTCTCCTCTTCAGAACTTCCAGTATCACTGTTGAAGATACCACCATCCTCACCCTGACTCAAATTTACACTCAGGTGTCACCATCCTTGGCCCTTTGGTATTTATCACCTTCCCATATCCAATTTATTTTGTCAGTTCAACCTTTACCACCTTCCTGGACTGGGGTCTCATTGGTCAGTCCCATCACACTTCTTTGAGTAGAATTCTTCAGTTCATTGGAAAATCACCATAAATAAACACTTGCAGAACATGTTTAGTTCATTATAGACCCCAATTCTTGGACTTTTGATTCAATGAAAAATTTACACAGGGCCTGGAGAAAATGGCATAATGGACAGAGCACTGGACTGAGAGTCAGGAGATCCCCTTTCTGCTACTATCAATCAATCAATAAACATTTATTGAGTGCTTACTATTGCCAGGTACTGTGCTAAGTGTTGGGGAAACAAAAAGAGGCAAAGAGTAGCTCAGATTTTAATGAGCTTTAAGGTTGATAAAACATTTCCAATATCTCTATAAGGTAGGTAGTACAAGCATTATAGTTCTAATTTTATGGATGATGCTCAGTCTTCCCCAGGAACCCACAACCAGCAAGTAGCAGAACTAGCACTCGAAGCCAGGTTTTGTTTTTTTTCTGGCTCAAAACACCAAACTTTCTTTAAGTAATTTCATTTTTCTAAGACTTGATTTCCTTTTCTGTAAAAAAAAAAAAAAAGGAAGTTAGTCTAGATGGTGCTGTAGAGTGCTGAGCCAGGAGTCAGGAAGTCCTGGGTTCAAAGCTTGCCACTGCCTCTTGAGTAAGTCATTGGAATTTAGTTTCTTTCATGTGTAAAAAAAAGAGAGTTGGACTAAATGGCCTGTCAGAGCTGAAATGGCCCTTTCAACTCGAAATATATGTTCCTATGTAGTGCCCATATCCAAGTATCCTCCTGGACTCTAGGCTAAACCACCAGATTCTGCCTTTAGTTAGGAGTCTATGTGAATTACCCCGAATACAACTCTCTTGTCTATGATTGGTAAGGGTGTTTCAGACCCTGACTTGAGTCACCCATGTGAGTCAGAACTGTATTTTTGCCACTATTTTTATAACTAAAATTTATGCCAGAGGTGTAGACCCATAATGTTGGCCTTGTCAGAAGGGTGTTCCCTTGTGATTCAGGGATTTCCATTGTGCACTGTTGTCTGTGTTATTTCCAGAAGACAAACACACCCTTTGTAGATACTTTGGGTAAGAGGTGGTGGCTTTCCTCCCGTCACTTTCCACATTCTAGCTTCCACACTGACATTTTAATATGTGTGGTTATATTGCGTGAGTGCTGGTTCTCCACTGTACCTTCTGTTTTTCTTTTTCTCCCATTTCACATATTCCCGAGTTGGAGCAATACTGAACCTCTATTTTTCCTCTCCACCTTTGGGAGTGCCCCTCAAAATGCATGGTCAGCCCAGTCAGAGTTATGAAGTAGGTAAAGTTTGTCTTTGTTCCTCTGGCCTTAGCTTTCAATTCAATTCAATTCTTTTTATCAAGTCAAATAATTTACCTCTAGAAACAACCTTTAATATTAATTAATACACCAAAAAGAGATTAAGAAACAAAAAGTTAAAGGACCTATATGTACAAAAAATATTTATGGCAGCCCTTTTATGGTGCAAAGAATTCGAAATTGAGGGGATGTCCATCAATTGGGGAATGGTTGAGCAAACTGTGGGATGTGATTATGATGAAACACTATCGTGCTATAAGAAATGACAAGCAGGATGCTCTCAGAGAAACCTGGAAAGACTTACATGAGCTGATGTAAAGTGAAATGTACTGGGGAAGCTAGGTGGCCCAGTGGATAGAGCACTGGCCCTGGATTCAGGAGGACCTGAGTTCAAATCCAGCCTCAGACACATAACACTTACTAGCTGTGTGACCCTGGGCAAGTCACTTAACCCCAATTGCCTCACAAAATCCAAAAAAACAAAAGATATTTTTTAAAAATCCAGCCTCAGACACTTGACACTCACTATCTGTGTGACCCTGGGCAAGTCACTTAACCCCAATTGCCTTACCAGAAAAAAAAAGTGAAAGGTACTGTAAACAAAGTAACAGAAATATTGTAAGATGGTCAGCTATGAATGACTTTGATATTCTCAGCAATACAATGATTAAAGATAACTCTGAAGGACGTATAATGAAAAATGTGAACCATCTCCAGAGAAAGAACTGATGGTGTCTGAATACAGATTGAAGCATATTTTTAAAGGTTGTTTTTCTTGAGCTTTTTTTGTCTGATTTCTTTCACAACCTGACTAATATGGAAATGTTTTTCATGACTACACATGTATGACTTATATTGAGCAGTTTGCCTTCTTGGAGGGTGGTGGGGAAGGAGGAAAGAAGAGAATTTGGAGCACAAAGTTTTAAAAATGGACGGTAAAAATTGTTTTGCATGTAATTGAGGAAAAATAAAATTCAAATGAATGAAAATTTTTACAAAATATTAATTTATATAATACTCTCATATCATAGATAAAGACATTGGGTGCCATAATGGTTAAATGACTTGCCCAAGGCCACTCAAGTAGTAAGTACAAGAGTCAAGATTTAAGTATAGTTCTGACTCCAAGTTCAGAGATTTTTCCAGTTCAGTTCAGTAGAACAGACATCTTTTAGTTACCTACAGGGAGCAGAGCAGGTTTTGCTTTGGATGAGTGAGAAGTCTCCATCTTCATCACCTCTTCCCAGGCCTTTTCAGCCTTGTTCCCAAGTTGATTCACATGGCAACCAGGGGCTTTACAAGGTTTTCCATAATTTCATTCATCTTGCTTCCATCCAGCTCTTTTGCAGTTTTGCTAAAATGGTTCTTTGGAATAATTTGAAGGGGACCCAGGCTAGCAAGGAAACTATTATGATAGGTATTAAAGGAAATTGGGATCATAAATCTGATAATAGTTTACAGTGAAATGGTCATGAAGGAAAGATGTTTAAGATAGATATAGTCTAAACCTGAGGACTTTTGCTAGATTTTCTAGGATCCCCAGCTTGGTACAACTAAAGTAGTTCCTAAGGCTGTGGTTAAAGAAGGTAGTTCCTGGGGCAGCTAGGTGCAGCAGTGGATAAAGCACTGGCCCTGGATTCAGGAGGACCTGAGTTCAAATCCGGATTCAGACACTTGATACTTACTAGCTGTGTGACTCTGGGCAAGTCACTTAACCCTCATTGCCCTGCCAAAAACAAAAAAACAAAAAAACCCAACCCACAACAAAAGAAGGTAGGTCCTCTTCCAGGCAGGAAGCTGCCTATGAGCTACAATTAAGTTGAAGACCCCTTAAAGGCAACATAGAATATCAACAACAGTACAAAGGCCCAGCAGGGGTCCCCAGCTAACCTGATGATGGCACAAGAGGACTTTGGAAGATTTGAGAGGATGTAAATAGTAGCCTCAGAGGTATGGGTTATCCTGTCTAGGTGTAATCTCTTGCTGCATGAGTTCCTTATGCACGTGCCCCCATGTAATACATTCCTTGTATTTGCTACATGCAGGAATATGTTGGAGCCAGCTCAAACTGGAAACCAAGACTTGGTTTATTATTTGGTTTATTGTCTTAAGAAAGTAATGGGGGGGAGGGCACAGCTAGGTGGCGCAGCGGATAGAGCACTGGCCCTGGAGTCAGGAGGACCTGAGTTCAAATCCAGCCTCAGACACTTAACACTTACTAGCTGTGTGACCCTGGGCAAGTCACTTAACCCCAATTGCCTCACTAAAAATAAAACAAAACAAAACAAAAAAGAAAGTAATGGGGGGAGAGGAGGGAGAAAAGGGAGGCAATAACTAATTGTATAGAACCTACTATGTACTAAATGCTTTACAAATATTAACTCATTTTACCTTGTAAACAGTAATGACAACATTGTATGATGATCAACCATGAATGACTTAGCTATTCTCAGCAATACAATAATCCAAGACAATCCCAAAGGACTCATGATGAAAAATGTTATCCACATCCAGAGAAAGAACTGATGGATTCTGAATGTAGATTTCTTTATTTCTGTGTGTGTGTGTGTGTGTGTGTGTATTTTCTTTTGGTCTGTTTCTTCTTTTACAACATGACTAATATGTCTTACATGATTGAATATGTATAACTTATATCAAATGTCTTAGGAATGGGGGAGGTGAGGGAGAAAATTTGGAACTGAATTTTTAAAAATGAATGCTAAAATCTGTCTTTACATGTAATTGGAAAAAAAGTAAAATAATATTTTTTTAAAAGAAAATCTAGGGGCAGCTAGGTGACACAGTGGATAGAACACCAGCCCTGGATTCAGGAGGACCTGAGTTCAAATCTGGCCTCAGACACTTAACAATTACCAGCTGTGTGATCCTGGGCAAGTCACTTAACCCCAATTGCCTCACCAAAAAAAAAAAAAAGAAAAGAAAAGAAAAGAAAAGAAAATCTAAAACAAAACAAAACAAATATCTCATTTGGTCCTCACAATAACTCTGGGACACAGGTGCTGTTATTATCCCCATTTTATGGGGAAACTAAGGGAAAGAGAGGTTAAGGCTCTTGCCCAGGGTCACACAGCTAATAAGTGTCTGAAGATAGATTTGATCTCAGGTTTTCCAGGCTTGATGCACCACACCACCTAGTTGCTCAGAGAAATGTTAAAAATGCAGATTAAGCTCAAAAGCCTATTCATACTTGTACTGTTGTTAAATATTGAGTTCAAACTTTAAGTTCAAGGGATAGGAGAAATCTTGGCAAAGAAAGGAAAATAACCTTTCATTTTTGAGGGAATGGCATCTGATCCAGGACTTGAAGAAGTAACACTTTAATAGCTAGAGATAGGGGAGAGAGGAATCCATTCAAAGGAGAACATGAGTTAAGGCACGGAAGTGGAACAGGACAGGACTGGATGGGGAAACAGAGAAACAATACAGTTTTGATGAAAGGAAGCATATGGGAAATGGACATGTCTCTGATCTTCCGTTCAGAAGTACTGGGTTCAAATCTCAGCTCCCATACTTAACATCCATTTGAACATGAGTTTTTGTTTCCTTCATCTGTAAAATGGGAATGATATCTGCATTATCTAATCTACAGAGTTTTTGGAAGGAAAAGTCCTTTATAAACTTTAAAGAACTATATAAGTATGAATTATTCTTGCTATATTTTTTTTCTCTCCTCCCTTCCCTTCGGACTCTCCTCTTTCTCTTCTGTGAAAAACTATCTATAGGAAAAAATCTGAGATCCTTATATTTATGTGAATATAAGTCAATGTGTTTGTTACCTGTCCCAGAGGGATTTGCTTCTTAAGCTTGATTGTGAATTGTGGAATGAAAGGCATTGTCTGTCCTCATAGGAATTTCATGAGGGATTGTCATTTATTAAGATTAGTCAGGGAGCTGCAGATAAATAACCCTCTTCTTGGGCGTTGGAGCTGGAAGGGACCTTAGACACAATCTAGGTCAAACCCCTTGCTTTGCTCATGGAGAAACTGAGGCCAAAATAGGTTCAATGACTTAAGGAAAGCTGCATAGATATAAAGTAATAGCACCAATCCAACAACAATTATTCATTGAGCATTTACTGTGTGCTGGGCATTGTGCTAAGAGCTGAGGTCAAAAAGACAAAAGAGAAAAAAAATAAAAACAAAACAAAACAAAAATTGAAAAACTAAAAAAAAGACAAGAGATAATCTCTGCCCTTGAGAAGCTCACTTCTACCTGGTGATATTCCATGGCCATAGAAAGTATATTCAATAAGAATAGTAAACAAAGCAGTGTACATGACTGAAGATGATAACATGGAGATATAAGATAATTTAGGGGGAAGGGACTAGCAGTTAGGGAAAACAGGAAAGGCTTCATGTAAAAGGTGATGCCTGAATGGAGCTTTAAAGGAGACTAGAGATTCTAAGAAATTAATGTGAGGAAAGAGCACAGGACAAGCATGGGGGACAGAGATGTGAGATGGAGCGGTGAGTGGGAGGAACAAGAATAATGCCAGTTTGGTTAAGTTGTAGAGTATTGGAAAGGAAACAATGAATAATAAGACTAGAAAGGATGATGAGGCCAGATTGTAAAGGGTATTAAATGTCAAAGTCAGAATTTGAACCCAGGTTTTCCATTTCTAAGTCAATGATCTTTCCACTGGACCAGTTGCCCCTCAATATATTTGGCTGTTAGGCTCCAAGCATCAAACTTTAAGTTAAGAACCAAATTTGTTCATGGACTGTGCCACAGAGAATGTTGAGACAACCAGCTTAGAAACTTGCATTAGACTGTAAGATCCTTTTTGCCTTTCTTTGTATGGCCAAAGCTTAACACAGCACTCTGTACATAGTAGGTGTTTAATAAATGCTTGTTGACTTATTGATTATAAGTGCAGAAGTATAGGGATAAGATCAGTGGCCTAGAAAATGTCTACTTTGTCCTTTCCCTTCTTCATCTTACTCCTCTCTCTGACTAAAACTTCCTGAGTAGGGGGAAGAGGAAGAAAAGGGAGGGCATTCCACCTAATATTTGGGCCTTTATGTAAAAATATGAGGAAAGACTTCTTTTGTTAAGTGAACACTAAATGCATCCAGAGCTTAGAAAAGGTTTCCTACTTTTTGTGGATTTCCTTAGAAAGTCTTTTAGTCTCTTCAGTCATGTTTAACTCTGATTTGTGTCATCTTCACATTTAAATGAACATGCTATCTAGATATATGCTATCTATGACAAGAAGCTGTACACAAAGATAGAGTCCAGAATTCATTTCAACGATATGAGCTTCAGTATGTTTACCATTAAGACAGGGATATATCACTGTACCTAATCTCTTAACTCATAATGATATGGAGAAAAGCAAAAGAGGCCATAGAATCTTAGAGTGTGGAAGGTCACTCAGAAACCCAATCTGTACCTGAATAAGGCCCTTCACAAGATTACTGACTTCTTGTCCTTATCTGCAGCTTTTGCTTGAGGATTTCCGTTTATGGGGAGCTCACTACTTGTCAAAGTAGCCCATTTTACCTTGCAATGACACTATTAGAGAGTTTATTTCCTCATACAGAGCCCATTACACCTCTTTGAAAATTCCTCCCACCACCTCCAAGTCAAGGCATCACCCTTGTGATATCATTGGTCCTCTTCAAGAGTGAAGGACAAATAACATCAACACCAACAACCCACTCACTCCACACACACAGCAGTTACTCCTGATTCTGCCTTCTGAGTCTATGACTAAGTCTAAATCCTATTCCCTAAGATACCTCTTCAAATCCTATCATGGCCCTTTAAGTCTAGCTGTGGGACCTTGAGCAAGTCACTTAACCCTGTTTGCCTCAGTTTCTTTATCTGTAAAATAAGCTGGACAGTGGATAAAGCACTGGCCCTGGATTCAGGAGGACCTGAGTTCAAATCCAGCCTCAGACACTTGATACTTACTAGCTGTGTGACACTGGGCAAGTCACTTAACCCTCATTGCCCCGCCAAAAAAAAAAATAAGCTGGAGAAGTAAATGGCAAACTACTCCAGTGTCTCAGCTGAGAAAAACCCAAACAGAGTCATGAAGAGTTGGACATGACTGAACAAAAGAAGATTGTAAAGAAAAACTTTGAAAGACTTAAGAACTTCTACTATTTCAACCTACTAAGGAGTAACCTGATACAGAAGAGAACAGAAGGTTCAGAGAAGGAGACAGATAAACATAGCTTTGAAACTGACATATTGAATTTATTATATTCTTTTAAAAACCTAAGCCATATGTAACAGAGAGCTGTAGTTTCCTCTACAATCTTTTCCCCCCTTTTCTTTTGTGTATACTGAAATGCTTGTATTTGCTGGTGTTTGTTTAGTACACAACTACACACACACACACACACACATATAATTAAAATAAATACAAGGGAGGTTGGATTCGATTGACATCCAAGAATTCTGACTTTAAATCTAATACTTTTCATCATCTATTTATTTATTTTTTGTTTATTTGTTTGTTCATTCATTTATTCATTCTTTTTTTGTTGTTTTTGTGGGACAATGAGGGTTAAGTGACCAGGGTCACACAGATAGTGAGTGTCAAGTGTCTGAGGCTGGATCTGAACTCAGGTTCTAGCTGTCCCCCATTCATTCATTTTTATTCGCTTCTTCAGGGGACCAGGTGTTTCAGTGATTAAAGCATTGGGCCTGGAGTCAGGAAGACCTGACTTCAAATCCAGTTTGAGATGCTCACTAGCTGTGTGACCCTCAGCAAGTTCTTTAACCTCTGTTTCCTTCCGTTTCTTCAACTGTGAAATAGAGGTAATAATAGCACCTACCTCCCAGTGTTGTTGTGAGGATCATATAGGATTATATTTGTAAAGTGATTATCACAGTTCCAGGTACTTAGTAGGTGCTATATAAATGCTTGTTATTAGTGTTATTCTTTGTCTGGTACTTAGTACCTCTAGCTGTATGTATAACTTTATTTAGTCCTTTTGCATTCTTATTTATACATTTAAGCCTTTACTCTTTTTACAAACCACTTTTCCCCTTCATGTCATAGGATGTTTTTCTTCTTTAGTAGTTGTTGTCAATGATAGAATTTTTTTCTTTTTATTACTGCTGTAAATCTTTGCAAATGCAACAAAGCCATAAATCTGGTCGTGTGAAAGACGCCTCATAAAATCTGGTTTATTGGTATTCTTTGGTCATGCTTTCTCCTTTTTTTTCTTCTCTTCATGAATCAGTAGCTCAAGACTTTAATAGGGTGAAACTGCATTTATGGAGTAAGCAGCCTAATTGCCTTTTCAGGAGAGCAAAGACAAGTATGTCAGACAGTCATCCTGACTGTGGCAATGAAAAATACAGCCACTTCCAATACCAGATTCAATTCGTTAGTTTGTTTTCTCTGTTTGAATAAAGTTGACAACAGGTTAAGCTTGCATACTTTCTGGCCAAATTTAGATTTCTCTGCTTAGCAATGGCAATGAAAGGTATTTTAAGGAGAATTAGTGCTTTTTAAAAATAATAGTAATGGAATAGGGCCAGTTGTTTAATATGTGTCTGGGCCTGCCGTGGAGTACAAGCTTTTGAAGGGCAGGTTGTCGAAACAGTAGAAATTAAGAAATTGATAGTTTGCATTTCGTTAAACTGGGGTTGAAATGAGCCACATGCCTTGTATTAAAATACAATTGGAAGGGGCCGTACTTGACTGGGTGGTGTCTTGGATGGTGGAGAGAAACCTGTGGCTAGGGAACTCCCAGAGTTGTATAACTTGTGTTCAGTTGCCAGTAGGAACAAAACCAGTCTTTCAACAGCATGGACATATTTCTATGAGTGGAATGTGTGGGTCTTGGAATGAATGGATTTGGAACTCTGGGGTTGGAACCCATGCCTTCCTCTCTCTACCCCACAATTCATACCTTCTGGAGGAACTGATTTTATCTTTGGTTCTTCTCATAGTCCCAGGGTGCTTAATCTCAAAACAGGAAGCCTACTAAGCAGCTCAGAAATACTTTATCCACTTACTAGCTGTGGGACCCTGGGCAAGTCACTTAACACTCATTGGCCCGCAAAAAAAAAAAAAAAAGAAAAGAAAAGAAATACTTTATCATCCTTTTCCTCCCTTCTTCTAGGAAGGAAGGGAGGAAGGGAGGAAGGAATGTGTGTAGAATATTCAGAGGTGTTTGTGACAGATTAGGTTTATGATTTATGCTACTCTGTCACTCCCAAACATCAAAAAATGGGGTGACAAGGAATAGCTGTACTTTGATCTGTTCTAGTGGTGGCAATCTGAGGTGTGCCAGACCAGCTTGCTTCCAGTTTTCTGCCCCTACTTTGAGATTCAAGAAGGTGCTGGGACAACAATAACAATAATAGTGGTGATGATAAATAAGGTCAAAACCTAGAGCTGAAAGGGATCTTAGAAGACATTAGTCTAACCTCATTTTATATGTAGAATATATGTGTTTGAGCTGTGTTTAGCATAGCATGGGTAGATATCTGATCTGGAATCAGGCTCAATTTATATCCAAGGTTGATTGTTATTTCCAATTTTGTAAAGAGTAGAAAGGTCATGCTGGCACTGAGGAGCTGGTAGCATCCTGCACTGCCATGGTTGGGCAATTTCTCCTCCACTCTTATCTCTAAGAAGGATGTTAAGCTAGGATTATACCTATCTATAATATATCAAATATCTATATTCAAAGACTACAACAAAAGGTTCCTAATAAAAGCTGCTTTCCCTGGGGGTTTTTTTGTTTGTTTTGGTTTTTTGTTATTGTTGTTTGTTTTGGGGTTTTTTGTTTGTTTGTTTTTGTGAGGCAATTGAGGTTAAGTGACTTGCCCAGGGTCACACAGCCAGCAAGTGTTAAGTGTCTGAGGCTGGATTTGAACTCAGGTACGCCTGACTCCAGGGCCGGTGCTCCATCCACTGCGCCATCTAGCTGCCCCCTGTTTTGGGGGGGTTTTGCAGGGCAATGAGGATTAAGTGACTTTCCCAAGGTCATGCAGCTAGTAAGTGTTAAGTATCTGAGGCCGAATTTGACCTCAGGTCCTCCTGAATCCAGGGCCGGTGCTTTATCCATTGTGCCACCTAGCTACTCCCCAGTTGTTCTTTTTTAAAATGTTTTTTTAATTTGTGATATATAATTATATTTTATACACATATCAAACAGATATAATATACACAAGACATATATATGACATATATAATGTAAATTTTCTACATTATTACATTTAGATATACCTAGATATATTCTAATACATATAACGTTGTATTTTAATTCCTTAAATAACTTTTATAAATAAAAACACATGTCAATTTATATAAATAATTCATATGATAAATTTGTTTAAATATAATTACTATATAAATAATACTAAATAACTCATAAATGCACAACGTGTGTGTGTGTGTGTGTGTGTGTGTGTGTGTGTATAAATAATATATACCTCCTGTACCGTAAAAGGGAGTGTAACACTTAGCTTATTCTGAGCAGCTTAGTTCCCTCCCACCAGCTACTGGTTACACAACAGGGGATCACAAATAGCTATTATACTTCTTTATCAAAGTAAACAATAGAAGCAAATCAGAGTAGTAATAGAGATTAGATTAGATTAGATTAATAAACAAGAGTAAATGAGCTTTTTGGAAGAGAGAACAATCTCATAAGGGTGTTCTTATCAGTCTCTAGTGTTGTAGGTGCTACCAATTAAGGAACATTTAGGCGCCAGCTCCCCACATGTATATAGCTCCTAGGAGATCTATCCATCATTCCATACTTGTTTCTTTCAAACTTTCTTTCTCAAATTCCTTCCCTCAAATGCACCTTCTACAATATGAAGTAATGTCTCCATCACATATACCTTTTATACCTTTCACATCATCATGAGTTCTGCAGTCTCTCAGCCAATCATGAGTCATGTCCCCTTACACACAGGCAGCACAACATGCAGCTGTACACATAGCTATTGTTAAGATGAAAGTCTGAAAAAAAAAAAGATGAATGTTTGAACCACCTGGATTTGATGGAGCTGCCTTATTATCCAAAAGTATTTTGTGAAAGCCTGGATTAATAGGAGCAAATGCCCTTTGACTGAACTCCAAACTGAACCTAAATAACTAGCAGATAAGTCCCTATCTGGTGACTTCTTTTCTCAGGATAGTAAGTTCCTATCTTGTGAGGGGCATCTGGGCATTCTCATCCTTGCCAAACTCCTTTTTGGAATCATGTAATCTTATTATAGTGTTTCTGTATTTCCTACATACTTATTATAACTGAAATTGTAAAAACTGCTTTGCATTACATCCATTCTTGTTATAGTATTTGCTTTTGGGTTGATTTGTATCATGCTAATGAAATCAATAACACCCTGTAACCAGTGAGCAAAGAAACCTTATATGACCTTAGAAAGAAGGAGACTTCTAGCTCCTTCTTTGGAAGGGGTCTCTGCATGATTCATGCTGCTTCTTCTTGAGACAGACAAACTGGTATTATGTTTTTCCTGTTTGTCTCTGATCTGGTGTTTCTTGTAGGAGACATTATGAAAATTATTTCTCTGATCTGATTTTTTTTTATAAGAGACAGGAATAAAAAACAATATTTGACACTATCCTTCAGCAAAACCGCCCAACCTGCATGGAGAGAGGTGCTACATTCCTCCTCTAGGTCAAAACTTTTTGTTATTTCTTGCAAAAATCAGATAGTATTAGCTTGAAATCTACAACTACACAGCTTTAAAACAAACATTGGCACTTTAAAATAACAAAGATGATTTTCCTAGCATCCCAGGTAGCCAACCTATGGTCTTATTGAAAATGAATGCACATTACCAATATATTCAATATACATGGAACAACATGCCTAAGTTACATTTAGGACATAGTACATCAACACTCGAGTGCATGTATATTTGTAGTACCCAGCAATCATAAACTGCAAAGTAAAGCATGACTAATAAAGCAAATGCAGATAACTGTAACAATTATACTATAAAATAGTCAATGAATATTTATTAAGCACCTACTATGTGTCTGTGCTGAAAATACAAAGAAAAGCAAAAGACAATCCCTACCCTCAAAGAGTTTGCTGACACTCTGGTAATGGAGACAACATATAAATAATCAAAATGCTATATACAGGATGGGAAATAATCAACACAGGGAAGGCACTAGAATCAGGAAGGATCAAGAAAGGCTTCTTGTAGAAGCTGGGATTTTAGCTAAGACTTGATAGAAGCCAAGGAAGCCAGTAGGCAGACGGGAGGAGGGAGAATATTCCATGCATGGGAAACAACCACTGAAAATGCCCAGAGTTGGAAGATAGAAGTCTTGATTGGGAAAGAGCAAGGAGGCCAGTGTCACCGGATTGCAAAGTGTGTTGGGGTGGCATGGTTGGACGTGTGCTTTTTAGAAAAATTACACTGGCAACTGAATGGAGGATAGACTGTTGCGATAGCTATTGCAATAGCTATGGAATGAGGTGATGAGGATCTGCACCAGGGTGAGGATATTATCAGAAGACAGAAGTGAACATTTTAGAGAAATGATGCAAAGGTAAAACGGACAGGCTTTGATGACAGATTGGATAAGGTATGTGTGGGGTTGGGGGTGGAGTTTGGTGAGAGAGAGAGAGAGAGACAGAGAGAGAGAGAAGGAGAGAGAGAGAGGAGTTGAGGACAGCACCTAGGTTTTGAGTCTAGGAGACTGGACTGGGAGGATGGTGGCATAGCTAACATGTGTTGTTTAAAATCTAAATAATGGGTTCTAATCTGCCCTCCCCCAGTCTTGGGGGAAGCTGGCTAAAATCACTGATAAATTCAGCAAGAGTTTAGGCTTTTAAAGATTTATTAAAATATATTATAAGTTAGTGAAGAGAGATTGAGAAAAGATTCCTTATAGCATGGTAATCCTAGCTCAGATCTAATTTGGTATAGCCAGAGAGAAAGAAAGGAATTTCCTTTCCTAGCAGCCCATGTGAAATCTCTTACTGCCAAACAGATGTCCCGAATGACAAGGGGGACTCCTGTTCTCCCTCTCTCTCCACATGCCTCTTCCTCACCAAAAAAAAAGAGTTCTATCAGTGAGTGTCCCCTTCCTTGTTACTCTCTCCCTCCCCCAAAGGGGAGGTCCTTCAAGCAAGAGAGTGATCTCTTGCTGACATCAGTAGTACACTAACATGTCACTCAGGGCTGGCCGGGTGTGGCCTCCATCCAATCATCCTTAATAGGTTTTTAGTCAGTTTCTCATTTTCACTCAATTCAAACAATACTAAATCAATCAGGTGGGACCCTTGGGCATCTGCCAAATTCCATTATTTTATCACAAACAGTAATAGGGAAATTTGAAAGAGGGCATTCAAGTTAACCATAAGCATTAGCATGTATATATAAAAACAATGAGCAAAACAGTTAACACATAGACACGAACTACTAAAACATGAACATAGCAGATGTATATATAATGTAGAAGCTGGGATTTTAGCTAGGACTGTGTATGTATAATCAAATGAACACAATAGCAAAACAATAAATAAGAATATTTAAATGTGCAGTAATTAACTTCTACAGCAGTAAACATATGCAATTACATGCAAGGCACACTTCACAAGGGCAATTTCTAATACTGTTGATGGCTATGTGTATAACTATTTCTTTAGGTTCACCTATAACATCATAAGTCATTCTAGTGACTGGCCTCATAGGTCTAGTTCCCTTGTCACCGGATGATCTCTTTGCAACTAAACCTGAGCTAGTAGATGGTAGGGGCTAACCATGAGGATCATTATAGAGTTCTATGTCTACACCTGGACTGACAAGAGGAGCAACTTCTATATCAGTATGGTTGTTCTCTCTGTGCTCTATGAGTCTCTGTAGCAACAGTTCTAGGCAAGAAAGGAGTTGTCATGACCTTATAATAGCCAATAGTTCCCTTCACTAGAAATGTTTCTTTCTTTCTTTTTTTTTTGGGGGGGGGGAGAGGGCGGGGCTGGGCAATGAGAGTTAAGTGACTTGCCCAGGGTCACACAGCTAGTAAGCATCAAGTATCTGAAGCTGGATTTGAACTCAGGTCCTCCTGAATCCAGGGCCAGTGCTTTATCCACTGTGCCACCTAGCTGCCATCCAAATGTTACTTTCAGTCACTATATCTGGTTCAGTCAAGTTTTTTGTGTAACTAGTGGATGGTCTCTTTTGTGCAGCATTCACTGAGCTCAGTGCAGATCATTTTTCTGTACCTGCTTATTGAAAACCCAACCAACTCTCCTATGAACAATAGATAGTTGAAAGGAATAATAGTAATAAGTCTCCCTCCATTCTCTGGGACTATTCCTTAACAGTCATGTTGCCCAATCTCTCAACAATGTTGTAAGGGCTAGCTTCCCATTAGTCCGCCAACTTGAGAGTACTTTGCCAAGGTTTTTCAATAGAACTCTATTTTTTTTTTTTGAAGTCTTGATTTTCGCATTACACTATCTCTTGTTTCCATTACGGTTCTGAACTGAAGCCATGCGTAGCTGGTATATTTCTTTCAGATTTTCTCTCAAATGAAATGTATACTGAATTCAAGTTATTGCATTACTCTATTCATCTGAAATTCCAAAGCACAAATCAATAGGCAGACATGGTTCTTATTTAAATACAAGCAAGCATATAATATTTACGGTAGAATTTTACATGTGTGTTATAAATTATATAGGATGACTTTACTGAATTTTCTGTTCTGTTCTCAGTTTCCAACATGTTCAACAGTGTGTGTTTGAAACATTCTGACTGTAGGTTTTCTTGTAAATGGTAAGGAGTAGTTCTTCAGTTTTTTATATCTTCCAAGGTCAAAATTTCCTTGAGTAGATTACTCCTAAATCCTTCACCTAAGTTAGAGTAGATCCTGTCAGAAAATCCACACACTGAAAAATACCTTTTCCATAACATTTTGACAAATTTTGCTTTCTTGTTTCTGGTTGGGTATATTTGTGCATACATAGTGAAATGGTCAGCAACCATATGGACACAACTAACATTTTTACTATCTTCTTCCAGAGACAGAAAATCAATAGATATAAGTTCCAAAGGTTTAATGGTACTTATATTCTCCAAATACATAGCTTGGTTGGTAATGAATTGGTAATGCTTTTCTTTGTATACATCTAGCACAAGTTTCATACTTCTTGTTAATATCTATAGTCATTTTGGACAGCTAGGTGGTATCATGGATAGAGTACCAGACTTGGAGTCAGGAAGATTTGAGTTCAAATCTAACCTCAGATATTTACTAGCTTCATCACCCTGAATGCCTCATTTAATCTTTTTGCCTCAGTTTCCTCATCTGTAAAATGAGTTGGAGAAGGAAATGACAAAGCATTCTGATATCTTTGTCAAGAAAACCCCAAATGTGGTCACATAGAGTCAGACATGACTGAAACAACTGAACTACAACACAGCCACCTTGGACCAGTAAAATCTGTTTCTTACTAGCCCTGTTTTTTTCTTGACCTATATGTCAAAGGTCATCATGTAAGACATTCATGGCTATTTGACAGTGTGCTCTGGGTAGCACCAGCTGTTTCCTGGTTCCATGTGGGATCAGTCACAGTCTGATATAACACTCCATTGCTCAGTTCCAACTTCTAACATCACCTCAACAGTAAAATGTGGATAGCATATTGGACTGGGAGGCAGGAAGCCCTGAGTTCAAATTCAGCCCCACATAGTATAATCCTGGGCAAGTCACTTAACCTCAATCTGCCTCAGGTTTATTATCTATAAAATGAAGATAACCAAGCACCTACCTCACAGGGTTGTTGGGAAGACAAAATTAAGTAATATTTATAAAGCACTTTGCAAACTTTAAAGTGCTATATAAATACTAGCTATATTATGATTGTTATTAAGTAAGTCTCAAATAATTGCTTGCAGTATCATGTTAGGATTTTGGGGGAAAATGCAATTAATTCCAATCAATGTTGGCATTCCAGTAAGTGTTAAAGGGTTTAGATATGACAGAGTCACAGTGTCCTCTTTTCTATTGATCCCAACAACTTCCTTAGAGAATCTCAATATCTCCTTGATTGATCCCAGATATACATGGTTTTTGTCATTCAAACCACTCCAAGTCCTGTCATAGGATTTAAAGTATCATTTCTTTTCTCTTAAAATATGTCACACAAAAAAGAGTGGAAGATGACGGTGCCTTGAGATCCAATATCCAAGACAATATGGTAATTGTACATTCTCAGTTTTTACCATCACCTCTGCATCAGCACCTACAAGACCAGGTGGAATAGGTTTATAAAGAATAGATGGGGGCAGCTGGGTGGCACGGTAGATGGAGCACTGGCCCTGGAGTCAGGAGGACCTGAGTTCAAATCCGACCTCAGACACTTGACACTTGCTAGCTGTGTGACCTTGGGCAAGTCACTTAACCCCAATTGCCTCACCAAAAAAAAAACAAAACAAAACAAAAAAATCATCAACAACAACAACAACAGAATAGATGGATAATGAAGTCACTCCTTCCACCTGGATTTCCCTGCATCTGAATCAGATAATTTCAATTTATGCATTACCAAGGCTGCATTCTCTTTAATGTCATTCAATCTAAGTATGCTCATTTAATCTACAATTATAACAGAATCAGGGAGGATTGGTTATTCTTGTTATGACTTGATGGAGATGTTTTTATGTCAGGCCTTCCTTCCCCCCATTACCTTGATCTATTTTTCCAAGAATAACTATATTGTGCATTACTAGATCCTCTTTCTTACCTGATCATAATAATTATCAGGCCTCTGCCTGAGGCTATGTTGTGCTGGTACCATTGCCCTGGTTTTGACTTTGTGGTCCAAACTTGAGAAGGAATTGCAGACTGGGTCAAGACTTTATCAGGAGGTAGTTATTCAATGCACTTAAGTAACACTCTCATCTTAGGTAATTTTAGCAGTGGTTTTTGCACCTGAAAAGTAGAGACAACCTTTGTCAAGTCATGTTGGTTGTATGTAGATTGGATTATGGCAGGGTTATGTTCCTTGGTTAGTTGTTGTCCTTTGTTCTTGAAGAGGACCAAAATCTCATCACTATGTTGGGGTCAAGGTACATTGTGTCTGACTATGGCTGGTCAGACTGATAGGATCTCAGAAGGCTCTACTACAAGTCAGGCACGAATTGTCCATATGAACATTTGGAGTGGAGATGTCTCTAAATTATGTATTGTACTCCTGCATACTTGCTACAGAGAATATTTGTTTTCTCAGGTTCCACTGAGCCTCTCTTTCAACCTCTGCTCTGACTATGAAATCAGCAGGCTGTGTGTGTGTTTGTGTGTGTGTGTGTGTGTGTGTAATATACACACACACCATTGATACTACTATGCAGCACAAAGGAGCTTCTACCACCAGGTATGCTTATGTATTCACAGAAAAGGCCATTTTGGCACACAAGGAATTGTGGACTCAGTAAAAAGAGCTTGGATTGCCCCTGGAGTTACTAATGTGGCTTCTAGGGTTTGTGCCTCTTGCCCTGCCTGTCAGACTTATAATGAACATGACTTCCAGCCTAAAGCTTATGGCATATAAACCATTTGAACATTTACAAATTGATTATATCACAATGCCCAAGGCGAGACATTATAAGTTTTGTCTTGTTATAGTTGACCAATTCATTCAGTGGGTGGACGAGTTTCCCAGCCCCCGAGATACTGCTGCCTTTGTTGCAAAAATTCTCCTTAAAGAGATTGTTCCTCACTTTGGTCCACCTGCCCACATTGATTCTGACAAAGGCACACATTTTACTGATTCTGTTCTATCCCAAATTTATTCTTTCCTGGGAGTAACTCCAAAGTTCTAAACACCCTATCACCCACAAAGCTCAGGCCAGGTGGAACATACGAATAAAGAGCTTAAGAGCATGATTGGAAAATTGTGCACTCAAATTCATTTGAAGTGGCCTGATATTCTACCCTTGGCACTGTTCTATCTGCACGGCGGGCCAAGAGGAGAACTACATATATCACCTTTTGAGATGCTTTTTGACTATCCCCCTATCCAAGCAAAACCTTTTTCCCCAGTATATACATCATTGGTGGGGGGAGATACCTCTGTTGCTTCCTATATACAGGAATCACAACCCAGGCTACGTGAACTCCACGAGGCTAAAGCAGCAGTACAGGCTGCCCACTTGGACTTCTCCTTATATGATTTGAGACCAGGAGACAGTGTATTTATCAAAAATTTTCAGTGGACTAGTGGTACTGAGCCAGCTTGGGAAGGTCCTTTCTAGGTATTGCTAACAACTCTGACTGCCATCAAAATTGGAGAGAAGGACTCTTGGATCCATTGCTCCCATGTAAAACAGGTACCAGCACATGTAGACTATTGAATTTCATTGTCTCTTATTCTTCCATGTGTATTTTGTTCTATTCATCTATCTCTCTATTTTCAAACCAATACAATATGGTTTTGATTTCATAATACAATATTAATTCTGGAAGTATTGTTTTCCCATATTCTAAATTGTTTGTTTTTCTGACTGATTATTTGATCAAATTCTATAAAGTATTTCCTTGGTAAATTGGTTGCCATGGCAAGTGTAAATTAATTCTATAAGTATTATGTTTGTTAAGCTTTAAAAAAGTTATTGTTTGGCATTATTGATTATGGTATATTACATTCTGAGTCAAAGCAAAGTCACTTTTTTGCTGTCATGGTTATCCTCAGTTGTTAAATCCATATAAGACTTGGATTATGGGAAATTACCATTTAAGAAATTAATTGCCTTTATTCTGAGTTATCAGATAAGAACAGTCAAGATGCCAGCCATCCATGAGAGGAATACATACAAGAGCAGGTATTGAACTGTCACAGAAGGAGAGACACGCACAAAGTCCAGGTACTACACCACCTTGGGAAAGGCTGAGGGAATTTCCAAGAGTTGAGATTGGATTCTCTTAGTTTAATTTTCCCCACCACATAGCGCCAGATGGCTGGGCTATGCTATCTCATTCTACTCCTGATTTCAATTCCCCCTCCTATATGCCTGATGCCATGGATATCTCAATCCTATGTATCTGATTAAGCCTGACTCAGTTTCCCCTCAACATATGAAGTTTGGCAATGCTCATTTCTCTTCCTCCTCTGTCCTTTTATGGTAACCCCATAATTATCTCAGATGTCATGATGGATACAATGTTGAATTTGGCTTTGACATCTGTTACCAGTTATATTAGATTCTCTAATTTCTCATAATAGCATGAGGATAATTAGGCAGATGATGCAAAAAGTGATGAAAAAAATTCTTTTCTTAATTAATATCACAATTGTCTTCTCAATTTATTCCTCATGGGGGTGGGGTACAGTAATATTAAGTTTAAAAAAAAAAGAAAATTCAATTTTTGTTTCTATTGTATCTCTAAAAGATTCTGAATTTCCTTAGACATGTTTTTGAGAACACTCATTGTTTGATTTAAAGCTATTTAAAGTTGTGTTAAGATCAATTTTGTAGGAAATTTCCCAGCTGAGGAGACTTTATAGCTGATCATCAGTATCTGAAACACCTGAGAGATTTTTTTTTACAACCACACCTGAAACCATGCCCAGGCTCCAGAGCCAGAATCCAGAGCTATACCCAGAGGACATCCCAAGAATCATCTGAAAAAAGACTTTTAAAGACTTAAATAGACATTTTCCTGTTTTCCTTTTCCCATTGTATACACTATTTGTAATGTCCACTTACTAAAGGGGAGTGCCCCCTTTAGTTTTTGTCAATGTGTCGCTCAATTTCTTTTCTCTCTTCTCATTCCCTTTACATTGTTAGTTATAAGTATATGTAATGTGATTGCTTCATGTGAGGAAACTCTGTTTCTTAATGAAGCTCAGGGGGGAATATGAGAATATTATCAGGGGCCCTCTGCTGAGTGAACATGAGGGGGCCCCCTGCTGTGTGAGCATGAGACCACCCTCAACCAATCAGCTTGAAGCAGTGTGTGAGGCAGTTGATTTTGTCAGTTGGTTTTGGAAGTTGGTAATTGCAACCTCATGAGAGGTGGCACTCTGATCTTCACTCTAGGGCAGTAAGGGTTTTCATATTTTTTCAGAGACACTTGTTCTCTCTTTGTTAACCTCTAATATATTTTAATAAATGTTTAATACCTAAACTGTTAAACTGTTGTCCTAGTTAACTTTCCCCACACAGAGGACAGGTAAAGTGACCACACACATTTAGTTTTACCCATCACATTTTGAAGGTCTAATTCTACTCCTGATATTGGGGACATCTATCATTGCAAATGCATGACAATATAGCTTACCTGCCTCAATTTCCATCTCTTTTATTTATTTATTTAATTTTTTACTATTTAGAATTTTATTTTCCAAATTACATGTAAAAACAAATTTTGACATCAATTTTTTAAAACTTTGTGTTCCAACTTCTCTTCCTCCCTCCCTTCCCACCCCCACCCCCAAGAATTCAAGCAATCTAATATAAGTTATACATCCCATCTCTTTTAAAGATTGCACCATATGTATAAATATCAAACATAAATATTAATGTAAAAAATAAATGTGTACTATTATAGCAAAAAATGCTCTGAAATTAAGCAATAGTCATGAATACAAATCATGAGAATACTATCAATGACTCTTCCAGATATCAACAGATAATAAATGATTATGCATCCAGAAGTCATTCAACTTGCTTATAAAAAAAAGATGGCATAGTAATAAAATGTAATAATAGACCAATCACATAACAATATTTTCATGCTAATGTCAAGTAGGGTAGGAAGCCAAGTGAGTCTTAACTAGCTCTTTACACATTTAGACGACAAAAGAAATAAAAAAGAAAAGAAAGCAAGAAATAATAAAGAAAAGAAAAATATTTAAAACAGGGTATCCCTATATTATTGCCTGGGAAACAATTCCAGGAATCATTATGCCAAATTATATCTATGGGAAAAAAATATCAAAATTGGAAAAAGTTGAAAAGAAAATGGGCAGTCAAATGTCTTTATCAAGGAAAAACTGGTGCCATTTAATTCCAAGCTGCCAGAACTTTCCATGAAAGTTGTCCCCGCCCTAAAAATAAATAAATAAAGCCACTTACCTCCTGCTTAGAAACCTGAAGTAGACTTCAAGAATGAATCAACCAGGGGGCAGGTAGGTGGCACAGTGGATAAAGCACTGGCCCTAAATTCAGGAGAATTTGAGTTCAAATCCTGCCTGAGACACTTGACACTAGCTGTGTGACTTTGGGCAAGTCACTTAACCCTCACCCCCCCCATCCAAAAAAAAAAGAATGAATCAAACATACACATTTAAAATGTGAAACCAGAGTTTAAAAATTTAAAATGTGAGCACTGGGAAGTTTTTTTTTTTTAAATCACTACCTAGGTAAGGCAATACATTTCTTAATATTGAAAGCCTGAGGTGATGGGTCACTTAAAATTGAAAGCTTAGAGCTATAGAGTCACTTGAGCATAAAAGGCCTTAACCTAGGGCTATGCACATGGAAATTGCATTATCAGAAAAGACAATAGGATTTGAGGCACTGTACAGTAAAAATCTCTGTTGCTGTTGTTGTTGTTGTTGTTGAGTCATTTTTCAGTCGTGTCCTTCCTGATCCTATTTGGGGTTTTCTTGGCAAAGATACTGCAGTGGTTTGCCATTTCCTTCTCCAGCTCATTTTAAATGTCAGGAAATTGAGGCACACTGGGGTGAAGTGACTTGCCCAGGGTCACACAGCTAGTAAGTGTCTGAGGACAGATTTGAACTCAGGGAGATGAGTCTTCCTTATTTCCAGCCCACTGTGCCACCAAAATGCCAAACCTTTAAAAAATAAAATTAAAAAAAAAAGGAAAAGAAAAAATGTTGTAAGAGAAGTGACCAAGAGATTAGTTTGAAATTATTCCCATTTATGCTAAATGCACTTATGCCTAAAGTCACATTGATCTGATCTCCAATCTGGTCTTCCCCATCTCTAGGGGATCCTGAAATTTCTACCTTTGTTAAGAGTAAGAGGAGGGCTGTGTTGTAGCTGATAGTTGTGTAAGGGCAAATAGGCTCCAAATTGTAGCAGTCTGAGGGTTGGGGGAAGGGATGAGGCTGGAAGTCAAGGGACATGTTGGAGGTCACCCTCCCATAAATCCTCGACTCCAGTGAGACTTCCTGCCTGCCATTCAAAAGTCTGTCCTAGACTCTCTTGAATGTCCTTTTATGTCCTTGGATATTCTGAACTGAGGCCTCCCTGAAGTACCATGCAGGTTCCAAGACTCAGATGTCTCTTATTCCAGTCAGGAGTCATATATGCAATACATCATGTTGCATCACAGAGGAGTCCTTTTGTGAACTACCCAGCCCTCATGGACAGAGATGTTACAAACCCAAGGAAGAAACTGAGGCCCAAGGTCACATGGCTAGCAAGTGACAGAGGTAGGATTTGAACCCAGGTCCTCTGCCTCTAAAGTCAGAACTACATCTCCACTAATGATGGGCCATTTTTTCCTTTTATAGCAAGTGAAGCTTTCAAATCACTTTGTATTCTTTATCTTATTTGATCCTCACAAGTATGAAGCAGATGTTATCATTCCCTTCATTTTACAGATGAGGAAACAGATTCCTCTGAAAGTGGTTTTTCTCATAGTCACAGTAATCATAGTGCTTAAATAGACAAAGTGAACTCCCCAGAGGCTTTAGAACAAAAAATTTATCATCAAGGTTGCAGAACAAACTTCACTACTTAATCAGCAACTCTGAAATTTTTATGACCAAAACCAGATTTCTGTAAGCATAGATTAGAGTGCCGAAAACAACAGAGATATTTGGAAAGATTTAGGGTGCTAGGTAGAGTGTGGGGCCTGGGGTCAGAAAGACTCATCTACCTGAGTTCAAATTTGGCCTCAGATACTTACTAGCTGTGTGGCCCTAGGCAAGTCACTTAACCCTGTTTACCTCAAGTTCCTCATCTGTAAAATGAACAGGGAAAGGAAATGGCAACCACTCCAGTATCTTTGCCAAGAAAACCCCAAATAGGGTCCCAAAGAATCAGACACAACTGAAAATGACTGAACATTTGGAAAGAGCCAGTGGTAGACTGTGAGAATTTTCCTATAGCCCCCTCTTCCTCATTGCAGTCCTTATTTTTTGTTTGTTTATGGTTTTCAGGAAGTCTGATGATTCTTAAATCATCTTGCCTCCACTTGTTTTCCTTATCAATCATTTTCTGAAAAGTTGATAACTTACATTTTCCTTAATTTTTTAATATTTTGATTTTGCTCTAATATATCTTGGAGTTTTGACTATTCTATTAAACTTTTTCAGGGAATTTATCATTCAGGTAAATTTTTTCCACCTTATGACTTTTTTTTTTTTTTGGTACTTGACATTGTTTATTCTTCCACCATTATCAATTGAAACAGGGAATGAGTAAGGGAAATCTCAGGTTGTGGAACCAATCAGAGGCTGGAAGAAGAGTGAAAGGTGGTTGTGGCTGAAAAGATATTCAACATCTGTGGTCAGGTGCCTCCAGTTGTTTGTTGAGAGGTGATTAAAGTAGAAGCCACACCTGTGGGGGATGGGGTGGCCAGGATGCGCATCTCAGGATGTCCAAACATCAGGGTTGGGAAGGTGAACTGTTTTCAGGGCTTGCACATCTCCCTCCAGGCCCATCATGGATGCACTCTTCGGTTTTTGCTGGGAAGAGAACGTTGTTATCAGTGAGTCCCAATGACTTGACTACGTTTTTGAAGTTTTCTTTCAATTGAGGTCTCAGCTCCTCACTTCTCCCAAATCAGTCCCCTGAATTTTTGTCCATCTCTAACTGATAGGAGAGACCCCTTTAGAATGAGCTGAAAAATCTGGCAGCCTGTTTACACTTTGGTTGCCCTCTGGAGCTCCACCTTATGACTTTTAAATTATTTTTCCTATTTTTTCCCTCATGAAGCTTTGCCCCCTCATTTTACAGATGAGGAAATTGAGGCAGAGAGGATAAGTGACTTGCCCATGTCAGGCCACTATTTGAACCAAGATATTCTTGGGCCTAACACCATTTTCACTAGACCACGATGCTTCTCATGGTCTTTGAAAACTTGATTTTTTTTTTCCTGAGAGCAATGTTTATGTTTTATATGAATATTCAGTCTTACTCATATCCTTATCGTGTATTTTGATGCCCTTATTATTAATATGATGAATGATTGATAATCTGCTATAAAGCCATGTGGGTGTGGTGAGATGACAGTGGGTGTGTTGTGTTTTCTTTTTTCAGTGGATGTAGCACATTCTACTATAAGTACTTCTTTATGATATTAACTCAAACAATTGCTTCCAAAGAGCATACTAGCGTACTGATAAGTTCCTTTTCTTTGCCTAGTATGCCACTTGGAAATAAATGTTTGAGTTCTGGACACTCCAACAAAAACATTAGGGAGGGGGGCAACTAGGTTGCACAGTGGATAAAGCACCACCCCTGGATTCAGGAGCACCTGACTTCAAATCTGACCACAGACATTTGACACTTAATAGCTGTGTGACCCTGGGCAAGTCACTTAATCCTTATTGCCCTGCAAAAACAAACAAACATCAGGGAGGGCACCCTCCCCTTTTTTTTCTGGGAGCAATGAGGGTTAAGTGACTTGCCTAGGGTCACACAGCTAGTCAAGTGTCAAGTGTCTGAGGCTGAATTTGAACTCAGGTCCTCGTGAATCCAAGGCTAGTGCTTTATCCACTGCACCACCTAGCTACCCCACCCTCCCCTTTTCTTTTTTTTTTTTTTAGTGAGGCAATTGGGGTTAAGTGACTTGCCCAGGGCCACACACCTAGTAAGTAAGTATCTGAGGCCAGATTTGAACTCAGGTACTCCTGACTCCAAGGCCAGTGCTCTATCCACTGTGCCATCTAGCTGTCCCTCCCCTTTTCTTAATTGTGAAATATTCAGGTCTTAAAGGAAGAGGTAACTGCCTTCCTTTCTTGGCTTACCCCTACAAGTACCAGGGGCCTTCTGGGCCAGAGTCACACCCATGATGGTTCAGCACACGCTATTCAGACACAAGGCAGGCGAGGCACCAAGTTTATAGATAGCTATAAAATGAATTGGATTAAAGAAGCAATTAATTAACTGCCAGATCTCTGGAGCTGAATAATAAATCTTTTTTTTAATTGTCTGATTCCAATAGCCTAAAAACAAAAGCTATTTGTTGTATCGTAATGAAACAAGTTATTATGACTTGTGTACAATTTAATAGCAGAGAAACTGTTCCTTTAGTTCTGTGTTTTACAAGTCCCTCAGGATATTTTAATCCCCATACTCCTCCCATCTTTAGTTGCCCATCTCTTTCAGTATCTTTTTAGCTTTTTTCTTGGTTCCCTCACAATAAAATTTTAAAAATCATATTTATATAATGTTTTAAGGTTTACAAAGCATTTTCTGCATAAGAAACCTGTGAAAAGGGTTATACAGGGGGCAGCTAGGTGGCGCAGTTGATAAAAGCACTGGCCTTGGATTCAGGAGGACCTGAGTTCAAATCCAGCCTCAGACACTTGACACTTAACTAGCTGTGTGACCCTGGGCAAGTCACTTAACCCTCATTGCCCTGCCAAAACAAACAAACAAACCAACCAACCAACAAACAAACAAAAAAAGGGTCATACAAGGATTCTTCTTTTTTTTTTTACAAGTGAAGAAACTGAAGCACATAGAGGTTAAATGACTTGCCCAAGATAACACAGAAAATAATTGTCAAAGTCAGGATTTGAACCCAAGTCTCCTAATTCCAAATCCAGGGCTCTTCCCACTACATCATGGCAGCTTTGACTTCTCTTCACACCAGATATGTATGCCTTGAGTACATAGCAGGTCTATCACTTGGGCCTTCCCTCCCTTGACATATACTGTTTCCTAAAAATACAGGGACCCTCTCATTGTCCTTTCTTGTCAACTTCTAATTCAACTCCCAGGTTACCCAATATTTATGCTTTTCTTACTGGTTCCAACCCCCTGTTCCCTAAATCAGTATGGACACATTTATATCTCATCCCTCTAGCATCAGCCTCTGCGGCTTTCCGAAGTAACCACTAGTTAAAATGACAAGTGAATCCATGTGAATGTGCTAGCAATGAAAGAGGTAGAAAGAAAAGACCACCGAGATGTACAAGAAAGATTGGATTTCAAGTCAGAGGACTTCGTTTCAAATGCTGACTCTATTACTTACAACTTTTGTGACCTTTAACAAGTCAGTACACATCTTTGGGCCTCAGCTTTCTCATCTGTAAAATGAGGGAGTTGGATTACATGGTATCCTATCCAATTAAAAATTCTGTGAGACCTTTAGGGCCTCCAGGAACTTGCCATCTGCCTCTTTACGTAGGACACTAGACAAAGACCAAAGGTACTCTACAGTCCCAAAGTCTCTGGTCCACCACAAAGGGAGATTGAGAGCTGTCCTAGTTGTAGAATGGAGGGTGAATAACTCAACCATACCTCACCCCAATTATCCATCCAGATCCTAAGACTCAGGCCCAAACTTTATATTCTATAGGGTCTTTCCATATACTCTATGATATCCCTCTCTTCATATCTTGCTCAGGAAATGAAATCCAAAAATTCAAAATGGCCCTAAGTTGTGTGTGGCCTTCTCGTACTTAATAAAATCTTGTTGATTAATTGACTTGTTCTCCCATTCATGATCAAACTCCTAGCAAGGCTTTGCCTCCATTTCGTCTCCTCTTATTCATTTCTCAACCCTTATGATCTGGCTTCTGACTCCACCTCTGGATTCAAACTGTTCTTTCTATGGTTAATAATGATTTTTTGGGGGGTGAGGCAATGGGGGTTAAGTGACTTGCTCAGGGTCACACAGCTAGTATGTGTCAAGTGTCTGAGGCCAGATTTGAACTCAGTTACTCCTAAATCCAGGGCCAGTGCTTTATCCACTGTGCCACCTAGCTGTCCCAATAATGATTTCTTTTTTTTTTAATAAAGTATTTTATTTTTTTTCCAGTTACATGTAAAGATATTTCTCAACTTTTGTTTATACCCCAATAATGATTTCTTAGCTGAGAAAATATAGTATTTTCCCTAACTAGTCTGACTCATCTTTGTCATTTTTTGCTGTTTCATTATTCATTTCCTTTCTACAAAGTCTAGGTGTCTCCCCACCTCCAGTCCCCTCAAGACAGAAGTAGATACTTATCTCTTTCCTCTTTATGTCCTCTCCCTTGCTATTCTCATCAATTCCCGTGGGTTCAGTGACCATCTCTAGACAAAAAACTGCCCCAAACTATATATTAGCCCTAACATCTCTAAAGAATTCCAGTCCCATTAATTACAGGAAACAGGGCCAGATCAGAGTTAAGGTAGGCCAACCCAATATCCAGGAAGCCCAGGCTTGAACCTTGAAGAAGAATACAGGCCAGACAACTCCTGAAGAAAGTGGGGCCTAGTTTGAGTCACTGATGACTTGAGATCCAATACCATTCAGGAGTTTGGGGGGCAGCTAGATGGCGCAGTGGATAGAGCACTGACCCTGGAGTCGGGAGGACCTGAGTTCAAATCCAGCCTCAGACACTTAACACTTACTGGCTGTGTGACCCTGGGCAAGTCACTGAACCCCAATTGGCTCACAAAAAAAAGAAAAAGAAAAAAAAGGAGTTTGGGAGCAGAGTTTGATTCAAGCATAAGCCCCCAGTCTAGAAATTGTGGCTGGAAATAGAAATAAACAGAAGAAAATGTCAAAGGCAATGAAAAAATACCTTCTACTAAAAGATGTCCAAGGGATAAACCCAGAAGAGAGTAACTCTAAAACAAGTTTAAATAAAGTCTCAGAGAAAAGAATGTTCTAGCAACAAGGACTACAACAGTACCTGGAAGAAATGAAATCAAAGCTACAAAATGAGGTAGCTGTGGAGGAAAAGGATCAGCTAGGTGACACAATGGATAAAGTAATGGGCCTGGAGTCAGGAAAACCTGAATTCAAATCTGACTTCAGACACCAACTGTGTGACCCTAGACAAGTCACTTCACCCTGTTTGCCTCAGTTTCCTCATCTGTAGAATGAGCTGGCAAAGGAAATGGCAAACCTCTCCAGTGTCTCTGCCAAGAAAATCCCAAATGGGGTCACAAAGAGTTGGACACAACTGAAACAATTGAACAACAACGGAGGAAAAATGGCAAGGAAGAATTAATACTTGGAGCTTGTTGTTTTGAGATTCTGCAAGCTCTCCCTTAGACTTATCAAGGGATAGGGCATTTCATTCCTTCCTTCTCAGCTCCTCCCATCCTCAATTCCCAGCAACAATAGTGGTCCACAGATGTAGCACTTGGCAGGGAGTACATGTGCTAGCTGTGAGAACCAGGGTGCCACCCCCTGCTGAGAAAGACATTGTGAGAACCGGGGCGCTGCCCCCTGATGAGAAAGCATGTGACTTTCCTTAGGTTTAAGTCTCATTGTTTGATTTGGTTATTGGCAAAGCTATTTAAAGTTCTGTTAAGATCAATTTTGTAGGAAACTTTTCAGCTGATTACCAGTAACTGAAACACCTGAGAGACGTTACAATCATACCTGAAATTCTACACCTGAGACTTGTTAGTTGATCATCAGCATCCACACCTGAAAGACTTTCATTCCAAAACTATACCCAGAGGACATCCCAAGAACCAGCTGAGATAAGACTTTCAAAAGACTTAAATGGACTTTTTCCTGGTTTTCTTTTTCCCCATTGCATATACTACTTATAATGTCCACTTACTAAAGGGGAGTGCCCCCTTTAGCTTCTGTCAATGCATCTCTCAATTTCTTTTCTCTCTTTTCATTCCCTTTACTTTGTTATTCATAAGTATCTGTAATGTTATTGCTTCATGTAAGGAAACAATGTTTCTTCATGAAGCACAGGGGGGAGTGTGAGAACCAGGGCACCACCACCACCACCACCACCACCACCACCTGCTAAGAAAGACATTGTGAGAACCAGGGTGCTGCACCCTGACAAGAAAGCATGTGACCTTCCTTAGGTTTCTAAGGTTAGACTAGCATCCTGGAAGTTGCCTGGCATCCCAAAAGTTGCTTCTATTCATAAAACTGCCTATAAATGGACCAGTCAATTAGCTTGGAGCTGTGTATGGGAACTGCCCTGATTCCAGTTCCACAGAGGGCTTCCGAGAGAACTGGCTGGGACTCTGTCTCCTTGGAAGCGTGAACTGCTAGGTGAAGGCCAGTTTTTCTCTCTATCTATCCAGCATAGATCTGAGCTAGGTTTTTCCATTCTTTCAGAGACCTGTGCTCACTCTCTCTCTTCACTAGCTTCCAATATACTTTAATAAATACTTAAAAGCCTAAACTGTTGCTGAATTTATCAGTAAATCTTAGTTAGTCCCTCCCCACACTGCAGGGTTGGGGGGGGGGCAGGTAAGGCAACCGCATGTTAGATTTTAGTCATCACATAGCCTAGATGATACCAAGACTATGGCAATAACCTGATGGTTGGTCTGTCTGCTACAAATCTCTCTCTAGTCCAGTCTATCCTCCACTCCACTGTCAGTGATCTTTCTAAAGTGAATCACCCCACTCTCTCTCTCTCTCTCTCTCTCTTTTTTTTTGTGGGACAATGGGGGTTAAGTAACTTGCCCAGGGTCACACAGCTAGTAAGTGTCAAGTGTCTGAGGCCAGATTTGAACTCAGGTACTCCTGAATCCAGGGCCCATGCTTTATCCACTGTGCCACCTAGCTGCCCCTACCCCACTCTCACTGAATAAACTTCAGTGTCTCCCTATCACCACTATGATCAAATACAAAACCCTCCATTTGGAGTCTAAAGCCCTTCAGAACCCACCTTCTCCCTCCACACATACCCTTCCAGTCTTCTTATACCACCCCCACCCCACCCACACATACCCTGTGATCCAGTGACATAAACCTCCTTACTATTCCTCAAATAATGCAGTCCATTTCCAATCTCTGGGCATTTTCACCTAGCTGTCCTCATGCTTGGAATGCCCTCTCTCCTCACCTTGGCCTCCTGGTTTTTCTGGCTTCCTTAAAGGCCCACCTAGCATCCGATTTTCTATGGGGAGATTTTTCTCATTCTTTGCAATTTTAGTGCTCTCCCTCTGCTGATTATTTTCATTTCATCCTCTATATAATTTGTTTGTATATAATTTTTTGCCTCTTTTCCCCTCCGTTAGATTGTGAGCTGCTCAAGAGCAGGGACTGTCTTTTGCCTTTCTTTATATCCTCTTAGCGTAAGCACTTAATAAAAGTTTATAGACTCGACTGGATCTCAAATATCTGTCTGCCTCTTCTGCTTTACGTTTCTTTTCTTAAGCACAGGTTATCAAACAACAATCTTGAGAAATGGATGTTTCCAGCCTTGGGAAGTAACCTCATGAGTTTGAAAAGCCAAGAATTATTGAGTCTGGTGCTTGTTGCCTAGCAGGAAATAATGTTCAGAGCAGTTTCTTGGGAAAAAAAGAGAACCATTTCACAGAAGGACTCAAGCCAAAGCTATGTCACACTCACTAGAAGCAAAGCAGGTATCCATTGTTCAAGGAGTGACTAAACACATTTTAAGCCATGAATGTAACGGAATATTATGGTATCATCAGAAACAATGGGTATGTAGAATTCTAGGAAGACATGACCGATTCTGTTTCTTCTTTTACAACATGACTAATAGGGAAATATGTTCTACATGATTGCACAAATATAACCTAGATCAAATTGCTTGCCATCTGGTGGGGGGGGGTGAATTAATGGAGGGAGTGAAAAATTTGGAACTCAGAATTTTAAAAAAATGTTAAAATGTAACTTTATATGTAATTGGAAAAAATACTATATTAAAAAAAAGACATGATCTATTGCAAAGTTAAGTAGCAGAGCCAGGAAAATTACATATTCAATGAGTACAAACATGTGGATTTAAAAACAAAACAAAACTGAAATCCTATATAACTAAACTGGCCAAGCTTAGCCTAAAAAGAAAAGTTGAGAAAATGTACCCTCCTCCTTTATTTGCAGGGGTGGAATTTATGGGTGTGGAATATTGGTTAGATGGTCAAATGTGGTTATTGTGTTGGTTCTGCTGAATTTCTTTCTTTTTTATTTTGTTACATGTTCACTGGAAAGGGGGAAGAAATTGAGCAGATATAAAAAAAAAGTGATATAAAACCAAAAGATAGCGATAATTTTTTTAAACCTCTAAGTTCCTTTATAGATATCAGCAATTATCAGAGAATTAAATGGATGAAGGGACATTATCGCAAAAGAGAAGTTCCCTTTCAATGACTTCCTAGGAGGTCATGCTGTTGGCCTCTGCCCCCAAAGAAAAGGAGAGAATCCAGCTAATCATTTTAATTTTAAATCAGAAAGTGGTGATCCTAATAACACGTGACTTTCTAATGCAACATTATTCTGCTACTTCCTTGGAATTAAAAAAAAAAAAGGTGATATTGTCTTCAATGTCAGAAAGTGTCAGAAAGTCCATGAAGGAATTGATCACCCTCTCGAGGAAGTACATTTGAAAGTGTCTCATCAATTTTCCCAAGATAATCTGTACTGACAAATCATGTTCTATCTTTTTCTCCTGTGCCTTACCCAAAGGGATAATCTGTCTGTAGCCCAGCTCTCAGGATAAAGGATCAGACCCAGGGAACTCTATCTGGTCTTTCTAAATAAGTGGCACAGTGGATCTAGAGCTGGGCTTGGAGTCAGAAAGACCCAGGTTCAAATCCAGCTTTAGACACTTATAGCTATGTGAGCCTGAGAAAGTCACTTAACTCACTGACTCAGTTTCCTCAACTCTAAAACATGGATAATAATAGTACCTTCCTCTCGGGATTATTGTGAGGCTCAAATGAGATCATAATTGTAAAGCACTTAGCATGGTGCCTGGCACAAAGTAGGTGTTTTATAAAAGCTTGCTTCCTCCCTCCCTTCCTTTCTCTAGTCCTAAATTCTCTTTAGTCAGAAGAGATACCAGGAGGCTAAATCAGATTCACAATCTATCTTGGGATCAGGATGTATTCTAGGATAGACCTGGGCTGTCCCTGTACAAACCTGGGCCAGTTGATACCAACCAGATTTGACCCCAAACTGCTGCAGACTTATATTCTATATGCTTTCCTATCCCCAATGTGTATTAGGACTAGAACCAAACTGTTTGGAAATGGGAGGGCAGACGAAGAACAATTTGCTGGGACTTGTCTCTTTTGATGGGACCTCCCTTCATTCTAGTGTGATGGAATGGGTGACACCCTGATCTAGCAATCCTTGGGTGTGGTAAAATGATGATGCATATATTCTATATACCCTATTCCTTTTGTGCATATAATGACACCCTATTATATCTCATCATTTGAAAAATTATATTACCTCAAATAACATTGCTTTCAAACACACAGTATGCCAGAAACTGTTAAGCCGCCAGGGTAGGTTTATAGGTTATTGTAAAATTTCTTAGATGAGGGAAGCAATTACTTTGTTGACAAATATCCTGAATTGAATGGATTATAATCCCTCTTATGGCCTGATTCCAGTAGCCGAAAACCAGACAAAGTGGGTGTTTAGCTATACAATGAGACGATACAGATTTATATGCATTTCCATGGCAACAGAAGTGCTTCTGCTACTTGCCTTCAGCTTATCATAGGTTAATAATGTAGCCCCTTATTGGCAAAGGGACTGTTAGGAAGTATCCTTTTTCCTAGTTGGAAGGAGGGACTGAAGGATTATGGGAGGTAGAAGTTGCAGAAGGATGAAGAGAAGCCCACAAATGTTTCTAAAAATTAGATTAATTTTGGAGCAGCTAGATGGTGCAGTGGATAGAGCACTGGCCCTTGAGTCAAGAGGACCTGAGTTCAAATCCAGCCTCAGACACTCAACACTTACTAGCTGTGTGACCCTGGGCAAGTCACTTAACCCCAATTGCCTCACCAAAAAAACCCCAAAAATTTAGATGAGCTTTTCTTAACTAACAAACATCAACTTTTTTTCTCCCATCTCCCCCAACTTTGATAAAAAGAAAGAAAAACAAAACCCTTGTAACAAAAATACTTAAGCAAAATAAATTCCCACATTGGTCATGTCCTAATATGTGTGTGTGTGTGTGTGTGTGTGTGTGTGTGTGTGTGTGTGTGTGTATGTACTCTAAGTCCATTACCAATCTGTCAGAGTGTCTTAAGAACTCTGTTCAAATAAAGTGACCTACCATAATTCCAGGGGACAGATGATGAACTAAGCTATCTACCTCCTGACAGAAAGGTGATGAACTCAAGCAGAATGAGACATACATTTTTTTACATGGAAAACATAAGGATTTCTTTTGCTTACCTATGCATATTTGTTTTAAAGGTTTTGTTATGTTTTGTTTTCCTCTTCATGGGCCAGAGGGAGAGAAAATAAATGTTGTTAATTGTTAATTTAAATTTAAAATAAAATTTTAAATAGGAAACAGGGAAGAGAGTTTCTGGCAGACACTGGTAAATAGTATCAAATGCTGCACAAAAGGTAAGAAGGATGACAAGTAAGAAGAAGCCATTAAATCTACTGTTTAAGAAACCATTAATGACCTTAGAAAGAACAGTTTCAGATCAGTGATAAAGAGGAAGATACACTTCAAAGGGCTGAGAAAGGAGAGGTGCTAAAGTGGAGGCTAGGAGTATAGACACATTTTTCTAGTTTTTCTGTGAAAGGGAAGAGATATAGGGTGATGTCTTTAGGAGATGGCAGGGTAAAATGTTGGTTTAAGGATGGAAGTGAATCTGTCCATTTTTTTAAGCAGGAAAGAAGGAATTAGTGGTTTAAAAAAAGGTTCAAAAGTGGAGCAAGGGGTGGCACAGTGGATAGAGCACCAGCCCTGGAGTCAGGAGTACCTGAGTTCAAATCTGACCTCAGACACTTAACACTTACTAGCTGTGTGACCCTGGGCAAGTTACTTAACCCCAATTGCCTCACTAAAAAAAAAAAAAGATACTAAAGGTCTGAAGCAATTCTAGTTTTATTCTATTAAAATTTTAGTGCTACATTATCATATCATTCCAATTGCTTGAATAAATTTACCTTTGTAAGTTTCTCTGGACTTATGTTTATATTTCAATGTTTCTACTCAGATCTGGTCTTTTCATTAGAAATACTTGAAAGTCATCTATTCCATTAAAGAGTCATACTTTCCTCTTGTAGGATTATATTCTTAGGTGGCATAGTGGATAGAGTGCTGGTACTAGAATCAGGAAAACTCTTCTTTCTGAGTTCAGATCTGGCCTCAGATACTTACTAGCTGTGTGACCCTGGGCAAGTTCACTTCATCCTGTTTGCCTTAGCTTTCTCATCTGTAAAATGAGCTGGAGAAGGAAATGGCAAACCGCTCCATTATATTTGCCAAGAAAACCCCAAATGGGGTTATGAAGAGTCAGGCACAACTCAACAACAACAGGATTATATTCATCTTAGCAAGGTAAGTTATTCTTGTTTATAAGCCTATATCTTTTGCCTTTGGGGATATTTTATTGAAAGATCCCCTCTCATTTATATTTAAAACTGTCATGTCTTGTATGATCCTAACAGTGGTTCCTTGGTATTTGAACTGCTTCTTTCTTGACACCTGCAGTATTTTTTTTTCTTAAAGATGGAAACTTTGGATTTTTACTATGACATGCCTCAGACTTTTCAGGGAGGAGGTAATGGATGAATTCTTTCTATTTTGCCCTCTGGTTCTAATAAAATTTGCTCTTCCACTTTCTACCTTTGTGACCTTGGTCAAATTACTTAACCACTCTGCCTCTCAGTTTCCTTATTTGTAAAGTGAGAAGGTTGGACTAAATGATCTAAATTTGCAGTCCTAAGCAAAAGATTCCTTTCCCTAAAAGAGTCCCTAATTCATGTTGTTGAAGATAAGGCCCGTGGGACCATTAAGTTGACCAACTTAGTTTTTTTCTTAAGGAAATAAAAGACCAAAGTAGCCAAATATGCTCAATTTAGTATATTTGGTATCAAATATCTTTAGGAATTGACTAATTTCCCACATAAAGACTGGAGATATTAGGTAGCTTTTATATATCAGTTAGCCTTAAACAAACATTGGGAGGCAGGATGGTCAGAAGACAGAGACTTGATCTAGAGAGAAAAGGCTCTCACCCCAACTTTACCACTATCTGTGGCTTTGTAGGCAAATCACTTAATTTTCTGTGCCTCAGTTTCTCTATCTGTAAAATGTAGGTAATAATACAGGCATATATAGGGCAGATCCTATATAACAAGGTTGCATGAAGTTAAAAGCAGGTAGCACATATGAAAACAATATATATCCATATATCAAGTATTTTCACTATCTATATAGATATACAGATATTTATCTATAGATAGATAGATAGATAGATAGCATTTTCACTAAAAGGGGGGGGGGAGATCCTTACAAGTCAAGCTATTTACCAAGTGGGTTGTTTGTTTTTTTTTTTTTTTTTGCATGGGCCAATGAGGGTTAACTTGCCCAAAGTCACACAGCTAGTGTCAAGTGTGTGAGGCTGGATTTGAACTCAGGTCCTCCTGAATCCAAAGCTGGTGCTTTATCCACTGAGCCACCTAGCTACCCCCTACCAAGTGTGTTTTGATAAAGTTATTTATCACTTTCATTTAAATTTGATAAATTAAGATTCATATTAAATTTGATAGTTATCACTTTAATTATATGTTAGCATCAGATTGAGACAGAATGTAAACTCCTTGTGAACAGGGATCATTTCATTCTTGGTATCACCATTTCCTGGTGCATGGTAGACATTTAATAAATGTTTGTTTAATAAATGATTGATATATTCAGAAAAATGTCTGGTTTCTCCCTCCTTCCTTCACCTTCCTAATCATACACTTTGGCAAATCACTTAAACTCTCTGGGCCTCAGTTACCTCATCTGTAAAATGAGAGAGTTGGCCTTTGGACTGGATGGCCTATGAGGTCCCTCCCAGCACTAGCATCTATGATCCTAGTATTCTTTTGTCTCCATCTTACCCTAGCTGTGGCAGGTTAAAGCATCAAGCTTTGGCTCCACCTAGTGGTACCAGACCCTAATTGGTTGTGAGCTGTGTGACTTAGGCAAATCACGAGGATGAAACAGAGATTCTGTTTCTACTTTGTCTTTCACAGGGAAACCAGGGGAGGTCTTGGGGACGAAGGGAAACTCCTTTTTCTCCTTTCCTCTCCTCCTCTCCTCATCCTAGGCTCATGAGACAAAACTAAGTGGTGCAGTAGATAGTGTGCTAGGTCCAAACTCAGGAAGACCTGGGTTCAAATCCAACTTCAGACACTTACTAGCTATCTGACCCTAGGTAAATCGTATGAAACCTCTGTTTGCCTCAGATTGCCTCCCAGGTCTATTAATGTCAAACTCTAGAGTCTTCAGTTCCACACAAGGATCATAAGGTGGTTGGAATGGCCATCTCAGAGGCCTAGAGGCATGAACTGGTTTTAAAAGGGCATGTGTGAGGGGCAGCTAGGTGGCAGAGTGGATACAGCACCGGCCCTGGAGTCAGGAGTACCTGAGTTCAAATCTGGCCTCAGACACTTAACACTTATTAGCTGTGTGACCCTGGGCAAGTCACTTAACCCCCATTGCGTCACTAAAAAAAAAACAACAACAACAAAAGGGCATGTGTGAGAGAATTGACTCTGATAGGCCTGATCAAAAGTTTGTTCTTCGAAATCCTTTATAATCTGCCCCAACCACTACCTTTCCACTGGATAGAATAGATACTCCTCATTTTATACAACAGGTTTTTGTTTTGTCTTGTTTTGTTTTTTGTGGATTCATAGACATACAGGATATCATAATGGGAAAAGTCTTAGAACATTGTTTAGTTTAACCTCCTATTATTTTTAATTAATTAATTTTTCCTTGTGGGGCAATGAGGATTAATTTATTATGCTTGATTATGCTTATTTCTTTTTTGTGGGGCAATAAGGGTTAAGGGACTTGCCCAGGGTCACACAACTAACTAGTGTCAAGTGTCTGAGGCTGGATTTGAACTCAGGTCCTCCTGAATCCAGGGCCCGAGCTTTATCTATTGCACCACCCAACTGCCCCTTAATTTTTTTTTTTGGCAGGCAATGGGGGTTAAGTGACTTGCCCAGGGTCACACAGCTAGTAAGTGTCAAGTGTCTGAGACCAGATTTGAACTCAGGTACTCCTGAATCCAGGGCCAGTGCTTTAACCACTGCACCATCTAGCTGCCCCCCAACTGCCCCTTAATTAAAATTTTTTAAAAAAATTAATGGTGGATAAAGAACTGGTCTTAGATTCAGGAGGACCTGAGTTCAAATCCGACCTCAAATTTTGCTTGCATAATCAATCAAAATAAATTCCCTCACTGACTATGTCCAAAAAATACCATATTTTTCATTTTATACTTTGAGTCCATTATCTGTCAAGAAATGGATAGAATGCTTTTAGGGGTACTCTGGAATTTGTTCAACCATTAACTAATTGATGGGCATCGGTCTTGGTTTCCAATTTTTTGCTACCACAAAAAGAGCTGCTATAAGTATTTTTATACATAAAGGCCCTTCTTTTTCTTTGATGTCACTGATATAGACAGATCAATGTTATAGCTGGGTCAAATAGTATGCACTGGTTAGTAATTTTTCATGTATAATTCCAATTTCTGTCCACAATAGTCATACTCATTCACAGGTACCCCATCAATAAGCCTGTTTTTACACAGCCCTTCTAGTGTTTGTCCTTTTCTTTCTTTCTTTTTTCCTTTCTTCTTTTCTTTTCTTTTATCTTTCTTTCTCTTTCTTTCTTTCTTTCTTTCTTTCTTTCTTTCTTTCTTTCTTTCTTTCTTTCTTTCTTTCTTTCTTTCTGTCAGCTTTAACAATCTGATGACTAAACCAAGGTCCAGAGAAATAAAATGACTCAGGATCATAAGATTTAGCACTGCCATCTAGCAATTTTATAGATTATGAAACTGCGGTCCAAATAAGTCAGGTGACTTGCCCAAGGTTGCATAATTAGTAAATAGTAGATTTTGTTATTAATCTACTTATCTAGTCTTACCCTCTCCCCTGACCTCCTGTCTGGCATCTCTAACTGCCTTTTAGACATCTCAAACTGAATGTCCTGTAGACATCTTAAACTCAACATGTCCAAAACTGAATTCGTTTTTCCTCCCAAACTTGCCCCCTCCCTCCACACTTTCCTATTACTGTCAAGCGTACCACCATCATTTCATTTACCAAGGCTCACCATCTAGGCATCATCCTCCAGTCTCACATACCCATATCCAATCTTGCCAAGACATGTCAATTTTATATTTGTAACATCTCAAAGATATGCTGCCCTTTTCTCTCCTCCTTTGACATTGCCATCACCCTGGGGCAGGCCTTCATCAACTGACAACTGGACTCTTGCTATAGACTGCTGGTTGGTCTCCCTGGCTCAAGCCTCTCCCTGTTCCAATCCATCTTCCATGCAGATGTCAGATTAATCTAACTAAAGCCCAGATCTGACCATGTCAACCCCCTCTTCAATAAACTCTAGTGGCTCCCTATCACTTCCAAGATCAAACATAAAATCTTCTGTTATTCAAAGCCCTTCATAACCTGCCCCAACCCCCATCTTTCTACTCTTATTTCACTTTATGGCCCTCCCCTGGTCCCCCACTTACTCCCCTGTCAGGTAACAGTGGCCTCCTTGCTATTCTTCCAAAAAGACACTCCATTTCTCGACACTGGGCATTTTCACTGGCTGTCCCCCATGCCTGGACTACTTTCCCTCCTCATCTTCCTTGGCTTGCTTCAGGTCCCAGCTAAAATCTTACCTTCTATTGGAAGCCTTCCATTCTCTCTCTCTCTCTCTCTTTTGTTTTGCAGGACAATGAGGGTTAAGTGACTTGCCCAGGGTCACATAGCTAGTGTCAAGTGTCTGAGGTGGGATTTGAACTCAGGTCCTCCTGAATCCAGGGCCCGAGCTTTATCCACTGCACCACCTAGCTTCCCCCTCTATTCTCTCTCTTTTTTTGTTTTTGTTTTTGTTTTTGTTTTTGCAGGGCAATGGGAGTTAAGTGACTTGCCCAGGGTCACATAGCTAGTAAGTGTCAAGTGTCTGAGGCCAGATTTTAACTCAGGTCCTCCTGAATCCAGGGCTGGTGCTTTATCCACTGCACTACCTAGCTGCCCCCCTCCATTCTTTCTTAACTCTAGTACCTCCCCTCTGTTGATTATTTCCAACTTAATTTGTATGTAGCTTTTTTGTACATAGTTGTGGGGACAGCGCCCATCTTTCTTGGCATCCTCTGTTCTTAGCCCAGGGCCTGACAAATAACAGGCACTTAATAAATGCTCATTGTGTTTATTGTTAATACTACAGTGGCATGGAGAAGTGGATAGAAAGCCAGGTGCAGATATAGGAGGTTCAAATCCCACCTCTGACAATTTTGGCGAATTATTTAACCTCTCAGTGTTTTAGGAAATTCTCTCAAACTCTCTAAAAGGATGCAGAGAAGGCATCACCTTACACTGGTAGAATCTGAGAATTCCCTATAACAAATCAGATCAAAGGTCTGGTTCCTGTCACTATCATCACCACCACCACTACCACCATCACTGCTACATACTCATTTAGTCCTTCATCATCCTCAGATTCTTTAATGGTTTCTGACAAAGCAAGCCACCGTTTGAGAACTTTGATTAATGGTGGTGACAGTGATTGTTGTTGTCCTGATTCTTTGTGAGCCCTGTAAACTGAGGCAGGAGCCATATGGGATCTGGATTGATCTCTTTCCTAAAGGGAAGAAAACCAAAGGGAGACAGTACATGTAAAAGTTAAGAAGTGCTCTTTAAGCATCTATAACCATCATCATGTGGATCAGACAGTCTAATGTTGAAACAGCTCAATTTGGGGTAAGCAAGGAATGGTTTATATAATTTTCTAACAAAGGAAGGTAGGAAATGGACTGATTTGTGGAGGGAAAGGGGCATGTTATGGATGGAGGATTCCAGGCATGAAGGGTAGAGAGTTTCAGGAAAAGGGGCACTGAGTTGTTGGCATTGAGATATGCAGAATGACACAGACAGTCCAAGGTTAGTACAAACAAACAAGATGAATGAGATGGTCAGAAAGTTCTGAGCAGCAAGGTCTTGAGTCTTCAGCTTCTGCTCAAGGTTGCCCCTGAGTTGGTCAAGACTGGTTCTGCGGTTTCTGGTAACTACAGCCATCTCCAAATTCAGCTAGAGTTCACTTGCAAAGGATCACTGGTATGTCAAGCAGCTCTGAACCTCTGAAATCCTTCTAATTGGCTGGTTGTTGCATAACTCCCCTGTGAAGGGAAGCTGCAACATATCTGACAAATTATTATTCTCATTACAGAGTCCATGACCACACCCCATATAGGATTTTCCTTGACAAGGATACTGGAGTGGTTAGCCATTTCCTTCTCCAATGGATTAGGCAAACAGAGGTTAAGTGATTGCTCAAGGTCACACAGCTTAGTGTGTCTGAGGTAGGATTTGAACTCAGATTTTCCTGACTCCAGACCCAGCACTCTATCTCCTGAGCAACCTAGCTGCCTCTAGTAGCAGTGAATACTGGATCGTAATTGAGAAGGCCTTTTGGGGCAGCTAGGTGCCGCAGTGGATAAAGCACCGGCCCTGGATTCAGGAGGACCTGAGTTCAAATCCGGCCTCAGACACTTAACACTTACTAGCTGTGTGACCCTGGGCAAGTCACTTAACCCCAATTGCCTCACCCAAAACAAACAAACAAATAAATAAACAAACAAACAAACAAATAAAGATACTTAGGGAGAAGGCCTTTTTAACTCTCCTTTCTTTCCCATTCTTATCCATGACATCCCATATTGCCCTTAACAGGAAAGTGAGCTGGGGAAACACATTGATAAGCTAGGTTTTGAAGAGACTGAGAGAATAGAGAAGGGAAACAGACACAGTCATGGTAAAAGGACTATGCCAGTTTGAACATCTCTTTCTACACTTGAAGTGTGTAGATATAGAATATTGTTAAATAAAATCATTTATGTTAGACCTATGCCTAAAAAGAGTCTTTGGAAATCATCTAGACACATCTCTTCATTTACACATGAGTGTATTTCTTGGCAATCCTCTTAGATTATAAATTGCAGAGAAGTCACTAAACTGCATGGTGGACCTAGGGAGTCCTTGATACCAATGAAATTTACAAGTCCATTCCCTACACCTACTTTACAGATGAGAAAACCAATGTCCGGGGGCCTGAAGTGACTTGCCCATGAACAAACAGCCAGTACTAAATAGCAGAGGTCCAGAAGGTCTGCACCTTCTGTGGAGAAAATAACTTTTTCTGCTTAATCAAATACTACAGTCAGCCAAGAGTGAGGGTGCAAAAATCAAATATGTTGTGATAGTAGGCACCTCCTTGCTGAGAGGTCCCTGACATCAACAACTGGGTATGTTGTCTTCCTGAGGTGTGAGAGAAAGTTTCTGAAACTTATCAAATCTGAGGACTACTACCCCATTCCTGGTGATCTGTATAGGAGCAAAAGATATTGACAGAGGAATCTGAAAAGACTCTAAAAATGAAGTCCTAGGCAGGAAACTGAAGCATGTGAAGGTATGGGTTTTCATCCCTGGTGCCAGGGGTGTCAGGGATCTCAGAAGAGAAAGGAGGATGTGGGCAGTGGACGTCTGGTTCAGAATACTCTGTCAGAGAATAATCCTGGGCTTTTTGGACCACATTCTGAGATATAGGGAAGCAGGGTTCTTGTCTAGGGGGTGGAGTAACAAGGACTAGGAGGAATATATTTGATTAGAAATGAACTGATCTGGTTTCTTTAAACTGAGAAAGCAAGAGGAGGTGGAAAGATCATTTGGTAGACAGTAGATACTAGAAAGACAGATAGTAGAAAGATAAAGTTTCTAAACTAAATTCTCAAAAGAACAGCAGGAATGACATCTAGGAAATAAATAGCCCTAAGGGTGCTCAACAATGCCCAAGAAACTATGTCAGGGAAGAGAGATGTAGAAATAATACTCATTGACTAAGATGTCTACACACCAATGCACGCAGTACTCCATTGAACTAAGGTGCTAAGTATGGGGAGGTAAAAATGACCTCATAGGGATAGACTTGATGAGATGTGACTCATGACTAGAATATGGGAATGGAGCTATATTCCTTGTTCAAGAGGAAGAAACCAGGTAGAAAGAGGTGAGGCAGCATTGTATATCATGAGTATACTCACTAGAGTTCACAAACTTTAGTGGAGGGCACTCTAAGCTAAGAGGGTAAAGGCTGAACATAATGCTGCTGAATGACAAGCCAGTTGGAAGAACTGGATAACAGATTCCTAACACAGATTACAAAACTGTCATGGCAGGAGGGTAGAGTTGTGATAGGGCACTTCCACTGTACAACCATCTACAGAAGGCACCTCTGTTTGGCAAAGCACAAGTACTGTTACGCTTTTGACTTGAGATCCTCTTATGTGCCAGGCACTATGCTAGAAGCCTTACAAGTATTATCTTGTTTGATTTACACAATAACCCTGGGAGGTGGGCACTGTTATTATCCCCATTTTAAAGTTGAAGGAACTGAGGCATGAGAGAAATGACTGTTAAATAACCAATTTTTAATATTGATGAGATTCATGGTTTTTTTTCCTTTCCCAATTTGGAGATTAGATTTAGGGGTGTGTGTGTGTGTGTGTGTGTGTGTGTGTGTGTGTGTGTGTGTGTGTGTGTGTGTGCGCGCGTGTGTGTTTTGTAGGGCAATAAGGGTTAAGTGACTTGCCCAGCATCACACAGTCAGTAAGTGTCAAGTGTCTGAGGTCAGATTTGAACTCAGGACTTCCTAAATTCAGGGCCAGTGCTTTATCCACTGTGCCACCTAGCCGCCCCCTAGGTTTAGGTTTAATTCTCTGAAGGGGAAGGCATGATGAGATAAAATCTTGGAATCTGTTAATCCCACTCAAGTAGACAATCTTACAAAAAATGTAATTTAAGGCTAGATTGCCATAGAAGCAAGGTGTGGTCTGACTTGAGATAGTTTTTCTTTGTCCATGAGTGACATTATCAGTCAATTCCCCACTATAATAGGTCACCCTCTCATTATAACATTCATTCTCTTGTTACTTGTTAACCAATAAGAGTGATTGCCACCCTCAGGAATACCCATTCTTCCAAGGCCATATAAACATTGAGTGGGTTCCATGAGGGGTCTTTGGCATTTGAGACTACAACTGACTCCCTTTAATAATTGCCTGCTAGTATGATTAATAAAATGATTAATTACCCAGATATTGTGTCTCTTGAACTTTTTCTATGTCATGCGCAAGCAGAGGTGAAGTGACTTTCCCAGGACCATACAGCTAGTAAGAATCAGAGGCCAGATTTGAACTCGGATCTTACTGTGTGTACACCTAGCAATCTCTCCACTGTACCACCCAGCTGCTTCTTTGGAGGAAGTAACCAGGGGAATTATTATCCTGGACCTGATTCTGACCAATAAAGAAGTGGTTGTGAAAACAAAAAGTATAGGAACCTTAGAAGACAATGACTATATATCTGAAAGTATGTGATAGATGAAGGGATCATCAGACATAGATTCAAGATCAGGAGTTCTTAACCCTTTTGTGTGTCATAGACCTGCTTGACAATCTAGTGGATCCCTTCTCCGAATAATGTTTTTGAATGCATAAAATAAAATACATAAAATTACAAAGGAAACAATTCTATTATAATAGCTATATATTATATGCATTGTTACACATTAATAACATAATCTTATATACTTTATTATATAATAATATAATATATAATTATGTATTGCATATTTATTGTATGTATGTGTAAATATATGTGTGTATACATATATACACATGCATTCATATATACATCCACACACACATCCTTATGTTTTCCAATAAAGAACCACTGCGGGGCAGCTAGGTGGCATAGCAGATAGAGTGCTGGCCTTGGAGTCAGGAGGACCTGAGTCCAAATCTGGCCTTAGATACCTACTAGCTGTGTGATCCTGGGCAAGTCACTTAACCACAATGCCTCAAAAAAAAAAATCACTACTCAAGGAGAGTAGATTTCAAAGAATTCAGGAATCACAAAATGAGTCTGTCAGAGTTGCAAAGGACTTCAATAGGGCATCTAGTCCAACCCACTGCTGAAAAATAATCCTCTCTACTATGTGTCCCACAGGTGGCCATCCAGCTTTTTCTTGAAAAAACTCTAGTTGGGGGTAAGGGAGTAAGATACCACTTCCTATGAAAGCTAATCGCACATCTGAATAGTTGTAATTTTTAGGAAAATATCCTTCTATTTAGCTGAAAAGTACTGTGCATTGTACTTTTCTGTTTTCTGGGGAAAGAACAAATCTCAGCCTTCTTCCACATGACAGATCTCGAAAGACCATTATCATTTCTAATTTAAGTCTTCTGATCTTCAGATTAAACATCCTTAATTCCTTTTACCTTTCCTCATATAGCATGATTTCCAGGCCATTTACCATCCAAGATGCTCTCCAAATGATCGATTTTTTTGTTGTTCAGTCATTTCAGCCGTGTCTGACTCTTTGTGATCCCATTTGGTGTTTTCTTGGCAAAGATACTGAAGTAGTTTTCAATTTCCTTTTCCAGGTCATTTAACAAATGAGGAAATTGAAGCAAACAGGGTCAAGTTACTTCCCCAGGGTGACAAAACTAGCAAGTATCTGAGGCCAGATTTGAACTCATGAAGATGCATCTTAATGATTCTAAGCCCAGTGCTCTATCCACTGTGCCATCTAGCTGCCCCCCAACTTATCAATGCCCTATCTAAAATCTGTTATTCATGCCCATAAATTTAGGAATAGCTAAACAAATTATAGCATGTAAATGTAATAGAAGACTATTGGACTGTAAGAAATGACAAAAGGGATTGTTTCAGAGAAACTTGGCAAGATTTTTATAAACTGATGCAAGGTAAAGTAAAAAACTTGAAAACAATTTATACAATGGTAAATGTTTAACAACAAGCTTCCTTCTCCCCACAGTATACAAGATACACTGATACACTTTAAAGTTTAATCTACATTATTAACATTTTCCCATCATTTTCTAAAGCCTATACAATCAACAAAACAATAAACCATACCTTGATTTGTAGTGTTTTCTGATTTCTGAAATGCTAATGATGTAGGAGGCAAAAAAGGGGTTAACAGAAAAACCTAAGACCCAAGCTTTAATTTAGATATGAGCTCTAAAAAGGATTCAGTCCCCAGTTAATGGATAATCTAAGATTTGGGAAACAAGTCAGAGCCTAGGTTCTCTTACACACATAAATCAGCACCCATAACAAGAACATAAAGAGGCAGGTCATAAAGACCTTAAACATCCCAATGATACACTGACAGGGTATAGAAATTCTACTGATAAATGAAGATATTTTTAAACTAAGCATGGGAATCAAAAAGAGACATGTGCAGAAAAGGCCAAATTTGTCCCCAGATTCACCTTATGACATGTAAACCCCCAAAACACACCACCATGGAAAAAGGTACCTACCTTGGGGGTTGGCTTAGGACCCCCAGAACTCCAAATTAGGATAAGCCCCCCCCATGGCCCCCTAAGGTGGAGATTATTATAATGAGACTGATAATCCATTTATCCATACTATAAATATAACTATCTTTTCTTTCACTATTAGAGAGGTACCTTTCCACTTTTCTGGTTCTCTCCCTGTGTTCACTCACAGTATTGCAATAAAACTTGGGAAACTGAGTCACCGAGTCTTGTAATTCTTTTGGGATGCCTCATAATCAATTTTACCCTAATTCCATCCCACATCACTCACACTAAAATTTAACAACCAGGTCTCTCATCCAAGATGGCTCCAGCACACCTGTGACTAAAATATTTTTAAGAGGAACAACTTTACAAAAAGACTTAAGTTCTCTAAATCATCCATATTTCCAGAGTGCCAATGATATTACCCATCTCCTGCTTTCTACAGTAGAAATTAAGAGTTGTCCAGGCTATTGGTCACTAAAATATTTGTCTCCCTTCATTCTACTCCAGTCAAAGACATGATTTTGACTTTTTTCTGCAGCTCAGCAGAAACCACTTGGAGAATAAATTAATCTTTCTAGTCATAGTGAATAGGAATTCAGTCTTTTTTGACTGAATTTGACTGAACTGACTGACTTTATTGACTCCTAGCTTTACATAGTAGATTTTATTTATATGTGGGCAACCTGCTTCAAGGGGGTGGGAACTTGAGGCTGGGGGGAAGGCACCCTAAGTCACTCCATTTCTAGTACAATTTGAATTAGGGGATAGGGCACAAGACTTACTGAAGGCAAGAAAGTCCAACAAGCTCCCCTGTCCATCTCCCCACAACTTAGTAGTAAAAGCTTTCTAAGTGGGTGTTTTTGTGAATAGCTCAGCAGCCATGCCATTAAAAAAAATGAAAAATAGTGGACACACAAAAACTGTAGTGTTTATTGAAGTATATCCTCAGGTTCCAAGATAATGGGCAAAAGTTTTAGAATACAACAGCTTTGAAGTTCCTCCAAGCCTATGCCCAGTCTTTAGATCTCTGCAGAGATGGGGAACTCCTACATGAAGAGAAAGCAGGCAGCTTGTACAATAAATGGTCTAGCTCTGAGGATTTTGTCATTTAATAGGCTTGCTCTGGGGAGTTGTTCCCTACTTTTCTGTTTCAGAATCCATAGCTCAAGAACCAGGAAGCAGAGATTGTTGAAGGCAGGTTTGGAATGCTTGCCCCATATCTTATTCAAAGTCTTGACCTAGAATCTGGAAGATTCCTTATCTGTATACTTTCAGAGCCTGGGGGACCAACCAATTTCTCCCCATAGATGGTCATTATCTACACAGCAACAGCTCTTTGGGAATTCAGGCATGCTGTATCCTGGCTCAGGTATGTATGAGTGGTAAATGAGGAATAAGAGAAAGGGGAGAAAAAAAGTACCATTGTAGGGGTTGGGTAGGTGGTGTAGTGGATAAAGCACGGGCCCTGGATTCAGGAGTATCTGAGTTTAAATCTGGCCTCAGACACTTGACACTTACTAGCTGTGTGACCCCGGGCAAGTCACTTAACCCCCATAGCCCCACAAAAAACAAAATAGAATCATTGTATGTCCATGGTCTCAAAACATGACTTAACTTTTAATTTTTCGGAACCAGTTTCTAAATTTTAAAGCATGTAGGTGCCATAAACAGTTCCACTATTTTTTTTTTGTCTTTTGTGGAAGAAACATTCTTAGGCACAAGCCTGCTAAAGACAAACAAAATCATTCTAATTCTAAGAATGAGACAGATAGGTGGATAGAACCCGGGTGCCTGGAGTCCAGAAGACTTGAGTTCAAATCCAATCTTAGACACATACTAGCTGTGTGACCCTGAGCAAATCACTAAACCCTGTTTGCCTCAGTTTTCTTGGTGCCAGAGAAACAATGGCAAACCACTACAGTATCTTTGCCAAGAAAAACCTCAAGTGGGGCCACAAAGAGTCGGACATGACTGAATAACAACAGTTCTAAAAATCTCTGCTTAGAAAGAGAAATTCACAAGGACAAAAATCTTTTCTGCCCATAATAATCTACCTCTGACGCAAGCCATTTCCAATTTACAATTTATGGCATTCTGAAACAAAGACAAAATGCCATAATATAAAACTTACAGAGCTCAAGTGAAAGTTCAGTTACTAGAGTTTTGATTCATTAAGCAAAAACAATAAATATAAAAAAAGTTAGCTATCCTGTAGAAACATTTTCTTAAACCATTCAATCTGGTCAGAGGTGGGGGGAACATGCTAATAATCTTAGTTAGGTTAAATGTTTCTGCTATAAGTCTGCTTACCAGCTTAATAAGTTTTTTGAGAAGTTGAAGTCCCTTCTTACATTTTGACCTAGTTTCCTTCCAGAAAATTGTTAGGCCATTTTTGTTTTGTTTTGTTTTTGTTTTGTTTTTTCTAGGGCAATGAGGATTAAGTGACTTGCCCAGGATCACACAGCTAGTAAGTGTCAAGTGAAATGATCGCAGCTAGAGTCATCTCAAACCATCTCATTTCTGTAGCAGCAGATGACTCCTCTTCACTTCTTATTTTTATTTTTTGTTTTTTTGTGAGGCAATTGGGGTTAAGTGACTTGCCCAGGGTCACACAGCCAGTAAGTGTTAAGTGTCTGAGGCTGGATTTGAACTCAGGTACTCCTGACTCCAGGGCTGGTGCTCTATCCACTGCGCCATCTAGCTGCCTCTTAGGCCATTGTTAAGAATGAGGTGTTTAAAAAGAAAAATAAGATTTTAGTAGAGGACAGTGATGTCAAACTCAGATAGAAAAATGGACTGCTAAACTGTACTTAAGGATCCCTGTGGGTAGCTAGGTTCAAACCTGAGTTCAAAACTGGTTTCAGACACAGCTGTGTGACCATGGACAAGTCACTTCACTCTGTTTGCTTCAGTTTCCTCATCTGTAAAATGAGCTGGAGAAGGAAATGGCAAATCACTCTAGTATCTCTTCCAAGAAAATCTCAAATGGGGTCATGGAGAGTCAGATGCTACTGAAAAGACTCAACAACAAGGATACTGTAGCCATACATTGACTTAGAAAACCACATATTAACATTATTTCCTATTGTATTTTTAAGAATTTTATTAAATATTTCCCAATTACATTTTCATCTGCACTCAGGAATGTGGTGGTCACATGAGGCCTTTGGGCTTCTGCTTGATGCCTCTGGTATAAGACACTGTTTCAGAATGAATAGTTAAAGAAAAACTGATAAGATTTCTCATTCAAGTGGAAGCAAGAATTGTAGACTAAAGAAAAGTCCTAATGTGATTTTATAATATGTAGCTTGAAGGGCAGGCAGGGTGGGGTGGATTGTCTTAGTATGTTTTCACCTTGGGGTCCCCAGTGTCTATTATTAAAGCATGGTTTATGACTATTTAACAACAAACATTTATTTTATTTTTTTCCAGTTACATGTAAGGGTAGTTTTCAACATTCATTTTCATAAGATTTAGAGTTCCAAATTTTTCTCCCTCCCTCCCTTTCCTCCCCCTGTTACAAGACAGCAACCAATCTGATAGAGGTTATATATGTACAATCCACAAGTGTTCTTTCTATGGGGGAGGATAGTATGCTTCAGTCCCTTGGGATTGTCTTGGATTATTGTATTGCTGAGAGTAGTTAAGTCATTCATAATTGCTCATAGAACAATACTGCTATCACTATGCACAATGTCCTCCCAGCTCTGCTCACTTCACTATACATCAGTTTATACGAGTCTTTCCAGATTTTTCTGGTATCGTCCTGTTTGTCATTTCCTATACCACAATACCATTCCACTACAGTCATATACCACAGCTTCTTCAGTCATTCCTCAATTGATGGACATTCCCTTGATTCCCAGTTCTTAGCCACCACAAAGAGTTGCTATAAATATTTTTTGTACAATTTCCCCCTTTTCTCTTTTTCATGATTACTATTGTTAACTGTTTCCCTCCATCCTATTCCCTTCCCCATGATATTTAACTATCTTCTTTCACCCTATCCCTCTTCTGTCTGTCCCCTCCCTAATCTGCCCTCCCTTCTTTTGCCCCTCTCTCTTTATCCCCTTCCCCTCCTATTTTCCTGCAGGGTTAGATAGATTACTCCACCCAATTGAGTGTGTATGTTATTCCCTCCTTGAGCCAATTGTGATGAGATTGAGGTCTTTGAGCTAATTCTGATGAGTTTATGACCACTTAGAAAGGAAAAAGGTAAATACTACAATCCAGTGTGGATTTTTAAGATCAAGTCAAAGAAGATTAACCAACCTTCTTTTCTTTTCTTTTCTTTCTTTTCTTTCTTTCTCTTTCTTTCTTTCTTTCTTTCTTTCTTTCTTTCTTTCTTTCTTTCTTTCTTTCTCTCTTTTTAGACAGTGATAAGACTACTAAAAGTGGGAAAATACTATGAAGAGAATACATCTGGATTTCTTCAAGGCATTTGATAAAGTTTGACATGAAATTCTCATGGGTAAGATATAAATGCATGGATTGGATGTTAATACAAGTGGATTTTGATCTGGTTGAACTACCACATCCAAAGAGTTTTGATTAAGGGATCTTTGTCAACAGGGAATGAGATCTTTAGTAGGAAAGACAGTCCTTAGTAGTGGGAAGAGTTTTGGACTTAGGTTCATATCCCATCCCAAGAACTTGGATAGTTTATTTAAACTCATTTTCCGGGGCAGCTAGGTGGCACAGTGGATAGAGCACCGGCCCTGGAGTCAGGAGTACCTGAGTTCAAATCCGGCCTCAGACACTTAACACTTACTAGCTATGTGACCCTGGGCAAGTCACTTAACCCCAGTTGACTCACTAAAAACAAAACAAACAAATAAACTCATTTTCCTAATGAGTTTCGTAGCTATGTTGACCATAGGCATATTCTTTTTTCCCCCCCAAGGGCAGTAAGGGTTAAGTGACTTGCCCAGGGTCACACAGCTAGTAAGTGTCAAGTGTCTGAGGCTGGATTTGAACTCAGGTCCTCCTGAATTCAGGGCCAGTGCTCTATCCACTCCGCCACCTAGCTGCCCCCGACCATGGGCATATTCTTAACCTCTCTGAGCTTCAGTTTTCTCATTGTAAAATGGGGGAATAATAATATCTGTTCTTTTTGTTGTTGTTGTTCAGTCATTTTCAGTCATGTCTGACTCTTCATGACTCCATTTGGTGTTTTCTTGGTGAATTTAATGGAGTGGTTTGCATTTCCTTCTCCAGTTCATTTTATAGATGAGGACACTGAGGCATACAGGGTGAGGTGACTTGCCCAGGGTCACACAGCTAGTAAGTGTCTGAGGTCAGGTTTGAGTTCAGGAAGATGTGTCTTCTTGACTCCAGAACTGGTGCTGTCTATTGTGCCAAAGTCGCTGCTCTATATGTTCTGTTTACCTAGATCTAAAAGAACTTCTTAGTGTCCATCTAGTGCAGCCCTCTCATTTTCTACATCAGGAAACAGAAGTCCATAGAGGTTGAATTACTTTCCTAACACAGTAGTTAATGAAAGATCTGGGGGCATTCTTGAACCTCTGTCTTTTCCTCAGAAGACTGTAGTAACTGTAATGTTGTCTTGGCATTATCAAAGAGATGTAGGCCTACTATTGCAGGTAGAAATTGTATCAGAATTTTTTCTTCAATCTCCTCTGGAAATTTGATATAAGCTTGAGACTGGTGGAAGGAGGCTTATAAAATTATAGACCCACTCTCCACCTAAGGGACTGTGGACCACTGATGCCAGGTTAGAGCTGAAAAAGAATGCCAACACCAGAGAAGCCCATGGAAATGAGAGGTAGGAGCTACCACTAGAAGCAGTGTAGCTGAGGAATGGGGAGGCAGAGGATTGTATAAAAAATGTGCAGTCTATAGAGGGCCTGAAGGCAAGAAGACTTATCTTCCAGAGTTCAAATCTGACCTCTGACATTTACTAGTTGTGTGACCCTGGTCAAGTCACCTAACCCTGTTTGCCTCAGTTTCCTTGTCTATAAATTGGGGATAATAATAGCACCCACCTACCAGGATTGGTGTGAGATAATAATTGTAAATAATTATAAAGCACTTTGCACAGTGCCTGTCACATAGTAAGTGTTCTATAATATGTTACCTATTTTATTATTATTATTGTTATTATTAATAACTGTGTCGCTGTAAACCCCACCCCACCAAGTACTGACTCGCCGAGCATTGATTCCTTTTTTCCCTTTCTCTTCTTGTCTCCCTAAAGGACATATGACTATTTTCTGTAACTTATGTTTCTTAAAAGATTACTTAACTTTCTTTATACTTTGCCTTTTAAGTATGATAATATGGTTAACTATTGGATTGCTGACCTATGTATTCTTGCTCAAAAGCAGCAGAGGGATTCCATAAGGGATGGAGCCAGAAAGAGACAGAATTTTTCTGGTTGGGGGCTCAGAGATGAAGAAAAGAGAAGTATTTATTCTTCTTCCCTTCCTTTCTTCCTTCCTTCTTTCCTTCTTTCTTTTTCTTTCTTTCTTTCTTTCTTTCTTTCTTTCTTTCTTCCTTTCTTCCTTTCTTCCTTTCTTTCTTTCTTTCTTCCTTCCTTCCTTCCTTTCTTCCTTTCTTTCTTTCTTTCTTTCTTCCTTCCTTCCTTCCTTTCTTCCTTTCTTTCTTTCTTTCTTTCTTTCTTTCTTTCTTTCTTTCTTTCTTTCTTTCTTTCTTTCTTTCTTTCTTTCTTTCTTTCTTTCTTTCTTTCTTTCTTTCTTTCTTTCTTTCTTTCTTTCTTTCTTTCTTTCTTTCTAACCAGCACTACATGGTGGCAACAAAGGACCAAGCTGCTACTTATGTATACCCTAAAGCTCAACTCCCTAACCTCACAGGATTGTTGCAACAATCTAACACACTTTGCAAACTTTGGAGCTTCTATATAAGTACTAGCTACTATTACATTATTTGTTCCAGTAAGGGAGGCGAAGAGGGATAGGAGAGCAAGGCTTTTTAAGAGACTCCGGATTCTCAGTCTGCGCTTATTTTTAAGGCTGAGGTACTTACTAGAGTTGTGCCCTGTGAGGGAGTTCAATGAAAGCAGTTCCTGTGTCTTCTCAGCAAGATTTCAGTGAACTTGCCACCTTCCCAGGGGAGGATTCCCTCAGATGCTTTCAGACAAATGTGCACATCTTGAAATCTCAACATGTTGATTAGGGAACCCATTATCCTCTGCTCAGCCCCTTTATTCCTTTACATGCTATAGGGCTCAAATGACACAACAAATACAAAGTACTTTTAAACTATAAAGTTTTGGGACAGCTAGGTGGCACAGTGGTTAAAGCACCGGCCCTGGATTCAGGAGGACCTGAGTTCAAATCCGACCTCAGACACTTGACACTTACTAGCTGTGTGACCCTGGACAAGTCACTTAACCCTTATTGCCCCGCAAAAAATAAAAAATAAAGAAAATAGGAAACTATAAATTTTTATCCAAATGTCAAATATTAGGAATCAGAAGACCCCAAGGAGAATTTGGCCTGGTTGAGTCCATGCTTGCTATACCCTCAGCAGGATTCTTTGTTAAGCATCTGGCATGGTACCAGAAGTATCTCCTCCATCCTCCATCCTTCACGTATGTGGGTAAGGAGTTGGATTGGCATGCTCTGGAGAACTCACTCTAAGATGGCAAATCTTAGGTTATTCTGTGGACTTGGACTGGATGGAAGGGTGGATTGGCTCTGAAACCTCCTTGCAGTCAGCAATTCTCTATACTGTGGTATGTCTCTCTGGCCACTTTGGATTAGCTTGCATTCTGTAGGTATAGGCCAGGAATGAATCCAAGGTTAGGGTATGTCACATTAACCAAATGGTTACTTTGCCTAATTATGGAATCTCAGAGACTTCATGGATCACTTAGTACCTGAACAAGAACAAGACAACAGAAAGACATCCAGTCTCTTCATAAAGACCTGCAGTGTTGGGAAGCCCACTACTTTCTCAGGAAGCCCACAGCACTTTTCACTGGTTCTGATTGTCAAGTAACTTTTCCTATTGTCAGGAATCTGTCTCTACATAGTTTCCACCCATTGATCCTAGTTCTGTCTTCTGAGGCTAAGAAGAACAAGTTTATTCTCCCTTGCACATGGTGGCCCCAGGTCTTTTCCATGTCTATCCAGACAACTCCTCTGTGGTATTGTTCCTCTAAAGGACACAGCAGCATCTTTGTCTCTTCCTTCAAGAAATCTCTAGTAGAGAACTGGCTAAGTTAGCTAGATACATGCTCTAAGATTCAGAGCTTTGTTATCAGTTATCCATCTATGACAATGAGAGTGATATTGGTCATCAAGCCAATTAGTCTGTCATCCTCATCTAGAAAGTTTCAGTCAAACCGAACAGTGTAGAGTTGGGGTCAGATAATGTTGATACCAAGTTCTGCAAAGGCATTGGTTGTCCAACATTTTTCCATAAAGATGTCCCTCATATGTAGGGCTGGCCTTCCATGTACCAAGAATAGAGCTGAAAAGTCCTCTATAGGAGACTCAGACAAGCACGATAGCTTTGAAAGTGGCATGTTGAATTTATTATATATTTAAGAAGCAAAGCAAGCTTTTTTTTTTTCCAGGGCAATGAGGGTTGTGACTTGCCCAGGGTCACACAGCTAGTACGTGTCAAGTGTCTGAGACTGGATTTGAACTCAGGTCGTCCTGAATCCAGGGCCGGTACTTTATCCACGGTGCCACCTAGCTGCCCCCAAAAGCAAGCTTTATATAACAGAAGTTTGCAGTTTTGTTTGGATTTTTAAAAGTCCCTAATATATTATGATTTAGGGAAGATGTACTGATCTCCAAAGTCTCAGGCCTGTTGTGAGATCTAAAATTTCTCAGTGAGAGATGTGTTCTTTTGGGTTAAGATGTCATTGTGGTCTCTAAGTGCCCTTTGTCAAAATTTATATCACATTAAACTAGACCAGAAGAACCAGAGATAGATTTCTAGGATCTTGAAGTATTTGGGGGGGGGGGGCAATATCTTGACTCTTGTGTGAATTGGATGTAAGGGAGGCAGAGTTGCACAAAGTTGTCAGCCTCACTTTCTCTCCCAGTCATGGAAGTCCACTGGCAAGACAAAAGACAAGACAACTGGAGATGGCCCTGAATGCGCTGGATGACCTTGGCATCTTCCACATTTGACCAAGCTCTAAGTGCACTGCAGAGCCCGCTTCAGCAGTCTTCATACCTTCTCATCCACCCATTCCACCAGGGGAAGTTTTCACATGCTTGTGGTAGACACCCCCCTAACTCACTAATGGGTCTGAGGCCTGTTGGTTGCCCTCAACCTGGTTCATCCTGTCTGTTTAGACAGTTTTACCAGGGTGTGGCTGCTGTACATGCTACATCTTCTTGGAGCCACAGGTGAGAGCTGAGTTGCCAGATAGACACCAAAGATAGATGAGCAGCCTGAAAAGGGTTCGGGAAGCCTTCATGCCAGAGGTATCAATCCTCCTTGAATACTCCATATACCCTAGAATCTTGGAATATTAGAGCTATAAGGAATAAGGGAAGGAGAGATTTGATAGGACATAGTTAAGGGAAATAACACAGGTAAAGCACCTCCTTCCTACCCCAGAAAAGCAGTGGGATGGTGGATAGAACATCCAACAGAAAGATATGACTACACAAACCCTACTCCATTTACTAACTGTGTGATCCAGGGCAAGTCATTTATCTTCTCAAGCTTCAATTACCTCATCTGTAAAATGGGGGCGTTAGATTTTTTCTTTTTTTTTTTTGGTTTTGTTTTTCTGGGGGGTTTTTGTGGGGCAATGAGGCTTAAGTGACTTGCCCAGGGTCACACAGCTAGTAAGTGTCAAGTGTCAGCCTGGATTTGAACTCAGGTCCTCCTGAATCCAGGGCCAGTGCTTTATCTACTGCACTACCTAGCTGCCCCCATGGGGGCATTAGATTTTAAGACCACTTTCAGCTCTAAATCTATGATCCTGTGATCCCTACAAAGTTAGGGACAATATAAGACACATGTTTCATGGGGAAAGTCAAAATTGGACCTAGGAGGCCCACCATGCCAGAAAGGTCAAAAGAAACCCTAAGGGATCATTATCTGTAACTAGCAAGTTCTGAACCACCAGAGACTAAGAATTTGCCATTGAGAATTCAATGGCAGCCTTGGGCAAATTTCTAGCTCCTTTCTCTCCTTCCTTACTTCTGATGAACTCAGATAGGTAAAACTCCTGCCCCAGTTGGAACAGCCCACCTCTTGTCTTGATCCAAATCACCAATAAAAAAGTTTAAACATCATAGAGCCAAACACTGATCTCTTTGACACTCGTCTACTTAAGGTCACCATCAAACTCTTTTCTCTTTGCATCTTATCTTTTAGACAATGCTGAATCTACCTCATCTAGCCTAGTCTTTTCTACAAGAATGGCATGACAACCTTTGTAAAATGCTCTGCTAAGATCAGGGTGAATTTTATTTGCAATATTCTTCTCACCTAAAAGTCTAACAACCCTGTCAGAAAAGGAAAAGATTTAGTCTGTCTGGATCTGTTCTTGATTCAGTCACATTGGCCTTGTGATCACTGATTGTGATCACCAATTCCCTTTCTAGTTGTTCACTAACCGTCCCTTTAATTACATATCCTAAAATTTTATTAGCAATTTAAGTCAACCTTACTGGCCTATAGTTTACAGACTCCACTCTTCTCCTGCCTCCCCCGTTTGTTTTTTTTTAAATTGGGACATTTGCCCTTCTCTAGTCCTATGGCACCTTTCAAAAATCACTTATAGTGGCTCAGCAATCCCATTCATTAGTTATTTCAATACCCTGAGATGCATTTTGACTGGGCTTGGTGATGTGACCTCTTCAAGGGTAGCTAGATGCTCTCAATATCTTACTTATCTTGGGTTTCAACTGCCTGTGGACCAGCTTTCTTGTGCTAAGATCTAGGCCTCTACATCAGAGAAAACAAAAGCCAATGCCTTCTCTCCCTCATCTGTTTTCATTGTCCCAGCTACCCCAAGCTTAGATCCTTCCTCTTTCTTGAACCTTCTCTTTCCCCAATATAACTGTAAGAAATTTTTATTGTCATTGCTTTTACCTTTTTTCCCCAGACTTGGCTCATTTGGAACAGTTGAATTCCTGACATTATTCTTATAGGGCCATGCCATCCATTTGTATTCATTCTCATTACTTGTGTATCCACAAATTCCTCTCTTCCTCATTTTCAGAATTCTCTATTTTTTGAATTTTTAAAAAGAATTTAAAAAATTTCCCATCTCTCCCAGGTTGACATTCCCCATAGAATCATGGCCATGAAATCTTACCTATCTTTTCTCTGAATCTTTGAAATAATTTCCTTCAAAATCTAGAGTGCATGTCAGACTCAAGTCCTTCTTTATCATCTCTATCACAAAAATGAAGCAGCTGCCTCCTCCCAAGGTTCCCATCATTTCTTCTTCAACTACTAATTCCTTCTTGTTGGTGAGACTCAATAGCAGTTCTTTTGTTGGTTTTCCAACTTCTGAAGGATAAAATTATTCCTAAGGCAAGGTAAGAAATTATTACTGGTCTCCCTCTTGACTGAGAGTGAACTCAACTAGCTCCCTTTTCACTGTAATATCATACTTCTGCATTAGTCTTGTGATGACTTTCCTATACTTATCTATTTCCTCTTTCTGTCCAGCTGGACAGTAATCCATATTCACTTATTTTTAAATGTAATATCATCTATGTTTTATTGCACTTTTATTTATTTTATTAATGATTATTATCAACTATTTATTTTATTAACTATTTCCCAATTACATTTTATCTGGTTCAGGCCACATTTGGGAGTGTTATGGGCCACATGTGGTCCACTAGCTGTGTGTTTGATGCCCCTGCTCTAGCCCATTCCAAGTTAACATTTAACCATTTGCCCTTTCAGTCTGGCTATTCAAGTAGTGATGAATCTACTATATTTTGTGTATTTTGGCTACCTGAAGCAATAGGTTTTATTTCTGTCTTCCTTCCTGGATTTTGTCTCTTGTGAGTTTCTGGACATCTCCACTTTTATTGTCACTATGTTGTAGCTACTCTCTGAGGTATCTAGTCTGGTGAATGTGTTTCATCCTTCCTTTTTCAGTTTAAGATCCTTTCAACTGATAAAATCCTTTCCAAAGACAACAGGCATACACTTCGACTCATCTTTGTTAAGAACAATACACACTCCTATCCAAGAATCCATCATTCCTATAAAAGCCAAGGTCCAGAAATCCAAAGTCCATTTTCAGAAAATATCTTAACCCTGTGCTCACTAACCAAATCTGTTTTTCTTTTCTGAAGCCCTTGCCCTCAATTAGCAACAACAATGAAAGACCTTCTGTTCTGAAGGTCTTCAGTTTCTTGCCCTAGACTTAGGAATCTGTATCAGTATTTTCTAGATTCCTCTTGGCTGGGTCACTTGCAGCTAATGTGAGTCACTAAAAGTTTTTGACAAATCTTGGGAAAGCTCATCACATCCTGGATACATGCCCCAGGAAGGGAGAGGATCTCCCTAATGTTCTTATTGACTCAGTACCTCCAAGTAGAGAGGCACCAGCCACTTCTGGTTTCATCTTTCTCTCACCCCTACTCAATGATCATCCTACCTGTGAATCCACAGCTTCATATATCAGACGATAAACAATACTAGATATTCAGCAGTCCTTAATTTTCTCTTTCTACTGTAAATAAGGTCACTTCCCTTGGTAGTATACTTTCCAGGGATGTCCACATAGATGATGAGGTTGATGCATCCATTGCCAGAGCTAGCTCAGTGTTTAGAAGGCTTGAAAGAATTGTTGGACAGAAGAGGTAATAGGTTGCTTACCACAGGGCTTCTTAAACTTTTTCCACTTCAGACCCCTTTTCACCCAAGAAATTTTTACATCACCCTGGGTACATAAGTATATAAAATAGGTATACATAATATTTTACTGTTGCAATTTTTTTTTGTGACTCCCACATTCAGTTACATGACCCCATATGGGGTTGCAACCCACAATTTAAGAAGCCTTGGTCCATCAAACTGAAGGTCTACAACAGAGCCATTGTGTTGACCTCATTGTTGTATGCCTATGAAACCTGGACGAAATACCAGTGCCATGCCAGGAAATGAAATCCATTCCATCTGACCTGTTTTAGGAAGATTCTGAAGATCACCTGGTAATATGAGGTACCAGATGCTGAGGTTCTTTCTTGAGCTAAACTGCCAAGAATTCAAACTCTACTGCAGAGAATGCAGTTCTGATGGGCTGGTCACATTGTTTAATAGGTTTGCCTAAAAGACTTTTTTTTTTTTTTTTTTTTTTTTTTTTAGTGAGGCAATTGGGGTCAAGTGACTTGCCCAGAGTCACACAGCTAGTAAGTATTAAGTGTCTGAGGCCGGATTTGAACTCAGGTACTCCTGACTCCAGGGCCAGTGCTCTATCCACTGCGCCATCTAGCTGCCCCTGCCTAAAAGACTTTTATGGAGAACTCACACAAGGCAAGCAAACACATGGAGGGCAGAAGAAGTGGAACAAGAGTACTCTCAAGTTCTCTCTGAAGAACTTTGTAATTGATTATGAGACATGGGAGACACTGGCCAAGGGCCACCCAGTATGGTGTGCCTGCATCAAAGGAGGTACTGTGCACTATAAGTGAAGCAGAATTGCAGTAGCTCAAAAGGAAATTCCTTCTGAATATGTTACAAATTTGAGATGTGCAAATTTAGAGACATCTCCACTCTAACTCTTCGTGTGGGGTATTTCTGCCTGACCTGTAGTAGAGCCTTCTGAGCTTGTATTGATCTGATCAACCCTAGTCAGACACATTGTGCCTTAACCTCGACTTAGTGATGTCCTTTAGGTCCTCTTTGAGAACATAGAAAAACAACCAATTTTCCCTTTATCCCTCTGTCACATTCTTCCCCGCTTCAAATTCTTGACATAGGTTAGAATCTCCTCCTCTCTCTCTTCAGAAACATTTCATTCCCTCTGATAAGATGGAAAGTGAAGGGGTATTCTAGAGCCTGTCTTTGAGAGAGAGCATGCCAAAGAGACAGAAAGTTGCCTCACTCAGTGCCAGGAAGACCTGTGTTTCCAGTTTTGCCTCTGACATCTTGGCTGTGTGACCATGGACAAGGCGCTCAGTCTCTCAGGGCTACAGACACCTCTCTTAGAATGTAAGCTGCAGAGAACGTCCATGGGTAGAGCAGATTTCTTCATCCAGGAATTCCTTATGTTAATGGAGTTACAGGCTCAGTTTCTTTTCCTCTCCTTATTTTTGAGAAGGGAGAACAACTTGTATTCCAAGCATAGGTAACAATTACTTGCCTGTGGGGTCAGGAATTACTGATCATTGGGTGAGAATAACAGTAGGTTAGAGGAAACTGAGAAGGGTGTAAGAGAATACTAAAGACAATGTTTGCTTATTTCACAGTGTCTAGGAGTAGCACTGCTTATATATTGTCTACTCACTGCCCTCTGTCTTCCCTAATCCCAGTGGCTGACCATATAAACAACTGGGGGGGCGGAGGGGTGGGGTGGAATGAAACAATAAGCCCATGCTTAGAGTTTGGTACCTGCAACATCCAAAATCCATGTAAAAAATTTTGGCCCTCCCTTCATACCAGAAAAGACATCTGAATTATTATGGTATTAAAAGTTAAACTAGGGGGGCAGCTAGGCGGCGCAATGGATAGAGCACCAGCCCTGGAATCAGAAGTACCTGAGTTCAAATCTGGCCTCAGACACTTAACACTTACTAGCTGTGTGACCCTGGGCAAGTCACTTAACCCCAATTGCCTCACTAAAAACAAAAAAACAAAACAAAATAAAAAAAGATAACCTAGGGTGCTTGCTTCAGCAGCACATATACTAAAATTGGAATGATACAGAGAAGATTAACATGGCCCCTGCGCAAGGATGACACACAAATTCATGAAGATAAAGTAGGTTGATATTATACAATACTATACATATATTTTATGCATTTCTGAGTTTCTAAACTTTTTCTTTGTTGTCTGCTGTCCTTTGCATGTCATCTGCAGATTCTGTAAAATTCCCCCCAAATCTCTATTTAATTTCTTATGCAAACCTGCAATATATCAAGACCTCGATGGGGAAAGTCAGGATGTGGAAGGGATAACTGTATAATAGCACCTATTTCTCAGGTTTGTTGTGAGAATAAAATGAGTTAATATTTGTAAGGTGCTTTGTCAGCTTTAAAAAACTATACTATATATACTGATAGATTAATTGTTATTACAAACAAATCATGCCATTTTAACTTTATTTCATTTTTACAAGGTTAATAAACAAGTAGATGGGATACTCTGGATACAGTTTATCTAGATTTCAAAAAAGTCCAATAAAATGTTTCATGAAAAGTGTCATGTGCTATTCTTATAGATAAGATAAAGAAATAGTGTAGTCCAATTTTTTGGATTTGTATTGGTTGAATGGCTGGACTCAAAGTAGTTAAAGCTCCTATGCAGAAATCAAGGAGCAGGAAGTCAAAGATGACCCTGAAATTTTGACCCTGGGCCACTTGGAGTGAAAGCAAAATAGGGAAGTTAAGAGGAGGAACTCATTGGAGAGTGCAAAATAACAAGTTGATTTAATCAGATAGACCTATTTAACTTTAAAAGACAGAAGTCATGTACTTCAAGTTTTTACAGTTCTAACAAAATGATCCCAGGAAAGTAAAAGATGGAGGAAAAAGTTCCCACATATGCAAAAAATATCACCAGCAGCATTTTGTATTACCAAAGAAAGGAAATATAAGCACCTACTATGTGCCAGGGACTGTGTTTTACAAATATTTTCTCATTTAATCCTCACAATAACCCTGAGAAGTAGGTTCTATTATTATCTCTATTTTACAGTTGAGGAAACTGAAGCAGATAGCATATAAATAATTTGCCCAGGGTCACAGAGCTAGCCACATTTGAACCCAGGTCTTTCTGACTATAAATTTAGCACTCTATCTTCTCTGAGGACTGGAAGAAAAGTGGGTTGTCTGTACCCACTGGGAAATGACTGAATATATTGTGGCATATGAATGTAGTTGGAATAGTATTATGTTATAAGAAATCACTATATACTTAGTTTTCCAGAGAAACTTGGGAAGACTTATATGATACAGAGTGAAGTAAACAGAACCAGGAGAACAATTTACATGATAACTACAATGATGTAAGAGAAAACAATTGTAAATGACTTCAGAACCCTGACTAATTCAGTGATTAATTGTGACTTCAGAGGACTGACATGAGGCATGCCTCCAGTCTCTAGGCACAAAGGTGGTGGATCGTAGGTATGGAATCAGGCATGCATTCTCAGATGCTTCAATGCATAGAATTGTTCACTTAATTCCACTTATTTGTTACAAGAGAGTATTCCATCTGGTGGTGGTATTTGGGGAATAATGGTGACATGACAAATATCATCAATAAAGGTGGGGGGGGTGTTTTTTTTGTTTTTTCAGAAACTGAACAAAAATGAAACAGACCCATTTTCCTTCTCTCTGGATGCCAATTATTTTATGATTGGAATATATTTCAGCCAGATAACAACATTCTAAATCTCCAGACCTCCAGAAGTAGAAATAGGTCTGAAAAATGGAAAAGCACAGTAGAATTAAAATGATTATGAATACACAATAAATCATATCTTCAAAACCTGAACTGAATGATGAGAAAAACATAAAATAAAGGAAAGGCTATATCATTTGGACACCAAAGACCTGCATTTGAGCCCTGGCTTTATTACTTCTCCCTTCTGGGGGCCTCAGTTTTCACATGTTAAAAATGAGCTTTAGATTGGATGCCGTCTGAGGTTCCTTTACCCTTCTAAGGTTATAGGAGTTTTTCTTGAAGCCCTTTCCAGCTATAAAGTCTATGTCTCGAATAACCTATTATTTCTCTTCCCCCTTGAAACCCGAGAACAAAAAGTTGCGTTTTATTTGCTTCCCTAGCGACAGAACAAATCCCTGACCAGATTTGCAAAGTAATTAAAAGACTGCTTGAGTTCCCCCTCATCCCGCATGTGCTTCAGCTCCAGATGTTGCAACAGTAAAGAGCCAAGCTTTAGGAAGTATGTGTTTGACCAGGTAAATCTCAAGTCCCAAAGATGAAAGGTGGTTATTGTTTGCCCTCCTGGCCTGGATTCTGAGACCTTTGGCTACATAAAACCATACTATACTGCTTCTACCTTCAGAGAGCCAGGAAAGGTCAATTTGTTGGGAAACTGACAGCTTCTGCCAGGCTAGCTCCTCCTTCCCCCTCATACCTGGAGAGGGAGTAGGTGTTGTGGATATTGGCCAATCACCGACTGAGACAAGCTGAAGGCATGTTTGCATTTAGGAAGTGCCTTCCAGAAATATGGCTTTGGATCGTCTATGGGCAGAGGAAGAGGAAGAAGAGAACGAGGCACCGAGGCTACTATGTAGAATATTTTTCTTCAAGAATCAGGAGGCTCACACTGAGAACTCAATGCTCTGTGAGGTAAGTACCCAGTTCAAATGTAAAATTATTTCCCCCCCCTATTCTAAACTCAGAACTCAGTGACTACTGGGATATTTAAGTGAGGGCACCATTTGCACTTGGATTTAAGCACAGTATGTAAAAGTTTGAGTGTTCCTGAGGGATGGGAGGAAGACAAAGGGAAGGAGAAGGGAGAGAGGAAGTGGAATCTGGAATTTGGCTTGTGTAGAGTAGTGCTTTTCAAAGTGTGGTCTGTGGACCCCAGGGGTCTTCAAGGTCAAAACTAATTTCATAATAATAGTAAGGTATCATTTCCCTATTAAACTACTCCTCCCTTTTCCCATTACATATCTGTTTAAGGCTGGAGTTTCTTCATTTGTTTCAACCACAATAACATATGGCAACAAATTTAATAGAGAAGATGATATGAGAATCCAGGTGTCTTCTGTTAAATCAGAAATTGAAGAGATTCACAAAAATACATAAAATAATGTCACTCTTCTCACTAATTTTTTTTGAAAATGTAGTCATTTTTATCAAAATGTGATTAATGTTAACATGAAATAGGCTTATTATTTTAAAATGAATGGAGATTCATTAGTTTTAATACTTAATAGTAAATAGTGATAGATATAACCCATATAAACAAAATTTCTCTGGGTTCTCAATACTTTTTAAAGTATAAAGGATTCTTGAAACCAGAAAGTTTGAAAACCATTAGAATATTGTCACTGGTATTGCTGTAGCTTGTTTGGATGACAAGCTATCTACCCTTCAGTCCTCAGTTGAGGTGACCTATCTGAACTTAGGCATCACATTGTAGCTTTAAAGGTAAGCTTTACAGATGAGGCAACGTGGCTTCACCCAAGGTCACACAGGTAGTATACACAGGTAGCAGGTGACAGGTTCTTTCAAATCACTTCTCTTCTTCCATGTAAAATGAGAACTTCTTAAATCAGGGCTTCTTAAACTTTTTCCACTTGTGACCCCTTTTTGCCTGACAAATTTTTTCCCTACCTTAGGTAGATAGGTATATAAAATAGGTATACCTAACCTCTTACTGTTGCCAATTTTTTTTTTTGCGACCCCATGTGGGGGTGACCCATAGTTTAAGAAGCTTTGGACTAAATGATCTCAAAGGAATCTTTGAAGTCTAAATCCTATAATCCTATGGTCCCATGATTTCTCTGGAGTAAGTAGGTGGTTGGGAACTCATCTAAACATAGGTATGTATACTGGAACAGAGAGAATATTAGAACATACTAGGTGGGTTGGTTAGAATGCTCAACTTCAGTCAGGAAAATAGAAATTTGAATCCTGCCTCCAACACTTGCTAGTTGTGTGACCCTGGGTAAGTCTCAGTTTCCTCATCTGTCAGACAAATATAATAATAATGCCTATCAGACAGGGTTGTTGTGAGGATCCCACAAGATAATAGATGTAAAGTCCTTTGCAAACCTTAAAACACTATGTAAATGTCAGCTATTACTCTTATTATATTCTCTGTCTCCAGACATATTCCTCTGAGAAAGTATTATTACCATTAAAAGCAGTATGAATTCAAGTTGTGGGGGGCCTAACAATTAATAGGCTAACAATAAGAGTTATTTGTTTATCAGCTAAAGAAAACATGCAACATGGTAAAGAAAACATGCAACAGTTCATGAATGAGCTCAGCATAGCTATTTTTATGCTGTTTCATTGTTACTATACAATCTGTACATTGAAGACTGACTGTACATTGACATTTAATCAAAACCAGACATTTATTAAGCATCTACTGTGTGCTAGGCATTGTGCTAAGTGCAGGAGATACAAAAAGAGACAAAACATAGCTCCTGCCCTTGGTGAGTTCACGATGTAGTGTGTTTCTCTGATATTGTGTGTGTGTGTGTGTGTGTGTGTGTTCATAGTATCGTTTGCTTAATTCCATGTCTTGGAGCATGTCTTATTCTTCTGGAAGGAGGGAGTATAATAAGGGCCTGAAATCACAACCTCTTTGTATCTAATGGTATTCTTTAAAAGACAGAGAATGCTGGGTGTTGACATTTTGGTTGTTGAGTCAACCAAGGTCTCTATGCCTTTTGTCTAACCCTGTGTGAACTTTGGCTGACATTTATGCAATGTAGCTTGTAAAGTCCTTCTCAGTGTTTGACCATTTGTTTTTGTCCCATTTTGATTCAGAAAACACCTTCATTGACATTCTCCTTTGATGACTCCATGGGATGTAGAGGTGCCACTGCACTTTCACATACTATGCCAGGGCAGGGGGCACAAGTTCCAAGGGTCCTTCCAAACTAGAAAAGCTTTGAGTGTGGGTCCAAGGAAGGATCTGTCAGACATGGACCAGCATATTTAAGTTTAAAGAGTTTTATTATGAGAGGGCTGTCTTTCAGGTACAGATTTATTTATTTGTTTGTTTGTAGCCAGAGCCACTAAAAAAAACAACCCATCTACAAACGTGATGGTAGAGACAATGTGATATGATACACAGACTGTTGGATTTGGTGTCAGGAAGACCTTGGATTTGGACTCTTGAATCTTGACCCTGGCTATCCCTGACCTCTGATTTTCAATACTTCTGATATCACTTCTTATTTTGGTTTGGACATTAGGCTCTATCTCTGAAATGGAAACAAAAGCATCTTCCTAGCTGATCGTACCTCCTTCCTTCTTGACTCCTGCATTTCCTGTTGCTGCTCTCTCTTCTGTGTCTTTCCTGGGTCTTTTGATCTTGTCTAATTTGTCTGATACTCTTCCTTTGTTCTTTGACCTAGAGGAAATTAATCTAGACCTACCTTCTTGACCCATCCTTTGTGCCCACATCAGGTTCTATATCTTATATCAGCTTCTCTTTGACTACCCATACCTTCATTCATGCCCCCATATCCCTCTCACCTAGACCACTGCATTGGAAGCCTGATAGAAGGACTCCCTGCCTCAAATCTCTCTCCTGTCCTAGGCTACCCTCCTCATATCTGTTAAAGTGATTTTCCTCAAACTTCTCTCTGACTATGTCACTTCCCCATGATGTAGGTGCTGTTCCTATATTATCTCTTGTTTAGGGATAAAGAAACTCTAACTAAGAGAGTGTTGTAGGGGATGTGTTTAATTGATCAAATTGATCATGAGGCGTCCCAAAGAATTACAAGACTCAGTGACTCAGTTTCAAAAGTTTTATTAGAAGACTGGTGGCCACAGGGAGAAGCACACAGAGAAGCTAGGTGTCTTGGTTAGGGAAATGAAAATGGTTACATTTATAGTGAGAAAAAGTAGGTTATCTCCTCATTATTTTAATCTCCTCCTTAGGGAGGTTCATATCTTAATTTGGAATTCTTGGGGTCCTAAGATATCTCCGAAGGAGGGTACCTTTTTCCCTAGGGTGTGTTTTGGGGCTTTACGTGTCATAAGGTGAACCTAAGGACACATTTGGCCTTCTCTGCACATGCTCCTAAAGACATGCTTAAACTTGTCAGACCCAGAGGTTCTCTCCGTCTATGATATCTCTTTACTTTAAGATCTGGTTTCTAGGTACAGTTTCTGTTTCCTGTCATATAGGAATATTAATGGCTATTAATGGTTAATGGTCCTTGGTTACCTTCCCTAAGTTTCCGTTGATATTGTTTGTTGATAATAGCTTGAACCCTCTGGTTACCATTGATAAAAAGCTTAGGTCTTAGTTTCTCTATTAACCCTTCTGGCTACTGTTGATCAAGTCTTGGGTTAACTGTTAACCCTTTTAGCCTCCTACATCAAGAGGATGAATGACTTGACAATATCCCACAAGTAGCAGAGGAATAATTCAAACTCAGGTCTTCCTGACTCCACATCTTTGTTCACTAAGCCATCTCCTTAGCACGAGCTTCATCACCTCTTTGCATAGAATATCTCAGTGGCCTCCTAACTGGTCTCTTTGCTTCAAATCTCTTCCTACTATTTCCAGTCTATCCTCTATACAGCTTCTAAGTGATCTTTTTCAAGCACACATCTGAGCATGTCATTCTCCTACTCAATAGACTCCAGTGGTTTCCTATTCTTTCTATAAAACAGAAACTCCTTTTGGCTTTTAAAGCCCTTCATAATCTGGTCCTAGTCTCACTTAAACATCACTTCCCTTTCCACTGATTTGGAAGTGTCCTAGGATTTGTTGATAGATAGTTCTGCTGCCAATCATACTTAACTCACAGAGACATTTTAAGAATCGGTCTTTATTATGTACTCTCAGAGCACAGGCTCCGTTCTAAATTACTGCTGACCCTGAAATAAAGTTTTCCCAAGATTTATATAGTTTCCAACTATATCAGAGAAAAAAGAAGATACAATTAGGATTTACATTTCAAAGATTCACTTAGAAAATTTAGATTAGGCTAGAGAGAAAAGTGGTTTGCATGTTAAAAGATAATGGGGGGGGGCAGCTAGGTGACATAGTGGATAGAGCACTGGCCCTGGAGTCAGGAGGACCTGAGTTCAAATCGAGCCTCAGACACTTAACACTTACTAGCTGTGTGACCATGAGCAAGTCACTTAACCCCAATTGCCTCACACACACACACACACACACACACAAATTAAAAAAAAAAAAAGATAATAGGGGGGCAGCTAGGTGGCACAGTGGATAAAGCACTGGCCCTGGATTCAGGAAGACCTGAGTTCAAATTTGGCCTCAGACACTTGACACTTACTAGCTTTGTGACCCTGGGCAAGTCACTTAACCTCCATTGCCCTGCAAAAACAAACAAAAAAAACCAAAAAGATAATAGGAGGAAAACTACATCAGATCAAATTGTAGATCAAGTTGATCAATAAACCTAGATAGTCAGAAGATAGTCGGGAATTTACAACCTACAAATAGTTATCTTAAACTGAGCCAGAATTTTTTTTAACCCCTAACCAGTTAATCACCCTGAATTAAATGATAGGAAGTCTCAGCTAAATTCCATACTATTAGGAAAGCCTCAGCCAGTTTTCTTAGAATTTTTCTTACAAATAAAATAGCTGAGCTGGAGCTAGTTAGAAAGGAAATTAAAAACTATTACAACACCACATTCTATGATCCAGTGAAAACTGGCCTTCTTTTTTGTTCCCATGCCCATGCCTTTGCATTGGCCATAACCAGTGTTTGGAAAGCAATCCCTGCTCACCTGTGTCTCACTCTCTTCGAAGCATAGCTCAAGCACCACCTTCTAATAAAGCCTTTTCTGAGAACCCCAAAGGCTAGTGTCTCTCTCCCCCGACTTTGTATTGATTTTCTTTATAATTAATATATAATATAAATACTTATATGATATTACATAATATGTTATATTATATTTATATGTATTTGTGCTCATCGTCTTCCCCAATAGAAGGCAGACTCCTTAAGAGAAGGAATTGTTTCATTCTTTATCTTTCTCTCTCCAGTGCCTAGTGCTGCACTTGGCACACAGTAGGAGCTTAATAAAAGTTTGCTGTTTGGCTGTAGAGCTTTCTACTTGCCATAGAACCATAGAATTTTTTTGTATTGAAATCTTTTGTTTTTATGTTACCTTGGTTGCCTTCCCTACCCAGTAAGTCATTTGTTATACAAAGAGAGAGAAAAAATGATCAAAATTAACCAACATATCAATCAAGTCCAACAATTATCCATACCTGAATGATGTTTATTCTCCTTGGTTTTTTTCCCCTTCTTACCTCAAACACACATAGAGATGTAAAAGAAGAGAAGGAGGTACATTTTCTCATTGCATTTCTGGGACCAAGCTTGATACTTGTAATTATGTGGCATTCAAGGTTTTTGCTTTTGTTTTTTAAAGAACCATAAAATGCAACGGCTGAAAGCAGGGATATGCTAGGGTCACATGACCAATAAGAGCCAATTGTTCAATTTTCAGTGTGAGCATTTAGACCTCAGAAATGAACAAAGCCTACAAATCAGGGCTTGCTCTATCTATCTATCTACCTATCTGTCCATCCATCCCTCTATCCATCCCTCTGTCCATCCATCCATCCATCCATCCACCTATCTATCTACTAGCAATCACTGCTATGTGATTTGCCTAGGGTCACAGAGCTAGTAAGTATCTGGGGTTAGATTTGAACTCAGGTCTCCCTGACTTCAGGTCAAGTGTTCTATCCACTGAACCACCAAGCTACCCCTATTGTTTTATTGTCTAAACCAGACTAGACTAGTCAAACCCATGTTGTCTGAGTAAAATTAAAATGTAATTGGGAAATATTGAACAAAATAAATAAAAATAGAGCAAAACACATAAAATGTTAAGATGTGATTTAAAAAATCAATATGTAGGTGGAAGGGATCCTTATGTATGATTTAGTAGTCCCCCTTTCTATTTGAGTTTGATTTTAGGAAGTGATTGAGAAATGTTAATAATACAGATAAAATATAAGTGTGTTATTCATACATTCCCTGTTCCCACCACACCCCCTTCCCTGCCCCCCCCCAAATAAAAGAAAAAAAGAAAAGCTGGTTGTTAAATATTTACAGGGCACTACTGACTGGAAAACTAGAAATAGGAAATGACTTGCTTGAGATCACACAAGTAGCAAGTGGAAGAGCCAGGACTCAAAACAAATCTTATGACTGTAAGTCTAATGTTCTTTCACTGGACCCTGGCTTTGTTTGCACTTCTGTTGTCTGAATATTTGAAGTAGCCGATCTATTGTTGTTTAGTTGTACCCAATTTTTTTTTAAATCAGTGCATAATATATTTCAGGTACTGTGCTAAGCACCAAGAATCTAAATATAATAAAAAATAAAGGTAACCTGTACCCTATGGAGCTTACTTTCTAATAAAAGAAGACCACAAATAAAACTAGAAAAGGCAAGAGAGGACCCTGCCTTTAGGGAGGGCCCAAATGGAAACATGGTGAAGAAAGCAGTCCAGAGATTCATAAATGGATCTCAGAAATGAATGAAGGAGGGAAAATGTTTGACCTGGTTACTTTCTTTAAAAATGGAAGTTCCTTGGGGGCAGCTAGGTAGTATAGTGGATAAAGCACCGACACTGGATTCAGAAGGACCTGAATTCAAATCCGGCCTTAGACACTTGACTTAACTAGCTGTGTGACCTTGGGCAAGTCACTTAACCCTCATTGTCCCACCAAAATTTTTTTTTAAAAAAATGGAAGTTCCTGAAGGATCAGACCTCTCTGAGAGGAAGGGGGTCAATGGGCCAGTGTGATCTTTCAGGATGAGAAAGCCACAGTGACAGAGTAAAGTCCCAGAGGAAGAAGGTTGTTGTGGCATGGTGGAGAAAGTCAGGAGCAAAGTCTTTGAAGAAAGGAATGAGCCCAGGTTCATCCCTTCCTTTCTTCCTTCTTTTCTTCCTTCTTTCCTTTTAAAACAGTATTTTATTTTATTCCAATTACATGTCAAGATAGTTTTCAACATTTATTTTGTAAGATTTTGAGTTCTAAATTTTTTCCCTTTCTCTCTTCCCTCCTCCCTCCAAAAACCAGCAAGCAATCTAATATAGGTTATACATAACAATTATTATCACATTAGTCACATAGTAAGAGAAGAATCAGAAGGGAAAAACCACCAGAAAGAAGAAACAAACAAAAACAACAAAAGTGAAAACTGTATGCTTCAATCTGCATTCAGACTTCATAGTTCTTTCTCTGTACGTGGAGAGTATTTCCCATCATGAGTCTTTTGGAATCATCTTGGCTCACTGTATTGCTGAGAAGAGATAATAAGTCTATCACAATTAATCATCACACAATGTTGTTGATACTGTGTACAATGTTCTCTTGGTTCTGCTCACTTCACTTTGAATTAGTTCATGTAAGTCCTTCCAGGTTTTTCTGAAATCTGCCTGCTCATTGTTTTTTACAGCATAACAGTATTCCATTACATTCATATACTACAACTTGTTCAGTCATTCACCAATTGATGGGCATCCCCTCAACTTCCAATTCCTTGCCACCACAAAAGAGCTGCTATAAATATTTTTGTACATGTGGGTTCTTTTCCCTTTTTTACAATCTCTTTGGGATATAGACCTAATAGTGTTATTGCTAGGGCAAATGGTATGCATAGTTTTATAGCCTTTTGGGCATATGTGTCTAATTCTTCATGATCACAAATAGGGCTTTCTTGGCAAGGATACTGGAGTGATTTTCCATTTCCTTCTCCAGTTTATTTTACAGAAGGGAAAACTGAGGCAAACAAGGTTAAGTGACTTACCCAGGGTCACACAGTTTATAAGTGTCTGAGGCTAGATTTGAACTCAGTAAGATGAGTCTTCCTGACTTCAGGCCTGGCACTTTATCCACTGTGCCACCTAGCTGACCTGTTGTGATGTTTAAAATCTAATGTGGGTGTACACTGTATCATCAACATTATGTGTTGATCAACTGTGATAGACTTGATTCTTCTCAGCAATACAATGGTCCAAGATAGTTTCAAAGGACTCATGATAGAAAATGCTCTCCAAATCCAGAAAAAAACAAAAAACAAAACTGTAGAATATGGATGCAGATTGAACCATACTATTTCTTTTGTTTTGGGTGCTGTTGTTTTTCTTTTTTGAGGTTTTTCCTTTGTGCTCTGATTCTTCTCTTATAACATGACTAATGCAGAAATATGTTTAATATTATTGTACATATATAACCTATATCAGATTACCTGCTGTCTTGGGGAGGGGGGTTGGGAGGGGAGGAAGGGAGAAAAATTTGAAACTAGAAATCTTATAAAAACAAATGTTGAAAACTATCTCTACATGTAACTGGAAAATAATAAAATACTTTTATAATTAAAAAAAATCTAATGTGGGTCCTTACCTGCCCCACCCTCCAGTTTTGGGGGAGAAACTAGCTAAGATTTACTGATAAATTCAGCAAGAGTTTAGGCTTTTAAGTATTTATTAAAAGTGTATTAGAAGTTAGTGAAGGGGCAGCTAGGTGGTGCAGTGGATAGAGCACCAGCCCTGGATTCAGGAGGACCTGAGTTCAAATCCGACCTCAGACACTTGGCACTTACTGGCTGTGTGACCCTGGGCAATTCACTTAACCCCAATTGCCTCACCAAAAAAAAAAAAAAGTGAAGAGAGAGAGGGTGAGAACAGGTTTCTCATAGAATGGAAGACCCTAGTTTAGATCTATTCAGTATAGCCATAGAGAAAACCTTGCCTTTCCCTAGCAGCCCACATGAAGTTCTGCCACCACGCCAAAGTCCCGACAAAAAGCGAGAGATCCTCAGCAGCTTCTCCCAGAAGCCCTCTGTGGAATAGGAAGCAGGGATGTCCACACACACAGCTCCAAGCTAATTGGCTGGTAGCTTTGATTGACATGACTACAGGTAGTTCTATAGATGTAACTTTAGGATGCCAAGTCCCATGCTTTCTCCTCAGGGCAGAGCTGCCCTGGTTCCCACAATGTCTTTCTCAGCAGGGGATGGCACCCTGATTCTCACACTGTATTTGTCAATATTTACCTAGAAAGCTGAAAAATTCTATTGTGTCAAAAATGGCCCTTGGGCTTCTTGAAATTTTGCTGGCACACATGATGCAGACACTCCCTCATGCACATACTTGTTTACTTATCCATACATTCCTATATTCCTACATAGTTTACTGCTCTTTACCAAGGATTGGTGAGCTCAGTCAAGGAGGTAAGACCCTGATGATATCACAAAAAGCCCAGGGAAGGGATTACAGAGCCCCAGCTTCTATTTTTGGTAGAATAGAATATTCAAAACAGTTTGTTTCTTTGGGTTCCTTTATATAAACTTGTATTAAAAGCAGCTAGGTGACATAGTGGATGAAGCACTGAACTTGGAGTCAAGAAAACCTGAGTTCAAATTCTGTCTTAGACACCTATTAGCGGTGAGATCCTGGGTGAGTCACTAAATAAATCTCTTTCATCTTAAATTTCCTCATTTGTAAAATGGGGTGATAACACAGTTATAAATATCAAATGAGATGATAAATATATATGTAAATCTCTTTGTAAATCTTAAAACACCATCTAATTGTTAATTATTATGATCTCATGCCTACACTGTAATAGGTGAAATAAGATTTTTTTTTTAAATGAGGAAGGGAAGGTAACAAGCATTTATTAAACACCTACCATGTGTTAGGCACTGTTATGTGTACAAATATTATCTCATTTGATACCTTACCTTTAGAAACTTGCAATCAGGGAGTCTACCACAAATTGTGACTTTTATTTCCCTTTACAAATTCTTATTGAATGCCTACTAGGAAGATCAATGATTGAAATGTACAATTGAAAGCCACTAATAATACTGAAATTTTATTTTAATGGTATTAATATCTTTCTTTGATCAAACTTTTACCAAACCTACTATTCAAAAGCAAACTGGGCTATTCTGAGAATTTTCAGCTTTTCCTCCTCCCTACTGTCTGATGGAGATACCTTGCCAATAAGTAAGATCATTTTCTTTTTTGGGGGGGTGGGGTGGTGGAAATGAGGGTTAAGTGACTTGCCCAGAGTCACACAGCTAGTGAGTGTCAAGTGTTTGAGGCCAGATTTGAACTCAGGTCCTCCTGAATACAGGGCTGTTGCTTTATCCACTGTACTACCTAGCTGCCCCCAAGTAAGATCATTTTCTGAGAGAATGCTCAGGGGCTGCAGAGGATACAGAAAGCCCACAAATGGAGTAATTGAGCTCAGAGTTGAGTGCAGATGAGAATATTGTAACTTGCTGCCTACACTTTTTTTTTTTCCTGAGGGCTATGGGTTGTCAGTCATTTATCAGGATTTTAGGTGTGTTGGAGATTTCATCCAACTTATTATCATAATTATCCTCTTAATTCCTAAAAGATAATAAAAATTCCATCAGGAACCAGGAAACTCCTTTACATGAAGCCTGACCTCCAAGTATGGCCTGAGTCTTTGTTATTGTTATTGTTGTTTTAATTTTAATTTTCAGTTCCAAGTTCTTTCCTTCCCTTTCCCCTTCCCCCTGGCTTGGGTCTTTGGTGACATTTAATGGCAAAGATCATTATTTTCTTCTCTTGGAAGACTTTATAAATGAGCTAAGGAGATATAACATCTTTATTTTTTTCTACATTTAGCCATTTTTCAGAGTTCCTGTATACTCTTGAGTAAGGTGGCACAGTAGTAGTAGTAGTGCTGGGTCTGGAGTCACTCAGGTAGTTAAGTGTTTGATTCTTGAATTTGATCTTAGGTCCTCCTGATTCCAAGGCTGGTGCTCTATCCATTGCACCACCTAGCTGTCCCAGTTTACAGTTCTATTGTTTGAGTGTTTGAAGTAGCTGACCTGTTGTTGTTCAGTCACACCTCAGACACCTACCAGCTGTGTGACCCTGGGCAAGCCACTTAACCCTATTTTCCTCAGTATCCTCATCTGTAAAATAAGCTGGAGAAGGAAATGGCAAACCACTCTAGTATCTTTGCCAAGAAAACCCCAAATGGGGTCATGGAGATTCTCACATGACTGAAAAATGACGCAACCACAATTATTAGTCTAGATTAGATAAGGCAAAAAAATAGAAAGAATAAATAATAATATTTTAATGGACAATATTCTACTCACTAGACAACTAGTAGGTTGTGATCCCAAAGTTAATTTGTAAGCTACTTTTTTGGAATTTGGAATGCGTTTGTTTTTCATAGCAGCTGTCTCTGTTGTAAGGTGGCTGTACACATCATTTGTAATTCAAATATTTGTATATCAAAGACTGTCACATGTAATGTGAGGTAGCTGGTTGAACAATTGTACTCAAAAATGATGATTAATAATGTGGTATCTTCAAAGCATGCTATTTCACTTTTTTGTGGGTTTTTTTGTGTTTCTTCTTTCTTTATGTTTTTTTCCTTTTGTTCTGATTCTTCTTTCACAACATGACTAATGTGGAAACATGTTTAACCTGGTTGTACATTTATAACCTATATCAGATTGCTTGCTATCTTAGGGAAGGGGGAGGGAAAGGAGGAAGAGAGAAAAATTCAGAACTCAAAAATCTTATAAAAATGCGTGTTGGGGGCAGCTAGATGGTACAGTGGATAGAGCACCGGCCCTGGAGTCAGGAGTACCTGAGTTCAAATCTGGCCTCAGACACTTAATACTTAACTAGCTGTGTGACCCTGGGCAAGTCACTTAACCCCAATTGCCTCACTTTAAAAAAAAATGCATGTTGAAAAGTATCTTGACATATAACTGAAAAAAAGAAATACTATATAAAAAAAAAGAAAACTGAAAAAAAAATAGTGTGGTATCTTCCTGAAAGGGGCTCTTTGGGAAAGCAGCACAGTGCCCTTATCTGTGACAAAATACCTACTATGGTTATGGTACTGTGCTAGATCCTGGAGCCAAAAACCACAACAGAGCCTCATTTTAAGGAACTTACAAACAATGCCAATTAGAGGGATAGTAACTATGACAGATGACAAAATCCAAATACTGGTCTGAAGCAAAATTAAATCCAACAGAGGTCAATGTGTTTAGATCTAAACATGACATTGTAAAATTCTGAGATGGGGAAGGTAAAGCTTAGTAGCAAATGATGTGGGAAAAAAGAGATGCTGGGGTTTTAGTTGACTCAAGATCAAATAGGAGACACAGGTGTAATGACACTGCTGTAAGAGCTAGCACAGAGAAAAGTTGCATTAGGAGAAATGTCATGTCCAGATCAGGGAATGTTACAGTCCTACTGTAATCTGGGTTTATCTAATGAAATTCTTCAGTACTGCATTCAATTCCGCACAACATGATTTAGGAGGAAGGCTGACAAACTAGAGAGGTGACCAGCAGAGGGATCAGCATGAAAACCATGTGGATATAGTCAGAGGATATTTATCCTGGAGAAGAGAAGAATAAGGAAAGACATGGAAGTTGTCTAAAAGTATTTGAAGGATTTTGTGAGAATTAGAGCACTACCAACATGCTGAGAAAGATATTGCAGGGAAGCTCTGCCATGAGGAGAAAGCATGTGACTTGGCATCCGTGTATGACTTAGTGTCCGGAAGTTACTGCCTGTTAGTTGTGCCACTCAAAGTTACCAGCCAATTAGCTTGGAGCTGTGTTTGAGGATGGCCCTGCTTCCTGTTTGAGAGGGGGCTTCTGGGAAAAGGGGGAGGATCTAGGCCCTTTCGCTTCCTGACAGGCTTGGTGGGTGAGATGCTTGGTTCTCTTAGATAGTTAGATGAAGTTTGCCTTTTACCTCTCTCTCTCTCTCTCTCTCTCTCTCTCTCTCTCTCCTCACCAACTTCTGATGCCCTTTAATAAATACTTAAAAATCTAAACTCTTGCTAAAGCTTCTAATTTAAGGTGACCACTCATTAGATTTTAGACATCATAGCTAGAATTTTAGGCCCTTACAATTTCCATGTAGAAATGGGATTGGATTTGTTCTCTTTTGCTCCAGAAAGAAAAGTTATAACAAACCGGTTCAAATTTTGTAAAGGGGTAGTGAATTTTTTGACTCAAAATTAGGAAGAACTTTCTAACAATTAGAAAGGTACAAAAAATGGAATGGGTTGTGTTATGAGGTAGTGAATTCCCCATTACTACAAGTGTTCAAGCAGAGGCTGAATGATCATTTGATAAAGGATGCTGTAGAAAAAGTTCTTCCAGTAGGTAGATGGTTATTTTAGAGAACCTCTAAGGACTCTTTCAATGATGTGAACCTATAATTACATGGAAATTTGTTTTTATCACATCCAGTTCTCTCTAGGTATGCAGAGACATGATCTTAAAATCTTAGCAGATAAGAGACCAGAAGAATACTTCATAAGTAACTAAAAATATTTGCAAATCTAAATCTGAAGGACAATTTCAATAAAGTCAAAATTGTTCATGACCCCCATTGTGTATGATTGGCATCCCCAGCTAATATCCAAACTTCCTTTTAGGCAAGTTGAGAGTCATGTGATGTGTGAAATCAGTGTTCTCTTCTAAATTGCTTAGAAGTCTCCTTTGATTTCAGAAAAGAAATTTTTTTGAGAACTCTATTATTATTATTGATAATCAGTGGAGTTAGGCTACCATCTATGGGATGAGATATGGGATGGGTAAATTTCAATTGAAAATGGGGGGCTCCAAGAAGTAGATGAAGAGCATTGGGTGCCTATAGATGGGTACTAGGTTTGACAGACATGGTGGAAACATACTAAATAAGCAGAGGTTGACACTGAAAGAGATGGATAATGCTTCAGATGACAAATGTCACCTACTTTCCACTTTTTCTACCATTGTACTTGACCACACACCTGGACTATGACATGGCTAGGCAGGTTACTTGGGCTAGGTTAATGATGGATCTATATTGATCTATCACAACTGCTCCCTTTGGAGAGGAGAGTCAAGCTCCTATTAACTGTGAGATAATTAGACAAAGCCATTAGATTTACTATGGTTATGGCACAAATTAATTTTGCATGACATTGCCATGGCTGACCACATTTATCTTTTGACCAAAGCAATTTTGTATTTCTTAAATAGAGGTAAGTGTAAAGTCCTTCACTTGGGTTTTAAAAAATCATCTTCTCAAGTATAACATGAGGAGAGCAGTCATAGAAAACAGTTCATATGAAAAAAATCTGGGGGTTTTAGTGGACTAGAAGTTCAATATTAATCAAAAGGATGATATGACAGCTAAAGGAAGTAATTTCTTCTTAAACAATTTTAATGGAGGCATAGTATTCAGAATAAGGGAGTTGATAGCTGCTATATCAGCCTCACATTTGGAATATTATGTTCAGTTCTGGGCACCAAATTTAAGAAGGACTCTGATAAGCAGGAGAGCATACAAAAGAGGGTGCTAGGGGCAGTTAGGTGGCGCAGTGGATAGGGCACTGGCCCTGGATTCAGGAGGACCTGAGTTCAAATCCGGCCTCAGACACTTGACACTTACTAGCTTTGTGACCCTGGGCAAGTCCCTTAACCCTCATTGCCCCCCCACCCAAAGAAGGTGCTAGATGCTTTAAAGATGAAAGACCTGGTGACAACTTACAGAAAGAAAAATGTTAGGGAAACATGGTAGCTCTCTTCAAGAATCAGACAGGCTTTTCTTGGAAGAGAGGTTATACTTACTCTGGTCCCACTGAATAGAATTGGAAACAAAATATGGAAGTTGCAGAGAAAGAGATTTGGGGCTCATTGTAAAGAAAAAAGTGATCATCTAGAACTGCTCAGGAGTAGAGATGGGCTGCCTTGGGTAGTAATGGGTTTCCCTTTACCAAGGGTTTCCTTTATGTAGAATTTGGATGACCATTTGTCAGAGATATTGTAGAGGGATTCTTCTTCATGTCCAGGTTGGACTAGATGGCCCCAAAGACCCTTCCAAGTCTGAGATTCTATGAAAGTTTGTTCCTGCCCGTCATCACCTGTCGCCTTGACCTATGTCTTGCCACTGGATTGTGGCGACTCTGAAAGAGAGAGTGAGGCTGGTGACTTTGCACAACCCTGCTTCACTTAAATCCAATTCACTTGCAAGTCAAGATATCATCCTCTTGATGTCATTGGTTCTCTTCAAGAACAAAGAACAACGGGGCAGCTAGATGGAGCAGTGGATAGAGCACCGGTCCTGGATTCAGGAGTACCTGAGTTCAAATCAGGCCTCAGACACTTAACACTTACTAGCTGTGTGACCCTGGGCAAGTCACTTAGCCCCAATTGCCTCACTTAAAAAAAAAAGTTTAAAAATCTGTAAGTATCTCATTTTGTTCATCTCAGATCTAAACCACTAGACTACCCTGTCTCACTCTTAACAACAGAGAAAATAAAATCCTTGTTAAAAGAAAACAATCTTTTGTTTTTGGTTTGTTGGGTTTTTTTTTGGTTGGGCAATGAGGGTTAAGTGATTTGCCCAGGGTCACACAGCTAGTAAGTGTCAAGTGTCTGAGGTTGGATTTGAACTCGGGTACTCCTGAATCCAGGGTCGGTGCTTTATCCACTGTTCACCTAGCTGCCCCCTTCATATTCATTTTTCTAACTGTTTCTAAGTATATGGGGAATTTCACTCTCAAAACTTTCTGATCTGGTCTAAGCACAAACAGGGAGATATGGGAAAAAGGTTTTTAAGATTTTAGGCTTTTGCCTTAAAGAACCAAACCCAAATCATTTTGCAGAATGAGTTGATAAGATCTGTTGGGGTTTTTGTGAGGTTTTTTGGATAGAAAGGGTGATTTAAAATTACATACAATGGGGGCTAGAAACTGTAATGATTGGAATGACGCCACCTGCTGGAGATTTACTATAGAAATGAAGTGAAGGTCTGAGGGCAAGACCAGGAGTCTTTTCTTTGGCATCAGGAAGTGACGTTTACTTGTGGGAGGAAGAAGGGGGGAGCCTGGCGCTCTGATTGGGGCTCTTTCCTGAGGACTCCGGCAGAGAAGGGAGCTAGAAATGCACTCTCCCTTTAATAGATAGGAATCTAGGCCTTTCTCTCTCTCTATCAAATTCTTATTCTCCTTAATAAATGCTTAAAAGTCTAACTCTTGCTAAAGCTTATAATTTATTAGCAACCACTCATTAGATATTTTAGATAGTTTAGCTAGAATTTTAGCCCTTAACAAAACAGTAAGAGATACATACCACAAGGGTCCCCCTTAGACAGACTTCTCATAGAGTGGGATAAGGACACTTTATTGGTTAAACCAGGAATGGAAAAGAAGTGGTTAATTGAACTCTGTTACACCTGGTGCAAAACTTACTTTAACTTATGGGAAACTTTGTGGCCTAGATATGGTTCCTTTAACTCTCAAACACTGAGGGATTTAAGATTTGCTATAGGGAATAAATCTCCTAAAGATTTAATTTACTGGGATCTGTGGAACAGATTGAGTGGGGAGACCACTCAGGGGGAAATGAGCTCAGCTTCTCCCTCCCCCTCCCCACTCCTATCTTGCCAGATGGATTCTCACCTTAGCAGTCTTCCTCCACTCTTCCTCTTACAAACTTTCTTGCTTCTCTGGCATCTCAGACTCACCTTCTTCTTCCCTCACCTTTAATCCTTACCCCATGTATTTCTTGCTATAGCCTACATTTTGCTACCCTTTCACCCCTTCTCTCTCTCTCTCTCTCTCTCTCTCTCTCTCTCTCTCTCTCTCTCTCTCTTTGCAAGGCAATGAGGGTTAAATGACTTGCCTAGGGTCACACAGCTAGTATATGCCAAGTATCTGAGGCCAGATTTGAACTCAGGTCCTCCTGAAGCCAGGGCTGGTGCTTTACCCAGTGTGCCACCTAGTTGCCCCTCTCACCCCTTCTCTTTACTGATTCCTGACTAATTACCCTAATCCCTCCTTGGTCCCCACTCATTCAGCTAAGACCCCTTGTTGGAACACACATGGAGGCAGTGGTCCTACCCCTTCTGGAGGACTCCATTTCTCACGCACTTTTTTTTTTTTTTGGTGCAGGGCAATGAGGGTTAAGTGACTTGCCCAGGGTTACACAGCTAGTAAATGTCAAGTGTCTGAGGTCGAATTTGAACTCAGGTCCTCCTGAATCCAGGGATGGTGCTTTATCCACTGTGCCACCTAGCTGCCCCCAGGGCTCCATCTCTCTTCTGGAGTCTGAGGCTCAGCCCACTCTTCCTCCTGTGACCCCCTCCCCCCACACACACCTCTTGATCCTCCTGTGATCACACCTCTTACTCCTCCTGTGACCTGCCTCTTCCTCCTCCTGCCAGGGCAGAGATAATGTCTCCTACTCCATTCACTCCACTCACTCCACCCTGTAGCTATTCGGATGGAGGTGCTAGATCCCTGTGCTGTAACTGCTCCACCCATGCACACTTCCATAGCTTCTATAGCCAAGGGGCCATCCTGTAATTCTGAATTTTCCTGCTCCCTGTCTTCTAAAATCAATCTCAAGTGAAAGTCTAGTTTTAGAAAGAACAAAAAAACCTAACACTATCCTTCCCCTACAAGAGAGAATTACTCATGACCAGAGATGATTTTATGATAGATTTGCAGAAAGAATAAATATGTATCATATGCATATGAAGGGAAAAGAGAGAGAAGAAAGACAGAAAGTAGAGAAGGAAGTGCAAGACAGACTTACTCAGGTAAAAAAAAAATATAGAGAAGATAATAGAGGAGAAATTTAAGCTGAATAAAAAGGTGCAAAACAAGGAGCACATACAAGGAGCAAAACAAGGAGCACCATGACCTCTGAAGAAACAAACACAATGCAAAAGTATTTTAGCTTCTCTAGAGGAAATATTTAGAAGTCTAAGTCAAGTGACAAAAACTTCCTATCAGCCTTCATGAATTTGTTACTGCTGCCACAGGCAAAGACATATTTTGCAGGAGTGTAGGACAAGGCACCAAGATCTTAGAGAGAGATTTGGTGACTTTAGAAGCTCCCAAAGGGGGAAAACCGAAATAGTTCTAGATTCCCTTGGAGGAATTATGCTAATGAGCAAAACCGACTCTGAATGTCCAACTCAAATGCTGCATAAAGTTTCTTTTGGGTTATTACATCCACATTTGGAATGAATTAAATGGATTTTTATTATCATGGGGTTTGTTATTCTCTTAAAATTGTGTTTTAACTGTTGTATTAGAATATGCTCTGATTTTTCACCAAGGGAAAAGCTCTTGCCTGTGCACACTACAAAGAAAGAATATTTTGATGATTGTATAGACTTAGCTTATAAATAAGGAATTTGTGGACAGATTATATTGATTCTGGAGGTAATTTGAATTTAATTATTAATATATCATTGGAAATTATGTAATAAAGAATAATGTTAACCATTTACATTTGTCATTTACTATCTATGTGATTTTAATTATATACTTGGAGTATTGTTTGGGATTGTATATTGTAATGAATCTTGAGTCAAGAAGTAAATTCACATTTTTTGCTATCATATTATCCTCAATAGTTAAATCCATATGAGGGCTTTGATTATTGGAACTTACTATTTAAGACATTATGGGGGGGGTGGTGCTGCTAGATGGCACAGTGGATAGAGCACCGGCCCTGGAGTCAGGAGTACCTGAGTTCAAATCCAGCGTCAGACACTTAACACTTACTAGCTGTGACCCTGGGCAAGTCACTTAACCCCAATTGCCTCACTAAAAAAAAAAAGAGACAGAGACATTATGGGACTGTTAATAGGTATTATTTGAGTCTGAGTACCATGTATGATCATCAGAGGAATACTACATTACTCCTGAGCCAGTAAGTCATGGGTTCACAATCCTGAGAGGTTTGACATGCATGAATGGCAGGTGGTGAATTGTCATGAGAAAGGCTGGGAGACTTTAGCAAGGGTTGAGGTAGGATTCTCCTGACTTAATTTCCCTAATATGACATATAGAGTGGAAACACATACCACTTAGCTGACTTTGAGCCTGACTCAATCCACTTGGCTGTCTGTAGACCTTTTGTCTGGAACTGTCCTGAAGTTTGGGAATGATTTATCCTCCCTTACTGTGTAGTTTACTTCCCTATTCTTTTGCAGTAACTTCCTGTAATTATCTCAGATGTCTTATGATGAATGCAGTATTCGATTTGGCCTTGACATTTGTTACCAGCTATGTTAGATTGTTTAATTTCTCATAATGGCATGGGGATAATTAGGCAAATGATATTAAAATAGTGATGAAAGCAGGATATGAATACTTTTCTTAGTCAATATCACAATTGTCTCAATCCCTGTATTAAAGAACGGTCTATCAGCATAACTTGTGGACTTTTTTGCAAATGCCTTAAAGAGAAGTCTCTTTTAAAATCTTAAACATCTTTGTTAAAAGTTATTACAGGGAAAAAAAAAGTTATTACTGGGCAGGTCGGTGGTGCAGTGGATAAAGGACTTGCCCTGGATTCAGGAGGACCTGAGTTCAAATCCAGCCTCAGACATTCGACATTTACTAGCAGTGTGACCCTGGGCAAGTCACTTAACCCTCATTGCCCTGCAAACCAAACCAAACCAAAAAAAGTTATTACAACTGAAGTTAATCTGACAACTTATCTGATTTTGTTTTTGTATTGGAGTCCATCTTATAAATAGGAGTCTGAAATTTCTTTGTGGGAATCTCATCCTCCACATGGGGGATTGAAATAATGTTAAGTACAAAAAATATGTAATAATAATAATAATAAAATTGGGTTCTAATTTTTTGTTTTTATTGTATCTGATTTTCATATGTAACAACCAGACAATACATAATTGTAAAAAAGATTCTGAATTTTTTTAAACATATGTTTTGAGCTAACTTTCATTATTTGATTTGGTTATTGGCAAAGTTATTTAACGTTATGTTAAGATCAATTTTGTAGGAGATTTTCCAGCTGAGTAGATTTTTCAGATGAGGAAGAACCTGGGAAAGACTTCTCTGCAATCACACCTGAGACCACACCTGTAATTCAGAGCTGCATCAAGATGGATGTCCCAAGAATCATCTGTAGGAGATGAGACTTGCAGAAATTTAAATGGACATTTCTCTCTTTGTTTCCCTTTTCCCTGTTGCATACACTATTTGCAATGTCTATCTCCTAAAAGGGACTACCGGGGCAGATAGGTGGTGCAGTGGAGTCAGGAGTACCTGAGTTCAAATCCAGCCTCAGACACTTAACACTTACTAGCTGTGTGACCCTGGGCAAGTCATTTAACCCCAAGTGCCTCATTAAGAAAAAAAAAAAGGGACTGCCCCCTTTAGTTTTTTGGGTTTTTTTTTAAGCGGGACAATGGGGGTTAAGTGACTTGCCCAGGGTCACACAGCTAGTAAGTGTCAAGTGTCTGAGGCCGGATTTGAACTCAGGTACTCCTGAATCCAGGGCCAGTGCTCTATCCACTGAGCCACCTAGCCGCCCCGCCCCTTTAGTTTTGTCAATGCTGCGCCACTCAATTTTTTTTTATTCCCCTTCACATTGTTAATCATCATAAACCCGATTGTTAAGAACCCTTTGTGAATTATTTGTAATATTAATTTGATTCTTTGAGGAAACTTTCCTCAAAGAATCACATGGGGGATTGTGAGAAAATAATTATTATTGGAGGGACCCAGTCTTTGCTTGGCCTTCTACCTCTCCCTCCTTCATAGGTCAGTTTTTGGGAAGGAGCTCCAATCCTGTGCAGGGCATACAATAGAGGTAAAGAATAGACTCTTTGAATAGCTCAGTGAACTGAGGGGATTAAGCTGTGTAACGATTGGAATGATGCCACCTGCTGGAGACTTACTGTAGAAGAGTTCCGCCCATGAAAGGAAGGTCTTTGAGGGCAAGACCAGGAGTCTTTTCTTTGGCATCAGGAAGTGACGCGGACTAGTGGGAGGAGGAAGGAAGAGACTGGCGCTCACTCTTGCTCTCTTTCCTCTGGACTCTGGTGGAGAGCGGAGCTAGAAATGTGCTCTCCCTTTAATAGATAGGAATCTAGGCCTTTTTCTCTCTCTTTACCAAATTCTTATTCTCCTTAATAAATGCTTAAAAGTCTAACTCTTGCTAAAGCTTATAATTTATTGGCGACCACTCACTAGATATTTTAGACAGTTTAGCTAGAATTTTAGCCCTTAACAGATGGCTGACCACGAAGAGGAAAGCTAAACCTCAGTCTTCTGATCTTCTGGTTGGGTAAGAAATTTCCCCTATGCTCTCCCTTTAACTGCTAAGTACTGGCATACTGGCTGTGTTTTCCCTTTAAATTTTTTCGAATGGACCTTTTAAACTCTCTAATTACCCTATTTTTGATTTTAGTCTGTTTAACCAGACAAATGGGAGATAAGATCATGTTAATGCTTTGTTTTTGTGGATTTTCTATTTTTCTTTTTATTTTTGTTAGAAGAGCCAGCAACATAACACAAGGAAATATCTCCCCCTCTCCCAACCATGCTTTTTCAGAGAAACCTGAAGAGATTCCCACAGCTTTTTCCAGTTCTAACACTAATTGTTGCTTTAATTTTGCATGCCTGGAGGCAATGACCCACCCTCTTGAAGCTTTTAATCCCTTAGCACCTGGAGGCAAAGTGGGGGAAGAGGAATCCAGGCCTGAGTTCAAAATCAAGTTTGATTCAAATTGCCCTGGTCCCTCCCCTCCTCTCCAAACCCCACCCTCTACTCCTCCCATGGCCAAGCCCATTGCTTCTCCTGCCTGGGAAGTCAGGAGATTTGATGAGCATGCTCAACTTTCTCTAACTATTTGCAGCTTCAGGCTCAGCCCTTCCCCAGCCTGGCTGTGCTTCTGAGACAACCTTAGAAAACCCTTTAAATTCCAGATATGCTCGTTTTGTTCATAATTTTGCTAACCTGCTTTTGTCTTTAATTAGTAATCTTATAAAGCATTTGTATGGTGAAAAGATTGACAGACAATATAGAGGGGTTAAAGAAGAAAAACTTAAGCTGAATAAGAATGACAACCATCAACATAGTTCAAGACTCCACTTCTTTTGCCATGGAAGGGTACATATTTTACAGAAATGTAGATGTAAGCAGCAAGGTATTGATATGAGTATTGGGGATTTTAGATATCGGAATCAAAAGTATTCTGAATTCACTCAGAGTGATAGTATCAGTTCAGAGGTTACATAGGATTTCTATGCTATTACATCTACATTTTGAAATTAATGGTATGGGTTTATTTTCATAGAGATTTTCATGCATTTGAGATTGTGTTTTATACTTAGTTTCTAAAACAAGGAGAATATTTGTAAAAGCTTTTTATAGTCATGTGATCAAGTTTATATTTTATAATACTCTTATTGATATTAAGTTCATATTCATTTAGATTTCCCTAGTTTGAATTTCATTGTCTTTTATTATTCCATGTGTATTTTCTTCTATTCATTCATCTATCTAATTTTGAAACATGGTTTTGATTTCATAATACAATGTTAATTCTAGGAGTATTGTGCTCCCATATTCTGAGTTATTTGTTTTTGTTGTTTTTCTCAACTGATTATTTGATCAAACTCTTTAAAGCATTTCCCTAGCAAATTGTTTGCCATGACAAGTGTAAATTGATTCTAGAAGTATTATTTTTGATAAGCATATTCCAAAAAAAAAAAAAAGAGGGGAACATTTGTAAAAGTTGTCTTTGAGATTGTGTTGTGCTTTAACTTGTATTTAAATATGTTCAGATTTTTCAAAAAAGTAATTGTATACTAAGTTAAAAAAAAGGGGTATTATTTGAAATTGTTGCATAATTATATATTATGTTCTGAGTCAAGATGTATTCACAGTTTTTGCAATCATTTATTATCCTCAATTTTTAAATCCATATGAGACTTGGATTATGGGAACTTATCATTTAAGACATTAATTGCCTTTATTCTGAGTTATCAGATGCCAGTTGGCCAAGATGCCATCCAATCACAAGAGGAATACATGCAAGAGCAGACACTGAACTGTCACATGAGGGGAGACATACATGAAGTCAAGGTATGGCCGAGGGAACGGCTTTTGACAAATGTTGAGGTTGGATTCTCTTGGTTTAATATTTTATTCTCTTTTTCCCCACAATATTGTACAGATGGCTGGAAGTATTCATCCCACCCATCTCACTTCTACACCTGGCTTCTATGCTCCCTCCTATATGCCTGATGCCATGGACATCTCAATCCCATGCATCTGATTAAGTCTGACTCAGTTTCTTCCAATATTTTCAGTGGCATGGACATATATTCCATCCACCTATTTTAAGCCTGGCATACTGTATGGGCAGTACATATTGCTCAAGTGTGGGAATGCTCATATCCCATCATTTCTCTGTTCTTTTATGGTAACCCCCATAATTATCTCAGGTGTCATGATAAATAACAGTGTTGAATTTGGCCTTGACACCTGTTACCAATTATATTAGATTTTCTAATTTCTCATAATGGCATGAGGATAATTAGGCAGATGATACAAAAAGTGATGAAACAAAGATAAAAATTATTTTAAAAAATTAATATCATAGCAATTGTCTTCTCAATTACCCTCCATAAAGGGGGACTGTAATAATATTATAATTTTAAAGAATGTTTCAATTTTTGTTTTATTATATGTTTCATGTGTAACAACCCTTAGACATGTTTTTGAGAACTTTCATTGTTTGATTTGATTATTGACAAAACTATTTTAAAGTTGTGTTAAGCTCAATTTTGTAGGAAATATTCCTGGCTGATTACCAGCATCCACACATCAACCCCTGAAAAGACTTCCATTCCACAACTATACCTAGAGGACATCTGAGAAAAGACTTTCAGAGACTTTAAATGAAAAGTTTTGTTTTTGTTGTTTTTTTTTCTTTTTCTCTTTCTGTTATAATATACACCATCTGTAACATGTATTCTCTGCAGAGGCCCTCCCTTTGCAAGACCAATGTCAAAGCATCGGTTCATGAGGACAAAAAAAAAAAAATTGCCCCTCTGGACAAAACTTTCCTCTCTTCCTTTTCTATATTGTTATTAACATATTGTTAGTTAGCATAGGTTATTATATTCTGTTATTTTTGATTGTTTCATCAAGGAAACGTACCGTTTCTTGAGGAAACAAAGTGGGGAACTGTAATGATCGGAATGATGCCACCTGCTGGAGACTTACTGTAGAAGAGTTCCGCCCATGAAAGGAAGGTCTTTGAGGGCAAGACCAGGAGTCTTTTCTTTGGCATCAGGAAGTGACGCGGACTAGTGGGAGGAGGAAGGAAGAGACTGGCGCTCACTCTTGCTCTCTTTCCTCTGGACTCTGGTGGAGAGCGGAGCTAGAAATGTGCTCTTCCTTTAATAGATAGGAATCTAGGCCTTTTCCTCTCTCTTTACCAATTCTTATTCTCCTTAATAAATGCTTAAAAGTCTAACTCTTGCTAAAGCTTATAATTTATTGGCCACCACTCACTAGATATTTTAGACAGTTTAGCTAGAATTTTAGCCTTTAACAGCTGCACCTATCTGGACTTTGACTTTGCCCTCAGGGGATCTGTCTCCCATGAGACCCTGATATCATCATGGTAGAGTTTATTTTCATATGGACTACCCTCAAATCATGTCAACCAATGGAATTGAATGATGCGAGTCAATTAGCTTTAATCAGTGTGTAAAGAGCCACCTGTATTGAAAGAGGAAAGAGACTCAGACTCCTTTTCCCTTTTTAAAAAACTCTTTGGTGGGGCAGCTAGGTGGCGCAGTGGATAGAGCACCGGCCCTGGATTCAGGAGGACCTGAATTCAAATCCAGCCTCAGACACTTAACACTTACTAGCTGTGTGACCCTGGGCAAGTCACTTAACCCCAGTTGCCTCACAAAAAACAAACAAACAAAAAACCTCTTTTTGGGATTCTGGGCTTGCACTCTAGGTTTGGAAGGCTGTCCAGTTGGTGAACACTCTCCTCTTAGGACAGAATAGGTAATGTAGGGCTTCTGAACTCTGCTTGAGGCCGTGTGCTCTCTTTGAGACAATATGACATTGGGTATTTTTCCATTTGTGTTAAATGCCATGTAGTCAATTCTTTACTAATACTTTATTTGTGGGTTTTTTTTGTGGGACAATGGGGGTTAAGTGACTTGCCCAGGGTCACACAGCTAGTGAGTGTCAAGTGTCTGAGGACGGATTTGAACTCAGGTCCTCCTGAATCCAAGACCAGTGCTTTATCCACTGCACCACCTACCTGCCCCCATACTATTTTTTTTTAACAAGCAAACCCTCCATTTCCTTTCTAAGGGCACAGTCTGTGGAGGAAGGACGTGTACTAAACAATTGGGGTGTCTAGCCTTTCAGCCTGCTGTTAAAACATGAATGGTGTCAATGCACAATGGATGTCTGAGCTGCCTCCCAAACTCTGGGACATCCCACTTCACCATCTTTCCATTCCAGGTAAGCAAACACTCAGCCGGCATGTGATACTCTTTCTGATAAGGAAGAGTTATTCAATGGGAAAAGCACAATCCATAGGGATCAGAAGACCTGGGTTTAAATGACACCTCTGAAACTCACTGAGTCGGAGTACTTGTGTTTAAATCCCACTTTTGAGATTTAGTATCACCTTGGGGAAATCACTTTCTTTTTTAAAAAAAAGGCAACTTAATTTTTCTGGGCCTCAGTTTCCTTATCTGTAAAGTGAGGAAGTTGTACTAGATAACCTTGATGTCCTAGCTTTAAACCTATTCCCCTCTGAACATGTTTCCCATAAAGCCTCCATTTATCTATGCTAAAAGTAGCTAATTTCTCAAAGCTAAAGGTGTGGTAGGCAGCTTTGTGGCTCAGTGCATGGAGCCTTGAGCCTTGAATGAAGACCTGATTTGAAATCCAGACCTCAGAAGCTTGCTAGCTATGTGACCCTGGACAAGTCACTTAACCCTGTTTGCCTCAGTTTTCTCACCTGTAAAATGAGCTAAAGAAGGACGTGGCAAACTATGCCAGCATCTTTGTCAAGAAAACCTTAAATGGAGTCATAAAGAGTCAGGCACAACCAAAATAACTGAACGACAACAACAACAAATGGGTGGTATGGCTTTTCTCAGGGGCTGACTCCCCTGCATGTCAAGAATGAAAAGAAGCCTGTTTTGTGATTTGTTTCCTTCCTCACCACAGAAGGAAGGAGGTGTGGATGTTCCTTTCTCATCAGGTGGAGGAATACAGTGTCTGGTAGAATATGCAGCTGATGAGTCTAAGATTTGTCTTCCCTCAGGGAAGGGAGAGGGTCCCTGAGGGGACTATGTAGATACAGTTCAAAACATTCTATATGTAGGAAAAAACACCCCCCTACTCCCTAGGTTTTAAGTATTAGTATGTTAGGTCCTTTTTCCCTTCCTTTTTTGTAAGGATTAACATCATTCTCCTCTAATCATGTTCCAATTGCCATCTGAATTCATTGTATTCGGCACTCCCACCTAAATTCCTTTTGCTAGAGTGGAGCAACATAACTTCCTGGCCTTTTTGGAGTGTTTGCTCCTGGCTCTCGCCCAGCTTTGATACAAGACAAAGGAGTGAACAATAATTTCTGCTCTTGAGAAACTGGGTATCACTTAAATGAATTTGTGTGGCCATAATGGTCACCACTTAGCAAGTTTCTATTCAAGCATCATTTCTGAGCAGAGAGAGCACTATGGAGGAAATCCCTGGGTTTCTTTTCCCCCTGAAGCTTGGCTCTCCTGGCCTTGTGATCCTACTCAGGTGACAAAGAGTGAGCTCTCAGTCACTGGGCAGTAGTACAATTGTGGGCAAGGCCTCCTAGGTCATGTGCCGATGTCCAAAGTGCATGGAGTCCAAGGGTCTTTGAGAACAGGAGTTTCAGGACACCTGACTATTTTGTCTAAGTAGGAGATTAGTTAGGGAAAAGCAACAGAGCAGGTGATAACCCAAGTGGTGTGGGAGGGCAAGGGGTAAAGGAAATTAAGAGGAGAGAGAGGCTTGTTTGCAAAGAAAACAGATATTAAAAAAAAAAATCTTTCTAAAAAATGGTGATTTTTATATTCCTCTTAAAGAAATACCTCATGGGTGCAGCTAGGTGATACAGTAGATAAAGCACTGATCCTAGATTCAGGAGGATCTGAGTTCAGATTTGACCTCAGACACTTGACACTAGTTGTGTGACCCTGGGCAATTCACTTAACCCTCATCTCCTCCCCCCCCCCCAAAAAAAGAAAAGAAAAGAAAATACCTCAGGAGGAAAGGGGAGACAGCACATTAATTAAGTACTCAGTGATGATTATAGCCATACAGTGTTACAACTAGAAGGGACTTTACAAGTAGTCTAACCCTCTCTTCCCCTCTCCTTCCCCCTTTTTGTAAATCAAGAAACTGAGGCTTGGAAGAATTACATGATTTATGCAAGGTCACATGGTTTTTAAATAGAAGAGCTGGATCTAGAACTCAGCTGTGTGGACTCCCAGTCTGTGCTTATCCCTCTTTTCTCCTGGGGATGTTTCTTTAGGTCCTTCTTTCATGAGAGAAGGGACAGTTAGGTGATGCAGGGGATAGGGTGCTGGGCTTGGGGTCAGGAGGACTTATCTTCCTGAGTTCAAATATGGCCTCAGACACTCCTTCGTAAGTCACTTACCCCTGTTTGCCTCTGTTTCCTCATCTGTAAAATGAGCTGGGGAAGGAAATGGCAAACCACTCCAGTATCTTTGCCAGGAAAACTCCAAATGGGTTCACAAAGAATCAGACACAGCTGAACAACAAAACATCTTGTACAAGAATATCATTTCTCCCTAATAACCACATGGGACCCCTTCTGCCTGTGGCATGTGCCCATTTTTCCTTGTCCTTTGGACTCTGCCTTCTTAGGACCCATTCCTCATTAAAAACACAGGAAGAAAGAGGGAATAGGGAATAAAGAACTCTGCTACTGTGGACACAGGTCTTGAATACTTTAAAAAATTATTTAAAAAATGCTTTATTAGGGGCATCTAGGTGGCATAGTGGATAAAGCACTGGCCATGGATTCAGGAGGACCTGAGTTCAAATCCAACCTCAGACACTAGACACTAGCTGTGTGACCTTGGGCAAGTCACTTAACCCTCATTGCCCCACCAAAATTTTTTTTAAATGTTTTATTAGAAACGATTTTAGATAAAAAATTTAAAAAACAGAAACAGAAACAATTTTAGAGACTTCCTGGGTGGAGCCAATATGGTGGAGGACAGGCAGTAACTCCTTGGAGTTCTCCCCCAAATCCCTCCAAATCCCCTCAAATAAACCTTATGACAATACCTGGAGCAGCAGCACCCACAAAAGGATGGGGTGAGATTATTTTCCAGCCAAAGACAGCTTAGAAGGTAAGCAGGAGGCGACTGCTGTGTTGGGGTGAGAGTAGAACCAAACCCAGAGGTTGTGACAATACAGATCCAGTCCTAGGCAGGCTGTGCCAGAGAAAGAGAACTCTGGAGCCTCTGAATTGGCTGCAGCACCAGCTTCTGGAACTAAGCTCATGGTCCGGTGAGAGGACTGAGCTGTTGGCCAGGGGGAGATTACAGGGTTCTCTGCTAGCGTTGAGGTAGAACTCAGTTGTTTTGCCCTTGCTGGGAACCAGGAATAAGCCTTGAGTGGTGGTGACCCAGGTGGGAGAGGGGTGCAGGCTTGCCAGAGCTATCAACCCAGCAAAACAAAAATTTTGTTTTCTGGTTGAAGAACAAGTAGGCCTGGGGTATTGACAGACCATATTGAAGAACCTGCCACTCCTTAAATCATACCACCTTGGACCCCTCTGAAGCTTGGGACAGTGCATCCTGGAAGCAGTGCCCCATTTCAAGAAGAAGTTAAAAGTCAAGAAATAGGTGGGCAAGATGAGCAGACAGAGAAAAATGAGGACCATAGAAAGTTTCTTTAATGACAAGAAAGATCAAGGTGCACCCTCAGAAGAGGATAGAAACATCAGGGCTCCTACATCCAAAGCTTCCAAGAAAAATATGAATTGGTCTCAGGCCATAGAGGCACTCAAAAAGGACTTTGATGATAAAGTAAGAGAAGTGGAGGAAAAAATGGAAAGAGAAATGAAAATGATGCAGGAAAGTCATGAGAAAAAAGTCAACAGCTCGAAAAGCCAAATGGATAAGCTCTCTGATGAAAATAATTGCCCAAAAATTAGTCATTAAAGCTAATGACTTTATGAGAAACCAAGACACAATAAAACAAACCCAAATGAAAAAAAAATAGAGGGCAATGTGAAATATCTTCTTGGAAAAGCAGCTAACCTGGAAAGTAGATCCAGGAGAAATAATTTGAAATTATTGAACTACTTGAAAACCATGATCAAAACAAAAGCTTAGACATCATCTTCCAAGAGATTGTCAGGGAAAATTGCCCTGATATTCTAGAAACAGAAGGTAAGATAGAAATTGAAGGGGCAGCTAGGTGGCGCAGTGGATAGAGCACCGGCCCTGGAGTCAGGAGTACCTGAGTTCAAATCCGGCCTCAGACACTTAACACTTACTAGCTGTGTGACCCTGGGCAAGTCACTTAACCCCAATTGCCTCACTAAAAAAAAAAAAAAAAGAAATTGAAAGAATCCACTAATCACCTCCTGAAAGAGATCCGAAAAGGAAAACTTCCAGGAATATTATATCCAAATTCCAGAGCTCCCAGGTCAAGGAGAAAATATTGCAAGCAGCCAGAAAGAAACAATTCAAGTACTGTGGATCCAGAGTCAGGATAGCCCAAGATCTATCAGCTTCTACATTAAAGTATTGGAGGGCATGGAACATGATATTCTGGAGGACAAAGGAATTGGGATTACAACCAAGAATCACCCACCCAGCAAAACTATGTATAATCTGTCAGGGGGGGAAATGGGACTTCAGGTATTTGCAATGAAAAGACCTGAACTGAATAGAAAATTTGACTTTCAAATACAAGACCCTAGAGAAGTATAAAAAGGTAATGTGTAATTTAAATTTCTAAATGTAGATTCTAATCTGTTCCCCCAATTTTGGGGGAAACTGACTAAAATCACTGATAAAACGAGTTTAAGTTTTTAAGGGTTTATTGAAAGATAGTAAAAGAAAGAGAAATATTGAGAACAGAATCCCTGGGGATTGATTGATGATGGTGATAATTGATTGTTGATGATGGTAGTGGTGGTGATGATGATGATAAAATGTACAATACTTACTTTGCTGGGCTATTGTGAAGAAAAATCTTTTTCAGGTATAAGGTACTATATAAATGTTATCTATTACTGTTGTTGCAAGAATCAACCTCACGGGTTTATTGTAAGGAAATCTCTGTTTAAAAACTATATAAATATAGTTTACTGTGAAAAGAATGGTGAGCAGGATGCTATCAGAAAAACTTGGAAAGACCTAAATGAGCTGATGCAAAGTGAAATGTACTGCATACAAAATAACAGCAATACTGTAAGATGATATGCTGTGAATGACAACAGATAGAAAGAGAAATTCCATTTAAAATAACAGTGGCCAATATAAAATACTTGGGAGTCTACCTCCCATGACAAAGACAGCGACTCTATGATCAGAACTACAAAACACTTTTCAAAGAAATAAAGTCAGATCTAAACAATTGGAAAAACATTAATTGCTCATGGGTAAGCAGAGCCAATACAATAAAAATGACAATCCTACCTAAGTTAATTTATTTATTTCACGTTATACCAATCAAACTATCAAAAATATTTTATAGAGCTGGAAAAAATAATAACAAAATTCATCTGGAGAAACAAAAATTCAAGGATATCATAGGAATCAGTGAAAAAATACGAAAGAAGGTGGTCTAGCAGTACCAGATCTCAAACTGTATTATAAAGTGGTAATTATCAAAACAATCTGGTACTGGCTAAGAAATAGAGAGGTAGTTCAGTGGAATAGAATAGATAGAAATTACACTATAGTAAATGACTATAGTAATCTAGTATATGATAAACCCAAAGATCCAAGCTTTTGGAACAAAAACTCAGTGTTTGACAAAAACTGCTGGGAAAACTGGAAAATATTATGGCAGAAACTAGGTATACACCAACATCTCATACCATATACTAAAATAAGGTCAAAATGGGTACATGATTTACACATAAAGGATGAAACCATAAACAAATTAAGGAAACATGAAATTGTTTATCTGTCTGATTTACTGGTAGGGGAAGAATTTTGGACCAAAGAAGATATAGAGAATAAAATTAAATGTAAAACAGATAATTTTCATTATATAAAATTAAAAAGCTTTTGCACAAACAAAACTAATGTAACCAAGAATTACAAGAGAAGTAGAAAACTGGGAAAGAAGTTTTGAAACCAATATCTATAATAAAGGCCATATTTCTCAAATATATAGAGAACAGAGTCAAATTTATAAAAATACAAGTCATTCTCCAATTGGTAGATGGTCAAAGGATAAAACAGGCAGTTTTCAAACAAAACAATCAAAGCTATCCATAATCATATGAAAGAATGCTTTAGATCATTATTGATCAGAGAAATGCAAATTATAACAACTCTGAGGTATCACCTCACAACAGAGTGGCAAACATAACAAAAATGGAAAATATTGGATGTTGGAGGGGATGTGGGAAAGCTGGGATGCTAATCCACTGTTGGTGAAGTTGTGAAAAGATCCAATCATTCTGAAAAGCAATTTGGAACTATGCCCAAAGGGCTATAGAACTGTGAATACCCTTTTATCCAGCAATACCACTGCTAGGTTTATATCCCAAAGATATCCCCAAAAAGAGAAAAAGACCTATTTGTATAAAAATATTTATAGCAGCTCTTTTTGTGGTGGCTAAGGATTGGAAATCAAAGGAATGCCCATCAAATGGGGAATGGCTAAACAAACTGTGGTTATATGATGGTGATTGAGTATTACTGTGCCATAAGAAACAGCAAGTAGGAGGACTTCAGAAAGGCCTGGAAAGACATGTATGAAATGATGTATTGTAAAGTGAACAGAACCAAGAGAACATTGTACACAGAGACAGCAATATTATTTGATGAAGAACTGTGAATGACTTGACTATTCTCAACAATACAATGATTCAAGACAATACCAAAGGACTATTGATGAAACATACTATCCACCTCCAAAGAAAGAACTGATAATTGATGGAACAGACTGAAGCATGCTATTTTTCACTTTCTTTCATTTTTTTCTTTTAATCAAGATTGCTTGTACAAAATGACAAATATGTTAATGTTTTACACAATCATACATGTATTTTGTTGTTTTTTTGTTTGTTTGTTTTTAGTGAGGCAGTTGGGGTTAAGTGACTTGCCCAGGGTCACACAGCTAGTAAGTGTTAAGTGTCTGAGGCCAGATTTGAACTCAGGTACTCCTGACTCCAGGGCCGGTGCTCCATCCACTGCGCCATCTAGCTGCCCCCACAATCATACATGTATGACCCATATCTGCTTGTTTGCCACTTCAGAGAGAGGGGAGGGGAGGGAGTGAAAGAAGAATAAAAATTGGAACCCAAAATTATAAATAAAAAAGTTTATCATTTAAAAAATGAAAAAAAGAAACTCCTTCTTTATAATGAACCCAAAACAAACCCAAACGAACTCAAAAACAAAGATAGGAAATGAGACTTCATATTTATTCCTGTTTGCAGGGAGCCATGATACAATGACCTACTGCTTGAATAAGAAATCTCCAATATCTCAGAAGCAATCAAAGCTGCTGCAGCTATTAAATAAGGTGTTTCCTTGCATCCTCTGTCCAGTGATATTAAAATGGTCGACCACACAGGTAATAAGACTTTAAATGTTCTTATGCTCCACTGAACTGTTGGCTTTGGTATCTGTGGCTAAAGAGATTACACTCACAGCTGCCATCCTGCCAGGGTCACTTAGGGATTTAATTGTCCATGAAGGGATTGTGATAGATAGAGGCTTTCTTCCAGTATCCTAGTTCTTTCGGTTGTATTTCCTTCTGTGGGCCTGGTTCTTTTTCTGACTCTTTGTTCTACACCTCAAGCACACAATCATAATGATAATAATAAGTTAGCATTTATATGGAATTTTAAGGTTTACAAACCACCTTACAAATATAATCTCATTTTATCCTCACAATGATGCTGGGAAGGTAGGCGCTGTTATTATCTCCATTTTACAAATGAGGAAACTGAAGCAGACAGGTTAAGTGACTTGCCCAGGGTGCCACCTGGTTGGCTACTTTCATGTTTTGTATGTCCCTGTCCCTGTCCCTGTCCCTGATATTAGGCATCTGGGCCCCCTTCTCTCTTTGATTCTAAGAATTCCTTCTTCTCTGAGTCCTTTTTCTTAGGTAAACCTGTTTCCATGCAAGCCTAAAAGTAGGCTCTGCTGTCCATTTTAGAATGTGTAACTGTTTTTTTTTGTTTGTTTGTTTGGGTTTTTTTTGGTCTGATTACTATGTGGTGAAGAGGGAGTTTTTGGTTGGCTGCTGAGCTGGAACTGGGTATGCAATTCACCCAGCAGCCAGTCAAAATGTCCCCTTTCACCACACAGTAATGGAACAAGTAAGGTAGAAAGGGGCCAGGTTGTAAAGAGTTTTAAATGTCAAAAAGGATTTTTTAACAGTTGGTCGTGGAGGTTATAGGGAGTCATTGAATTTATTGAGTAGAGGAGTAACAAGGTCAGACCTACACTTTAGAAAAATCACTTTGGCAGCTGAGTGGAGGAAAGGTGAGTCAGGGACAATAAATAGAAGGCTACATTGCAATATGTTAGGTAAGAGGTACTGAGAGCCTCTCAATTGAGATAGTGACTCTTTAAGTGGAGAGAAGGGTCCATATATGAGGTGTAAGGATAGAAATGACGAGATCTGACAACAGATTGACTATGTAGGGTAAATGGGAGTGAAGAATAGAGGTGGTAAACCTGAGTGGCTGAAAATACAGTGATCTGCTTGACTGTAATAAGAAAGTTTGGAAGAGGGGAAGATTTGGGGCAGGGGGAAGATGAGATCTGTTTTGGACATGTTGAGTTTGGGATGCCTGTGGGACATCTAGTTTGAAATATCCAAAAGACAAGTTGGTGATGCAGGACTGTACCTCAGGAGAGAGACTAAGGCTAGATATATAGATCTCAGAATCATGTATGATGTTGATAACTGGAACCATAGGAGCTTATCAAGTGAGATGGTATAGAGAGAGAGAGAGAGAGAGAGAGAGAGAGAGAGAGAGAGAGAGAGAGAGAGAGAGAGAGAGAGAGAGAGAGAGAAGGTGGCCCAGGACAGAGCTCTTGGGGACCCCCACAGTTACTAGATATAACAGAGCTGAAGATTAAGCAAAGGAGACAGGACAAGTCACAAAGGTAGAGGAGACCTAGGAGAGAATAGTTATGGAATCCTAGAGAGGAAAGAGAATCCAGGAAGTGTCAAAGGTTGCAGAGATGTCAAGAAAGATGAGGATTGAGAAAATGCCATTAGATTAGGCAATTTAGATATCACTGATAACTACAGAGAATAGCTTCAGTTGAATGGTCATGTCAGAAATTGATATAATAAGACACTGGTCTATAATTTTAAACGCATCAGGGGTGATGTTCCTCAGAAAGGAACCAGAGACATATCCAACTGTGGGATGTGCCCCACTGTGGCAAATCAGGGGTTCCAAAGACCGCCCCTGCTACAAAAAATGTGATCTTTGCCATCTATATTAGTTATCTTTGTCTAGGCTTTTGGTCTCTCACTTGGATCTTTCTTTTAACCTCATATATGGTGGGAGGATCTTGAGGGTGAATTCTCAGTTCAAATTTTTCCTTGTTTAATAAGATCTGATTAAGAGATTTCCCCTAATCCAAATGTTTTTTTAACACCTGCTTGGCCTGAGGCTCACCAAAGATCTCTTGAACACACTACTTCATGGGATCTTGGGGGCATTTTTTGGTAAACAAATGATGAGGAAATTCTATAAGTTTAGGTGGTGTTTTTTGTTGGTTTCCCTAAAGTGCTTAAGTTTTAAAAATTATGTACTTAACAAACACCAACAAACATCTACATTTCAAAATACAAAGAATGGGAGATAGGGTTGTATATGAAACCTTGAATCTCTACGATGTTTGGCTTGTTTTATTTGAAGTCTGTGTTAAATTGATCACAATAGTATCAACAATTGCAATGATTATATCCCTTTATGAACATCTTTCTTCTCTCTTCTGTGTATTTTATTAACATCTCACTGAGGATCTTTTCTTTTGTGTCATTATTATCTTCCCTCCCATCCTTGACTCTTAGTAGCAGTGGCCATGGACAATTCACTTAGCTGAGACCCAGAAGGGTGGTGATCTATATACAACAGATGAAATCACAGTTCCTAGGTGGTTATTTATACAGTAGCCTCCATTATTATTAACGTGTTCTATTCTTACGATACTGTGTGCCCTGCTGAAGTTCAAAAGGTGCCTGTGAAGGCACAAAAAATCATGTGGTCTGTTTCACAGACTCCCGATGATGCAATTGATTATATGAGGAACTGGGTGTTTCTTGTACTGAACCAAGATATTTGTGGTGATCTCTACCTTGTAGACACTGAACATAACTGAGCAGCTGGATGCTGGAATCCGGTATTTTGATCTGAGGATTGCTCACATGATCGATGGCTCTGAGAAGAATTTGCACTTTGTTCACTTCGTATACACAACAGCCTTAGTGGAGGTACTGAAATATGGAGTATATCATTTAACAGTGAAACTTGCTATAAAGCGAATTTTGAATCCGACCAGGAAACCTCATCCAGGTTTGGATCCACAAGATAACATTTTGGTTTTCCCAGATGTACCTTCTTAGAAAAATATAAAGATGTTTAACCTTTGATCATAGTTCTTAAATCAACATTGATTTCCAGGGAAAGAAGTCTCATATGCAGACGATTGTTTTTTTAACAATAATGTGCCAGATTCTTCCCAGTGTACAAGTTCTTCCTTGATAGGAAGTTAAGTGGTTTAGGTAACAGAGTAACTTTTACATGGCAGTATTTATTATACTGGGAGAACTCTATAGTCTACTAAAAGAAAAACAACATATGTTCTTTGTTCTATGAATCTAAATAGACTTATGGAGGAAGAGGAGATAATATTTTCACCCTTAATAGTAGCAGAGAGACTCACATGTCACAGAAGGGACACGAAAGGTCCTCAATATTCTTTTTTTTTTTTTTTTGGTGAGGCAATCGGGGTTAAGTGACTTGCCCAGGGTCACACAGCTAGTAAGTAAGTGTCAAGTGTCTGAGGCTGGATTTGAACTCAGGTCCTCCTGAATCCAGGGCCGGTGCTCTATCCACTGTGCCACCTAGCTGCCCCTAGTCCTCAATATTCTTTAAGTGGAGCAATAATTTCACCAACTGTGTGGCTTTCTCTGAGGCTTTGAGATTTGGGTTGGAGAAATATTGGCCCTGATGGCTTCAGAGAAGGTCAGCTTGGGAATCACGACTAATTTCAGCCCAGGTGATAGAGCCTTATTTCCCCTTTAACCTTTTTGAGTATGGAAGTGGGGATTTAGCAAATATATATTGGCAAAAGAGCATTTGCAAGAAAGCACAGAAAGGACTTCTCATAGAGTCTGAAATCTGGTTCCCACCGGGTTATATTTTCTATCTTTGCCTTTCATAAGTAAAATCTGTTCATGGCAAGTTCTGGAAGGTTGAAATAAAATAGCATTAGAAATTGGGGTGGGGGTGGGAAGGGAGGGAGGAAGAGAAGTTGGAACACAGTTTTTTTTTTTTAATTGATGCAAATACCCAAAGAAAGCAAAAAGAAAAATTAAAATTAAAAAAAAATTTTAATAGCATCAGATTCTTGTTTCCCTCTTAGTCTCCTGTCAGTAAGGGTAACATTTCCAAATCTGTTCTTGCATGCATTGAAAAGAGGGACTAGCTCCCCTAAATCTGACTACAGGACATCATGTATGCATCTTGAACTGATGCCAAAACTCAGTGAATTGCTTGCCATTTCTGATGTGGACACTTTGTTTTGTTTTGGGGTGTGTGTGTGTGTGTGTGTGTGTGTGTGTGTGTGTGTGTTTTGGTGGGGCAATGAGGGTTAAGTGACTTGCCCAGGGTCACACAGCTAGTAAGTATCAAGTGTCTGAGGCCGGATTTGAACTCAGGTTCTCCTGAATCCAGGGCTGGTGCTTTATCCACTCGGCCACCTAGCTGCCCCCTGATGTGGACACTTTGGAGAAATGTGCTCAGAACATTTTCCACGTAGGTCTTTGGATACTCCACTGCCATGAGCCAAAGAATTTCTATTTATTGACCTTTCAAGGTCCAATGCAAAATCCTTTCAACTGACTTGACCTTGACAGAGTGACAAGGCTAGGCTGCGATTTTTATTTAATTGCCAATCACTGTTATTTAAGCTGGTTTTGTGTTTTATTGTTACCCGTAACTAACTGCTTAGGCTAGAAACTCTCTAAATAAAAGTAAAATAAATAAAAGTACAAATATCAAATTTCAATAATAAGGGCATCAACTTGATAGTTTGGAGTCTCAAAATTATTTAATAGTTTCAACCTAAAGCAGGGATTGAACTCTATTTGAGCCTTTTAAATGTTTTGTTTTGAATTTTTTTCCTTCACAGGATACCCTAACAGATATTTCAGAGTGGTTACAGAATCACCCTAAGGAGGTGGTGATATTGGCCTGCAGGAATTTTGAAGGAATGACCGATGAACTTCATCAGTATCTTGTCACCTGTATAAAAAACATTTTTGGAAAAACACTGTGTCCCAGAGGCGTAAGTGAATTATTTCGTGACCTTTTCATTGGTTCCTTCTTCCCTTGACTATGTAAGAAAACCTGGATTGAGAAAACTCCAGATGTGAGATAAAGAAAACCCCAAGCACTAAGGAAGAAAATGTAAGGCAGAATGACCCTTAACTCCCATGAAAAGGGCTGCAACTCTTTCTGACACTGAGATTAAATTCTTGAGCTATAGTGATACATACTAGCCTGTCTGGATGTTATGCAAGAAGTTCTTGATGCCCCACAAAAAAAATAATCAGAGTAGCCAATTAGTTAAAGAAGTTCATACAGAAAATTGACAACAATTTCCCTAGCACAACTAAGTGAATCCACCTCCAAGAAAAAGGAATAAATAAAGTATCCAGAGTTAAATCCTCAGGTGGTGGCCCCTGTGTGCTTAGTATAGTGTCTGGTACATAGTAGGTGCTTAATAAATGCTTTCCTTCCTTCCTTTCTTCCCCTGGCAAATATAGATGTAGAATCTTCAAACATTTAGTTTCTTTGTTTTTTGAGAAGCTTGTTGAGCTATTGAATGCCAAGTAAAAATCTAGTAGAACTTATATGATTTGCATTGTCTCTGAGTCAGGGGTCCTGTGTTCAAATCCCAACTTCTGACACTTTATACCTAAGTGACCTTGGGTTTAACCTTCCCAGGCCTTAGTTTCCTTATCTCTAAAATGAAGGAGCTGAATTAGGTGGCTTCTGAAGTCCCTTCCAGTTCTAGATCTTTGATTTTATGAACCTAAATATTATTCATGGAACACATAGTTAGAGATGGAAGAGCTTTTAGACTTTATTAGTTCAGTCCCCTTATTTTATTTTTTTTGCAGGGCAATGAGGGTTAAGTCCCCTTATTTTCAGATAAAAAATATGGAAACCCAAAGAATGGAAATGTCTTGTTCAAGTTCATATAAGTAGTGAGTGGCAGAGCTGGATTTGAACCCAAGTCTTCTGACTCCAAATCCCTTTTTTCATTGCCTATCAAATTTGTTTAAGAATCACACTTTTATTAATTGTTAGATGTGTATGTGTGTATCTATCCCAAGTGACTAAAATGAGAGCTTTTTTAGTACACAATGGGATAAAACCCTCAGCAATCCAGAAAACAACTCAGTCTCTGAAAGATAAAGTTTTTACAGTAAAGAGTTGAATAATCCACTAAAGTCCTGTTCTATTGCCTCATAATGTTGTGGAAGAAATCCTGGGTTCAAAAAGACTCCAGTAAATGGAGAGGATTAAAGTTTAGGCCTGGTAATGTAGTAGTATAGATCTATGTCTGTCATTGGTGGATGAGTCAAACTAAGGACAGAAAAGCTTGTCACTAGAATGGTGGCCATGAGTTGACACTGTTTTTTTTGGCCACACTAACTGAGGAAGCCCATGTTCAAAGGCACTAAGGCCATGAAATAAGGAATGGAGGCATAGGGGCCTGCCTTGGTGGGGAGAGTGCCCATAACTGTGAAATAATGGAAACTTCTGAGTTTTTAGGTAAGTTTAATTACATTGGCATGAGGGAAAGTAGAATGGCATAAGTATTTATATAGAGCCAACTATGTGCCAGGTATTGTGTTAAATACTTTATCTCCTTTGATGATATCATTTGATCATTACAACAACCCTGTGAGGTAGGTGCTATTATTATCCTCATTTTATAGTTGAGGAAACTGAGGCAAAGAGGTTGAGCGACTTGCCCAGGTTTGCACAGGCAATAAGAGTCTGAGGGAGATTTGAATGCAGGTCTTCTTGACTTCAGGCCTGGTGCTCTATTCACTGCACTAACAGCTTCACAAGACATTTCTGTGTTTTGTTTGTGTGCACACTATTTCCTGGGATCCTCTCAAAGTGTTAAACAAGTTCCCCTTATTTTTAGCTGATGTGGCAAGATGTTTTGATTAGCTTACCTTTCCCCTGCTTCATAACTGTTCCAAGGTTGCACTGTAATGCTAAGAACAGATCGGCCCTAGTGATTCACTGGTGGCAGGACCACTGAAGAGGTGGTGAAGTTGGGCCATCCAATTAAAGAATCTCATGCAGAAAATTGCAAATAAATAAGTTTCTACCAAATAAATAAAAGGTAAATTTTTGGTAGGGGGAGGGAAGAGGGCTAGCATCTACAGGAATTGGGAAAGACTTTGTCTAGACACTGCTGCTTTAACAGAAATTTTAAAGGAACAAAATTTATTTAAAAAATTAAATTAAAATAATTTAATTTAAATTAAAAATTTTTCTCAATTACATGTAAATATATTTTTTGAGTTCCAAATTTTCCTCCCACCTTCCCTTCCCTCTCCCCTCCTGAGGCCAGCAAACAATTTGATATAGGCTATACATTACTATCATGCTAAACATATTTCCACATTAATCAGAACAAGGGAAAAAAACACAAGAAAGAAAAAACAAGAACAAGAACAAAAAAGCAACAGTAAAAGTGAAAATAATATGCTTCAATCTGCATTCAGATGCTGTAGTTCTTTTTCTGAATGTGAGGAGCATTTCCACCAATTTGGCATTGTCTTAGATCATTTTATTGCTGAGAAGAGTTAAGGCTATCACAGCTGGGCTATCACTTTGGGCAAGTCTCAGACTCCTTTGTAAAATCTGTCAAATGAAGGGCTGCTTCCACCTCTAATATTCTATATTTCTGTTTCTTTGCCTCTAAAGCCAAACCAATAAGAGCTTTTCAATAAAATAGCTCCATCCTAGGGAAACTATTTGGACACCAAGATATTACATCGTGAAACCTTCTTAATGATTTCTTTCCCTCTCTCCCCCAAATAAAGTAGTATGTATTATTTCTGTAAGCTCCTAGAGAGCAAGGGTTTTTAATATTGTATATGTATGCCCAACACTTAGTGCCGTGCCCAGCACATTATGGACACTCAATAGTTTTTTTTTTTTTTGTACTGACTTGTGATGTCATCCCCATGTGAAGAAATTCTCTCTATCAGTGCATATTAACAAGCATGAAGTGCCTACCATGTGTGAGGTTAGGATTTGTTAATACAAAGACAAAAATGAAATCACTTCTACCTTCAAAGAGTTTACAGTCTTGGGCCAGATAACATGTATTTACATATAGGCATATGCAAAATAAACATAAGCAGGATATTGTGAAGCTCAAATGAGATCATGGACATAAAGCGTTTTGTAAACAATGATACTGTGTACAGTGTTCTCTTGGTTCTGCTCATTTCACTCAGCATCAATTCATGTAAGTCTTTCTAGGTTTTTCTGAAATCTATCTGTTTATCATTTCTTATAGCACAATAGTATATTCCACTACATTCATATACCACAACTTGTTTAGCCATTCCCCAATTGATCGGCATCCCCTCAGTTTCCAATTCTTTGCTACCACAAAAAGAGCAGCTATAAATATTTTTGTACATGTGGGTCCTTTTCCCTATTTTATGATCTCTTTTGGATATAGACCTAGTAGTGGTATAGTTGGGTCAAAGGATATGCACAGCTTTAAAGCCTTTTGGGCATGGTTCCAAATTGCTCTCCAGAATGGTTGAATCAGTTCAAAGCTCCAACAGTGCATTAGTGTTCCAATTTTCCCCACAGCTCCAACATTTATCATTTTCCTTTTTTGTCATATTAGCCAATTGGATAGGTGTGAGGTGGTACCTCAGAGTAGTTTTAATTTGCATTTCTCTAATCAGTAGTGATTGAAAACATTTTTTCATATGGCTGTAGATAGTTTTAATTTCATCATCTGAAAACTGCCTGTTCATATCCTTTGACTATTTCTCAATTGGGGAATGACTTGTATTCTTATATATTTGATTACATAACTCTATATATTTCACATATGAGGCCTTTATCAGAAACACTAAAAATTTTTTCCCAGCTTTCTGCTTTCCTTCTAATTTTGTTTGCATTGGTTTTGTTTGTGCAAAAACTTTTTAATGTAGTCAAAATGATCCACTCTGTATTTCATAATGTTCTCTTTCTCATCTTTGGTCATAAATTTTTCCCCTTTCCATAGTTCTGACAAGTAAACTATTCCTTCCTTTTCACCCTTTATGTCTAGATTTTGTACCCATTTTGACTTTACTTTGGTGTATGGTGTAAGATGTTGGTCTATACCTAGTTTTTGCTATATTATTGTCTAGTTTTCCCAGCAGTTTTTGTCAAATAGTGAGTTCTTATCCTGGAGGCTAGAGTCTTTGGGTTTATCAAACAAGAAATTGCTATATTCATTCACTACTGTGTTTTGTGTGCCTAACCTATTGATCCTCCTCTCTATTTCTTAGTCAGTACCAAATAGTTTTGATGATTGCTGCTTTATAATATAGTTTCAGATCTGGCACAATTAGGCCACTTTCCTTTGCATTTTTTCATGAATTCCCTTTATATTCTTGACTTTTTGTTCTTCCATATGAATTTTGTTATTGTTTTTTCTAGCTCTATGAAATAATTTTTGGTAGTTTGATTGGTATGGCACTGAATAAGTAAATTAATTTGGGTAAAATTATCATTTTTATTTTATTAGCATGGCCTACCAACGAGCAATTGATATTTTTCCATTTGTTTAGATCTGATTTTATTTGTGTGAAAAGTGTTTTGTAACTGTGTTCATACAGTTCCTGGGTTTGCCTTGGCAGGTAGACTCCCAAGTATTTCATATTGTCTACAGTTGTTTTAAATGGAATTTCTCTGTCTATCTCTTGCTGCTGGACTTTGTTGGTTATATACAGAAATGCTGATAATTTATGTGGATTTATTTTATATTCTGCAACTTTGCTAAAGTTGTTCATTGTTTCAAGTAGTTTTTTAATTGATTTTTTAGGATTCTCTAAGTATAACATCATATCATATCATCTGCAAAGAATGATAGTTTTGTTTCTTCCTTGCCTAATTCCTTCAATTTCTTTTTTTCTCTTATTGCTAAGGCTAACATTTCTAGTACAATATTGAATAATAGTGGTGATAATGGACATCCTTGTTTCACCCTTGATCTTATTGGAAATACCTCTAAATTATTCCCATTGCATATATGCTTGCTGATGGTTTAAGATACTGTTTATTATTTTAAGGAAAGCTCCATTTATTCTTATGTTCTCTAGTGTTTTTTAATAGGAATGGGTGCTGTATTTTGTCAAAAGCTTTCTCTGCATCTATTGAGATAATTGTATGGTGATTTTGGTTAGTTTTGTTATTGATGTGGTCAATTATGTTGATAATTTTCTTATTATTGAACCACCCTGGCATTCCTGGTATAAATCCTATCTGGTGATAAATTGCTGTAATCTCTTTGCTAATATTCTATTTAGAATTTTTGCATCAATATTCATTAGGGAGATTGGTCTATAGTTGGAACAAAAAGCTTCTAAGAAAAATGTGCTGTGTGCTTGGAACACTACTTCTGTGACCTTAAAAAAGTCACTTTACCATTCTCAGTGTAAAATGAGAGGGTCGTATTGCGTGATCTTCCAGGTCCCTTTCAGCTCTAAATTCTATGAGCCTATGCTCACAGAATAAGTAATTAAGCAGAGTATTCTAGATGTGGACCATAAACCTAAAAGCAGGATTTGTTCTGGTTAAAACATAACCTTGGTTAAAAACAAAACAAAACAAAACACCAACCAAAGGTTATTGAGAGCTGATTGTACATGAAATTATTTTCCTATCATATTTTGTAGTTATGTTTTTTCCAAATTCATAAAGATACAGCATGATATGTTTCATAAACTCCAAGAATGTGAGCATACTGTACACTCTTGTCAATTTTCTTCATGAACTTCTTTAACTAATAGGTTGCTCTGATTTTTTTTTCTTCCCCAAGAGCCTTCAAAAACTTCTGTATTAACAAGGAGTCCCTACTCTTCCTCATCTAGACAGAGGCTAGTGTTTATTACAATAACTCAGGAATCTGATCTGAGTATTATTAGAGTTACAGCCCTTCTCATAGGAGTTAAGGGCTGATCCTGCCTTATATCTTCTTCCTTAAGATTTGGGGTTCTCTTTGTTTCCTGTCTGGGGTTTTTTCAAGTGAATGGGATCATAATTAGATATATTGTGACTTGGGATGATGTAGTATTCCTATCCCTTGTATAAATTCACTCACACACGCACACACACACGCACACACGCACACATGCACACACGCACATACAACAAAACAAAACAAAAAAACAACCCCTTTTATGTTTTCTAAGGATAGGAAGGTTCAGTGAAGTCTTGTGATATAAGAAATAGATGTTTTTATTAAGCATGATTTTTCTTCACCCATATGTAGTGGGAAAATTTATGCATTTTCTTTGGGTTTGCTTTTTATCTTCTAATTCTTAGGCTCTAAAGAGGCAAAAATAAGGTGGTTCAGCATGCCAATAAGAAAGAGAACAAAGAATCAAGAGAAATGCATAAAATAGATTGGATCTAATAGGAGTAAGGCATTTTATATAATTGTATATGTTTATATGGAGCTTTACAATTTGATAGGCAGTGTACCATAGTAGATAGACAGTTCACTTTGGAGTCAGGGAGGTCTGTTCAAGTTTTGCTTCTGACATGTACTGGCTGTGTAACCTTGCAGAAGTTGTTTGACTTCTCAGAGCTTTATCCAGCTTTCTAAGACCATAAGTTGCAGAGAAGGTGCTGGCTTGCTCTGGTAGAGGTAATTCCATATAGTAGGAGAATCCCATGCCCAATCCCTCTTCCTATCCAGAGGCCTGAAGTCAGGAAAACCTGAGTTCAAATCTAGCCTCAGACACTAGCTATGGCCCTGGGCAAGTCACTTAACTGCCTTGATTTCCTGAACTGAAAAATGGTGGAAATTATACCACTTACCTCCCTTCCTGTTGGGAAGATGACAATATGAGATAATATTTGTTATTTGATACTATTTGGCACATAGTAGGTACTTCATAAGTCCTTTCTTCCCTCCCCCCTTTCCTTCTGATCCTCCCTCCCTTCCTTTTTTCCCTTCTTCCTTCTCTTCCCCTTTACAATTTTTTTTTAAGTGAGGCAATTGGGGTTAAGTGACTTGCTCAGGGTCACACAGCTAGTAAGTGTTAAGTGTCTGAGGCCTGATTTGAACTCAGGTACTCCTGACTCCAAGGCCGGTGCTCTATCCACTGTGCCACCTAGCTGCCCCCCCCCTCCCGTTTACAATTAACAATTAACAAAGTACTTTGAGTAAATTATCTTGTTTGACTTTTGCAAAAACTCCACCTGGTATGTAGGGCAGGTACTAGTACCCCTATTTCACAGACAAGGAAACAGGCTCAGACAGGTAAAATAATGTGTCCAATACACAGCACCACAACCAACATTCAAACTTAAGTCTAAGGATTCTAAATTCAGTGTTTTTTCCATTCCATTATAGTTGCTGCCCTTATAATAAAAACTTATATTTGAATAACTTTAGTTGTAAAAGTAAAATGATGGGGGCAGGTAGGTGGCACACTGGATAAAGCACTGGCCCTGGAGTCAGGAGTACCTGAGTTCAAATACAGCCTCAGACACGTAACACTTACTGTGTGACCCTGGGCAAGTCACTTAACCCCAATTGCCTCACTAAAAAACAAGAACAACAACAACAACAAAAAAAAAAAACAAGTAAAAGGATGAACTATGTTCATGTTCTTGACATCAATCTTGAACCTAGAGACAAGAACTGGGAGCATCTGATGAGAGTTTCACAGAAGCAGATTTCAACTCAAAATAAGGAAAGCTTCCAGATAACATTATCCAAAATTGGACTGGACTGTCTTGGGAGGTAGCAATTGCCCCTCAACATTATCAAGCAAAGGCTGGATGACGCCATGTTGGGAATGTTATAAAGGGGATTCCTGTTTAGGATTGTTTGGACTAGATTGCCTCTGAAGTCTCTTTCAAATCTGAGATTGTCTGATGCCAACATCCTTCATTTCTAGACAATATGCCTGGATATTAACCCATTATGAAGCTCGGGTTTCTCTTATGACAATTTTTTTTTTTGGTAGCTGCCTTAGGCATAGATTCTAATGAACAGACGTTGTGGATGGAAACAGGGAAGGTTTGGTGTTGTGAGGATATTACTTTATTGGTAAGACATTGATATTTGGGTTATGTAGTGCTAGAACCAAAACAAATATTATTTCTAATAATGATCCTTTTTGAATAAAAAAGATTTCTCTTATAAATATGTGCCTGAAATTGTTCTTAGTTTTTTTTCTTTTTTTTTTTTTAAATTAATTAAATTTTTTTTTTTTTTGTGGGGCAATGGGGGTTGTGACTTGCCCAGGGTCACACAGCTAGTAAGTGTCAAGTGTCTGAGGCCGGATTTGAACTCAGGAACTCCTGAATCCAGGGCCGGTGCTTTATCCACTGCACCACCTAGCCGCCCCATTTTTTCTTTTTTGTAAAGTAGGCAGGTAAACATTGTCAACACAGGTGAAATAATTTTTGCACTAGAGTTAAAATGTTTTTTGAGAGAGGTAGACACACAAACTCATCCAAACCCATGACTATGGTTTATCAGTAACCTTTCCCAATTCTAAATGCCTTTTAGGAATTGCTGACACTGAAGCAACTGTGGAGACATGGTTACAGGGTTATTGTTTCATATGAAGATGACATTTCTGTGCACAAGCACAAAGAGCTATGGCCTGCAATTTCATATTGGTGGGGAAATAAGGTGAAAACAAAGGATCTGATCAGCTATTTAGAATCGATGAAAGAATCTGGACGCCCAGGTAAAACATTTATTTTTATAACATTATCTCCAAGGATATTCTGATGCTTTTTGATCCACTGATTTTTAAGCTTTTGGATGGCAAGCCATATTGGCATGTTTTCCAGAAGGGAATCCTGAAACAGTGAGTTGGCCAATTTGATGCAGTGATGAAATTAACAGTAACCTTAATGTCAAAGAGGAGATTGTAGATTCAAAGTTTATGTTGGACTACATGTCCAACTACATGTTGGACTACTTAAAGTCTACATGTCTCATTCTCCTGCACCTAATCTTAGCCATCAATTAGTCAAGAAATGGTTATCAAGTGCCTGCTATGTTTAAGGGGCTGTGTATGGTATGCAGGAGGCAGGGAGCTAGGTAGGCGTAAGCTAGGTGGCTCAGTGGAGAGTGCTGGGCCTAGATTCAGGAAGATTTAAGTTCAAATCTGGCCTCAGACACTCACTAGCTGCCCTGACCCTGGACAAATCACTGAACCTCTGTTTGCCTTAATCTGCTGGAGAGAGAAATGCGGAAACCACTCTGGTATTAGCCTGGAAAACCTCTGGGGCAGTAATGGTATGCTAAAGTCCATGGGGTCTCAGAGAGTTGGATGTGACTGAATGACTAGACAACAAGAGCATGTTATGCAGTGGCTAAATACATATTCCTACTGATAGATAATTCTAAAGCTATTCCATGCATAATCTAGACTTTACTGATCAACATATTTAAAGACAAAAGCAAAAACTAATTCCAAGAAAACACACAACAAACTGTGCCATTTTGGATAATGAGGAAAAACAGTCATGACATTAAGGAACAGCTAAAAGCCACTGGTTATTCAATAAATATTTGTTGGCAAACCTTTTTTTTTTTTCTTTCTTTCTTTCTTTCTTTTTAATGGCAACTGCTTGGTTCTAAATTTGGAGGCAATGCTTTGTGTACATGGGGGGCAGTGGTTCAGAAACAAATCCTTGCTTTTTTGACTCCTCTTAGATTTTTTTAGTCAATATACCAGAGAATCATGTTGAAAAGTGTAATGTAAGGGGGAAGGTAGTTGATGCAGTGGATAAAGCGTTGGCCCTGGATTCAGGAGGACCTGAGTTCAATTCCGAACTCAGACACTTGACATTTACTAGCTGTGTGACCCTGGGCAAGTCACTTAACCCTCACTGCCCCGCACCAAAAACAAACAAACCAAAAAACAAAAAGTGCAGTGTAAGACTTCATATATGATTATATAATTTTAGAGCTTGAAGGTTCTTCGAGGTCATCTTGCTCAGTTTCCTCATTTTACAAGTGAGATAAATGGGACCCCAAACAGACTGAACAATTTGACCAAGGTCACACAAGCTCACAGCAGAGCTGGCATTAGAACTCATGTCTAGTGCTCCTTCAACTATACTACACTGCCTCAACTTCACAGCATTCTTTTATCATCAAAACACATATTGACAGTGGCACTCAACAAAAGCTTCCAACTTCTCCTGTGATAGTGATTATTTGTCTATAGTATGATGTTTTTGACTTCAGAGAAATTGGATGAAAGTGATAGCTGTCTTACTCTCACTTTGGGGGGCCATGGATCTAGAGATATCTTTTCCTATAGAGTTAACACAGTTTACTGAGGAGACAAGACTGCCAGTCCTCAGCTTCTGTGTAGAAATGAGAGACCCCAAAAATATGGGGAGAAATGGGTAGACAGAAGGGTAGAATAACTCATTGGCTTAGATGATATGTAACAAGCAGATGCATAATTTTCTATTGTCTTCTTGTTTCAGATGAATTCTTTGTTGCAGGGATTAACCTCACCGAAAACTTTCAATATATTCTGGCCCATCCATCTGGATCATTGAAGAAGATGACTTTACCTAACCTCCCATCCCTGAATGCCTGGGTTCGGAAACAAAGCCCTGGGCCAGGGACAAAATGTACCAATATCATTGCTGGAGACTTCATAGGATCTGACAGTTTTGTCAGTGATGTCATTGCTCTTAATCAAAAACTTCTTATGAATTGACTTTTTTTTTTTTTGACGTGAAGTATTTAGGTTGCCTCTCTGTTGACTGATTCTTAATCTTTCTAGCTTTTTTCCCCCTAAGGCTTCTGATTGGACAATGGGATGGAAAGGGGATTGAGTAGAGGTAGGTAATATGGCTCTAGAACCAAAATCCTGGGAATCCCAATAATCAGTGTCTTTGAGCTTTCAGCATGGCTTTGCCTCTTAGGCAAGTCATTGGTTCTTTAGTTTTCCTAATTGATTAAATTCCTGAGAATTTAATTTTACTTAAGGATATGATTTCATCAGTGTAGGTACTCGCTCCACTTACATAGATTGCAACTCCTCTCTATACCTTAGTAGATAATTTAGTGAATTGTTGTGGCCAACAAAAAATTCATCTCCTAGGTGGTCTACCATTTTGTCAGGCCTCTCCAAAGTTAGACCATTGTTAGGCTTGGACTAAAAGCCTTTGAAGATGCCAGAGCTTGCATGGAAAAAGTTGACGTCACTTACATTCTACAATGAGGCATCCAAATAGGATTCTTGTGGAAGATGTGACTACATAATATATTAATAATTATGGGAAATTTGTAACAGGGTGAACCATCTGGAGCTACTAAGAGAAGGTCAGCATGAATTTAAAATCTCTGTTCAGTCATGCTAAATACTGCAGATTCCTTGAGGTAAAAGAAACTCACCATTGTCTACTTTAGTTTTTTAAAAGACCACCAGAATAGCATTTTGACAACTGCAAAAGATGAGCCAACAGCTCCAACTGAAGGTGAAAAGCTTTTTATATCCTCATTGGACAAGTATAATTGTTTTGGATTTCTCCTCAGAATTTTATATTCATAGCTTATTTTTTAGCTTCATTAGAAATCCCTGCAGGCTTTTCTCTTCCCTGACCCTCGAGGCTTGCTGGTGGCTTAACTGATTTGCTTCAGTATTTCCACTTGTAAAATGGAACACATTTTTTGGAATGTCTGAGAATAGTTTATTACACAGATTAAAGATGTTAATATATTCATTATTATTCCTAAAAATGTTATTATATCGGATAAGCATTATTTGAAACATAAGCCCATTCCATTTTACCAGAGGTTCATTAGGTTCTGGTATAGCCATCTAGATCACTGACGAAAATGATGTACCAACATCCCATATATGAATGCATGGGAGTAGAGATTATTATTTCTTAATGAACTTTCTTCTTTCTCAAGTCCCATGTCATTTTGTTTTGAAAGTACTTTTTCTTCCAGAAAATGTCCCTTTGTTTCTACCTGGACTCGATTTACCATTCTTTTGCAGCCTAATCAAAATATTGCTTCAGATCCTCTTGCTTTCCATGAATTCCTAAGCAACCCTACGGAGCCTCTTTGTGTACACTTGGCATTCTAAAACTTCTTGTCCTTAACCTGGAACCCTGTGTGCTCTATCTGAAGTTGAAATTTTGCTCTCATAATTATTTTGGTTGTTTTTCAAGGTCTTTTTTTTTAACCCCTTGCTTGCAAGATGTGTTATCTTGCAACCAATCCCTTTGTCAAGCACTCATTCCCTGTATTCACATACATATCTATATGTCCAAGTCTCAAAAATGAAAAGGCTACATTACCTCATTTTATTTCTGTAGCTTTAAGATGCTTTGACTTTAGGGTTTTTGACAACAGAATAAATACAAATTATATTTATTATTTCATTTTTTCTCACAAGAAGTAATGGTTTAGGCATGGCTCCAGAAGACCAGTGATGAAGCACGCTTCCTGCCTCTTGGCAGAATGGCAAACATTTCTGACATGGCTAATGTGTGGATCTGTTTCTATTGTTTGATGATGCTTATTTATTACGGGACATGAAGGTCTTCTTGGGTGGAGGAGTTTGATGCCAGGGGAAAAAAGGAAAGGATCAATAAAACCATTTAGAAAATACACAGAATACAACAGAAGGAAGTTTAGAGAGACACAGACAAGCAGAACAGTATTGGACTTACTGTTCAATTTCTTATATACTTTTAAAAACAAGCTGTGTATAATAGGTTCATGGTTTTATATAGAATTCTCTTTTCCTGTTTTTCATTGTAAATAGAAATTTTTGCTGATATTCGACAAGTTCATAATAAAAGAATTAAAAATAAAAAGAGTAATGATTTAGGATACCCAGAAATGTATGTAATTGCCAGTGTTATCTTAAATACTGAAGGTCATTGTATAGTGAAAGGTTGTGAGATGTCAGATTTTTTTATGTTATCCCACTGAATTCCAACAGCATTAAAACTATTTTAATAACCATAACTGATTCACCTTAGAATCAAACTAGTAATTTTTCAGGATACTTCAAGGTACTTAAAGGGCAGCTAGGGGGTGCATTGGATAACAGTCCTGAGCCTGAAGTCAGAAAGATTCATCTTCTTGAGTTCAAATTTGGCCTCAGACACTAGCTGTGTGCCCCTGGGCAAGTCACTTAACCCTGTCTGTTTCAGTTCCTCCTCTGTAAAATGAGCTGTAGAAGGAAATGGCAAATCATTCTAGTATTTTTTTGTTTTTTTGGTGAGGCAATTGGGATTAAGTGACTTGCCCAGGGGCACACAGCTAGTAAGTGTTAAGTGTCTGAGGCCGGATTTGAACTCAGGTCCTCCTGACTCCAGGGCTGGTGCTCTATCCACTGCATCACCTAGCTGTCTGCACTCCAGTATTTTTGCCCAAAAACCCTCAGATGGGATGAAAGAAGAGTTGGATATGATTGAAATGACTCAACAACAACATTTCAAGGTATCAAAGTGCCATTTAGTAACTGTTTGACAAACTAATACCTGAAAGAATAAATTCAAAGGGTAAACTTGTTAGAAGGTGGGATAACTATTGGGAGAGAACAAGCATTTATTTGTTGTTGTTGTTCAGTAATTTCAGTTGCATCTGACTGCAATCCCATCTGTTATTTTTTTGGGCAAAAATAGTGGAGTGGTTTGTCATTTCCTTCTCCTGCTCATTTTACAGATGAGAAAACTGAGGCAAACCAGGTTAAGTGACTTGCCCAGGGTCACACAACTAGTAAGTGAAACATTTATTAAGCACCTCCTATTTGTCAGGCACTGTGCTAAGTGCTCTACAAATATTATCTCATTTGATTACTTTGCTGGGTGTGGCGTTTAAAAGTATATGTGGTCACTCTATTTCTCTCCCAAGTGTAGAGAATTTTAGCTGGAGTTTATCATATATTTGTTACTTAGAGGCTACTGCACCAGTTTTGAGGCATTAAGCATTTATTAAAGTATATTAAGTATTAGTAAAGAGAGTGCACATGGCTCTGAAAGATAGGAAAGCCTAGCTAGGAAATATAAGAGAGAGAAGAGAGAAAATGGGGAACCCCAGAGGGCTGTGTCTGCACTCACCAAGTTCCCAGGCCCAAAAGAGAGCGAGTGTCTGGCAAGCTTGTTGCAGGCAGGAGCAGAGCTCGCCCATACACATTGTTCCAAGCTAATTGGTTAGCATCACTCAAATCTACTGGTTCACTGGATTTGAGGGTGGTTTGGCGCAGTCGTGCTGAGGTCAGAGCCCGCAGATCCTCTGGCGGAAACAAGGCTTTTAGGAAGGTATGGTTTTGAGTGAGGTAACTTCCTGACTCTGGACTGACCTTAAGAAAGGTCAGGCCTGGCTCTCTCAGCCAGGGCCCCTGGCGAGTCCCAAAACCCCTATTATTAATAATTTTCTCACATGGGTAAGTACAACCAGAAAAGATAATGCCCATAAAGAACTAATGAAATAGGGGCAGCTAGGTGTTGCAGTCGATAGAGCACCAGCCCTGGATTCAGGAGGACCTGAGTTCAAATCTGGCCTGAGACACTTAACACTTACTAGCTATGTGACCCTGGGCAAGTCACTTAACCCCAATTGCCTCACAAAAAAAAAAAAAAAAAGAACTAATGAAATAATAATAAGAAAGCTTAAAGCTAGAAAGAAAAATAGTTAATTAATAAGCCTGACATATTTCCTATCATTTAATCAAGACAAATTTTTTACCATAGTTGTCCTATATCTATCAGTGCTGTCTCCTGAAATGAACCATTTAATTTCACAGAAATTAATTTATGAGGATGAATTTTTGAATGTTTATAGTTTTTTCATTATAGTAAACATAATCACTAAATATTGACAGCATCTTTGATTTTAATGAAGGAGGACTTTCAAAAACATTAGATGTTTAATCATTGTTTCTCAAGTACCACAGCCTTTCAAATAACCTAATTGTGCCTCTTCTTGCCTTTGCTGGGAATTATTAAATTCAAGTAATAAATCCATTTCCTTAGTTGACTGATGACTATTAGGAAATATCTACAAATCCAAATTAAGGGTAAGGGTGGTATACATATTCTGTATTTTTCTGAATGTGATTTATAGGGTAATCAAGTTTTCCTAAAATGTAAAGGAGTCATTACATAGCCATGAATTTGGTGGATAATTGAATGTCCTTATGATTTCTACAACTCTATTATCCACTAACACCAATATTTGCCCCTAGATACCATAATACCATACAGATATATTTGTTACTTGTTTTATTTTTAGTTCCTTTTTTTCTCCACTTTCTCTTGTTGTTTTCTTCCTTCCCATCTTCTATATTCTCAGTTCTCCTCATATTACAGCTTCATAATCCATCCACTACCATTGAGAGAGAGAGAGTGAACATGCAAGTGCGTGCTAGGTCGTGTTTTAGTGAAGAGATGCCCTACATTCCCTAACTTACATAGTGTGTGTATGTTCCTCCTCTACTTCCCCACCCATTCCCAGTAAAAGGCAAGTTTTCTGAGGGCAAAGCCTGTGTAATTCTTAACTTTTTAAGTCTAATGCTTTGTATTAGGATAATGTAATACCCATAGCTTACTAGACTTTTGGCTAAAAGAATAAGGAAATGAAAGTAATAATTGAGCCTAGATAAGAAAATAATTTAGAAATAAGCAAGACAAGGTGATACCTACTATAAGCCCTAACATAAAAACATTTTTTCTCTTTCTATTTAAAACAGAATGAGTTATCTGGGATATGTTTTTTTTTTGTTTTTTTTTTAGTGAGGCAATTGGAGTTAAGTGACTTGCCCAGGGTCACACAGCTAGTAAGTGTTAAGTGGATGAGGCCAGATTTGAACTCAGGTACTCCTGACTCCAGGGCCAGTACTCTATCCACTGTGTCACCTAGCTGCCCCCTGGGATAGGTTTGAATGTTTAAGGAGGTATGGGTAAAAGTAGTTTTTCAGTTCCCCTGAACGGTGAAATTGTGTTAACTTAAAAACATTGATTGGCATGGACCAGGAGGGGCAGGAACGGGTTTTATGATTGATGTATAATTTCTGTCATTTTAAGAATATATGAGGTTTGGGGCAGCTAGGTGGCACAGTGGATAGAGAACTGGCCCTGGATTCAGGAGGACCTGAGTTGAAATTTGGCCTCAGACACTTGACACTTTTTAGCTGTGTGACCCTGGGCAAGCCACTTAAACCCAATTGTCTCACTCCCCCAAAAAAGAATATAGGAGGTTGGATAGGCAAATTTAATCTTTTCTCTATTGTGATTTCCTTTTCCATCAAAAACAAACACTCCAATATTTAACAAGCTCAAAAATAATAGAAATATTTATTTACAGATAAAAAACAAATCAAGGCAGCATTCAGGATCTAACACATTTCTGGAAACTAAAGGTGATTCATCCAGTGTAATTTTTATCTATATAGAGCAATTCAGAATTAACATAATCTGACATCCATTTTCAAGGTGAGCTTGCCATCATTGTCACTTCACATAGCAGCAAACATATTTTAACTGTGAGGCAGAGTAGAGTAGCTATTTTGGTTATTTAGGCAGCATTCCTTCAGAATGCTTAAAATACTAACTTGTTCCATAACATAATGAATACAATATTATACTGGAAAGAGTTTTCTATACTTGCCATAAGCTGAATTACTTATGATGACTTTTACTTTAGCCGTTCCATTCTCAGGTATAACATCAACTTCCTGTACGGTTGCTTCTTTGTAGAGCCAGCTATAAATAAAAGATAACACTTTATGAAAATCATTAATCCATTTCATGTTCTGGTTCACTCTTTCTTGGAAGCATGTTTATGCCACCAACTTACATTTCTTTTTTTTTTTTGGGGGGGGGTGAGGCAATGGGGATTAAGTGACTTGCCCAGGGTCACACAGCTAGTAAGTGTCAAGTGTCTGAGGCCGGATTTGAACTCAGGTCCCCCTGTCTCCAGGGCCGGTGCTCTATCCACTGTGCCACCTAGCTGCCCCCCACCAACTTACATTTCACATTAAAAACTTTTACCTTGAAAAAGAGCCCTTTTCCCACAATTAGTACAGGAGGGTCTGTTTCAGACTTCTTTTGTATTCCATATAGTACTATGCATGGAAATAATTTAAGAAACTAACTTGTTGACTAAAGTCACTTTATGTAAAAGTGTTTTGAAAACAGAAAAACTCTATGAAGATGTATTTGTTAAATATATTTGTGAATTTTTAAAACAAATAAGAATTTTAAAAAAGCTGAAATATATATACCAGTTCATTTATTTATTAGATTTGTAGGATACCTTTTCTCTTAAAAACCTAGTCTCTAAGTATTTTTTTCTAAAATGTGAGAAACTTTCATATGTTTAAGGTAGAACTTGATCATCTGTAAATCTGTATTTAAAACATAAAGCTAGTTAAAAATTATAACTGCATATACTCAGGGAAAATAAGAAAAGCTATAGTCTCCAAGATGGGTTAAATCAGAAAGTTTCCATTGGGATTTTCTTTGAATAAGGTTTAAGAGGAAAAACATCATACAAGCCCATCCTCTACCCAGTGATGAATTTTAATACCTCCTGGGGAAAACTGGAGAGATGATCATTGCCTCTGTATAACTAAGACAAAAATAGACATTGTAAACTTCTTAGGAGGTAATAAGTGAATGAAAAAACATTCAAGTATTTATTGTAGGACAAGCACAGTGCTAAGGTAAAGGGTTTTAATTTTATTCCAATTCACATATTGTGCGTGTGTGTGTGTGTGTGTGTGTGTGTGTGTGTGTGTGTGTACAAACATGCACACTAGTCCTGTTAGGGGAACCACAGAATCCCAAGAGTTGGAATAGACCTTATAAACTGTTTATTGACTCCAGTCCTTACCTGAATTAGAATCCCCTCTACCATAAACCCATTAAGCCTTTGCTTGAAGAGTTCTTTTTTTCCTTTTGTTGGAGAGGCAATGAGGGTTAAGTGACTTGCCCAGGGTCACACAACTAGTGTCAAGTGTCTGAGGTGTTAAGGGCTAAAATTCTAGCTAGTCTGTCTAAAATATCTAATGAGTGGTCGCCAATAAATTACAAGCTTTAGCAAGAGTTAGGCTTTTAAGCGTTTATTAAGGAGAGTAAGAATTTGGTAAAGAGAGAGAGAGAAAGGCCTACATTCATCTATTTAAAGGGAGAGCACATTCCTAGCTCCGCTCTCCACCAGAGTCTAAAGGCAAGAGAGCGAGATAGAGCGCCAATCTCTTCCTTCCTCCTCCCACTAGCCAACATCACTTCCCGATGCCAAAGAAAGGACTCCTGGTCTTCCCCTCAAAGACCTTCGCTTCATGGGCGGAACTCTTCTACAGTAAGTCTCCAGCAGGTGGCCATTCCAATCGTTACTGAGGCTGGATTTGACCTCAGGCCCTCCTGAATCCAGGGCCGGTGCTTTATCCACTGTGCTACCTAGCTGCCCCCAAATTTTAAAATACTTTTGAAAGAATTTAAATAACACCATTCTAAACATTTAATAATATTTGCTATCAGGAATTTATTAACCTTTTTTTTTTTTCTTGTATTACTTCTGATACTCATGGTGACCCTACTCTTCCTAAAGGAGACTGTATCCCTAACCTCTCTCTCCAGTATATGTGCTCCATCATGCCCACTTTCACATTCTGGAACAGGAAGAAGAGTAGGCATGCTTCTTGCTGTTTCTACGTAGGAGTCCTTTGAGGTTCACTCTATCCAGATCAGGGGTTTTTAACTTTTTTTTTGTATCATGGACTCCTCAAAACATTGCTTTTTGATTCCAGGCTGTTTTCTTTCCCTTTTCAAGCAGTTCAGTACCTGGTTCATAGACTTTCTCTACTGAAACACTTGCCCTCCTTCTATTTGGGGGAGGTCAGAAGACATGTTGATGTTTTTTCAAATACTCTGGCCTCCCACTTCATCAACCTCAAGTACCATGACCTGTACCTTCACTCTACCTCAACCATATAAAAGAAAGGCTAAATCCTTGATCTCACTATCACCCAAACAAGTGTTTTACTCCCATAATCCAGAACTCTGAAATTCCTTGTTCTGACGATAACCTGCTACCTTTCTATCTCTTGTTGTGCCTTATTCCTCCTGAAACTATTATTCATCTCATTGGGACCTTTAGTTCCTCTATCCTTCAGTGTTCTTCAAAACTATTACCCCTAGGGGGCAGCTAGATGGTGCAGTGGATAAAAGCACTGGCCCTGGATTCAGGAGGAGCTGAGTTCAAATCTGGCTTCAGACACTTGACACTTACTAGCTGTGTGACCCTGGGCAAGTCAGTTAACCCTCATTGCCCTGGAAAAAAAAAGGGGCTTTGGGCAGCTAAGTGGTGCAGTGGATAGAGCATTGGGCCTGAAGTCAGGAGGACCTGAGTTCAAATCTGGCCTCAGATACTTAACACTTACTAGCTGTGTGACCCTGCTCAAGTCACTTAACCCCAAATGCCTCACAAAATAAAACAAAACAAAAAAACCAAAACTATTACCCCTGCTCTGGCTTCACTTTATCCCTTCCCAAATGTGACCCTATAATTTAGTTAACCAGTTCAAGCATAAACACCCCTGCCTCCCTTTTCCACTTTTACTAACATGTTGCTGAAAAGCATGAGAAATCACAGAAATACAAAGCTGAGAAAATTATCAGTGTCCATCTAGCCTAACCCCTATCTGAAAACAAGTTTCCACTATAATATAACTGAAGAGCCCCAAAAGCCTGTCCATAACAGTTTTGTACTCTATAATCTCAACTAGATCCTCCCTGTAAAAAGGCAATGCTGTTACTCTTTTCCATAACTGGCTTCCACATGCCTCACATGGATTGTTCTAAACTTTCTCTCTTCAAGTCTCTCACGCTATACCACCCTCTCAGGAGTGGACCTCACCTCTTACTTTTCTGAGAAAACAGGCCATTTGCTAGGAGCCCCCTATTCTCTATTATTTCTCGTAAAACTTCTTGACAATTCCCCCTGTCCTCTCATCTTTTGCTCTAGTCACAGAGGAGGAGCTGGGTCTTATCGATAAGATCAAAGATTAATTCTCCTTATGCCCTTGATTCTATCCCCGCCCATGTTCCCTAAATCATTCTTTCCCCACCTTCTGCTCCGCAGTATCTCCCTATCTACTGACTTCTTCCCTGTTGCCTACAAACATATAGTTTTCCTCTATCCTTAAAAAAAAACCCAACCTTCGGCTGACCTGTGGTCCCTGCAAGATGGTCAGTCTCTCCATTTCACAGTCAATACTCTACAACAACTTGTCTCTACTTGTTGCTCTTACTTCACATCCTCTGAATCACTTGTCTGTACTTTGCCTTCTGGCTTTCAACCTCATCTCTTAGCTGAAATGGCTCTCTCTAAGGTGACCACAAATCTGATGGCCTTTCACCACTCCTGACCTCTTGCAGCATCTGATAATGTTGATTAACCCTTTCTCCTGGAAACTCTATTTCCTGGGTTTTAGTGACACTCTCTACCTTTATTTCTCCTTTTATCTAACAGTTCTTTTCACTTCCCTTTGCCAGATCATCATCCATGCCCCATCTCCCTGGGGTATACCCCAGGATTCTGTCCTGGGCCCACTTCTATCTTTGTGATTTCATCAGCTCCCAAGGTTTCAACTCTATCCCCAAATCTACAAATACACCCCACGCCTCTCTGAGCATCACTAGCCCTTGATGTGACAGTTCCATATAGATATTTCAGGCATATTAAACTCAACATGTCCAAAAGATAACATATTTCCCCCTAAACTCATCCCTCCTCACAACTTCCCTTTTTCTGCTGAGGGAATTATCTTTGATTTCCTAGAGAGGCAGTTAGGTGGTGCAGTGGATAGAGTGCAGACAGGAAGGCATGAGTTCAAAAGTGACCTCAGACACTTATTAGCTGTGTGAACCTGTGAAACTCATTTAACCTGTTAATCACTTAACCTCTATTTATATTCTTTAAATGTGCCTTTTTTAAAAAAAAATTTTGGTGAGGCAATTGGGCTTAAGTGAGATTACTCCACCCAATTGAGTGTGTACATTAATTCATTCCTTGAGTCAATTCTTTTTTTGTTTTTATTTATTTTTTTTTTAGTGAGGCAATTGGGGTTAGGTGACTTGCCCAGGGTCACACAGCTAGTAAGTGTTAAGTGTCTGAGGCCAGATTTGAACTCAGATACTCCTGACTACAGGGCCGGTGCTCTATCCACTGTGCCACCTAGCTGCCCCTCTTGAGCCAATTCTAATGAGGTTGAGGTCTTTGAGCCAATTCTGATGAGTGTTAGGCTCATTTACTGCCCAGATTAATAGATTACTCTACCCAGTTGGGTGTGTGTGTTAGTCCCTCCTAGAGCCAACTCTGATGAGTTTAAGGTCTTTGAGCCTTTTCTGATGAGTGTAAAATTCATTTACTGCCCTGCTCCTCTTCCATCTCATCCCCCACTCCATAAGCCTTTTCCTGTTTCTTTCATGTAGGATTTCACCTCTGTCCTTCCCCCTCCCCCAGTGCATTCCCCTGACTACTCAATTTAACCCTAAGGATGTCATCATGGGGCAGCTAGGTGACACAGTGGACAAAGCACCACCCCTGGACCCAGGGGGATCCGAGCCAAAACCCGGGCCTCAGACACAAGACAGTTACCCACTGTACGACCCCAGGTATGTCCCCCAACTCCAATTTTTTATAGTTCTCTAGGGTCGTGTATTTGAAAGTCAAATTTGGCATTCATAAACTGATATTCCTAAAGCACAGGTCTGACCATGTCACTCTCTTGCTAAGAAGTTTCAGTGGCTCCCTATTGCTTCTAGGTTCTCGGGTTTTAAAGCCCCACATAATTTAGCTCCAGTCTACTTTTCAAGGTTTACTGCACATTCATCTGGTGGTGAGCTGCTGCCACTGCCCTGGGGCCATCCTCTCTTGATTGGTCAGAGTTCATTGTAGCCAGCCGGCCTCAGACCTGAGCAGGCGACATTACCCAGCCATCTTCCTGCTATGCCTCCTCATGTGAATCCCCTTGCTGTAGCAACAGTAATCAAAACAACACGACCATTGCTGGACAGGGCATGTGCAGCACTTGCCCTAGGAATCCATTCACCATCCTTGTGGCCTCTCAATTCAAAGTATACCTCTGTGGCAATAGAGAATGTAAATTCCTAGAAGACAGAGACTGCCTTGGCTTTTGTATTTGTATCCCCAGTGCTTAGCACATTCCCAGGCACAGCAAAAGCACTTTAATGCCTTTTCATTCATTTACTTCAGTCAAATTGGCTTCTCTGTTCCACATACACAACATTCCATATCCCAACTCCATCTCTGCATTGGCTATTTCCATGCCTCCCTTCTACCTTACGCTTCCTTTAAGGCTTGCTTCAAAGTGCTGTCTCCGGTACTGGTCTATTCTCTCCCCCCCCCCCCCATGTCCATTACTTTGTCTATTCATAGTTTTCTCTTCAGTAGAATGGAAGCAAGGAGGAGGCAAGACCTGTTTTGGTTTTGTCTCTGTATCTGTAGCAGTGCCTGCCACTTAGTAGGCATCACATAAATGCTTTTTGAATGATTTAACTGACTTCCATAATACACTCGACTCATATTGAGTTTGCAATCTTCTAAAACCTCCATATCTTTTTTATCAAGCTATGCCTGCCTGTGCTTATAAAACTGATTTTTTGAACTAAAATGTAAGGCTTTATATTTATCTCTAATAAAATTCATCTGATTTGATACAGCCCAAAGTTCTAGCCTTTTTAATATTTTTGAACACTAAGTTTATTACTCTGCTGGGGTTTGGGATGCTGCTCCAGTTATGTTATGGCATCTGCACTAGATTTCAAAAATATAACTTTCAGAGACAGCCCCTTTGCCCTCAGGAAAATGCAAAATCTGATAATAAAAGTTCTTAAGCAGTTGTTTATCTTAGGTTTTACTAATCAAGTTTTTTCTTCAGAAGTCATGTGTTTAAGTCAATCCGCTGATGACTCATTGTAGGAATTAATTATTCCTTCAATCAACATTGTTTACCTTAGCTGAGCTCCTTCCAGCTTAATTTTAAGAGTGAGAAGATTTTTTCCAGTTGCTTTCAAAACTGCACTTTCTATTTCTGCTTTCAGTTTCTCTAATCCATGCCCAAGAAGAGCAGAAATGGTTATTGCCTTTGGTTCTGTAGGCTCGTACCTGGACAACAAAGAAGATCGGCAGGCATTGGTAAAGCTGTATGAAGAAGCAACCAAGCTAGATTAATCAACTAATAAACAATACATGGGAAGGGGCTGAGACTGAGGGTCAGCCTGGGTAACTGAAATGATCAATGCCAGGCTTCTATGCCACCCTTGCCAGCTGGCATTCTAACGACCTGTAATTCTTTAACACCTCAGGAGTTAGGAAGCCTGGCCTGCATGACTGAAATAAATGAACTAATCCATGGGGAAGCTATTATAGATATAATACAGTACTTAGATGATGATTACAAGAGCTTTCTTTGCATGTAAGTAAGAAAAACCACAGCATGGAAGAACTGAAAATAAGAAAGTTTCAAGAAAATAGGAAGGATGCTAAATAGTCTGTCAAGGAAAATTTTAGCAAGAAGGGTAGGGTGTGAGAAAAAAATAAATTCCAAACACTGTATTTTACTTCTTACCGTTCTACTAAGTCCACCTTGTTGTGAACTTCTATCATTGAACTTAGTAACTGGTTTGGCAGATTCAGATTCTTTAGAACAGACAAAACACTTGCTTTCTGGAGGTCAGTCTCAGGGTGACTGATGTCCCTCACATGGATTATTAGATCCTACAAAACACATGTAGAATATAGTTACATAACAAGGACAGTTTCTGTAATGAGTCTACAAGTAGAACAAAACAGACATTTGGTAATGTATTTCTCTATTAATAAAGGATCAATTCTTGGTCTCAAAAGGTCACAATGATTAGACTGCACTTTGAATATCCATAGGACTAAAAGAGATTTAAAAACTTCATATGGCTTGTTCCTTATCCTTTCAGGCAAGCCTCAATCAAAAAAGTTACTTGTAAAACAAAGCCAGAACTTTCCTCCCTTTAATAAAGAGATAGGGGATACTATGAGTATGTAATATCTTATATACTGCTAGACAAGGTTCTGTGTTGATTAGTTTACTGAACTACTTTCCCCCTCCTTTTAAAATCTTTGTTAAAAGAGATGGCTTTCTGTGTAAAGGAAGAGAGGAGGAGTAATATTTATAAATGATGCAGCAAGGTGGTAAAGTGGATAGATAGTACTGGGACTGGAGTCAGGAAGACAAGTTCAAATATGGTCTCAGACATATTTACTTACTGGCTGGATAATTAAACCACTATTTGACTCAGTTTCCTCAACCACTGGGGGTGATAATAGCACCTATTTGGCAGTGCTGTTGTGAGGATCACATGAGATAATATAAGCACAGTACATGGCACATAGTAGGTGCTATGTAAATGCTAGTTACCATTATTACTATTAAATAATATAACAACAAATAAAGATATGAAATTAAAATAAAACAAAGCCAGAGGTAGTAGAACTTCAGACAGATTTGGCAGGACATACAGAACAAAACATTTTTTTGCTTGTCTGCTTTGTTTGTTAAATCATTAATCTTGGTAAATTTCAAGGGTTTTAGATAAAGTCTTACCCTTTACTTTTATTTCTTTGATGTTTTTGGTTGACTTTGTGGTGATTTTAAAGTTATTTATTCATACAAGTTTTAACAAATATAACATATTTAGTACACTCTATTATTGATAATTTAATGGGCTATTCCTGGCATTCACTTAAAATCAAAAGTGCCTACTATATGCCAGGCACCATGCTAAGCTCTTTACAATTACTTCCTCCTTTGATTCTCACAACATGTGCTATTATTACCTCCATCTTATAGATGAGGAAACTGGGGCAAACAAGTTAAATGACTTACCCAGGGTCACACAGCTAGTGTGTGTCTGAGACTGAATTTGAACTCTGGTCTTCCTGACTTCAGGCCTAGCATTTGACTCACTGAGTCACCTAGCTGCCGAGAGAGAAATGCTTGCAAAAATTAATAACTTTAAAAAAGAAAGAAAGAAAATCTTCACTGCTTGTCAACCTTTGTGTGTTAACCTACTGAGTAAGCTACATCTTCCAGTGTTGCTGAAAAGGACTCAATGAGATCATGAGGAAGTTGGGAGAGGAATCCAATGGTATCTACATAAACAACAGTCATACGGGAAGGCAAAGATCCAGAGTGGGCTGTGATATCCAGAGTGGCAAATAATTGATCACGTGGTTGAATTGCTGCATCTCCAGTCAGAGCTTTGATTAAAGTGGTTTTTCCTAAAAGAGAAGTCAAAATAAAATATTTTTACATGTAATCAAAAATTTTAACCCTTGAGCTAAAATTACAATTTTATAAATTATGTTTATAATTTTGGGTCTCTTGGATACCAATACAGATAGATGTTGAGATGGGTCCAAAGCTGAAGAGGAGCAGAGTAGGAAGAAATAGCAAAGCTCTTTTATTGATGTCAATCTTTCCATGAAAGCAAGGGCCTACTTTTTAACAGTAATGTTCTATCTGTATTGCTAGATTTTAAAATGAATATCATGAAGGAACTGATGGTATCTGAAAACAGATCGAAACATAATTATGATAGTTCCTTAATCTGAAGTTTTGTTTTTGTCTGTTTTCTTTCATAACCTGGCTAATGTGGAGATGTTTTGCATGACTACTCATGTATAACTTATACTGAATAGCTTGAGTTCTTGGAGGGTGGGTGGGGAGGAAGAGAAGGTGGAACACAAAGTTGGTTTTTTGTTGTTGTTTTTTTTGTTTTGTTTTGGTTTTTTTGCAGGGCAATGGGGGTTAAGTGACTTGCCCAGGGTCACACAGCTAGTAAGTATCAAGTGTCTAAGGCCAGATTTGAACTCAGGTACTCCTGAATCCAGGGCCGGTGCTTTATCCACTGTGCCACCTAGCTGCCCCCGAACACAAAGTTTTTTAAAAAAACTGATGTCAAAATTTGTTTTTACATGTAATTTTGAAAAAAATTATATTATAAATAAAATGAATATTACACAGAGGGCAATGGAGAGGTGTACAGTGGGTGTGTGAGCTGGCTAAAACATATATCAAATGATGAAGCTTAGGGGCAGCGAGGTGGCGTAGTGGATAAAGCACCGGCCCCGGATTCAGGAGGACCTGAGTTCAAATCTAGCTTCACACTTGACACTTAACTAGCTGTGTGACCCTGGGCAAGTCACTTAACCCTCATTGCCCCACCAAAAAAATAACAACAACAACAAATGATGAAGCTTGAAAAATAGGAGTAAAAGCCATCATCAATGAATTGTATGACACACAGAGAGAAGATGGGCTGGTCATGTAAAGAGTGAGGAATGACAGGCAGAGAGCCAGACTGGTCAACTGGTACTCTTAAAATGCTAGGAAAACTCATGGAAGTCTCCCACTATGTTGGGCAATAAACTTACGGGAGGACATGGACAAGAGTCACACAGGGTACATAGAGATGTTTGGTTTGTGACCTGCATCTTTTGAAGGAATTCTTGAATTGATGAGATCACATATCCATTTGGGAACCTGAGTAATTATCTTTGACTTTTTTCTAGTCCAGACTTGTGATTTCATTGGTATAGGGAATTCTTAGTAAGTAAATAGCTTCTAAATGTAAATCAGCAACTGTTTTACAAATTACAGTCTTAGAGCATCACAAGAAACACTAAGAGGCTAATGACTTGCTCAGGACATCCAGCCAGTGTGTGACAGAGGCAGAACTTGAACCCAGGTCTTTCTGCCTGGGTTCTCTAGCCATTATACCTTGCTGCCTCTCTTCCATAAACCAATTTAAGGTATCCCTCATCTTTAGGTGTGTAACCCTAAATAAATCATACCCCTTCTCTGGGTTCTGGTTTCCTCCTCTATAAAATGAGAAGCTTGTACTTCATAATCTCTAGGGTCCCTTTTGGCTCTATGATTTTATTTTTCCAACATACTGAAATATCATTCTTGTAAGAATAAAAAAAACCCCATTTATAGTATTGTGTGTTTTTATATAAGGGACTGGACAGAACTAAGGAACTATTCCCCCCTCCCCGCCCCGCCCAGGTTACAAACTGATATGACAATAAAGAACCATACAAACACTAGAGGGGCACTTGACAATAAAAGACAATGATTTTTTATATAGCTGGGGAAATGCACTACTGTGGGTGACAAATCAAATGAAGCCATGGCAGCCTGTTTAAATGGGAAGGGTGGGGAAAGAACACAAAAGGCTCCATGGCTGGATTTTTGGAACTCTTTGACTGCTCTTTGAATAGTATCCAGTTACCTTGAAATTACAGGCTTAATTTCTGGTTCATAGATGGAGAGAAGTTATTAACAAACGTTCATTGATATTTCTTAGCCGAAGTAAACTAAATCAAATTGTTGAAAATGTACAGAAGATGGAAGCAGAGTCAGGTAACAAAAGACTTAATAAAGGAGTGTGGTGGGAATGCCAGCTTTCAGAATGAACTGAAGCTGGTAAAGGAAGTTAAGGAAATGAAGTTAAAGTCAATAAAAAGCTGTTACTGTTTTTTAAAAAGTTAGATTGGAAGAAAAAGGCAGTTCAAAGAAGAGCTGAGATCCTTTCTTAGGGAGGATGGGACAACAGAGAGAAGACAGAGTGTCTCAACTCTTATTTTGTTTTTTTTTCTGTAGAGGAGAATGATGTTTATACTGGCAATGAGAGAACAAAAATGACTTATTGGAGGTGATCCCCCAGATAAGTAAGGAGAGGGTAAATGGCCATTTTATGCTCTTGAGGGATTCAAGCCACCTTGCTAAGATGAAGTGCATTCTTGGGCCCTGAAGATACAGGCAGACGCTAAGTTGGAGTTAGAAAGACCTATATTAGGTTTTGCCTGTCCTGTGTAATCACAGGACGTTTATTTAACCTCTGTGTTCTAATTTCCTCATTTGCAAGATGAGGGGGTTGGACTTGAATGGCTCTAAGATCTATATAATCTTGTGATAATTGTTTTTCTTCTTTCATTTTAATATAAGCAAGTAAACACATGGCCCCTTCTTTACTCTGAGAGTACACTTAACTATTCTTTAAAAACACAGATGAAATAGAAATTCAGTCCTATAAATTACTCTTCATTTGCTACATGTAGAACATTAATTACAGAAGTTTTAAATAAATGTTAAGAACAGTATAATTAATCTTTAAAAAAAGACTACAAAATCTTATTAATTCAAAACATGAATGTCTTTGTCCTTCTAGTAAATTTTCTATTTAAATATCTATAACAGTCCTTGGATTTCAAATCAGAAAATATGCATAAAAGGGAGAGATTTCCAGAAGTGCCTATTAAAATTATAGATAGATAGTGAATCCAGGAATATTTGATTGATGCTAATTTGTCCATATAGAATGGAATTTCTCATTGATGAGTTTATTCTTTTTTTTTTTTTTTGCAGGGCAATGGGGGTTAAGTGACTTTCCCAGGGTCACACAGCTAGTAAGTGTCAAGTGTCTGAGGCCAGATTTGAACTGTAGTACTCCTGAATCCAGGGCCGGTGCTTTATCCACTACGCCACCTAGCTGCCCCAAGTTTATTCTTTATAACAAAATATGTACTGGTTCTCAATAACGTTTCTACATAGAATATCCTAAAGCTTTTCTGAGGAATCATTAAAAAAACAAAACACCCTAAAAACAATAAAAAATCTTACACATATTAGACTTTCTCCTTACCACAATTTGTGTACCCCATTACAGAAATAATGGGAAGCTCACGCTTCTTACGTTGACTTCTGAGAAGATGTCTTCTTTTCTTAAGCTTCTCCAGAGCCTTCTTAATTTTTATTTCTTTCTCTTTTAAGACACGTTGCCGTATTTGCATGGATGTTTCTCCTAAAACCCAAAGGTTTTGTTTTGTTTTTTAGTAAGAATAGGACAAAAACAGGGAAAAAAAGTTTTCATTAAGGCTCTTTTTTAAGGGCAAAAAATGTAGAACCAGTATATTCCTTTCCAACACTACTAATTTACAGTAACCAAGAGCTCGTTGTTGATTGTTTTTTCTTATGTAGCCTTGATTTAGTACCTTTCTGCTTTAATAGAAGTTGAAAAAAGGTCACCCACAGCTCAAAGTAATATTTTCATTGTGATGCATGTGGCTAGGTAGTTGACAAAACTGTTCTTTGTTAGTGAGTAATGTGGCTGGGGAGATAGAAGAGATGGCATGATGCTGAATTCTTTTTTTAAATTTTGTGTCCTAAACCTACAATATTACAATGTCTGGTGTATTCCTAATACATTTACTTGTATAGTGACTTTAAACGCTTTTGCTACTTGCTTAATTTGTACCCATACAGACTACAGTATTACTTTTGTTTTACCTGATCCCATGATATAGCGAGAGCCACCACCTTGCTGATCAAATTGAGCAACTTCATTTTTCAGATTTGACCTGGTATTGAAATAGGAGTGAAATTGCTTTAAAACGCTTAGCAAGTATACCTACAAAACACAGAAATACAAGCTTCATAATATGAAGCATAAAAATTGTAGTCAAAGGTGCAATAAAAATCTAAATATGAAAAAAAGGAAGTAAATCAAGCACCTTAAAGGTATCTCTAAATATGAAAAATAGCTAATAATCAACTATGCTGGGGCTATTTTCCACACAAAAAAAAAAAAAAAGAAAAAGAAATTCATCATAATTTAACAGATAGGAAATGACTTGTTATTGATGGCGGAGTCATCCCTTAATCTGTTTATGTACAGTCAGACTACTAACTTGTTAGAGCAAAGATTAGAATTAGTATAAAGCTAGAAGAATTATAGTGAGAAAAAGTGAACTATCTAAACAAGCTATCAGTAATGAAAGACATTTAACAAATAGTAGAAATGACACCGATACAGTTAACAGTTAATAATTTTATATGGCAGCTAAATAAAACAAGTCAATTGTCATAACAAAGAGACCATGAGCCTAAAAAGCAGTTTTCTTATCAAATACTTCACTTGCTTGCCTAGTGGAGAGTGTCAAAGGTACTTTCAATTTAGAATATAAACTTTTAGGTAAAACCTTACAAAGAAATATTATCAACAAAACTGTCTCATGAAACAGAAGCAATAGCAGATAAAACTCAGTTAAAGAAAGCTTGGTGAGAGATGCAATCAAGCAAAGTTATCTTGAAGAGTGAAAGCAGAAGTAAGCCTACAAACAGGAAAAGATCTGCAAAGATTTTTTTTAAACCAAATTATTTTCACTATTAAAGATAGCAAAAACTACACTTTGATTCTAAAATTACAGTCTCTGATGTGCTTAAAGAGGAAGTAAAAATGGCACTAAATGGAACAAAGAGGGGAATAGTAGCAAGTAGCCAATATACATAGAGAAGATTCATGTCAGAATTACAGTTAGCTTACAACCTTAAAGGCTCTCTTCCCACATGATGTCCTTCATTTATACATCAAAATCATTCAAGATTCTTTGAAAGATACAATAGAGAGACCCTTGTTCAATGACCCATCAGGTGAAGCATAAAAAGCTGATAAAGTCCCGGTTCTCAAGGCGCTCACACTATATGGTGATATATATATATGTCACCAGTTATAGCATAGTATAGTTACGGGGCTGATGGAAAGGCCCAGAAATTAAAGTGTGTGGTTCTAGGGTCCGACAGCATGGTCCAAAGGTCCTTAGATTAAAGTCTTAAGGTTATGTCTGTGAGACATAGAACACAACTGTCTCTGAGGAACTGAAAATGAATTTCACACAGAGGACAATAGGTGTGTGTGGTGATTGTGAATAGGCTACCTCATATAACAAACAAGAAATGTTGATGAACAGGAGTAAGAGATGTCATTAGGGGGATATATGATAGAAGAAGAGAGACTAGTCACATGGTGAGGGCAAAGGATACCAGATGGATGACTTGAGAGATCCTCTGATATCTATTATGTCAGGAGATGGTGAGGAAGACCTCCAACATGTTGGGTGGATTCCCCTGTGGTGAACTTAATGGGAGGATATGTACAAGACTATGTCCAAATCAGTGTTTATCTCAGATCTACCTGAATATCTAAGTAATGTCAAAAAACTTGATATGGCATTCTCAATCACAAGATTTCTAGCAAATTTTTGTCCATTAAAAAACTGTGTTAAGATGTTATACCAGGAGTGAAAACTGCCATTGATTTGTCATTTTTCCCACCACTCATGAAGGCAGTCTCTATGAGCTGCAATGGCTGAAAAATTAATTACCCTTGTACCAACCTGGTAATAACCTTCTCTGAATATAGCTAGGCTGTTCCTCAGATGCACACATATGGTCTACACCAGTATGATTCTTAACAGCTTTCTACCTTGGTAGGGCTAGCTAGAACCTGTACTCTGCTGGTATAGCTTTTGAAAACCAAGATGATCGATCACCCATAAAATGAGGCACTGGTGAGGATATCTGCTATTATTAATATGATTTTTAGTGAGAACATAATGGTTCTATCTTTCAAAATAATCTTGGTAGTGAACTAACACAGAAATTTCAAAGCAAAGAATGAGAGGCTCTCTCAGGGTGGACATTTTAATTTGTAAAAAGATAGTGTATCTTTATTTGATTTTGCTTAGGGGACATGAAAGTGATGATTTTGTTTAGAGGGCCATTGTGTGGAAATACCTGAGAAGTGGAATTTCAGCCAAAGCAATCTGAAGTTTAGCTTCCTTAGTCATAGCATTGCAGCGGAATATATGAAGAACAATTGTGAATCGGTCAAACACCTCTACTCCCCAGGCAGCTTCAAGTTCTTTCTTTAAAAACAAAAACCAAAAAGACACGAAAAACAAATGACAGCAGGATATATACCATATAGCCAAAAAGGCCACTAAATTGTTACTAATTTCTTTTGGTGTGGGGCAAAGAGGGTTAAGTGATTTGCCCAGGGTCATACAGCTAGTAAATGTCAAGTGTCTGAGGCCAGATTTGAACATAGTCCTTCTGAATCCAGGGCCAGTGCTTTATCCAACTGAGCCACCTAGCTGCCCCCTACAGGCCACTAAATTCTTATTGAACTTAAATGGGGAAAAGAGTTCCAAATAGAATTCTTCTCTGAGACACCCCAACCCTTGGGGCAGCAGGGAATGAGAATTAAATGAAATGTAAGATTATCAATTACAAGCAGAAATTATATATTTTGCTTCCTATATATATGAATTATCACTAGCTATACAGTAATCTAGAGCCTAGCTTCTTAAACTGTGGGTTTCAACCCTACATGAGTTTTGAAGGTGACTAACTGTGTGTGTGGGGAGGGGGTCATGAAAAATTTGGCAAACAGTAAAAGGTTATATATACCAATTTAATATACCTATATGCCCAGGGTCGTGTAAAAATTTCTCAGGTGAAAAGGGTTGCAAGTAGAAAAAGTTTAAGAAATCCTAACTAGAGAGTTCCCAATAAACAGAATTATAGAACAGAAGTGCCACCTTCTTGATTCAAAGAGCTAACAGAGTTATACAAATGATATTGAAGATAGCACTTTGGGCTAGATCTTCTAAAAGCATAATTTTCCTTTACTATCACTTATTTTTAATAGGTTTTAAATTTATTCCATGTTTTACTGCAAGGCATCCATCTAAATGAACAAAAAATTATCATACCTTTGTCAATGGATTCATTCTTTCTACATTTAAGAAGACAGAAGTTATTTGTGGTGATCCTCTAATTTTTTCTAAGGAAAAGAGAAAAGCAAATGAAATTTTAGAGAACTTGTACTCTAGGGTTAGAAGTTATTATAGAGAAAATCTTGTTCTAGCCCTTTGGAAACTTATTTTCTTAATATATAAATCATAACATCAACAAACTGCCATAATGGCTAAATGGAAACAAGATAGAATAATAAAATTGTCACAATTAGCATATGGTTAACAAAGTGCTTTACACATCTTTTAACATCTGGTGCTCACAACAATCTTGTATTCTAAGTACCTCATGGGGGTGGGGTAAATCAAATTTCAAATAGCTTAAATGACTGGTATTTCAAACCCATATCTTCTGATTTCAAAGCCAGTGCTCTTTCTACCACAGGATAACTGCCTAGTATAGGAAAGTTTCTTAGAGAAAGTGAACTTGAAGTTGAAAGGGTTGGGAAATAAATGTTGTTCTAGACCTGGGGGAAAAGCTTGCCAAATCAGGTTAAATACGGGAAATGATATCTGCTCTTCTGAGCAGAGAAGCATGATGGTGATGAGAAGAGAGGAGGGTGGGATAGGGTGACACTGACTTTGAATTTGTTATGGTAAGCTGGCTGAGGGGTGGAAATTTTTGATGGATTGCCAACTGCTATTTCTACTGCAAAGCTACGACTAAAGAGGTTAGTCTTGAGATACTTTTGGCAGAAATTCCACTTTGCACATAATCCCTTAAAGTTATTAAAAATATAATAGGCCACAAACATGTAATCAAGTGATATGAATCAAATTTTTGCTAATAATTTATGGAGTAACAATTCCAAGGCGTCTATTTTTAAACAAAACTGTAGCAGGCTATATACAGGAAAAGGTTAATAACAATTGAGCATCGCATTAATGTGTCACTTCTATCTTTTGATGTACTTATACTAGTTCTTCACAGCTGATTTCACTAGGAGACCTACACAAATCTCAATCTTTGCATTATATAATAATAATAATCAAGAATCATTTTTGACTTCATATCCAAAGTTGAAGGAGACGCTTGAATAGAGATTGAAATCGCTGTAAACACTACATAAAATCCAATATCAATGTTTCCTAATCTCACTCACCTGTCAGAAGCTCAAAATTCCCTTTGCCAAACACCAGCTTCTTGTCTGGGGTTTTTGTTGATACAATCATCGTCTCTTCCACTGACCAGTTCAACAGGGTATGCACTAGAGCTTTTGCCTCAGCTACCTGAAGTTCAGCTTTGTGGAGAAATCAAGGTCCTGGTAAATTGTATCATCTTAGTCCAAGAAATAGGCAAAGAGGGTGAAACCAGAATGGCATGCTAATGGATATTTTCTCTCAGAAAGAGGTTTCATTTCATTTGCATATCTCTACCTGAATGCTCCATTGTAATAATCTAAAATTCCACTTCAATCAGCTTCCTAGGGAGACTCATTTCACTTTGGAATAGTAATGGAGGAGGCTAAAAGGGCCTAATAGATAACCTTTTGACAGAGGAGGCAAAAAAGGGTTAACAGATAACCTATCAATAGTACCTTCTCTCAAAAGAGACACTAAGGTTTGTGTTCTTACATTACTGTAACCAAGAGGGTTCAAGTCCCTATCAACCAATACTATCAATAGAGACGGTAACTAGGGACCATTAACCATCAATAGCCATTAACACTCCCCTCCACATCAATAGTAGTTAGGTAGTCTTTCCTTATATAAAACTAAAAATTGCCTCTGACTTCTTTATTCCCCTGGGGCCTTTGCACCAGCTGCCTGGACTTCAGAACCAAGAGGACTTAAAGGTTGAGGGCACCTCACCCTGGGGCCCAGATGTTCTAATTTGTGAATGCTCACAGTATTTAGGCAGGCTCTAGTTTTACTTCATTCTTCTCCTCAGTCATCTTCTAGATAACTAGACACTCCTCTCCTAATTCTGAGCCCCCGAAATTTATGTTTTGAACCTAAGGGGCTTATACCTTATGGGCAGGGTAAAGGAGGGAGAAGGTAATACGTACATGATATGAATGAACAAGGTCATTTTTTCAAGGAGGAAGAGAACATAAACAAATGGGGAGGAGTAGGCATCTGGGAAACCTTCATGGAAGGGGTGGCAGTAGAGATGAGTTTGGAATGAAGATAATTCTGGGGGTTTGTGGGAGGAGAGTACGTTTAAGACAGGTGAGCCAGCCTAGGTGAATGGATGGAGGGAGGAAACGGAAATCGGAATTTGGTGACTAGCTAGTCCAGTAGAGAGGGTCAGAGTGTCCTAATTAGCGAAGTATGGCACGCTTATTAAAGGTTTATAGAATTGAAATAAATTAATGGAGTAATAAGGCTGGGAAGGCAAGTTGGATACAAATTATAGAGGGCTCCCCTCTTCCCCTTCGGCTTCCATTTTTATTTATGCGTTGTCTTCCCATATTAGCCTGTAAACCCTTGGATGGCAGGGTTTGTCTTTTTAGTCTTGTAGGTTCTCAGACCTTAGCACAGTGCCTGGCACGTAGTAGGCGTTTTTTATTTTGTCTTGAAGGCAAATAGAGATCTGTATTTTTACACCGATGCTTATTTATAAACCGGAAATTTTTTTTAAAACAGAATTTTCCTTTGAGGTTTCAATATTTCCGGAAATTTTGTCCCGGTAGGAGGATGGAAGAAGTGATTTAGATAGATAAATCCTTACTAAATGACACCCTGGCCCCGAGCAAAAACTGGAGATAAAAGTGGGACTCCACCCAGCACCTCCCCCCCCTGCCCCCACCCCGACCCCGCTTCCAGCCCAGCCTACCAAAGCCCCGCCCCCTCCTTCCCTCCAGGCCCGCCTCCCAGTCTCAAACCCCGCCTCCAGCCTGTCAATTACCTCGGGTCAGTGTCTGTTTCTTAGCTCCCCATTTGACATCCGGGTGAAGCAAAAATACACGCTGGGCCCCTTGGGGCAGCAAAGGCTCCCGCTCCAGCAGCAGCTCTTCATCCTCCTCCTCTTCTGCTTCATCCTCTACGTCTTCCTCTTTCCGGCCTCTCCTGGCAGTCGCTCCTCCCCCAGACCCAATATTCGGCCTGCCCTTGTTCGTGCTCTGGCCGCCAAAGGTGGAGAGCGCGCGGACACGGCAATCACGGGGGGCTGCGGCAAACCCTTCACGGAAGCTGCAGGCCGCACGGACAAGCGGTAGCCCGCGGCGGACGGCGGCCCGGAGGGTCCACATCTCACCACTTCGCTCTCGTCAGCAGCCCCACCGCCATTCACGCCGGAAACAGGGACCGCTAGTACTCATTCTTAGGGTACCCCACCCGGAAACAAAAAATATGGAACGTGCGTTCCTGTTGCAGGCGGGAGATCCCTGCTGGGGATAAATCCTTCAACCTAGGGGCCCCTGATGGCCTGTGAAAGAGGCGGAGCTAGGACCCAGGACTGGGCCAGAACGATGAGTAGGCGGAGCCTCGAGAGCCACGTCTTGAAATTTTTTTTTGAGGTAGTCCGGATCAACCCCGCGCCAATATCGCCAGGCGAATCTAAACTGGCTTCCTATTGGCTGGATCGTGTCAGGTGACCCATATTCCTTCTTCCATGATTGGCTGGGAGGGCAGTTGCTGGCGCGGCCGAGTCGGAGTGGAAGTGGGGGTGGGGTGTACTAGGAGAGTGCTGGGGGCTTGGGCCCCCGGGGCTTGGAGTGAAGACGGAACCTTCGGGGCGGCCTTCGGAGCGGGAGCGGGAGCGGGAGCGGGAGCTCTGGAGAGCTCGCGGGGCGCTAGCTCAGCCAGCTGCCGGGCCCCGCGGGTAGGGGCGAGGTAGGGGGTGGGGAGAGCGCCTCCGCGCCTCCCATCTGTTTGATCCGCCCGCCGGAGCTTTGCCCCTTTCCAGCCCTTATAGCCTCCCACCCCTGCCCCCGCAGCTTCTTCCCAGCCCAATCCCAGGGCCGGCGGCACCTTCCTGCGGCCGTAGCCTTATTCCCCCTCTCCTCTTGAGGGAGGCCCTAGCCCCGGAGCGTTCCCACGCTGTCTGTGCCCGCGCTCTCAGGGCACGCAGGTCGCCCGCCCGCGTTCAGGGGGTGGGGGAGCCGCCGCCTGCCACCCTTGCAAGAGAAAGCGAAGCCACACTGAGCCACATAATACCCAAAGATGCTCCATCCTTTAGCAGAAACACCTCCCCCCCAAAGTTGACTGTCCTCCAGCTCCGGGTGACCAACACTCGCTCCCTCTCTTGTCCCCCCTCTTCAAGGTGTTGTAAAACGTGTTAAGTAGGGACAGTATTCTGAATGAGAGAAGAGTTTGGAGGTGGGGTTGTCATTTATTTTTTTTTTTTTTGCCTTTGCTAATTTTTTTCTATTTGCTTTTTCCTTTCCCGGCCCCGCCCCCTCCTACTAGCATTTCTTCTCCACCTCCTCTGGTGAGCGAGTAGTAAGTAGTGGCTCCTCGGACCCATTTGGCTCCCTCGGAGCAGGACTTCTTGGAGGACCCAGTTAAATCGATTTCCCAACTGCTGATGGGATACTTCGGAAATGATAGCTGAGCCCAGCCCAGCCCCAGACACCAGCCAAAAGTAAGACGCGGGACCACCACAAAACAAAGACTTGTTGTTTAATCACTCTCGCTTCCTTCTCTGAGGCCTTGGAGTGCCCCTTGTTAGACCTGCGGTTTGAAAAGGGTTTGTTTGGAGCAGGTGTGGTTAGCCCTCAACTTCTCTGTTTGACCAATTTGAAAACAATTAAACTTCTCCCTCAAGGATTAGTGCACCATCAGGATGGCTGCTATAGTTTTTCTTCTGGAAGCCTTCATCTTTCTTCTTTCTTAACCCACTTGTTAAACCGTGCTAGCAGACATGTGAAGGAATTGTTTCATTTGGTCGAGTTAATCTTTGATAGGATTATAGGGTCTTAGATATAGAGCTGTAAGAAGCCTTAAGTCATTTTTTTCAACTTCATTTTATCAGTGAGGAGACTTGGACCACAAAAGTTAAGTGACTTGGTCAAGGTCATACAGGTAGTCAGAGGAAGAGCCAAGATTCAGACTCAGATCCGTTTACTCTAAATTTAGTACCCTTTGCACTGTACCACATGTGAGTATAAAATAAGAGATTAATTTTGGAAGGAAAAAAAGCTCAGAATAATTTTTTTTATGTGCCTCACTTGGTTGCTATTCCCCTTTCTGTTTTTATATAAAGGGATATAGATCCCTAATATTTGCTGTTTTTAAAGAATGTCTCTATTCATAGTAATAATATTATGAGTTATTAATATTATTGCTGATATTTACAGAGTGCTTTACAGATTACAAAAGTTGCAGAAATCACCTCATTTGAACCCCAAACAACCTACTGATATGGTTAGCATGTTTTCTAATTCTTTAAATTATACGTGGTGCCTCTGCACTTAATGCCTTATATATTTTAAGATAAGGGGTACAGTGGAAGGTGAAGACAGGTGGTTGGACTGAGAGGAAAGCAGCAAAATAGTGACTCAATAAGCATTCACTTTGGTAAGCATTTATTAATCACCTAGTAAGTGCTGGGTTCTGGGGATATAAATATGAAAATGGTCCCAACCCTTTTAGGACCTTACATTTTAAATATGTGTAAATTGTATATAAATGTATATACATATATGTATATGTATACGTACACACATATAAAACAAATATGTAAGTATATAGTAATTTTTCTTGTGGGCAGTGTGCTGTGGGGAATCATGAATACTTGTGGCAAAGAAGCTGAGCCTTAAAGGAAGCTAGGGATTTCAACAGGCAGGAATGAGGAGCAAGAGCATTCTAGATGTGGGAGACATTGTATGCAAAGATGGGAGATGCAATGTTTTTATATGTGGTGGGAGGGAAGTTAGACTAGATTGGCTAGCCTGTAGAGTATATGTCCAGGAGTAATGTCAAATCAGTTTGGAAAAATAGTTTGGAGTTAGTTAAAGGTTTTAAATGCTAAAGGAAGAAGTTTTCATTTTTATCCTTGAGGCCATAGCTTTTTGATTTTGTTAGACTGGCTCCTTAGAAATATTAATTGAACAGCTGTTTGGAGGATGGATTGGAGAGGGGATATACTGAGAATAGGTCATTAAGGCCTGGACTAGGGTAGTTGTGATATGGGTAGATTGAAAGAGACAGAGGCAAGAGATGTGGAGGAAGTAGAATTGGCAAGAGTGGGGGTGAATCAGTAAAGAGTCAAGAATGACTCTGAGTCTATAAACCTAAATTATTGGAAGAATGATGGCATTCTCAGCAGAAACAGACAAGTTAGTAGAAGAGGTGGTTTAGGAGGGAAAGATAATGAATGAGTTCTGTTTTGGATATGTCAAGTTTAAGATGCCTAAAGGGTATCCACATGAAAATAATTAGCTAGAAGTTGGTGATAGGAGCTAGAACTGAAGGAGAGAGATGAGCAGGGTCTTTTGAATGCCACTTGTAGATTATTGTTTATATTCTAAGTTAATGTTTCATATTACGTTTTTACTGTATTTGGTGGTTAGATTTCAGGGTCATGTTTTTGTTTTTGTATTATTTTTCTTAGCAGTTGGTAGAATATAATAGTATACAGATTCTTAAAGAGATCTAAAGGCATACACAACTTTTTCAAACCTTTGGTTATCTTAACAGCTTACTAGTTGATTGGAAGTAAGCTTTGTTCATTGGGACTAAATCATGATTGGTTTTTGACTTAAACATAAAAGTATTCATAAAAGGAAAACTCCATAGTCTAACTCCAACCTGTTTTCCAATCTTATATCATGCTATTCCTAATCACTTAGTTTCTTTTCTAGAGGTACTAAACTTCCTGGATGTACCTTTGCCATACTCTTCCCAGTAAATGGAATGCGTTTCCCTCTAATTTTTCCTGTTGAAATCCTGCCTATTCTTCAGGGACAGATATACATGCCATCTATTACATTAAGTCTTACGTGATTTTTTTTGGTTTCCACTTGGCACCTCTTCACCCCAAAGAAAAAAGAGTACTTTCTCACTGAACTCTGGTTTTGTTTTGTTTTTTTAACCTTTTTATACATATATCTCATTTTACTTTGTATTTATGTGTGTGTATATAAGTCATTTCTCCAACTAGATTTGAATTGTTTGTTTGCAAGGACTGTCTTATTCATCTTCATGTCCATTTTTGTGACTAACATAGTGAATGAATCATTCCTGTTATGGATGCCCAATAAATCTTTGTTGAATAAATAAATAAAGTGATTTGACTCAAAGTACAGTATGCCTGAATCTGCGTGATCATTACCTGTGTTTTAGTGGGTTTCTGCTGTAATTACACTAATATTTTATATCGTTTTGAGCAAATACTCAAAAGCCTTTTATATAGATATTCTTGAAACAGGTAGTACTTAGGTGGACATAAAACCATGGACCTACATTTAAATACAGCTGTTCATAAAGTACATGTGGATTCAGTACCCAATGGGCAACACAGAATTCAATTCCTGAGTGTAGAAATAATTTAAAAACTAAACGAAAAGAGAAATAAACACAAACACATGCTGTTTTGCTCTATTTCATTGGTTTCAGCTTGGAGATTGGTGCTGGATTTTCTCAAGAATACAAGAGTTCAAGTCTGTTCTTCCAATGTTTTTAAGAATTTCTGTTCTTACTAGTTTGATTCTAGCTTTTTCATTGCTTTCTCTTTGAGAAACCTGAGACAACTAGGTAATAGAACTGCAGATGAAGTATAGATATTTAATTTTCTCTGGAACTCAGAATCTTAACCCCTCCCCTTAAAAAAACTTCAGAATAACCCATAGCACAGACCTCAAAGGCCAAACTATAACAGAAATAGAAAACACCTAGTATTATAGAATGTTTGAGTTGGAAGGTAACACAGAGATTATCCATTCTATCCCTTCATTTTACATGTAAGAATATGGAATCTCAGAGAGGTTTAGCAACTGGTTAAAGGTTAGCTATCTTGCCAAGGTGGAAATAGGACTTTACCACTTAAGTAAGAGTTTTTCTATTATATATATCATGATTTAACTAGAATCTAAAAAGAATTAGTTCATCTTAAGAAGAAAATTATAAAAGTGATATAGCCTAATGATTTCCTTTAATGCCAGTGAATATTTTTTGAGGGTAACTGATCTTATTGTTTTGATTTTATGCCCCTCTGGCCACCAAAAAGTACTTAACAAACTATGTACATCAGTACTTTGATTAATTCTATAAATTACATGGAATTTTTTTGGGAGAATTTTGTAAAAAGAGTTTTTTTGAGTTATTCCAAATTGTTTTGGGGAATGGCCACTTTAAATATTTTGCCTGGAAATTTTATCAGCTTATATACAACTTGGACCTTATATAACATCTTTTCACTACATGTTCTTTTTCTTATACCATAGAGAAAATGATGGCCAAGAGGCAACTGCACCAGCATCTGCTGTACAAAATGGTGGCTGTGTGAAAAACCCTAGCAACTTGACACCAGTAAGTTCTTGTGAGTGGATGAGGGCACATGGGTACATATGTGTAAATATAAATATCTGTATGTCTATACATAATCCTATTTGTATAGATATATAGACAGGATTGTTATAATGTAAACACACTGATCTATCATTTTGTGTAAGTGACTTCATTTTTTAATCCACATGTATCATATTTATGCCACATAGTTATTTGTGTGCTTAAATTCCCTACTCTACTGTAAGTGTTTCCTGGGCAGAGACCATTTCCTGTTCAACCTTATGTTCGATAGCATGTAAGGTAGGAACTTCTCAATATTCATTACATTTTAAAAAATTCATTTTTGATGAATCTTATTTTTAGGTTGGTTGTATTAGCTAGATCATAGCTGGGCCCCTCTATTTTTTCCTCTATAGATTTGGGCTATAACACACGTGTGTGTATATGCACATATACATATACATATATATATGTATGCCATCCTTTACTTTTGAATATTGTCTTATTTTTGATGATTCCTCATCTGTTGCTGTAGATAGGATGAACTTAAATCACTTAGGTTCAATTTCATATTTTGTTTATAGAAAAAAAGTATATCCTAATGGTTTGATTCAAATCTTTTCATAGACTGAAAGAAGTATAGATTTCATTTTCACAGGTTGCATTGTAAATTTTAAAGTACTGAATTATTCATTGACTAAACATTTACTAGTTGCCTGTAATATTCAGGGTGTTGTCTTGACTGCTATCCTTTGTCACATTGTGAAAAAAATACATTATCCTCGAGAAATAAATCTATAATTTGATAAATTGAACTAAGCATTTGTTGGCGAGTAATTAAGTCTTCTAGACAAATTGAAAAGCAGTTAGGTGGTGCAGTGGATAAAGCTCTGGGCCTGGAGTCAGGAAGACTCATCTTCTTGAGTTCAGACTTAACTCAAACAACTGAACAACAACAAAACAGATTGAACTTTGACTTTCATTGGCTACAGTGACTTTCCTTAATCTTTCTAAATATCCTCTGAAAGAGCATCTCAGAAACCCTTAAAATTGGTCTCCTAATGGAGTTGACGGTTCATTGTGACTTGTGCATATAGTATCTCTCTCTTTTTTTTTTTTGGTGAGGCATTTGGGGTTAAGTGCCTTGCCCAGGGTCACACAGCTAGTAAGTGTCAAATGTCTGAGGTCAGATTTGAACTCAGGTCCTCCTGAATCCAGGGCCGATGCTCTATCCACTACGCCACCTAGCTGCCCCCATATATCTCTTAAAAAACAATAATAATTCCTGTCTCTTACAAAGTTTCATGAAAGATTTGCAAAGAACTTTTTTATATTCATGTTTGGGAAGTTTCTGTTATGTGCAAGGTATGCAATATACGTTGCATACAAAACAGCTCAGCCCTGTAGAGAGCTCATAGATAAGTAAATACAAAGTCATTTAAAGAGGAAGAGAACGCTAACAACTCTGAAATCAATAAAGACCTCATACTGGAGGTGATAGGTGAGCTGAGCCTTTAAGAAATTTAGGAATTCTGAGAGGTAGAGGTAAGGTGTGAGTGAATACTAGAGGTTGGGGAAAGTCTCTGAGAAAGCAGTCAATAAAAATTTATTGTTTACTATGTGCCAGGCATTGCACTAATCACTGGGTATACAAAGAAAGACAGAAACAAGTCCCTGACCTCAAGGGGCTTCCATTTTAAAAGGAGAGACAAACGTGACAGTAACTAAGTACATACAGGATATATATGGAGTACATAGAAGGTAATCCCAGAAAGGGGAAAGCTCTAGCAGCTAAGGGCTTCCTGAAAAAAGTGGGAGTTGAGCTGAGTACTGAAAGAAGTTAGGGAAACTGAGTTAAGGAGGTAAGAAGGGAGAGTGTTCTAGACATGGGGTTAGTACAAGGGCAAAGGAGATTGGAAATGGAATGTGTGAGGAATAGCAAGTAGTCCAGTGTGGTTGGATCATAGAGTGCGTGGAGTGGACTAAAATATAAGAACACTTGAAAAGAAGGAAAGGGTCAGGTTTTGGAGAAATTTAAATATCAAACAAGATTTTGTATTTGATTCTTGAGGTATGCCACTGGTGGTGATTGAATAGAGGGGTGACATGGTCAAACGGCTTTAGGAAAATTACTTTGGAAGCTGAATGGAGGTTGGATCGGAGTAGGGAGAGACATGAGTCAGAAAGATCAATGAGAAAGTTGTTGCAGTAATCCCCTGGGTAAGAGGTGATGAGAACTTTATACTAAGGTGGTGGCAATGTGAATAGAGAGAATGAAACTTATATGAGATGTGCAAATAGAAACAGAATTTGAAAACAAATTGGTTTTGTTGGATGAGAGAGTAGCTGAGGGTAAGCATTGTAGGATGGTGGTGCTCCTAACAGTAATAGGAAAGTTGAATCAAGGTAGGATTTGAGGGGAAAGATAATGAGTTCTATTTTCAACATGGTGTATTTGAGTTGTTCCAAAGGCAAGGGGTATCAAAAGGTAGAACTGTAGCTCAGGAGTGTGACTAGTACTGGGTGTATAGATTTGGGAATCATCTGTTTCCAGATGCTTTTTGAAACTATAGGAGGTGGTTAGATCACCACTTGAGATAGTATAGAAGGATCATAGAAGAGGACTCAGGACAAAGTATAGTCATTGGGTTTGACAGGTATGCAGAACCAACAAAAGATGCAGAGAAGAAACGATCTGATAAATAGGAGCAAGAAAGCTAGTGTCACTCGTTCATAGAGTAAGTGAAGGAAGAGATTGCAAAGGTAGGAAAGGTCCAGTCTGTAAAGGGTTTTAAAAGTCAAACAGTGTGGGCAGCTAGGTGGCGCAGTGGATAAAGCACTGGCTTCGGATTCAGGAGGACCTGAGTTCAAATCCAGCCTCAGACACTTGACACTCACTAGCTGTGTGACCCTGGGCAAGTCACTTAACCCTCATTGCACCACAAAAAAAATACAAAAAAAAAAAGTCAAAAAGTGAAATTTATATTTATGTATGGAGATAATAGGGAGCCCCTGAGGTGTACTAAATGGAGGGGAGAGGGTACCGTGACATGGTATACCTACACTTTAGAGAGTTCAATTTGATAACTTGAATTGAGAAAGCCATCTATAATAGGTGCCTCCACTTTCTCACCTCACTTTGTTCTTAACCTTCCTTAATCAGGTTTCTGACAGCATCAATTCAAATGAAACTTCTCTCAGCAACACTGCAGTGTAAATTCCCCAATCACAAATGGTCTTTTCTCAATCTTTATCCTTCATAACACCTCTGAAGGATTTGATGTGGTTGATCATAGCCTGCTTCACCTCAAGCTTCCCCCAATTCGAGTTATCAAATTGAACTCTCTACAGTTTAGTTGAGAAGAGGAACAAAAAAGGGATATAATTGCTAGTTTGGATGGATGAATTGAGTACTGGTTTTTCAAGAATGGGAGAGACAAGGGTGTGTTTTTTTTTTTTTTTTTAAGCAACAAACATTTATTTTATTTTTTCCAGTTACATGTAAGGGTAGTTTTCAGCATTCATTTTCATAAGATTTAGAGTTCCAAATTTTTCTCCCTCCCTCCCTTTCCTCCCCCCTCCACAAGATCACAACCAGGTTATATATGTACAATCCACAAGTGTTCTTTTTATCAGTTCATTCTATGGGGGTGCATAGTAAGCTTCCTCATTAGTTCCTTGGGATTGTCTTGGATCATTGCATTGCTGAGAGTAGTTAAGTCATTCACAGTTGCTCATTGAACAATACTGCTGTCACTATGTACAATGTCCTCCCAGCTCTGCTCACTTCACTATACATCGATGTTCATTAGTCTTTCTAGGTTTTTGGGGGATCATCCTGTTTGTCATTTCCTGTAGCACAAGACCATTGCACTATACTCATAAAGCACAGCTTTTTCCATCATTCCTCAATCGATGGACATTCCCATGATTCTCAATTCTTAGCCTCCACCAAGAGTTGCTATAAATATTTTTTGTACAATTTTCCCCCCTTTTCTCTTTTTCATGATTACTATTGTTAACTGTTTCCCTTCCATCCTATTCCCTTCCCCATGATATTTATTATATTATGACAAGGGCGTATTTTTAGGCAGCTGGGAAGGACAGAGGATATGGAATGTGAAATTTGGGGAACAACAAATAGGCCAGTTCGACTAGAACATAAGAGTGTGTGAGAAACATGAAATAAGTCTAGAAAGAGTCTGGGACCAGATTTTGAAGGGCTCAAAATGCCATGCTGAAGATTTTTTTACTTTATCCTAGAAGTAATAGGCAGCTACTGAAGATTTTTGAACATGGAAGTCAATTTAGCATCTCTGCAGAGAATGAATTGGAGAGGGAAGAGAACAATTAGGTGATATATTCAATCAATCAGAAAGTTTTAAGCATTTACTAAGTGCCAGGCACAATGCTAGGTGCCATATAAGGACAAAGAATATAACAGTCATTATTTACAGCGAGCTTACATCCTAGTGGAGAAGACAAACACATATAAAATGCATACATAAAGCTAATAAATACAAAAATATACAAAGTAGTTACCTACAGGGTAGTTTGGGAGGGAGGGCACTAGCATTTTGTGGGATCAGGAAAGGCTTCTTTCAGAAGATGGTGCTTGAGCTGTATCTCAATGGAAGAGAGAATCTCTGAGATGAAGCTGAGGAAGGAGTGAATTCAAGGCATGGGGGATGGCCAGTGCAGAGTCATAGAGAGGAGCAGAGAAAAGGTCAGTTTGATTGGATTGAAGGGTAAGGGAGCCAAGGGTCTGAGTGTTAATGTCCAGCGAGATTGGAAGAATAGATCGGGGTTAGGTTGTGTAGATCTTTTAAAGTTAAACAAAGGAGCTTATATTCCAGAGGCAATAGGAAGCCATAGTACTTGATTGAGTATGGAGGCACATAGTCAGGTATTTGCTTAAAGAAAATTAGTTTGTCAGCAGTGTGTAGGATGGATGAGTGGGGAGAGACTCAGTGAAACCAATTAGAAGATTGTTAAAATAATGTAGTTGAGGGGTGATATGGACCTAAATTAATGTGGTAGCTGTGTGAATGGAGAGAAGGGGTTGAATGTGAGAGATATGGAGAACATATAAATATGTGAGGGAGAGTGAGGATAATGGCAAGAGTTTTGGATAATGGCAAGATTGCAAATCTCGAGGACACCAGAAAGTTGCTAGTGCATTTAAAAGAAATAGGTAAGTTTGGAAGAAGGGAGGATTTGGGGGGAAAATTAATGAGTTAGGTTTTGGATAAGTTGAGTTTAAGATGTCTCTGAGACACCCAATTTGAAATGTCCAGTATGCAATTAGAATATTGTAATGGTCTAAGGGAAAGGTTATGAGGGCCTGAACTAGGCTGTTTTGGGTGGAGAGAAAGGACAGAAGGAAGAGATACTGTAGAATAGAACTGATTAGATATGGAAGATAAGAGAAAAGTCATAAAGGATTCTAAGGCTGTAAACCTAGGTGACCAGAAGGATGACTGTCTCCTAAAAAGAAATAGAAAAATTTGGAGGAATGATGAACTTAAAAGTTAAGATAATGAATTCTAGGCAGCTAGGTGGCGCAGTGGATAAAGCACCGGCCCTGGATTCAGGAGGACCTCAGTTCAAATACGACCTCAGACATTTGACACTTACTAGCTGTGTGACCTTGGACAAATCACTTAACCCTCATTTCCCCCTGGCCCCCCCCCTCCAAAAAAACCCAACAAAAACAAACAACCAACAACAACCAAATAAACCAAAAACAAAACAAAAAAGAATGAATTCTGTTTGGGCTATGTGGAGTTTGAGATGCCTATTTGATTTCTAGGTGAAGATGTTTAGCATGTGGTTGGAAATGCAGGCCTGGAATACAGGAGAGATGAGAAATAAATATTTAGTTTGGGTAGTCTTTTTAGAGACAAAAATTGAGCACATGGGAACTGATGACTCACTGAGAGTGCAAAGAAAGAAGAGGGTTCAGGACCAAGCCTTGGGCTAAAATTGTTTCACAGACTGGATAAGGAGGATGATCCTGGCAGAGGAAACTGAGGAGTGGTCAGATGGGTAGGAAGAGAGCAGTATCATAGAGGCCAATGGAGGAAAGAGTAGTTATCAGCATGAAAAGCTGCAGAGAGATCACAATGAGGAATTGGAAATGACTTAGAAGTTAGGGATCATTATTATTCTGGGAGAAAGCAGTTGTCATCAAATAATTGGATTGGAAGCCAGATTATGAAGGGAACACATGAGTAAGTAGGGTCAATGACTATAGACTCTAGGATCTCTATATTAGGTCCTAGTTTTCATTGTAAAGGGGAGAAGAGATATAGGATGATAGCTTGAGGTGGTGGCAGTGTCAGGTGAAGGTTTTTAAGGATGGACATCTGGGGATGTTTATAGGTAGCAACGAAGGAACCAGTGGACTTTAAAAAGACAAAATGAAAGAGAGGGACTAATTGAAGGGCTAAATTTAAGAGAGATTACAGAGAATGAAATCAAAGGCTCAGGTAGAGATACTGGTCATGGTAGAGAAGCTGAAGTAAAAATGGAAAAAATATTTTTTCATGTTATCTCTATTTATGTGACAAAGTTTTGTTAAATACATTTTAAGTTGTTTGCCTAGGATATCTTAAAGTTTAATCTAGGAACCGTTTTTTGAAAAAAATTTCTAGTCTAATACTTGATGAGTGGCATTTGAAAACCTCTTTAATAGGAAAACAATTTTCTTTTTTTTTTTTTTTTAATTTTTTTGGTGAGGCAGTTGGGGTTAAGTGACTTTCCCAGGGTCACTCAGCTAGTAAGTGTTTAAGTGTCTGAGGCTGGATTTGAACTCAGGTCCTCCTGCCTCCAGGGCCAGTGCTCTATCCACTATGCCACCTAGCTGCCCCAGCAATTTACATTTTTAAAGTTGACAGCATGTGATTTTGTGAATCTAGAAGCTGACTGAGGGAGATTTTCCTTGAACTGGTATTACCAAATGTAACTTTACTGAAGTGGCCATAGATTTGCTTTATTCTTAGAAAGCAGCTCTAGTGCATGTTGATATGAGATCAGTCTGCCAGTAGGAATGCTATGATTGCCCACTAAAAGGTGAAATTAGCCTGAGAAGTGGGAAAGAAAAAAGGCTCTTTGGTTCAGTGGTTGGGACTTTTGTTTTTGTTTTCTATGATGAGCAGACAGCAAAAGGAAAACAGGCCAAATTCTGTATAAACAAATTTGTTACAGTGAAAGCCTTGATAAAATTCAGTCATATTTAAGCATTTATCAAACATCTATGCCAAGTATTGTTGTTAGGTGCCAGGGACACAAAGACAGAAACTGAATAGTTTCTACTCACATTATATTTGAGATACAAAGGTGAGGAACCTACATTCTGCTAAGTAAGTGACGCTGGGTAAGTCATTTTCTCTTCTTTGGGCTTTATAGATGAGTTTCCTCATTTGTAAAGTGAAGGCAGTGGACTAGATTATTTTGAAGTTCTTTTCCAGCTCAAAGTCCTAAAACTTTAAAAATTAATTGATTACCATTTATTTTAAGCACATTGATTGCAACCAAATGCCAGAAAACAACAAAATCCAGGGGAATTTCAGAATTTTTGTTAAAGATTTGACTTGGAATAACCCTGTGTGTGTCTCTTCTTTGTGTTAGAATGGAAGGTCCTTCTGGAAAAGAGGGCTAATGTTTCGGTGACAAGCAGATTTATGATAATTCTTTTGGAAAACTTTGGTTTCAGAAAGGGAGAAGGAAGGTCCGAGAGCAGTGTGAAAACGTCAGAAAGAAAAACATTTCAAGAAGGAAGAGGGCAAGTCAGCCAGAGACCAATGATGATGAAGTTGAAGAAGTGGTGGAAGCAGTCACTCTCTTTGAGGTGGTCAGCTTGGGCAAGAGAGCTATGCAGGTATACCCTTGAGTTGAAATGCTGTTAACCTGGATTTAGGTTGATCGTTTGGTAAGGTATTGCTGTTAGTTGGTTCTTCCTTCAGCTCTACCTATAGATGGGTTTGGTCATGGTTCATATATCTGCTTCCTATACTTTTGCTTTATACATGAGTATGAACCAATTCATGTATTCTCCATCCCTTTTTTCCTCCTTGATCTTTGAAAATATAATAGTACATAAATATATAATATTATGTATAGTCACTTTTACTAGCTAAATTTCAGAGCATGTGTGAGCTAACTTTTCTTATGTGTATTGAGAAGAGGAAACAGTTATAGATAGCACATTGTCCATTATAGTGCTTGTATAGCTCTTACAAAGCTTTTTATAGTTCTTCTTAATATTGATTTTTCTGATCTGAAGGAAATCAATTCAAACCTTGATTGTGATATTGTTTGTTTTACAAATCCATGTCCACTGAAAAGTAATTACATATAATAAAAACTGGATTTGGCATGGTCTCTAAGGTGGGTGGTCTTCCAATGCCAGTATTTCAGAGGGTTTCAGTTGTTTTCTGTTCTAAACATTGGCTGTTTGTTTCCTGTCAGTCAGTGGTAGATGACTGGATTGAAGCCTATAAAGAAGACAGGGATTTGGCACTTCTGGATCTCATCAATTTCTTTATTCAGTGTTCTGGCTGTCAAGGTAATTGTTTCTTTGTGGGCATTTGTAGGATATACTTTCAGAATGTTTAGTTAGGTTTGAGCTGAATCTTTCATTTATTTCTGTTCCATAGTCATAATTTACATTGACCTTAGTTTTTAGGAGTTGGGGCACATTAGGATATTCTTGGATGGTTGGTTTATATTGGAGACCTTTGGTTGTTGAGTGGAAAGTCCCTTATAGCTCAAATCATCTCTCTTGGCAGATGCATAAATTAAAAAAGGGGAAAGGAATGTTTTGTTTTGTTTTTTAGTTTTTTTTAGAGAACACTTTGGAAATTGACGGTATTAATGAAATGCCTAGTTTCATGACTGTTTTTCATCCCTATCTGTCCTCAAGCCCTGGAACGTGTCTAGCAAATACTTTCCATGATTTGTAATTAAAGATTCTTTTGGGCCATTTTGAAGGTTGTGTGAATATTCTTCTCACAGATAGATAACATTGAAAATGGCTTATAAGAAGCACTAGAGATTTTAGGACCATGGATTTAACCTTAGAAGTCATTTTTGGGCAGCTAGGTGGCACAATGGATAGAGCACCAGCCCTGGATTCAGGAGGACCTGAGTTCAAATCCGGCCTCAGTCACTTGACACTTACTAGCTGTGTGACCCTGGGCTAGTCACTTAACCCTAATTGCCCCACCCCCCCAAAAAAGTCATTTTCATTTAGTTCAACCCCCTTATTTTCCACATGAAGAAACTGATAGGTTAAATGATATTATCTATGGTCGCACAGGAATTAAATAGAACTGGAATTGGAACCTAGGTCCTTGGGTACCAAATCCAGTCTACTGTGTCATTCTGCCTCAATATATGCATCTAATATTGGTCTATTTGTTTATATTTGACTCTATCATTCTTAAATCTACTTTTCCATTCATTATATCCAGGGATGGTGACTGCTGAGATGTACCAAAGTTTACATACCTCTGACATTTTGAAAAAAATGATTGAGAAGTTTGATGAGGTAAGATTTAATTCATGTGGTGAACTTGAAACAACTTAGATTTTCAACTGTTACTGGATTTCCCTTGTAGTCTCATGTATTTTGTTTTATACATTTAAAAACATTCTGAGAAGAGGTCCATAAGTTTCACCAAACTGCCAAAGAGGGCCTAGTGACTCAAAAGAGATTAATAAGAGTTCCTATATTAAGCCATGCTGCTTTAATTTAAAAAAATATATTATAAGTCATTCCCTAACTGATAAATGGTCAGAGGATATGGACAGGCAGTTTTTCAGAAAAAAAAATTAAGCCTCTCTGTAGTCATATGAAAAAAGGTTCTAAATCACTATTGCTCAGAGCAATACAAATTTAAACAACTCTGAGGTAACAGCTCACACCAGTCAGAATAGCTAATATGACAGGAAAGGAAAGTGTTGGATGTTAGAGGGGATGTAAGAAAACTGGGATACTAATGCACTGTTGTTGGAGTTGTGAACTGATCCAACCATTCTGGAGAGCAATTTGGAACTGTGCCCAAAGGGCTATAAAATTTTGCATACCCTTTTTTTTGGGGGGGGGGGTTGCGTGGCAATGGGGGTCAAGTGACTTACCCAGGGTCACACAGCTAGTAAGTGTCAAGTGTCTGAGGCCGAATTTGAACTCAGGTGCTCCTGAATCCAGGGCCGGTGCTTTATCCACTGTGCCACCTAGCCACCCCTTGCATACCCTTTGATCCTGGTAATACCACTGCTAGGTTTATATCCCAAAGACATCCAAAAAAAAGGGGAAAGGATCTATTTGTACAAAAATATTTATAGCAGCTCTTTTTATGGTGGCTAAGAATTGGAAATCAAAGGCATGTCCATCAATTGGAGAGTGGCTAAACAAGCTTTGGTATATGATTATGATGGAATATTATTGTGCTGTAAGAAATGACATGCAAGATGATTTCATTAAAACCTTGGAAAGACTTACATGAGCTGATTTATAGTGAAGTGAGCAGAACCAGGACAATATTGAGCACAGTGACAGCAATATTATACAGTGAAGAACTCTGGAATGACTTATTCTCAGCAATCCAGTGATCCAGGACAACCCCAAAGAACTAATGACAAAATATATTATCTACTTCCAGAGAAAGAACTGATATTGACTGAATACAGACTGAAGCATGCCATTTTTCACTTTCCTTCTTTCATTTTTTTCTTTTATTTGACTCCTCTTATACAAAATGACTAATATGGAAATATTTTACATAATTGCACATGTATAACCTATATCTGATTGTTTATCACCTTAAGGAGGGGGAATGGAAAGGGGGAAGGGATAGAATTTGGAATTTAAAACTTGAAATAAAAACGTTAAAAAAATTCAAAAGAAAATCAAAAGGAAAAAAGGATCATACAAGATAGGGGAAGGATTATCTCTCTGTCCCTTTGTCTGTTATAGACCTAGATTACCTATTCAGACTAAGCTAATTATGACTTTAAATAAGTGGGATCAATATAAAAGTGTTTTTTAAGTTTAATTTATTTACAAGCTTATAATCAAAGGTATCTGATTGTATTCTTTCTCCATCTTATCTGAGATAATTCCATGAGTTTTTCCTTTTTTTTTTTTTTTAACCAGAAGAATGATTTGTTAATTTAATAATCTCATTCTATTCTAGGCTCTGTAGGGAACATTTATATATAGCACTTTATGGTCTTTGAGTACCATGTTACATCAACATGTACAAAAGATTTTTTGGTAATGATTTCTTAATTAGTTGAAGAAAGTTTAGGGGTAAAATCTTTTTGAAGCGCATGTGTGGCCATTGGATTTGGTATCCTCATTAGGAGTTATAATTTCTTAGGGGCTATGAGTATGCTTATTATTTGATAATGGGAAAAAAAATCCCAGATCTAGAATGAACAAGATCCTTCTCTCCACTCAGAAAATTTCTTAAAATACTAAGTTGGCAAAAGCAAAATCACTTTAGTCACAGCTGGAGAAACATTCCACTTTATATAATTTTAGTTTTGTTGGTTATGCTTTTATTTCATGTATGTAATTGCATTTTTAGTGTAAATCTGTATTTAAAATTCAATAAGGAAGAGCAAAGTAATCCTCCTAAAATGTAGATTGAAGTCTTTTTTGTATAATCACTTATAGGAAACAGGGTTGCAGTATAAAAGAATTATGGCTCGCCCGTGGATCTTAACAGTGACGTGGCCGATGGAGTTGGTAAAACCTTTGCTTATTTTCCTTCTCTTCAAATGTTATATATTTGTCAAGTTCTAGTCGTACATATGAAATTAATGGAATTATCTTATTGTCTATTCATGAATTGAATTAATATTTTAATTATACTACTTTCTGTCTGTCAGTCAATGTAAATTGTAACGTTTTCGATGTCATGAACTAGGGATGTGTTCTCTGTGTGTGGTAGCTCACACAGCACCATACATATTTTGATGCTTAAATCCTTTTTGATAACTGATTATTAAGATTGCAAGGCATGTTTTTGCGTTGCTTTCTTGATACTGTGCACAAACATTGTGATAGATGTAGTAACATGTTAAATCATTATAGTTTGATAGTGCCCTAAACATAGAGAAGAGACACACATCTATAGCCTTCAAAATCCTTCTGAGGCTCAGGTATTATTGCAACGTAATAATAATAATAGTGATAGAAGCTGGGAAACCTATAGCTCCTGTTAACTTTTGAGTGAATTCTTGTCAAATGGGAGCTCACTCACAGTGAGCTAAACAAATGGTTTCTGAGGAGATGAAACAGGGAAGAAGCTCTGAGAAATTGACTGTGAGTGGCTTCATCATGTGCCTAGGTTTTAGGGGCTTTAGGGGGTGGGCCTATGGTATATACATCTCAGAAGCTTTAGCTGATTTTGAAAAATCAGAAAAATGAATGATGAACTATTTAATTGGTTGTCAATATCTCACATTGCTATTAGTGACTTTAATTATAATAGATTTTATTCAGTCCCTCTGTCTGATGCTACATTCTTTTGTATGTGGTATAGGGAAGAAGGACAGTGGTTCAGTGGCTTTAGATATGACAAGACATAATTTAGCTTTTTTCTTTGTTGAATATAAAGTTTTTGTTCTACAATTAGATTAATGTAACTAACTTTCTGATAAAAGCAAAACCTAAGTGACTTACTTTTAGCTTTACTTTATGCATTTTTTTTCATCTTAATTGAAATACCTTATTTTGTGTTTGTCTCTCTTTCCCCACCCCCCCACCCCCCAAACACAGGAAGATGAGGGTTACCCACTTGTTAAACCTGGACCGCACTGGAAAAAATTTAAGGCTAATTTCTGTGAATTTACAGCGGTGTTGATTCAACAGTGTCAGTACAGCATTCTCTATGATGGTTATCTGATGAACACAATCACTTCCCTTCTTTCAGGACTCACAGGCTCTGTAGTGAGAGCATTCAGGCATACCAGTACGTTAGCAGGTCAGTTCTACTCATCTCTTCTAGCATTGCATTTGGGTTATTATGGTGGTTGTAGCTATGGAAGGAAGAATATAAATGTGATTTAGGACCAATGTCTTCATGTCTCATTGGTTCATGGAGTTGGTAAATATGATACCTTTTGGAACCTTTGAAACCTTTTTTTTCCCTTTTAGTTAATTCATATGTGTGTGTGTGTGTGTGTGTGTGTGTGTGTGTGTGTGTGTGTGTGTGTGTATGTATATGTATATATATATGTATATGTATATGTATACACACACACACATATTTAAACATTGCCTATTGTATTTTCAAGCACTGTGGCAGGGTTGTGGGAGATATAATAAGAAGTAATAAAATATATGATACAGTTCTTGACTTAAAAAGTGTGTGACCTAGTTGGGGAGAGAAGACTAATGCCTGAAAACTTAATTAATACTATAATGTGCAGTTTATGATCAAATGCCAAAAGAAAAATTGATTTAGTGTTAAGATGATGGAAAGATTTCTATGGGTTGTGGTGGTGAGGGAAGGACTTAGGGAAGAGGTGAGACTTGAGCTAAGTTGAAAAGAGAACATTCTAGACAGGAAGAATGGAGTGAGCAAAGGCATGCAGGTGGCAATTATCATTGCATGTTCAGAGGAGGTCCTTTATATTTTTGTATTGTTTTCTTACATGGATTTGCTTCTTTTCTATGATGATGCAAACATATGTGTCACTTGGTTTTGGGTGTTAAACTGTGCTTCCTGTGGCCAAACTTGGGCAAAGGTAGCATTTGGATCACCCTACCCTTCCTTACCTCCAACATTACTCTATAGAATGAACTCTTAAGGCAAAATGTTATGTTCATTTGTACATCTTTCTTGCCTCTGTGCCTTTGTTGATGCCATTTCCCCACTAGAATGCCTTCACCCCTTTTCTGTCTCTCCTAATTCTTTTCATTCTTCAAGTCTGACCTCCTCCATGAGGCCTTCCTTCACCATCCTAGCCTATTGTTGTAGGCTTCTCTGAATTATTGCCCCAATTGTCTATTTCTTACTTGGAATTCATCATATACTGTCTTAGATTGTTATCTTTTTCATGTGTATATATCTTATCTCCCCAAACACCTTTTTAAGTTCCTTGAAATAAGGTACTTCCTTTAAATTTGTATTGCTATTTTTAAAAAATCACCTTCATTTACTGATATATCCCTCTTCCCCCTCCCAGAGAGCCGTCCACTCTAACGAAGAATAAGAAAGACAAAACAAACAAAAAAACCCAGTTCAACAAAACTAGCCAATATGTTAACCAAGTCTGACATCATATGCAGGTTTTCACAACCAAAGTACGCCATCTTTGCAAGGATGAGAGGAAGTTATACACTTATATCTCTTCTTTGGGGCCAAGTGGCAGGGATTATTTCTTATACTTCTTTTAAATTCCCTAGATACCCTGCCCAGTGCTCCATAGTTTTATTAAATAAGTATTTACTTTTTATTTGTTGGAAAGAATTTGAGGGAAGAGCGTTTATTTTTTTTAAAAATTGCTAACCAAATACAAGTGGCTTTTGGGAGCCTAGGGCATTATCTCATTTGGAGCTATTTTGCTATGGATTCATTTTATTAAAATGGACAGCTTATTAATAAAAATAAGGGGAAAATGACAGTTTCTGGTGTAACAGGACAAATTGGGGGAAAGTGCCTTACTATTTGATTAAAGGTTAGTTAGATCTGTAGTTACTAAAAGACACAGATTTAAGAAGAAATGATGTTATGTCATCTAACCCCCTGAGGAGGGTTTTTTCCCCCCAAATAGACTAAGGAATTATATTTCTCTGGCCCATCTTGCCTTTCATCTCAATCATTATAGAATTAATATTTATTCTTCCTTCTCTGTGATCAGAGCTTTATCTAAGGGCATTTGGTGAGTTAAGATGCTCTTACATGTGCTTTGATGGGTTAAAGTGTTTATTGGCCTTTCTTAATACTTAAATGACAAATCATTTTCTTTCACAGTACTGAATATTTAATTTGTTTAAATAGTTTTATGGTTAAGTTATTTATATTGTAAATGTAACTGATCTTAGAATAAATGCTGTGATCAGCTCACTTACCTTTACCATGTCTCTTCTATTACCTTCTTTTCTGTTTTGTTTCTTCCCTTTATAGCCTTTTGGTGCTTAGGAGATGAAGTTTTTATACTTAAAGCCTTTTAATTCAGTGACATTTGTTTGTTTAAACATCTCTTGCATTTCAGCAGTGAAGCTGGTGACAGCACTTGTGAGTGTAATTCAGAATCTTGATGTCAGCATCCATAATGCTCAGCAGCTTTATGAAGTAGAGAAGAATAGGACCCCTGAGGGCGAAACTGGTCCTAGATTGGACGAGCTTGACAGAAAAAGGAAAGAGGTCTGATAGTTCTTACTATGGGCTAAGTACTTATGATATACTTTGGGGTACACAGTTACCTCCCCTCTCCTTTCCTTTCAATTTTGGGCTTTTTTTTTTTTCCATTTTTTTGACCTAGACCTGTGATTTCTTTGGTACATGGAATTCACCACGAGGAAACTCTTTAATGATGCAGATGAGCAACTGTTCTGTAACTCATGTGGTCTTACACAGTTGCCTGGGGCAGTGTGATACTAAATTTTGCTTATAGTTAGTATTTGTCAGAGGCAGGGCTTGAACTCTGATCTTCGTGATTCTGAAATTGGCTCTCTGTCCACTGAGCCACATTGTTTCTCAACAGCATAGATATGAGATCTGAGAGAATGAGAAATGAAGAATAAATAACCAGTCATTTTTAGTTAACATACTATTCAGGTAACATCAGCTTTTAAGTTACATAGGATTTTAAAAAATAGTGGTAATCACCTGACTAGGAAGGAATTGTATTTCATGGTACCCCAGACATTAATGCTTATAGATCCTCTTACTATAACTATGGTGCCTAAGTATTTCCAGCATCCTGGTACCATTTCTATTTCTACTCTAAGCTAGAAGTATTGAACTCTAATGCTATCAATCCTGCATTTAGGACCTTGGTTAAAATCCCGAGGGGAAATTCTAAGTTGCTCAAATTATAGAAGTATTAATTAGTTAACATATTTTATATTCCATGGGAAAAGCAGCCTTTCTCCCATTTCCCTACCATACCTTGGTTGTACATAGTAATAACTTACATAGTGGCTTAAGGTTTGTGAAGCAATTCACCTATGTTAACTTCACAATAACCTTGATTATAATGAGACTGAGAAATTTTGACTAAGGCCACCAAGCTACTAGTAAGTATCAGAAGCATAATTTGATCCCAAGTCTCTGTAGAGTCCAAGCTATCACTTCTCCCACTACACTATGATATCTCCTAGCATTTTACAAATATACCCCAATGTCAAGCTAATTTGTCTTGGACCAAACAAAGGCATCTAAATCTTAGAGTTGGCAGGGACCTCAGTGGTCAAACTTGCCTTCAGCATTCTGGAATCATGGAAAAATCTGTAACCTTTTTGGAAGGAGGGAGTAGAAGGTACATGTGAAGGTGGCACCAAGGAGAGTGGTATCAGATGGGAGAAGGGCAAAGAAGGGTAAGAGGGCCTTTGTGCACTTAGGAGCTAGAGAAGAAAAAAGTATAAAACCTCCAGCCTTAGGCCATGATGGCCAACTGAGAGAATGGGTACAAGTGCGTGTGCCCCCAAACAACACTGCTGATTTCTCCAATTTGCTGCTAATAAAATCTTCAGATCTTGTGGCCTCTAAAATGGTGGATTGTAGTTGCTACACTTTTTGTCTTTCAGTGTCAGCAAAAACCTGTGGAAATTGAAAATATGATGAATGCGCTTTTTAAGGGGACCTTTGTGCAGCGTTATCGGTAAGGATATTAGTTATTTTCAAATTTGTTTTTAAAACAAACTCATGCACAGCATGTTTTCTGCCCTCCAGGACTTTCCATTTGGATGTTTTGTTACTACTTAAGCCATAGAGATGGATTCTTCTCTATCCCGCATATTCCATAGCTATCTAAGCAATTAAATCCTATCTTTTGTCTTGGTCGTTTTCTTTCACACCCACCTTTTCTGTTCGCACTTTTCCTCTTATAAACACTCATTATCTCTTACCTATATGATTTTAAGAATATCTTAACCAGTCTTTTCATCTTTAGTCTCTACCGTCTCTTCAGATACTCTTCCTAGTGAACAGCTTTGATCACATCAACTCCCTACCTTACTCAAAAATCTTAAGTAATTCTTTATTGTCCACTGTAGAAAGAAAACTGACTCGAGGCAGAAGACCTGTGTTCAAACACTGCCTCTGAAACTTATTCTCCATGTGACCCTGGGCAAGTCATTTAACCTTATTTGGCCTCAGTTTCCTCATCTATAAAATGAGGGCAGCAGGGTGGACTATGGACTTTTGATAGAACTGGGAGTAGAAACTAGAACTATGAATTCATAGTTTTAGGGAATTTCTTTGTGAGGAAACTTCTTAGTAATGTAGGTTAGCACCTACTCAACAGTTGATAGTCTTAGCTTACCTAGAGAGGTTAAGTCACTTGTCTAGGTCCACACAGCCAGCATGGGTCACAGATGAGACTTGAACATGGTTCTTCCTTGCTTTGAGGCTGGCTCTCTGTCCTCTGCCATGCCACTTCTGGATGCTGTTGAATAAAGCCTAAACTCCTTAGTTTGGCACTAAAGATCTGTACAATCTTAGAAGAACCTCCTTTTCTTGATTCTTGTCTTCATGTTCCCTACAATCCAGGCAAAAAAACCTTTTTATTTAACAAGATCTAAGATTTCTCATCCTTTCTCCTGCCATTCTTTTTAGTTAGAATTCTACCCCTTCTCTCTCCCCAGCATCTCTGTTTGTGCTGTTGTTACCTATATTAAAAGACTCATCTCAAAACACTATTCTTCTCCAAGAAGCTTTCCCTTTCTCTCCTCCTTTCTTAGCCATAAGTGACTTCTCCCTTTTTGGAACTACCATAGCAATTTTCGATTGTTTGTACTTTCATTTTAGTGTATCTTGATTACCATTTGGATACTTTAATTTTTTATTTAGGCTGCTGGTTGACTGAACTGTTGTAGATTTTAAAATAATTAAAGCTTGTTCTGTTATCAGTCTTTGACTTCTTGATTGGAAAGGATTGCTGGTATTTAGAGTTTCTTTGACATGACTAACACATATTTAAAGACTTGATAAAGTATTAAGAGCTTTGTTCTTAAGTTTAGATAAATTTTCAGACTTAAAAACTCTGTTACATTGTTTCAATTGTACTTAGTACAAAATGATTACTGTTTAGCTTATTCTTAATGCATTTCTAACCTTGTTTTCATAGTGATGTTATTCCTGAAATCAGAATCGTTTGCATTGAGGAGATGGGAAGTTGGCTGAAATTGTACCCAAATATGTTTTTAAATGATAGTTACTTGAAATATCTTGGTTGGATGTTATATGATAAGGTGAGTTCTCTTCCTTTTCTTTTCTTGAAAAAACAAGTAGAAGTTATTCTAAAAACATATCCTTAATTGTTACCTACCAATTGCCATTAGAGTTGTCAACTTTTGTAGAACATTTAAAAAAAATTGTTATTTAGCACTATGAAACAATTAAGTTTCTTTTACTCATAGATTGATTCAATTGAAGTCTTTTGTACATCACATTAATTCCTGAATATGCCCCACTCCCTTCCCATACTGAATGATACTTCTCTTGTAATAGTAAGTTTTAAAAAATGAGCAAAACTAACCCAATCATTGACTGTGTTTGACCATAATATTCCACACCCATAATTCCCCACCTCTGAAATGAAGCAAGAGAATACATTTTCTCATATATTCTCTGGTACTAGGTTTGGTCATTATAATTATAAAGTATTCAGCTTCATTTTATTGTTCTTTCTGTTTACATTGTTGTAGTTTTGAGTAGGCAGTAATGTTGATGAGATTTACATTTTTGAGATGACTTATGAACTATAAATAAATGAAATTAAGACTTGAAGCTTTATATGTTATTTCTTTCAGTTCAGTGTTGGTTTTGAGATGGTTTACTTTTGTTGATAGCAGACTGACACCATAGAGTCGATAGAGCATGCTATCTAGATTTTGTAGCTAATAGCAGCTGAATAGATCATTGTTAACTTTACTTTAAAAGACTACTGATGAACCAAAAAAACACAATTGATGAGCCACTTCAACTTCAAAGACTTTTGTTTTGGAGAACCTAATATAAATTTCAAATAACTCCTACCTTGTATTTTCCAGTGTTTTTCTTGGTTTCTTTTGGTCTAATGGTCTATTTCTTTTAAAGGGTAATGGTGCCAGATGAATGTTGTTATTTTAACTACCTGTGCATTGAATCAAAAAGCATTGCATTGAATTACTTAAATGCTGTTATTAAATGAATCGAGCACAAATTCTGGTACATCATTTAGAAAGTTTATAGCAAGAATATGTTTCTGAATAGAAACATAAGTATCTTTTTAGTTGTGGAGATGATACCAGTGACTAAACTCCAGTGTTCTCCCTATTACCTGTAGGATAAAACTCTTTTCCTTTGCTTTTAAAGCCCTTTATGACCTGGTCCCAGCCCCTCTTCTTCATTATACAATATTCTGAGTCCCAACTTTAATGGCTTTCTTCCTGTTCCTCTCACATGATCCTCCATCTCCCATCTCCAGGCCTTTGCATCATCTTGGTTCATGCCAATACTGTGCTTCCTCCTCACCTTCACTTCATAGAATCTGATCACTTCTTTGAAGAATAAGCTCAAGCATTGACTTCTACAGGCCATCTAGGTGGTGTAATAGACTGCTGGGTCAGGAGTCAGGAAGACTCATCTTCTTGAGTTCATATCCAGTCTCAGACACTAGGGTCACTGTAACCCTGGGCAAATCACTTAACCCTGTTTGCCTCAGGTTTTTCATCTGTAAAATGAGCTGGAGAAGGAAATGGCAAACCATTCCAGTATCTTTGCCAAGAAGACCCCAAATGGGGTCACAAAGAGGTGGACATGACTAAAAAATAACTTAACAGCCACCATCACCACTACCATCTTCTACATGAAACTTTTCTCAGTTCTCCCTCCCTTCTATTTATTTGGTGTATACTTAACACATGTATGTGTCATCTCTCTTGATAGAAGTTAAACCTGTTTATTTAATTTTTTGTCTTTGTATTACCAACAATTAGCAGAATGCTCAGCACATTTGGTTCATGCCAGACAATTTTTGAGGATTTGTTAAAGTGTCTGTAAATAGGAGAAGTTGTTTCTGTCCATGTTGATTGTGATTGGTAGCAGAGTCTTCTTGTTTTACAGCAGGCAGAGGTGCGGCTAAAGTGCCTTCAGGGACTTCGAGGACTTTATGAACACAAAGAGCTTATTTTTAAGATGGGCCTTTTTAATACCAGATTTAAGGTAAGAAGCATTGCTTCTTTCCCCTTTCATCCTTCCCCTGTTTCTTGTCACTAATAATAAGTTTAGGTGCTCATTTTTTAGGAAATACGAATTCAGAACTCCTGCCTGTCTCTGACTTTGGTGGGCTTTTTGGAATGGAATAGTTATTCTCTTTTGGTTAACTGACACAAGAGACATCCTCTTCATTGAGTCAAGTAGGGCTAATTCCCAGTGTTTGGCAAATAGGTATATTTAATTTGCTTATTGATAGATTCTAGAAAAGCCTTTGTGGATGGAGTTATTTTTGTCTTGGCCAGGAGCAGGCAAACTGGAGAGAATAAACCAATCACCATTTTAGTTTTTAGTTTTTCTTTTTGTTTTCACATTCATTTGCCACTATTAGATCTCACCATCCAGGTTGCTTTGTGATTATTTGGTAGTACAGTGGAAAGAATGCTGTTTTTGGAGTCAAGAAAACCAAAGTTCAAATCTTTTTCAGACATTAATAACTATGTCTCTCTGGGCAAGTCTCTTAACCGCTGAGCTTCAGTTTCCTCACCTGTAAAACACGATTTGGATTTGATGGCTGACCTCTAAAGTTCCTTCCAGCTCTAAATATATGATCCCATGATCTTAGTCTTCATATTCATTATTTCTTATATAGCCCCAATATTCCATTATGTTCATCTGCCACAATTTCTTTACTCATTCCCTAGTTGTTGGATATCTGCTTTCTTTATGGGGGAAGGAGGGAATTTATGTAGTGCCTACTATGTGCCAGGCATTGTGCTAAATGTTTTACAGATATTATCTTACCTATAAAGTGGAAATGGATAGCAGAATGAATTAAAAATCAGACTATAACAATATGTTATTTATGAGACACATTTAAGAGTGAAAGATATGAATGGTTGGAGTAGAATTTATTATGCTTCAACTGATGCAAAAAAGGCAAGGATAGCTATTATGATATCAGTTATGGCTAAAATAGGTTTAATTAAAAGATAATCAGGGTAGCTACATTTTGATAAACAATAGACAATATTAGACCTTGTCATACACAATGAAACAATATCAATACTGAACCTATGTGCACCAAATACTATAGCATCAAAATTATTAAAAGTAAAGTTAAATGAATTACAGGTGGAGATAGTAGTACTATAATAGTAAGGGACTTTAATCTTCCCCTCTCAGAACTACATAAAAGTAATGAAAATGTAAATAAGAAAAAAATAAAGGAAGTAAATATAATTTTAGATAAACTTGTTGTGCTAGGTATCTGAAGAGAAGTAATTGGAAATAGAAAGGAATACACCTTTTTCTCAGCAGTTCATGGTACTGCTAAAAATACTGACCATATATTAGGAAATAAAAATAGATTAAAAATTAATTGGAGATTAAACAGTCTTAAGGAATGACTGGGTTAAAGAACAAATCATAGAAACAGTAGCTTCATTATAGAGAATGACAATGGTGAAACAACATATCAAAGCCTATGGGATAGAGCAAAAGCAGTGATCAGAGGAGAATTTATATCTCTAAATGCTTACATCAATAAAATAGAAAAAAGAGCATGCCAATGAATTGGGTATGCAATTAAAAAAAACAAAACTAGGAAAAGATCAAACAAAATCCCCAGTTGCACACTTAATTGGAAATACTAAAAGGTGAGATTGGGGGAAGCTAGGTGGCACAGTGGATAAAGCACCGGCCCTGGATTCAGGAGGACCTGAGTTCAAATCCGACCTCAGACACATGACACACACTAGATGTGTGACCCTGGACTAGTCACTTAACCCTCATTCCTACCCCCCCAAAAGGTGAGATTAATAAAATTGAGTGTAAAAAAACCTATTGAATTAATAAATAAAACTAGGAGTTGGTTTTATGAAAAACCCCAATCAAATAGATAAACTATTGGTTAATTTGATTTTTTTTAAAAAGAGAAGAAAACCAAATCACTAGTATTAAAAATGAAAATATACCACTAACAAAGAAGAAATTAAAGAAATTATTAGGAGTTATTTTGTCCAATTATATGCCAATCAATTTAACCATTTAAGTGAAATGGAAGAATATTTACTAAAATTAAAAATTGCCTAGATTAGCAGAAGAGGAAATAGATAATCTAAATAGACCTATTTTAGAAAAAGAAATGGAGCAGTCTATAAATAAGGTTCCTAAGAAAAACACACCAGGACCAGACAGAATTACAAGTGAATTCCTTCAAACACTTAAAGATCAACTCATTCTAATATTAAATGAATTATTTAGAATAATAGGCAAAGAAGGGATCCTACCAAATTCCTTTTATGAAACTAATATGATATGGATACCTAAACCGGGAAGAGTAAAACAGAAAATTATAGACCAATTTCGTTAATGAATATGGATGCAAAAATCCCAAATAAAATGTTAGCTGAAAGATTACAAAAATATATGACAAATATTATACATCATGACCAAGTAGGATTTATTTATACCAGGAATTCAGGAATGCTTTAACAGAAGGAAAACTATTAGCATAATTTGTTATATCAATAATAAAAGTTTTAAAAATCATGATTATATCATTAAATACAGAAAAAGCTTTTGATAAAGTACAATACTGATTTCTATCAAAAACACTTGAAATGGATTTTTCCTTAAATTAATAAAAAGCATTTATCTGAAACCATCAGCAAGCATTACTTTTAATGGGGATAAGCTAGAAGCCTTCCCAGTAAGATCAGGTATGAAACAAGAATGCTCACTGTCACCAATATTCAGTATTATACTGGAAATACTAGCAATAGCAATAAAAGAAGAAAAAGAAATAGAAGTAATTAGAATGGGGAATGAGGTAATAAAACTGTCTCTTTTTAAGCAGATGATATGATGATATACTTGGAAAATCCCAGAGAGTCAACTTTAAAGTTAGTTGAAACAATAATTGAAGCAAAGTAGCAGGATATAAAGTAAATCCACATAAACAATCAGGATTCCTATATATCACAAAGAAAACCCTGCAAGAAGAGATAATAAGAAAGACCCCATTTAAAATAACTCTAGACAGTATGAAATACCTGAGAATATACCTGCCAAAACAAACCCAGGAAGTATATAAACAAAATTATGAAAAACATTTTATACAAATAAAATCACATTTAAATAATTGGAGAAATATTAATTGATCATGGGTAGGAAGGATCAATAAAATAAAATGATAATTTTACCTAAAATAATTGATATATTCAATGCCATCTCAATTAATTTACTAAAAACTTATTTTACTGAATTAGGAAAAAATAATAAAGTCATTTGTAAGAACATGAACTCAAGAATATCAAAGGAACTAATAATTTTGTAAAGGAAGAAGGTTTAGTAGTACCAGATCTTAAACTATAATATAAGAAAATAATTATCAAAACTATCTGGTACTGGCTGAGAAATAGAAAGGTAGGTCAATGGAACAGTAACAAATAAATATAGTAACCTTGTATTCGACAAGTGTAAAGACAAGATTTTGGGAGAATAATTCATTATTTGGTAAAAATTGTTGGGAAAAATGGAAAGCAGTATGGCAGAAACTGGGGGGGTGGAACAGTATCTTATACCATTTACCAAGATAAGGTCAAAATGGATATATGACCTAGATAAAAAGAGATTTTTACAAGAAAATGTTAAGAACTTGGAACACATTACTTATCTGATTTATGGATAGGTGAATAATTTATGAATAAATAAGAGATAGCACAGTTAGCTATAAAATGGATAATTTTGATTACATGAAATTAAAAAAGTTTTGTACAACAAATATTGCCAAGATTAAAAAGAAAGCAGGAAATTGGGAAAACAGTTTTATAGACACCTTATCAGAAACAGGTCTCATCTAAAATTAAAATACATAAAGAACTTTTGTCAAATTTATAAGAATATGAGCCGTACCTCAATTGATAAATGGTCAAAGAGTATGAACAGGCAGTTTTCTGATGAAGAAATCAAAACAATTTATAGTCATATGAAAAAATGCTCTAAATAATTAGTGTTTAGAGAAATGCAAATTGAAATAATCTTGATATTTATATGTATTGAATTGGCTAAAATGATAGAAGGGGAAATCAAATGTTGTAGGAGATGTGAAAAAATTGGGACACATTCATTGTTGGTGGAATTCTGAACTGATCCAACCATTTTGGAGGGCAATCTGGAATTATGCTCAAAGGATTATTAAACTGCTTATGCCCTTATGCAATTCCACTACTAGATCTGTTTTCAAAGATGATTAGGGAAAAAGGGGAAGAACCTTTATGTTCTAAAATGTTTAGCTCTCTTTGGGGTGGCAAAGAACTGGACGTTACAGGGATGCTCATCAATTGGGGAATGGCTGAACAAGTTGTGGTATATGATTGTGATGGAATACTGGTATGCTATAAGAAATGATGAACTGGAAGGCAGCTAGGTGGCACAGTGGATAAAGCACCGGCCCTGGATTCAGGAGGATGTGAGTTCAAATCTGGCCTCAGACACTTGACACTTAATAGCTGTGTAACCCTGGGCAGGTCACTTAACCCTCATTGCCCTGCCCCCCCCCCCAAAAAAAAAGAAAAGAAATTATTAACTCAGTGATCTTAGAAAAAACCTGCATAGACTTGCATGAAATTATGAAATGAGCAGAACCAAGAGAACATTGTAAGCAGTAACACCAATATTGTTTTAGGAACAACTTGGACATTATTTGCGATGGGGCTAGGTTAGAGGTAATCCCAGTAAGATCAGGGGTGAAACAAGGATGTCCATTATTACCACTGTTACTCAATATTGTACTAGAAATGTTAGCATTAATAATAAGAGAAGAAAAAGAAATTGAAGGAATTAGAACAGGCAAGGAAGAAACAAAACTATTACTCTTTGCAGATGATATGATGATATACTTAGAGAATCCTAAACAATCAACTAAAAAACTACTTGAAACAATGAACAACTTTAACAAAGTTGCAGAATATAAAATAATCCACATAAATCATCAGCATTTCTGTATATGACAAACAAAGTCCAGCATCAAGAGATAGAAAGATAAATTCCATTTAAAATAACTGTAGACAATATGAAATACTTGGGAGTCTACCTGCCAAGGCAAACCCAGGAACTGTATGAACACAGTTACAAAACACTTTTCACACAAATAAAATCAGATCTAAACAAATGGAAAAATATCAGTTGCTCCTTGATAGGCCATGCTAATAAAATAAAAATGATAATTTTACCCAAATTAATTTACTTACTCAGAGCCATACCAATCAAACTACCAAAAACCATTTCACAGAGCTAGAAAAAACAATAACAGAATTCATATAGAAGAACAAAAAGTCAAGAACATAAAGGGAATTAATGAAAAAAATGCAAAGGAAGGTGACCTAGTTGTGCCAGATCTGAAACTATATTATAAAGCAGCAATCATCAAAACTTTTTGGTACTAAGAAATAGAGAGGAGGATCAGTGGAATAGGTTAGGCACACAAAATACAGTAGTGAATGAATATAGCAATCTCTTGTTTAATAAACCCAAAGACTATAGCCTCCCGGATAAGAACTTACTTTTTGACAAAAACTTCTGGGAAAACTGGAAAATAATATGGCAGAAACTAGGTATAGACCAACATCTTACGCCATACACCAAAGTAAAGTCAAAATGGGTACAAGATCGAGATATAAAGGGTAATACCATAGGGAAATTAGAAAGGGAAGGTATAGTTTACTTGTCAGAACTGTGGAGAGGGAAAGAATTTATGACCAAAGATGAGATAAAGAACATTATGAAATACAGAGTGGATCATTTTGACTACATTAAATTAAAAAGGTTTTGCACAAACAAAACCAATGCAAACAAAATTAGAAGGAAAGCAGAAAGCTGGGAAAAAAATTTTTTACAATATTTCTGATAAAGGCCTCATAGGTGAAATATATAGAGTATGTAATCAAATATACAAGAATACAAGTCATTCCCCAATTGAGAAATGGTCAAAGGATATGAACAGGTAGTTTTCAGATGATGAAATTAAAACTATCTACAGCCATGTGAAAAAGTTTTCAATCACTCCTGATTAGAGAAATGCAAATTAAAACTATTCTGAGGTACCACCTCACACCTATCCAATTGGCTAATATGACAAAAAACTGAAAATGATAAATGTTGGAGAAGATGTGGAAAAATTGGAACAGTAATGCATATTGCTAGAGCTGCGAACTGATCCAACCATTCTGGAGAGCAATTTGGAACCATGCCCAAAAGTCTTTAAAACTGTGCATATCCTTTGACCCAACTATACCACTACTAGGTCTTGTGTCTGAAAAAGATCATAAAAAGGAAAATGACCCACATGTACAAAAATATTTATAGCTGCTCTTTTTGTGGTAGCAAAGAATTCAAAACGGAGGGGATTCCCAGCAATTGGGGAATGGCTAAACAAGTTGTGGTATATGAATGTAATGGAATACTGTTGTGCTGTAAGAAATGATAAGCAGATGGATTTCAGAAAAACCTGGAAAGACTCAAATGAATTGATGCTGAGTGAGAGGAGCAGAACCAAGAGAACATTGTACACAGTATCAACATTGCGGAATGATCAACTGTGACAGCCTTAACTCTTCTCAGCAGTACAGTGATCCAAGACAGTGTCAAAAGATTTATGGTGGAAAATGCTCTCCACACTCAGAAAAAGAAATATGGAGTCTAAATGCAGACTGAAGCATACTATTTTCACTTCTGTTGTTGCTTTTTTGTAATTGTACTTGTTTATTCTTTCTTGAATTTTTTTCCTTTTATTCTGATTAATATGGAAATATGTTTAACATGATGTTATACCTATAACATGTTCTATAACCTATATCAAAATGCTTTCTGGTCTCAGGAGTGGGGAAGGAAGGAAGGGTAGGAGAAAAATTTGAAACTCAAAAAATATCTTTACATGTAATTGAGAAAAATTAAAAATCAAACAAAAATAAGCACACACACACACACACACACACACACACACACACACACACAAAACAACAACTTGGAGTGAATGTCATTTTGACTATTATAAAGACCTAAATGATGTATGAAGGAAGATACTCTCTGCATCCAGAGGAAAAACTGAAGTATGTATTGAATGTTTTTGTGTATTTATACATATTTATGTCTAATGGTAGCCATCTCAAGGGCAGCGTGGTGGGGAAGAAAAAAAAGAAATTTACATGATAACTTTATCATATATTTAAAAGGAATAGCAAGTTTTATATAATAGATTTATAGTTTCATGTGCAATCACCTTTTAAAAATTCTACTGTTATATAAATGCTTGTTATATATCATATATTAAAAATATAAAAAATAACCCCCAAAATCAATTACCATATTTCATCTTCACAATAACCTTGTGAGGTGCACAGGGTCACAAAGTTAGTAAGTTTTTGAGATGAGATTTGAACTCAGGTCTTCCTGACTCCAGCCCCAGTGCTCTATCTGATTAGCCAACAATTGCCTGTAATACCTTATGGTATTTTGCTACTGCAAAAATTGATGCTATCAATATTTTGGTGTGTATTAGACCTTTCTATATTGACTTCCTTGGTCTAGGCATTGGATGTTTGAGTGAAAGGGTGTAAACATCTTAGTTTCTTAGCATAATTTCAAGTTGCTCCAATATGTGGTGGGGTTTTTTTTGGCCTGAAATAAATTATTTCTGAATTTTTGTTTCTGACACAAGGGGGAGCTGTACACTTGGAGATGAATTCAACAGTTCATTTTATTAGGTATTTATAGAGAACCTACTGCGTGCCTAGCACTGTGTATATATTGAAAATAATATATCATGCATGTCCTGACCTCAAGAATTTTCTAGTATTTCTGGGAAGATAAACAACATGCATGAAACAGATGATAGTATGACTTCATGTGTGACAAATAATTCAGTGCCGTGAACATTATGGACAATCAGAAAGAGAGAGAGGAATCATGAATTTGCAGGAAAAGCTTCATGGAGTAGATGGAACCAGAAGTACTTCATGAAGGGTTGATTCCTTGTGTCCAGCTTGTGTTAGTGATCCTGTTATGTTTCTAATAAAGTGAATTATAGTGGAGTAGGCAGGGGGAGATATTCTTTGACCTTATTTTTGTAGTTACAATTTTGCTGTCTAAATGACTTATACAGTAGGTCGCAATTGACATCATGGGCATTGTTAATTATGAGTTATTAGTCATTATGGATCAATCACCTAGTATTGTGCTTAATGCTACCTTAGGGAGACAGAATCAACAAAGAAAGAAGTGTTCCCTACGTGTGATATGTGATGTGGTTTTGATATGATCATGCAATTTACATTCTTTTTTTGGGGGGGGGGGTGAGTCAATTGGGGTTAAGTGACTTGCCCAGGGTCACACAGCTAGTAAGTGTTAAGTGTTTGAGGCTGGATTTGAACTCAGGTACTCCTGACTCCAGGGCTGGTGCTTTATCCACTGTGCCACCTAGCTGCCCTGATCATGCAATTTAGATCAGAAATATCTGCCCTCTAATCTAAATTCTAATCGCTTATAACCTAACACAATAATGAACTATTAATCAAGAAATTTAGGCGCTTATTATGGAACTATGCTAGACACTATATATACAAAGACAAAACTGAAACTATTCCTGTCCTCAGTGTACTTAGATTCTGTTGGGGAAGACAACATGTACACAAGCAAGTCTATACAAAATAAGCACAAGGTCATTTTGGAGGGGAGGCACTAGAAGTTGGAGGATATCAGAAAAGGCCTCTTCTAGAAGGTGGCAGTGGATTGATCCAGGGATTCCAAGAGGTGGTTGTGAGGGAGAAAGTACATTTCAGACGTGGAATATGACCTTAGTAAAGGCATGGAGGTAGAAGATAGTGTCCTATGTGAGGAAGAGCAAAAACATCATTTTGACTTGATTTCACAGTACGTGAATGAAAATAATATATAAAAGTAAACCTGGAGAGGTAGGTTGGAGCCAAGCATTAATTTACAAACAGAAGAGTTTATTCGATCTTATTTTCCCTTGGTTCCTTTGAGTTTTTCCACTTTAATCTTTTTCCACCATAATGGATATGAAGTTGTATTAGTCTGCCTTTCTCTGCTCATTAGTGGTTTTGAATCCATACTTTGCTGTGTGTTATGGACATAGAAACAGAAACTGAAATGATAGCTGCCTTTTGATACTCTTATTTTCCTGATTGTTATAAATTCACATTTCTTCTTTTGAAAACTTTTCAGAAACTTTTACTATTCTCCTATCAGTGAATGACATTTAATCTTATAGATTCATGTCACTTCTTTATAGATTTTGGATGACAGGCTTTTATCAGCTACATTTAATGAATATATATAGTTTTCCTGTATATAGCTTGTCTTCTAATTCTGACTGCACTGATTTTGTGTGGGGGGGGTATATGTAAAAAAACTTTTTGATTTTGTATTATTGAGATTTCTTGTATTTTATAACCTGTTATTCTGCGTCTAGTTTCAGATACTATTGATTTCTATGAAAGATTACAATAAACTATTGTACCTAAGAATTATGTGGTAGTTATTTTGGAAAATAATAAAAAATTCAAACAATTATTTTTCATTTAGTAGTACATAATACATTTGTTACTGACACAACAATTTGGTATTATGTTTTACTCAAAAAATATCTTGAACAAAATGTGTAACTTTTTTTTTTGTCATTTTGCATCCAATAGAGTCGAATTGTTTCCATGACTACAGACAAGGAACCTGAAGTAGCTGTTGAAGCCATGAAACTTGTGATGCTGATGGTCCTGTAAATATCTTTTAAAATATATCTCCTTTATTGTTTGAATGGTAATAGGCTTGAATGTAAAAGAGTAGAGAATTTGACTTATAGGATGCAGTAAGCTATAGGTAAAATTATTGATTTCTCTACATTCTGGGGGATATGGCAAAACCTTTGGTATAGGCAAACAACTTATAGGTGAAGTTAATGGGTTGTAACTTTCTTGTTTCTGAGTTTTTAAGAAAGATTCCTTTATTAAGTTCAGTGAAGTGATTTTTGATAAGATAACTAATAGTTAATTTCATTCTACACATACTGTATACTAATTACATTTCTAGCTATTTTGTTGTATTTGGTTTTTAAGAAGCTCTATGAGATTTAAGGATCTTTCAAAAGCTTTCATTCTCAGGCCTCAAGGTGTGCCTTTGTTGTTGTCGGCAGGATTCATGATATAAACTATGGCTGTCTGCATTGGGAAATACCTTTTATGTGTGTGGCTCTCTTCTCTCTTTTACTAAGGTTTTGGGCCCATCTCTAAAGTTTATAGCCGCGATAAACCTGTTGTCTGATGTATTGTTCAATAATTATGTATTTAGGGACCTACTATGGGCCTGACACTGTGAGGATCCAAGGACATTAGTAAGTAAAAAATTAGTTTTTACCTTTGAAGTATTTGAAGGGTTTATTGCTCAGAAGAAGGGTTAAACTTGCTCTCTTTGGCCCTACTGCTCAGAATTAAGAGCAATAAATGAGAGTTGCAGAAAGGTGGATTTTGGACAGATATTAGAAGTAACGTAACAATTTGGGCTTTCCAAAAGGTCTGTCTTAGTAGGTCTTTAGCTTCCTAACACTAGAGGTCTTGAAGTAGAGGTTTAATGACTTGTCAGAGATATTGTAGTGAGAATTTCTGTTCAGTTACAAGGTGAATACTGTGTCTGGAATAGAGGACCTTGGTTCAAGCCTTGCCTCTGATACTTACTATCTCTGTGACCATTGGTAAATCACTTAATATTCCTGAGCCTCAGTTTCCTTGATTTAAAAAAGGAAGTATTAGAATAGATGGATGGCCTCTGAACTCCGTCCAGCACATCTGAGATCTTTTGGATTTCTAAGGTTTTTTTCAGCAGTTGTGGTCTTCAAGTAAATATAATTAAGAATAAAAATTAATGTGATAGTTTAATTTAAAAAATAAACTTTAAAGAAATTGGTGTAGAGCATAAGCCTTTATTCAAGTAGCTAAATATGTTTTATTGGAAGATCCATAATCCACTGGGGCGGAGCCAAGATGGCAGAGAGGAATCAGCAAGCTGCCTGAGCTCTCCTTCTGTTCCTTCAAAAAGAACATTAAATCAAGCCTCTGGATGGATTCTGAAACTACAGAATCTGCAAAGAGACAGAGAGACACAATCTTCCAACCAGAGGTAATTTAGATGACTTCAGGAAAGGTTGGTCTGACTTGGGTAAAAGGGAGGCACAGAGCAGGGTGGCAACACAGCGCTGAGGGGGTTAGGGCAAGTCAGCAGGAAGCTACGGGCCACAGCCAAGGAACTTAGGCCCCTGGATCCTGGCTCAAAAATCTGGTGGCCCAGCAGGACAGTGGAAAAACCTACCTGTACCAACTGAGAGGGCAGGTTGCCAGCTGGAGGGCCACAAACAGGATAGGCGTGATTAGGCCCACTGATCCCAGCCTGCTCAGACAGGAAATGCAGGGCAGGGGAACTCCACACACCATAAAGGCCTCAGTGTAAGAAGCCGGTGACACAGCACCTATACCCCAGCAAAAGAAGCTCAAAACAGGGACCCTGGTGCCCCCAGAGCAGACTTCAACTTAAAAAATAAATAAGCTGCAATAATGAGTAAGAAGCAAAAAAGAGCCCTCTCCATTGAGAGCTTCTGTATCAATAGGGAAGAGGCAAACACAAACTCAGATGTAGGCAATTTGAGGGTATTGTCCTCATGTGAAGCCACAAGAAGGAAGGTGAATTGGTCTCAAAAACAAAAAGCATTTCTGGAAGAGCTCAAAAAGGATTTTAAAAATCATTTGGGGAAAAAAAAAAAGATAAGGGCAGCTAGGTGGTGCAGTGGATAGAGCACCAGCCCTGGAGTCAGGAGTACCTGAGTTCAAATCTGGCCTCAGACACTTAATACCTACCAGCTGTGTGACCCTGGGCAAGTCACTTAACCCCAATTGCCTCAGTATAAAAAAAATTTAAAAATTAAATAAAATTTAAAAATCAATGGAGAGGGGCAGCTAGGTGGCGCAGTGGATAGAGCACTGGCCCTGGATTCAGGAGGACCTGAGTTCAAATTCGGCCTCAGACACTTAACAATTACTAGCTGTGTGACCCTAGGCAAGTCACTTAACCCCAATTGCCTCACCAAAAAAAAAAAAAAAATCAATTGAGAGAGGTAGAAGAAAAAATGGGGAGAGAAATGAAAGCAAAACAAGAAAACTATGAAAAAAGAATCAGCAGCTTGGAAAAGGAAGCACAAAGATTGAGTGAAGAAAACAATTCCTTAAAAAATTCATCTGGCCAAATGGAAAAAAAGGTGCATAATCTCACTGAAGTAAACAGTGCCTTAAAAGTTAAAATTGGACAGTTGGAAGATAAGGAATCCATGAGACACCAGGAATCAGTCAAGCAGAATCAAAAGAATGAAAAAATAGAAGAAAATGTGAAATACCTCATTGGAAAGACAACTGATCTGGAAAACAGATCCAGGAGAGATAATTTGAGAATCATTGGACTTCCTGAAAGCTATGATCAGAAAAAGAATCTAGACACCATATTCCAGGAAATTATTAAGGAGAACTGCCCTGATATTATAGCATCAGAGGATAAAATCATCATTGAAAGAATCTACCAATCACCTCCTGAAAGAGACCCAAAAGGAAAACTCCAAGGAGTATTGTAGCCAAATTCCAGAATTATCAGATGAAGGAGAAAATACTCCAAGCAGCCAGAAGGAAGCAATTTAAATATCATGGAACCACAGTTAGGATTGCTCAGGACCTGGCAGCTTCGACATTAAAAGACCACAAGACTTGGAATATGATATTCTGGAAGGCAAAGGAGCTTGGATTGCAGCCAAGAATCTATTACCCAGCAAAACTGAGTATTCTCTTTCAGGGGAAAAGATGGACATTCAATGAAATTGGTGACTTTCAATGTTTCCTGATGAAACGACCAGAACTGAATAGAAAATTCAGTCTTAACATACAAGACTCAAGAGAAGTTTAAAAAGGTAAACAGAGGGGAAAAAGTTACTCAATTAGGTTAAACTGTTTGCATTCTTACACAGGAAGATAATAGTCATAACTCTTAAGAATTGTAAATGTATTTGGGCAGAGAGAAGGACTATACACAGAGGGTATAAATATAAATTGTCTTTGATGTGATGATACAAAGAAAATTAATGGGTTAAAAAGGGAGTCTATGGGGAGGAGAGGAAAGGGGAGGTGGAATGGGGTGAATTACATCATACGAAGAGGTGAAAAAAAACACCCTATTACAATAGAGGGAAAAAAAGGAGGGGTGAACATTGTTTCAACCCTACCCTCATCAGATTCGATTCAAAGAGGGAATAACATATACATTTATTGGGATAAAGAAACTTAGGTCATTCTTTAGGGAAGTAAGGGGAAGGGAAAGGGGGGGGGACTGGTAGAAGGGAGGACAAAAGCAAGGGAGAAAAGGGTAAAGAAAAGGGAGGGCAGATTGGGGGAGGCAGGGGTAAGAAGCAAAACGTTGGTGAGGAGGAATGGGGTGAAAGAAGGGGGAAAAAGTACAAAGGGCATAAATAGAATGGAGGGGAATAGACAGTAATAATAACTGTGAATGTGAATGGGATGAACTCTGCTATAAAGCGGAAGCGAATTGCAGAGTGGATTAAAAACCAGAATTCTAAAATATCCTGTTTACAAGAAACACATTTGAAGCAGATATACACAGAGTAAAGGTAAAAGGTTGGAGCAGAATATATTATGCTTCAGCTAAAGTAAAAAGAGCAGGGGTAGCAATACTTATCTCAGACAAAGCACAGGCAAAAATAGATCTCATTAAAAGAGTTAAGGAAGGAAACTGCATCTTGCTAAAAGGTACTATAGATAATTAATATCAATATTAAATATTTATGTGCCAAGTGGTATAGCATCCAAATTCTTAGAGAAGAAGTTAAATGAGTTACAAGAGGAATTAGACAGTAATACTATACTAGTGGGGAATCTGAATCTCCCCCTCTCAGAATTAGATAAATCTAGCGGAAACATAAATAAGAAAGAAGTGAAAGAGGTGAATAGATTACTAGAAAAGTTAGACATGGTAGATGTCTGGAGAAAATTGAATGGGGATAGAAAGGAATATACCTTTTTCTCAGCAGTACATGGCACATTTTCAAAAATTGACCATGTGTTAGGGCACAAAAACATCATAGTCAAATGTAGAAAGGCAGAAATAGTAAATGCATTCTTCTCAGATCATGATGCAATAAAAATTACATATAAGAAAGAGCCAGGGAAAAGTATACTGAAAATCAATTGGAAACTAAATAATTTCATTCTAAAGAATGAATGGGTCAAACACCAAATCATAGAAACACTCAATAACTATATCCAAGAGAATGACAATAATGAGACAACATACCAAAATCTATGGGATGCAGCCAAGGCAGTGCTTAGGGGAAAATTTATAGCTCTAAATGGAAGATCCATAATCCAATCCACTTCTTTAGAAACTTTAAAAACGGAATTCCTGGGGCAGCTAGGCGGCACAGTGGATAGAGCACTGGCCCTGGAGTCAGGAGTACCTGAGTTCAAATTCGGCCTCAGACACTAAACACTTACTAGCTGTGTGACCCTGGGCAAGTCACTTAACCCCAATTGCCTCACTAAAAAAAAAAAAAAAAAGGAATTGCTGATCTAGAAATATATAGGAGGAAAGAAGAGATTATGACAGCAAACCCAGAGGCTCATCATTTGTTAAGGCTAAAGCAGCCTGAACCATCCTAAGTTAGTGGTCAGACTGTGTTTCTGGCTTATCCAGCTTTTGCTCAGTCAACCTAGGTTGACAAGCGAAGCTGATAAAACAATTAACCAAATAAAAGATCAAGTGTTCCAGCCTTCTAAGTAGCTGTTTTCCCTTCTGCTTCAAGCCATGTGGAGCGGAACAGTATGGGTTCTTGTTAGGTGGAAGCATTACCTTTGTTGGGGAAGAAAGGGAAAGAGTGATATATAGAATATCCTGCTGTCAGTGCTTTAGCTTCAAGACCAGAATTAATTTTATATTACACATAGTTTTGTACAAAAGAAGTTTTTCTTGGAAGAACAAAATGAAGAATTAATCTGATTTTTTACTGAGTCATTAAATGAACATGAGCTTGGACCCCTTTTTAACAGTTTGTGTTGCTTCCCCTTTTCCAGTTCATATTGAGGCCAACAGGGCTGCCACTGTAATGAAAAACAAATGCTCAGTATGCTGATTGTATCCTCTGGTGTGATTAGAGTTAAGATGCTGGCAGGAGGCAGTGTGGTTTAGTGATAAGAGCCCTGGACCTGGAATCAGGAAAAGTGTCAAAGTCCTGGCAGCCCACCATTATTTAATGTCCAGTGACATAGTCGTAGGTTATTCACTTCAATTTTCAGAACCTCAGTTTTCTCATCTATTAAATGGAAATAATACTGGAACTATCTTTGAGTTATTGTGAAGAAAGCACTTGTAAAAATGTATGGAATGATTTGAATATAAACTCTTGTTTTTTACCAAGTAGGGGATCTTTTTTTTTTTTTTTTTTTGCTGGGCAAGTAGGGTTAAGTGACTTGCTCAGGGTCACATAGCTAGTAAGTGTCAAGTGTCTGACGCCCCAGTTGAACTCAGGTCCTCCTGAATCCAGGGCTGGTGCTTTATCCACTGAACCACCTGGCTGCTTCCCCAAGTAGGTGATCTTGATTGAAAGGAGTTAGGGTAGGGTCTGGGGGAGATGTCATCTCATAGGAGTGAGGGTATTATAGAGAACTTATGCCTAAGAGTTGGAAGAATTTAGTATGGGGGTAGGGAGGAGAAAGGGGAGGGAAACCCTTCTTTTGATTCTGGGATATAGATGATAGATGTTGTATGGATTTCTAGCCATTAGAGCTCTAGATGAATCTAGCATTTCAGTGAAATTATCCTAATCACTGTACTTGATGGTGTTTGAGTATCTTAAGAATCAAAGAATCTTAATTCCTCTTTTATAGATCAAGGAGCTGAGGTCCAGAGGGTAAATAAGAAATGTGTCCTTGGATCACACAATGAATCAGTGTCAAAGCCACGTTCTACAGGGCCCCTGTATGCCAATTGAGTGATTGTCTCATAGTATCACTTACAATGCCAGAAAAGCAAGGGTATCCCTTGGATGCTGCTGCTCTCTAAAAATCATCCGGTGTATTGCTTTTATAGCCACTGGGGGGTGCCTAGCTCCTTTCCAATAATATATCAGCCTTTGGAAAGTATCAGATAGTGATCTCAGACCTCTACTGATAGAATAACTTTCAGGAAAGTCAGTGGGAGATAATGGTCTAAGTGGAATTTTTAAAAAACTCATTTCTCATAAAATTATTTCATTGATTGGGTAACCTAATGTATTCTAACCTCTTTGTCCTGACCTTTACAAAGTGGAACATTTCGGCTTTTAGTAAACATAGAGAACTGGATGAACAAAGTACAATGCAGCCTTTATGTTCTTATTTGTTCTTGTGCTAGAAGGAGTAGGGTCCCATTGTTAAATCCCAGTGATGTGCTTTTGTCAGTCTCCTCCTTGGTCTACCCCGGAAACAACAAGCTTTGTGTTTACATTGCAGCTGTTCCAAGTCTTATTGAAAATCTTGGTGAGCTTATTTCTTGGCTTCCATTGCTTGCACAAAACCTAGATACAAAGTTCAGTGATATTTTCTCAACAATTACGAAAGCCAAATACGGTTCATAATGTCTCAGAGGTTATCTGGTTCAACATCCCTGATAACTGGATGGTCCAGCCCTTGCAGGAAGACTTCCTGCGATGTTGAATTCAGTATCTTCAGAAACAGCCCACTCTCATTTCAATGAGCTCTAATTGTTAGGATGGTTTTTTCGTTTTTTTTTTTTTTTTTTAAGCTTTTTAAGGGTTTATTGAAATACAGAAAGAGAAAGATTGAGAACAGAATTCTTACAACCTCGCAATCTTATCTTTCCTCAGCTCCTCTCTGTCTTTCCCTGCCGTCACTACCAAGTCAGGAACCAAAAAGGATGTTTTTCTGTATATCAAACACAAAATCTTGTTCTGCAATTTTCAACTGTCATTTCTGGCTCAGTTTGATTGAACACACATTTTAAAGTCCCTAATAATAATAGCAGCTCCCATTTGTATGGTACTATAAAGTTTGCAAAGCTTTTCACAACCACTTTGTGTGATCCAAGTGTTGTTACACTTCCATTTTACAGATGAGATAACTGAAGCGGGGAAGTTCAGTGACTTGCCCATAGGCACAGAGGTAGGACCTATCAGAGGTGAGGCTTTACCTTCAGTCACTCCTAACGCCCAGTCCAGTATGCCTTCCACTGTATCCTCCTGCTTGCTATGTGCAAAATACTCTGCTCAGTGCAAAACAGAACCATGCCTGCCCTCCAAGGAGCTTATACTTTACTAGTTCTGTAGTATGAAGACGAAGCCAAACGAGTCTAATCCCATTTCTCTGTGATACTCCTTAAAAGACACGAAATCAGCTGTCATGTCCACTTCAACTGATCCTGTATGGCTTGCCTTTAATTCTCTTCATTCTGCTTGTCCTCTGCATGTCAGTCAGTGTCCTTCCTAAAAAGGTGGTGCCCAGAATTTGACACAGTACTCCCGATGTGGCCTGAACAGAGCTCAGAGAACAATTGTACTGATACCTCCTTCATTCCAGACACTGGTTTTTGGCTGCCACATCATCCTGTTAACGTACATTGAACTGGCAGTCTGCTAAAACCTCTAGTTCTTTTTTTCATTTGAAGTACAATTTCATAAGAATATCCAGCTATGTTTCCCCATATTGTAGTTGTGCAGTTGATATTTAGTGTTCATGGAAAGGGTTTATATATTTATCACTGTTAAAGTTCACTTTATTAGATTCATCCCATCATCTAACCTACCAAGATATCTTTTGCATCTTGTTTCTCAGTGTTAGTAACTGTCCCACTTATGTCTTCTGCAAATTTGACAAGCATGCTGTCTGTATTTTATTCATGTAATTGATAAAATTATTGAACATCCCAGGGCTAATGATAAAGCCTTGTGGCATTTTGTTAACAAACTGATGTCATACTAATTTAAGTTTGTTAGTTACCACTTCTTGGGTCTAGTCATTCAACTGGTTCTAAATACTCTAGTGCTGAATATTGTTTCAAAAAGTTTGCAGGCTGCCACAAAACCTTTCTTCCCTTTGAATATGAATTAGTTAACAAACATATTCCTGTTGGCTAATGGCAGGGATTTAGTCACCACATCTGTTATTTTTGGTTCTTGCTATGAATACAGCTAGAGCAGAAGGCCCAATTGTTTATTTAAATGATTAGGAAATGTATATGGAACAGGAATTAGAGATCCAGCTGAGCACTTGCGAATCTGTGACCGATATTGTCCAAGCTAGATTTGGCCACAAGTGCACAATAAGCTGTTCATGGAAACCTGGGTGAAATGCTTTTGTCTGGTGCATGGTAACTTTCTAGTGTTGACAGTTGACTTTTGTGGCTAGAATATTTTTAATTCACTGTTGAAATAACTGTTCTAGGCTGTTTTTGCTTGTGGCTGGAAAATAATAAAGTGCTTTTATGATTAAAAAAATAACTTCTAGCTAGACCAATAGTGGAGAGTTAATTGGTTTATGCTTTCTTTTGTACATCTCTGAGCAGTTCAGAATTGGTTTGTATATATTGTTTGCTTTAAATTGAGATTGAAAGGGATTCAAGATTAATTGAGTGTGTGTGTTTGTGTATTTCTACACTTCCCCACCCACCCACTGACCTGAGAGGAAAATGCTAGAATATACTCTAACCAGTATATTTTTAGAGGGGAAAATCCCTGAAGAATTTCTCCTATCTGTGAAATATAATGCAAAGTTATCTTTCTACCTTTTTTCAGCCTACATAATCTCAAGAACCCCATTTTAAAACTTAATTTTAGGCCTTATTTTTATTTTGTTTGAATATATTAGACTCTATTACTAAAAATAATAGATGAGTTTGTATTAGAGCTTCCTCCTAGCACATACTAGAACTGTACTTGATTATAGCATTTCTTGCTATTTATAAAAAGCACAGGGTGGGAACCCGACTTAGGTCTTTTAAACCTTTGTATGATAGAGATCAAATGAGTCTAGTGTTTAAAATGTGGTTTCTAGGGGGCAGCTAGATGGCACTGGCCTTGGATTCAGGAGGACCTGAGTTCAAATTCGGTCTGAAACACTGGACACTAGCTGTGTAACCCTGGGCAAGTCACTTAACCTCATTGCCTTGCAAAAAACAACAACAACAACTCACAAAAATGTGGTTTCTACCAACAAATCTCTAACACCATGGGATTATTGTATGGGGAAAAAATTTATGCATGTGTTCAAAATGTTTGCTGTTTAAAATTTCAAAAATTCTGTAAAAACATTTCTCAAAAGAATATGAGGAAGAGACAAGAAATATGCATAACTTTTGCCATTTTAAATTTTCCTTTGGGGGGTTAAGAGCTCACCATTTGTTTAATGAAGGTTATTTCTTTCTTGCCTATTAGACACACAAGTTCCTGCTGAAAATAGCTGTAGCTTTTGTACTCTGATATGGCAAAATACTCCCTTTAGATCTAATGGGGTTGCTGTGGTCTTAATTTTACATGCAGCATAACATGCATGGAGAGAACAGGCTGTTAATTTTCTACTGACAGCTCCCATCTTCAGGACAGTGACTGATTAAAGGAAGTAAAATGTGTGTCCACTGTAGTGTCTTCCTTGAATGGACTAAAACGAAAAGGCAAATATTCTGAATCTAGGTTGGATATTTGCTCTTGAGTTTTGGAAAATAGGGGCAGTCAAGCCTCTGCTAGAATCAAGGGGGTAGGGTTGCCTGACCTTGGGTTAAGTTTGTTCAAATTGAGTAGGATGTGGGGGTGGTTTGTTTGAGGATTTGTGGCTCACATTAAGTGGTACAAGTTACCCTGGTGATAAGGCAACAAGTGCTAAAAACTAAGCTGACTTTAATTTAGCCTTGTGAATAATCTCTCAAAATCTGCCAGCCCGCATATATTTTTAACCAGTGTTGCTTCTCCTGGCATTGACTTTATATCCAGGACACAACATTTAGGATGTGACATCCTACCTTCTTGAATACTATTAGGGTGGTTATATTATTTTCATATAAATAAACTATAAGTCACAGTATTACAGGATGAATATAAATCCTACAGATTTGTGTGGTAGTGTAAATTAATGTTAATATTTTTTACTGGCCTGCCATCCATTGACCAGATTTACCTTGCTTTCTCAGCATTAGGAATGGTGTGTTCCTGCTTTTGGGTCAGGTAATGTATGGTTTGTTTATTTTTTAGGTACCAGCTGGGCAAGTGAAAACAATCATATGGGAAGCCATCTGTGTTTAGATTGCCAAATGCAACTTATCTGATGTATTTTTTTCTGCTAGTCTACCACCAAGTAAATTATAAGAATAATAATTTTGAAAAATATACAGGGTTTGATTTTTGATACATATATATCTGTCCAGAAGCTAATGGATGGCACAGGAAATATGACCTATAGATTTGTGAACAAGGTCTATTTATAGTTACTAAAGAAAACCTTAAGGAAAAGGCATATCTTTGAATGAGGGAGGAAGGTGGCTGCTTAGCATTCATTGGCATTTGTTGAAAGATTAAGTGAGAGCAGAGTCACTGTATCATTAGATCTGGTAGCTTCTTGGCATTTTGAAGAAGTGGCTTATTGGGGTGTGGGGATTGTAGCCATCTCTCTTGTAATGTAACAGTCCAAATATCTGCAGATTGTTTTGGGAATGAGGGAAAGGAAGGCAATGACAAGAATTCATGGAGTTCTATCCCCACCCCCACCCCAAAGCCCCTATTGCTGTACCCCATGACATAGTTATACTGTGGAGGAAAGGATACACTTATTATATCATAGTGTTGGTATGCAGAAATGGTGCTTATTTTTAGAAGCCTAAATCCTGGAGGCTTAACCTTTATTGGACACTTGGCACTCTGAATTCTTCAACTTTAAGACCTTGGTTATTACTCTGTGAGGTTTTTTTGTTTGTTTTTTGTTTTCCTGTAGGGGGCCTGATTCTTTTGGCTTTGGTGTGTGTGTATCTCAAAGAAATAATGGTGCCACTGTTAATTGAATCGTAAGAAAAAGGAACTCTGTATCTTTTTTTTTTCCTATCCTTCAAAACCAAGAAAAATAATCTGCTTTTTCTTCTTCTTTGACCCTTCTCATTCTGTTCCCCTCCCTTCTTCCCCTCTGAGAAATCATGATTTCAAACAAGTAGCTGATGGCAACACTTCAAAGGTGAGAGAAAACAGACTTAATGCATTTCTGTTTTTCTGGTTGGGCAGAGATGAGGAGTAGCGAGAGACTAGGATCCTTTTTGGTAGTTGAGGAGTTGTTTTATTTTATTTGAGGAATGTCTTAAGCAGCTGTGGGGTAATAGGCCCTCTGCACATGGTTTTGGTCAACAAGTGGCTTGGCTCATAGACTGCTGGATAGGAGGGGATTGTCATGCCTCTGTGACTCTTTCTGATTGGGCTGCCAAGAGAATTGAATTAGAGGGCTAAGATAGTTTTCATGCTTCAAGAGACAGGCTGGCAGAATGCCTAGGTGCCATCTCTATCTTCCTTTGCTTCCAATAATAATGTGTAAACAAGAACATGCTGTTTGCAACAGTTGATAGATTCCTTTGCACTTCTATGTGGCTAAAGGATTTAGTAAATAAAGGCTGTTTCATGGGGCAAGTACTACAAGTCTGTAACTACCATCGCTTTATAGCAGGTCCTGAATTCTGTCAAACTGAAGGAAAAGTACAGACCAGACAGTGGTCACATCAGAGATTCAAGAATGTGAAATCATAATTGGTATCACTCTGTAATAGCTTCTTATTAAGACTATGCCTTCGCTTTCTTCTGTGGTGGGTTGTTTGTTTTGTTAACCAAATATATATAAATACCTTTGGTTTCTAAGATGGCTGATAGACTATTGAAATTATACATGGATGATATTATTTTTAAACAGTGTAGTGTAGTTGAAAGAACACTAGATTTAGAGTCAAGAATACTCCAGGTATGAATCTTGACTCAGCTGCTTACTACCTACCTGTGTGACCTAGGCCAAGTCCCTTCACCTTCCGTAGCTTCTTTTTTCCTGTCTATAAAATCAGTGGGCTGAACTAGATGGTCGCTAAGCTCCCTTCTGAGCTATATGTCCTGTGGTTCTTTTGTTTTTTAAGAACATTCCCCTTCATGTCCTACAAAGTGTTAGGATACAGTGTAAGAGGGCTTTGAAAAGTATAATGTGCTGTATGAACTTGAGGGAGGAAAGTGATTGATATGTCTTTTTCTTTTCCTTTTCTTGATGCATTCATCTTCAGTCTGTTTGTGTGAATTAAGACAAATCTTCAAGGAGAAAAATACTGGAATTTCTCAAGTTCACTCTGGTAGGCACTCTGCCTTTTCCATAGGCTTCTTCTAGCTATTTTCTTTGTCAATGGATCAACAACCAAGTGCTTACTATGTCTTGGTGCTGGAGCTACAAAGACAATAGGGAAACAGTGCATGCCCTTACAGAGTTTACATTATAACCAAAGAGGCAACATATGTATCTATATACCAAAAATCTATATACATATAAAAGGTGTAAAAGGTGACTTGGAAGGAAGGCACTAGCACCCGTGGGGTAATAGGGATAGATAGGCCTCATGGAAAAAGCACAACTTGAGCTGAGTCTCAAGAGATAGAGGTGAGGAAGAACAACATTCTAGGCATGAAGGGACAGCTAATACAAAGATATGGGAAATGGAGCGTTGTCTGAGTCTTAGCTAGAAGACCAACATGGCTAGATCCTAGAGTAAATGGAAAGGAGTTGTGTGTAATAAGGCTATACATTTATATGTTCATTTTATACTTATATATAATATATAACATATTAATATATTATATGTCATATATTATTTTGTATAGGATGGAGCCAGTTGGTGAAGAGCTTTCAGTGCCAAACAGAAATTTAGATTTGATCCTAGAGATGATAGGCAGTTACTGGAGTATAACAAGTGTGAGAGAAGGTAGGGAGGAGGGTGACATGTTCAGATTTAATCCTTAAGATAACAGCTTTCATAGTTGTGAGACTAGGGCAGAGATATCAATTAGGAATTGTTTGCAAAAGTCTAAGCAGGAAATGATGAGGGCCCAGACTATAGCTGTGTGAGTGGTAAGCTGGGAATGAATGCAAGAGATGTCATGGCAGTAGAAATGGCCAGATTTGATAACTGATCTACTATGTAGAGTGAGGCAGAGATGTCAAGAACAACACCAGAGTTTTGAACCTGAGTTAACTATAGTTCTTGATAGCTGGAGAGTACATGGCACTCAAGGCAAAGCTATACAAATCTTGATGAATTTGCAAGATCCAAAATTGCAGAGCCATCTTTTACTCTCACCTTTTTCTTACTCCACTTATCTAATCAGTTGCCAAGTTCTGAGCCCATTTTTTCATTCCTGTTGCCATTATACTAGTTCAGCCCATCGTCATCTTTAGATACCATTGCCTCTAGCCTCTCTCCATTGCAATATATCTTTCATTTTCCAAGTAAATTACTTGTCTTGTTGCATTACTAATTCGACTCTGGGTTCACTGCTCTTTCCACTGTCCCACATACTCTTTATTTGGACCTTTCTGTGATTGTAGGTATCATATTTTGCCTTGTATTATAATTACTTTTACATATAGCCCTGTATTAGAGTGTGAGTTCCTTAAAGGTAAGGTCTGTATCTTATTTTCATGACCCTAGAGTCTTTTGCAAGACAGGTATTTAATAATTACTGAATTTGATTGAAATGTTTTAAGTAAAACACTTTCATTGAGTTGTTGACTGACTTTAGCACTACTCTAAACAAATTTATTTTCCCATTTCAAGAAAACCTTACTTTTACCTTTTTTCATTCTCTTTCTTTTCCCTTTATCATAATTCCTGCCACTGGACAATTTCCTGCATATGTATGTAGGATTTTTAAAAAGAAAAGGGAACCATTGATTCATCTGGCAGAATATAGATCTAAATAACTTGAGATCTTCTTTCCCACAAAATTATTTTGTTTAAAGACAAAAGCTGTAAGTCTGTTAAGCTATGCAAAACTCCTTGGAGTGTCTAGTTTACCATCTGCTACTCTCTGAAAATAGTTTTGAGTGGTTCACTGGGAGGATGAATGTAATTGGATCATATGGGCAATTGGAAAAATGTGCTGTTGTACCTGAGAGTTTGGAAAACTGTGATCCTTTTGGAAGCTAAGCTGGCTTGTGAATAGGCCTTCTGGAGGAAAGAGCTTTCCTCCTGGGCATGTACTCTGCAAAAGACAGTCCTGAGGTGCAGGATTCAACTAGAATTGTAGCACGATAAGTGGAAAGATGATTTTGCCAGATGCCAGTGCTCCTTATCTCAGTGTTGGCTTTGTCATCAACAAATAGCCTTTCTAGTGAGGAGTCTGGCTTCCTTTCCCTCCTTGTTGCTGGCATTATGATGTAGAATGATCTCTTTTCCCAAGAGCCAATATTATACAGTTACTCTCTGTTTTGAAGAACATAATTTTTACCTCTGATGTAGTTCATAACATGTCACAGACTGTTAGAACTGAGGAAAAAGTCCTCAGCTCAGTTTTCCCATTTTACAGGTAAGATGCCCACAGACAGTCTTTTCAAAATCTTCATCAGTAAAACACCCTTTATGTGCTAACCACTGGGTGTACAAAGAACAAAGGAAATAGCCTCTATCCTCTGGCAGCTTGTTTTTAAAGAGGCAAATGTTTAGTTTTGCATATAATAATAAATATAGCTGTGATGTGTGCAGACACACATATCTATATGTATTTACACAATATACACCCTAAACATTTGTTATCTATAGGTTGCCTTAATGAAAATTATAAAATTACTGGAATCTTTCATTATAAGGTGAAAAAAATTGAGGCAGAGAGCCAAGTGCTGCCTTATCTTCTAATGTACAAGGAGTAAATGGCATTAGCATTTATTTTATTATCCTCGAGGTCCTGTGCTGGATATTGGAAACATAAAGCTAGGAGGGAGATCCTGCTGTCTAAGAGCTTATAATCTAATAAGGCCATTGTACCTGTGTTCAGATATGACTGAGTCTTAGCCTCCTTAGTAAGTGGGCTGATCTACTTTCTGCCATAGAGCACAGAGACTATTACCACTCATGATTATTGTGGCATATGTGCTCATTTTAATATGTTCTATTGGTAATCTGGTGGAGGAATAAATTGGGGGAGGAGGAACAGTGATTTTCTCATTAATAATAACAGGACATTTTCCTAGTAAGGTAAATGGGGAGTGTACCTAGGAAAAAATAGTAATGACTGACAAAGAATTTACGATTAGAGATAACTTTAAACAGACATCACCAGAAAGAATATTTTTCTCTCAATTCTAAATATTGCTTTCTAAATGATTTCCTGCAGTTGTATAAACATTGTCAGATGTATGCAGCTTAGTTTAGGGGCTGATTGTGGTTTTGTGTCTAAAAACTCATTAGTTATTCCTAATGCCCATTTTAAGGGTTTGTCAGTGATCTTCCCTGCATATCTAATGATTCATTTTCAGTGAATTGGATTTAGGAATTTAATCAATCAGCGAGTATTTATTAAACATTTACTTTGTGCCAGGTCCTTCTCTTGGCTTTGGGGAAACAGTCCCTTCTTGCAGTGAGCTTATTAATGTGCAACATAAATGTGAAGTTTGTAAATGCAAACATATACAGAGTAGTTAAATACAAGGTTGGGAGAGGGAGCACTAGCAATTGGAGTAACCAGGAAAGCTTATGCGGAAGGTGACCAGTTTGAACTGCTTCTTAAAGTAAAAGAGGCACTCTAAGGAAGAGGTAAGGACACAAAACATCCCAGGCATGAAGAGGTAGAGTCACAGGAGATGAGGCATTTTCTGTGCAAGGTGCAGAGAGAATGTCATTTTGTCTCTGTTGCAGAGTGATTGTCCAGTGAAACTAGAAAGGTAGGTTGGGCTAAGGTTGTATAGGTCCTGAAACAGGAGTTTATATTTATCCTATAGGCAATAGAAAGCCACTGCTGGAGTTGGTTGTATAGGACAGTCACAGAGTCATAACTGCCATTAAGGATAAATCCAAAGTGAATAATGTATTCCACTACTTAATTTGACAGATCTCACATTTTAAAGCAAATAAAAGATTTCTGAGGGCCAGCAAGAATTACTGGGGTTTTCACATTAACCTAAGCACTCTTTCAACTACAAATGCATTTTACTTCATGGAAAACAAATTTTGGGTTAGGTATAATGGCATTCATAGTTTAATGCCTTGTAGAACCTCATTTCTTAGATTGCCACAACATTTCCATGTACTCTTACCCTCAGTTCTGCTCCTGTGAAGAACTACCTCATTATACAGATGAGGAAACTGAGGCCCAGAGAGGTGAAGTGACTTATCCTGAATCACACAGGTAGTAAGTAGCAGAGCTAGGATTTGAACCCAGCTCCTCTGACTCCAAATCACATTTCCACCATGCTGTTAAATTTGTATTGTGGGGTTTTTTGTGTGTGTCAAAGGTTAGTGATGGTGTTTTTAGCCAGTTATTAGTAAAGAAGCATTACATTCAGCATTTATTAAGTGTCTAACTTGAATGCTAGTGATAAGAAGTGAACTTATTTCTCTAGGAGCTTCAGAGGCAAGAAAATACAGGTACACAAATGACTAGGCATAATGATCATTGAAAAGGACTTGTCTAGCCAGAGTGTTATGAAAAATTTGAGGAAGAAGAGATCACCGGGAGAGGGGGAAGTGCAGTATAAGGTAAAGCTTCATGGATGATGCGATGTCTGAGTTGGGCTGTGGAAGATGGCAAGAGGTAGGGTGGGCAAAGGCATAGAGTTGGGAGGGGCAGGAAAGAATGGGATTGGCCATAATGTAGGATAATGTGGTATATGTGTAGAAAACTAGGTTGCAGCCAGATTCTGAATGCCAGGCGGGCTAAATTATACTTTATTTAGTAGATAATGGGAACCTCTGTTCGTGATCAGAACTCTGACTTAGGAAGGTTATTCAGAGGAAAGTGTGTAGGCACAGGAAAGGAAGGTTAAATTGAAAGACCTTTGGGAATAGATTCTGTCTAACAAGTGAAAAAAATGTGATAGCTATGAAAAAGGAAGTGTTAGGTCTGCTGGTTAGAGTAGGTAGAATTTGGATTTTGGTTGTGGATTTTTTCTTGGCCCTGTTATGATTGATTTTACTAAGTAGCCTTTTCCTATCTAAATACCTTAATATACTAATGAAATAATAAAATTGTGTATGATCTTTTCTTGAACAACAATGTTATAGGATAACAGATATGACATTACTTTGGAAGTTAAAGATGGCATAAAGATGTGATATTCAATATGCTATAATATAATGACATAATGCTACCATGTTTGAAGGGTCTTTAAGTACAGTAGTCCAGAGTTTATCACCTAATCACTTTATAACTGTGACACCCTGCTACAAACACACACAGAAACCCATACAGATGTTTGTAAGGTTGATTTTTAGAAATAAGACTAATACTTGTGTGACCGTTTGGGTTAAAATAAGCTTCATTACTGTGTAATGTTTAAATGATACACAGTAATTGGCGTCAGATTTGACTTACGATAAGAACTAGATCATGGACTAATAATCAGCAGGTTTCTAATGGGCTTTTATTATGTAATTGAAGTAGTGTTCTGAAAAATCTTGCTATGTATGAATAAGCCCTTAAGTTTATTGAAATCATGAGATGTAGTCCAGATGGTAAACTTAGTTTATAATCTAACAGTACAATAATACTGATAACATTTTAGGATCATTTTATATAAATAATTGTCTAAATAGAACTATTTGGAATCAATACTGTTGAGTGTGGTACTTGAAAATACTCTTAAGTCACAACCTTAGCATTGTATCTTCTGTTCTTTTGCATAGGCATTGTGAGAATACAGTGTCATCGGAGGAATGTGAAGCTATGTATCATTTTGTCTATGCGACATACAGACCCTTAGCTGTAGTAGCTGGGGAATTGCTCTGCAAAAGGTATCTTCATAGCCGTATTCTTTTTAAAAAAATCGAGTTATTTTAACAGTTTATTTTACTGCACGTGTATATTCCATGGAAGGGATACTTAACCTGAAATTTGTCATCTTGGGAGCCAGTTGATCTACTGAATCAGTAGTCAGCAGGGAATTTATTGTTTCTTTGGGCTCTTTCCTGGCTTTATCTTCAAGAAGGGAAAAGAGTGGTCAGAGCCCCAAGTCTTAACTGTAGACTATTTTTATTAGTGTTCACCTTCCCTGCCCTCCCATATTTGAATCTCATTCATTTGTTGGCTTGATCTAAGTTTTGGTTAATACCAAAAGTGGAAGATAGGGTTTACCTTTGTCTACTCCTTAAATTATATACCCTTTTTTATGAAAGTGTCCACATGGTCCTCACACTTGGTTTTCATCTTATGCTTTTGTTACATATAACAGTGAAATATGAAATGATTCATAATCAGGGTTCATTTCACATTATTTGTCCTTGTGGGCTTTGCAGTAATTGTGTATTTTAAAAGTTTAAAAGGTGATTCCAAAACCTCAGTAGAAATGAGAATCCTTTTTAACTGTGTCACTTCTCTCTATATCTGGGTTGTGTTTGACATTGTAAGGTGGCCAAAATTCTAGCTAGACTGTCAAAATCTAATGAGTGGTCGCCAATAAATTAGAAGTTTTAGCAAGAGTTTAGACTTTTAAGCATTTATTAAGGAGCATTAGAATTTGGTGAGGAGAGAGAAAGATGCCAAGATGCCTTCATCTGTCTAAGGGAGCCAGTGTCTCAGCTCCACTCCACACGAGGTCCTGGCGAAAGAGTGCCCTCACCCCTTCCTCTTCCCAGAAGCTTCCTCTCCAACAGGAAAAAGGGCCGTACACACACACACACACACACACACACACACAGTTCCACGCTAATTGGCTGGTAGCTCTGATTGACAAGTCTAACAGGCCGCTCCACAGAGACAAGTTCCTGGGTGCCGACTGGTCAGCTTCCAGCTGCTAAAGTCACATGTCTCCCCTCAGGTCAGAACTCACAATGTTCCTCCCAGCAGGGGTGTCATTTCCAACTCTCACAACATCCTCACTTAAGTCTGGGTAAAGGGTGGAAATAGAGCTTTTTCTGACCCCTTAGGAGTCTGACATGACACTTCATTGCTGCCATCTCTGGCCATGTGCTGGTAGCTACCAAACCTTCTTACCACGCTATGATCTGCATTGTGTGATGTCAGGAGAGGTGTTAGCTAGAGTCGTGTGGGGGGTTGGCCAATGATTTTACTTTTTAAGAGTTAGCTAATAGCTCCAGAATTCCTAAGTTCCATGATAAATGACTTAAATGAATGGTAATTTTGTGACAGTTTTTGAGATCTCAATCCTCATAGAATTTCTAATCCTTTGCAGGTTGATTATATGCATGGCTGAATGAGAATTACTCCTTTTTTTGTTTTTCCAGACTTTTTTGTCTCCCACCAGGTGAAGAGGAGACTCCTCACTCCAAGAAGAAAAATAAGTTTGTTTATAGTGTTGGACGCCTGAAAAAGCTTATTACTTTCTTCTTGAACCATGGGGTAAGGCAAATTTAAGACTGTGTTTGCTGGAAAGTGGTGTTAGTTAGGACTGAGAGTATTGTAAGAGTCTGAGTATTTACTGGTAGAAGCATTCTGCTTTGTTTTGATGTCAGACTTGATGATAAGCTGTAGAAGTATAGGGATTTGGCATTTGTCAGTTTTTGATTGGAGTGACATTCACAGTCCCCCATAAGATGATGTTCCTTTTTGCTTGTTTGGGATATGTTATATCAGCTTCTATGTAACTGCTGAACTAGGAAACATGAAATCTGGGTCTGCTTTTGATGCTAACTAGTCAAGTGGGAAACTTACTTGCTGTGTGATTTAGATTTATAAAGAATATTAGACTTTTTTGTAGTTATGTTTGTCCTTGATCCTTATATATCATCTTAAAAAATTCTCTTTTAGTTTCATAAACATGTCACCTACTTGGTGGATAGCTTGTGGGACTGGGAAGACGGTTTGCTGAGAGACTGGGAGTGTTTGACAAATCTTTTAAGGGACAAGCCCATGAGAAAGGAAGAAGGTGAGAGACAAGATTTTGGGGTCTGCTTAAATGCCTTTTCCTAATAGTTTAGGGGGAGATGGCTTATCCTATCCAGGGACCATCCAGAAGCCATGGAACCCAACTGGAATATTCATTCTAAGTTTGAAGGCTCACTGTTCTGGACCTGGCATGGGACAAGGTGATAAATCTCTATGAAATTTCATTTTCTGAATTTGTAAACTGTTGTAATCCTTTAATTTTCCATACTTCAGAGATGTCTTAGCTCTTGTAAACCAAAGTTATATTTTTTAGTATATCTAACCTATACCGATTTACCAGTATGCATTTAAAAACATTTGTTGGCAGGAAGACTCATAAAAGTGTAAATTTCAGTTACTCTCTATTTGATTTTAAAGCGTGAATTGCTTCATGGACCATGTTTTAGAGGCCCTGTGACTAATTAGACCATGTAACATCCTTTGCTGACAAAAAATCTCTGTTAGCTGACATACTACTTGATGTTATGTCACAGAAAGCCATTTTATGATTAAAAATTGGAATCTTATCTTTTTTTGACCTTTAATTGAAGTTTACTAATAACATAGCCTCTGGGATCATATACTTTATTGAAAAGCGCATAACTCTCAGGGTATGTTTGCTTTTCAGAGGAACTTCTGAAAGAATGTTACTGCTGAACATAAACCTTAGGGGTCACATAATCTAGCATTTCCCAAAGTATTATGGAACATGTGTGGAAGACTTTTGGTTCTTGAATGTATTGACAGAAATAATATGTTTATGTGGGGATTTCAATAAAAGGGCTTTTTCTAGTCAAACTGGCTGTTATGTGTTTAGTTATTATTTTTTGAGGGTGTTTTGTAAACTGTAAAGAATTACGTAAATGTGACATGTTATTGTTCCACAGGAAAGGAAAATGATCTTTACTACTTTGTGCTGCCTTCTGTATTATCTGATCTGCTATGTTACATGTCCTATCTCCACATGTGCTATCTTTTGCAGCAGGATTGTCTTTCTCCTTGGTTCCGACCTAGAGATTTGCCTGAGGTCTTGGTTATAACTGGAGCCACCCTGCATGGTGTCTTTGTCATTGTAGCCCTTCACACTGGTCTCAAGAATGGCTAATGTATCAAGTGTGTGTATAACTTTAGAGATTTACATTGCTGAATTCACGCTGGATTAAGTTGAATAATTCTCTTTTCTAGAAGTGTGTGCCTGTCATATCTTCAGGACACAGCCTTCTGGCAGAGGTGCTAAAATATGAACCTTTTAAGAGCTTTGTTCTCACTTGAATTCTTTAAAAGGTATTGGAAAGGAGTAGCTTCCTTGGCTTGACTTCCTTAGAAATTCAATGAATTAGTTTTTCTTTCCTCTCATAAAAATATTCCCTATTAATAGCATGGTCTAGTGGAAATAGGCATTCTAGGAGGTAGAGTGGATAGAGTGCTGGACCTGGAGTCTTGAATTCAAATCTGGCCTCAGCTGTGTGTTCCTGGGCAAGTCACTTAACCCTGTTTGCCTCAGTTTCCTCATTTGTAAAATGAGCTGGGGAAGGAAATGGAAAACCATTCTGTTATCTTTGCCAAGAAAACCCAGAATGGGATCATGAAGAGTTGGATTTGAATGAAAATGACTCAACAACTAGTGGAAATCAGAAAACTGAGTTCTTGTTTTGGTTTTTTTGTTTGTTTTTAGTGAGGCAATTGGGGTTAAGTGACTTGCCCAGGGTCACACAGCTAGTAAGTGTTAAGCGTCTGAGGTCAGATTTGAACTCAGGTACTCCTGACTCCAGGGCCAGGTCCGGTGCTCTATCCACAGCGCCACCTAGCTGCCCCAGAAAACTGAGTTCTGGTTTTTAGTTGTTTTATGAGGGATTTGGACTAGATGAGTTCTAAGGTTCTTTCAAGTACCAAACACTGTTAGTTTCATTAATAAAGGAAAAGTATACCTTTTTTCTATTGGATTTATTTTTTTTTCTTTCCTAAATTTTTCAGGGATAAACTTGACAAAGCCAAGGTTTGGTGTGAACTTGTTTAGGAAAAGTTTTCCTTATATAAACACTTGCTCACTCTACTCTTAGTTCCTTTAAAAGGAGTTAATCCTACAAACTTATTTAATTTTCAAAAATAAGGAGTACTGTCATTCAACAAAATTATTTGCTAAAGTCCTGAGATGATTTCTTTTCATTTCTCCATTTCTTTTGTAAATTTTTTATTGGGAACTTAATCCTAAATAAATCTCATCATGAAAAAAACCCCACCAATATAAGAATTAGTATAAGAAACTATGCCTTTATTATGTATGATTTGTTTGTTAACAGTTAATTGGGAAAATTCTCAAGTAAAATAGATGTCTAATATCCAAGATATATAGAGTTGATACAAATATATATATATATATATATATATATATACACACATATACACATACATTATATGTGTGTGTGTATATATGTATGTATGTATGAGTTTTTTCCCAACAAGTAAGTGGTCAAAACATATGAATAGGCAATTCTCAAATCAAGAAATGAAAACTCATAACCAATAATAAGAATGCTCCAGATCGCTAATAGAGAAATGCAGATTAAAAAACTCAGTTCTACCTTTCAGCAATCATATTGTTAAAGATGACAGGAATGGAAAATATTAATTGTAGGGGTTATGGGAGAACAGGCACACTAATAGTCTGTTGATGAAGCTATGAATTAGTGAAACCATTCTGGAAAACAATTTGGAACTTTCCCACATTCATTTCTTTTTCTCTATCACAACATGCTGAATTTCTTTCATTCCCTATAATTCTCTAATTAAACATTTTCATATGTTCATAGCCTTTACAGATGCCCAGGAAAATGTTCTTGTGGAAATAATTGCAGCAGCAGTGCGCCAGACTGCAGAGGGTCATCCTCCAGTAGGCCGAGGAGGCAGAAAAGTGAGTGTGGTTTTTCTTCACTTAATCCCAGAACTCTTGTGAACTATGTTCTTCATCTTAATCCTCTGGAAATTGATAAAATAAATATGAAGTGTAAACACACAAATTATAAAAAAAAAACCCATTGTATTTTGATGTTGGACTTTGGCTAGACATTCTTAGCTATTTACAAGTTATAGAAGAAAACTAATGTCATTTTGTTATACTTATTTTTTTTTACTTTGCTTACTTGTAGTGTTTCTTTAGGCAAATTATTTAATCTTCCAAGGCCTTGGTTTCCTCCTCAACTGTAAAATTGATAATGTTGGACTAGGTGGCCTTTGAGGTCCCTTCTGACTCTTATTATCCTATTAGGATCATCCATTGTCCAATTTGGTCCCCTTCCTTACTTGCAAATGAATTTTGGTATTTCCCCAAATTGAAATCCATCCTTTAAGGATAGAGATTGGCTGGTGCTGAAGACAGAAGATGCTTCAGTCCTTCAAGACATTTCCACAAGAGTAGTTTGAAAACTATTCTGAATGGTGATGGGATCCTTGAAATAAGTTTATACCTTCTTAAGTAGACATTTTTCTGAAGGCGTCTCCACTAATTTGGATGTATAAGTTCAGTTATATTTGTTACAACATCAGTCACATTGCTTCATAATCACTTCTCTACCTCAGTTTCATTCCATAAATATTTATGAAGTCCCTTTTCTGTGGAAGGCATAACTTTGAAGGGATTTTCATTCTAATAGTAGGATAAAATGTATACACAACTAAACAAGACACAAGTGCATAAGATAGAGCGCCCAGAGAGGAATGAAAGATTCTGGGAGAGAGGAATCATTTCATGTTGAGGAAGATCAAGGAAGATGTAAAGCCTTGAGAAAGGCCTTGAAGGAGCTAGAGATAGTTCTGTTAAAATATGTAGGAGTGATAGAATTTTAGATTAGATACAGGAATGGCTTGGAATCCATTTGCTTGGAATACAAAGTTTATGAAAAGAAATTAATGGAAAATAAGTCTGGAAATACAGCTTTAAGGCAGATTGTTAGTAGTTCATCCTATAGGCAGTGGGGGCGCTACTGAACGTTTTGTTTTTCCCCTTAAGCAATTTTGATGGTTAAGCAGTTTGAGATGTGATCATATCAGTGTATCAAGAAGACTATATTGATGGCTATATGAAGGCTGAATTGTAAGGAGAGAGATTGGAGGTAGGGTGAATAGTTAGGGGGTTATTTCAGTATTCTAAGGCACTTGTTAATAAGGGCTTTATGTGCTATGGTGGCACTAAGTAAAAAGGGACTGTGGAAAATGTATTGTGAAGATAGATTGATAGGATTTAGTTAATTAAGTGGATATTGAGGGATAAGACATCATGAAAGATGACTCTGAGATGAGTCTGAGTAACTGAGAGGATGTTTCAGAGATGAAAAGCAGATTTAAGGAGTAAACGACCAGTTCTCTTTTGGAAATGTTGATTTGCAAGTGCCATGTTAACTTCCGGTTAACAGTATTCATTAGGTAGTTGGGAATGTGAGGTTGGACTTTTGATTGGGAGCATATACATGGATTTGGGAGTAATCTGCATTGATAAAAATTAAACCATTGGAAAGTAAATAAGCTTGCTAAGGGAGAGAAAAAAGGGCTGAAGTTGGTAATTTGGAAGACAGCAGTACTTTAGGAGAATCAGGGAAAGTTGTATCATGTGAACCAAGTAAGGAGAGACTATCTAATGCTCCACAAAAAGTCAAGAAGGATGAGGACCGAGAAAAGGCAGTTGGATATGTGATTTGGAGTTGCTAGTGATAGTGATGAAAACAATTTCAGTAGAGTCATGTAAACTGAAGCCTGCTTTCAAGAGGCTTGAATCATTTGGAATCATTTGTAGTCAACTCTTTCTAGAATATTGGCAATGAAGCTGAGGAAATATCTAGGATGATCGTTTGGAGAGGCAGCAGTGTTGGGCTTCCTTAGCATTTTTTTAACTGAAATTCAAATTTCAAAATTCATTGAAATTTTTCTTGAAATTCTTGACCATTTGTTTTTCTAGGTGAGTTTTGTTATTTTTTTCTATAAAGTAAACTTTTGGTAATTTTATTTTTATGGCACTGAATACATAAATTAATTTAGATAGTATCATTATTATATTGGCTTGGCCCATTCATGAACTGTTACTATTTCTTCAATTATTCATCTCTGTCTTTAATACAAATCCCTGAGCTGTTAAAGTGTTTAAAAGTTGCATTCTTAGAGTTCTGGTGTGTTATCTTAGTAGGTAAACTTCTAAGGATTTTGTACATTTCTTAGTTAACTTAAATGGAATTTCTCTTTTCTATCTTTTTTCTGGATTTTCTTGGTAATATACAGAAATGCTGATGATTAATGTCATATCTTGCAACTTTGTTGGAGTTATTGTTTCAGTTAATATTTTTTAGTTGAATCTCTAGGGTTCTCAGAATATACCATCATGTCATTTGCAAAAAAGTGATAACTTTGTTCTTCTTTGCCTATACTTATTCCCTCAATGTCTTTTGTCTTGTTGCTATAATTAGTGTTACTAGAACTTTTTCATATAGTCATAGTGACAGGAATCATCTTTGCTTTACTTCTAGTCTTACTGGAGAAGATTCTGATTTATCCCTATTATAATGTAGGCTCTTAGTTTTTAAATACATACTATTATTGTGTTAAGGAAAGGTCCCTTTTTTTCCTATGTCTCCTTTATTTTATTTTATTTTATTTTTTTAAACGGAAATGGATGTTGTATTTAGTCAGGCTTTTTGGGGGCATCTGTTGACATAGTCATATGATTTTTGTTTTTCTTGGCATTAACATAGTTTTTTTATATTTATGGTTTTCCTCATAATGAACCAACTCTCTATTCCTGGTATAAATTTAGCTTGTTTGTAATCTATATAATCTTTTTGAGAAGTTCATGTAGCCTCTTTGCTAAAATTTGATTTAAAATTTTGCATTCAGGTTCTTTTGGGATTGGCCCATAGTTTTCTTTCTGTTTTGACTCTCTCTGGTAAGGTATCAAGATGATATTTATATCACAAAAGGATAGGATTCCTTTTCCTGTTTTTTAAAACAATTTGTATAATATTATAATTAATTATTCTTTGAATATTCAAAAGAATTCACTTGTAAATCCATCTGATTTCCAGGATTTTTTCCATTCTAGGAGTTAACTCATTTATGATTTGTTCAATTTCTTTTTTTAAAAAATGGGTCATTTATAATGTTTATTTCTTGCTCTGTTAATCTGGGCATTTCATATTTTAAAAAAAATATCCATCCATTTAATTTATCTGTTTAATTCATTCAAACTAACAGCTCTGAAGTGGAATCAGTGATGCTAATATTGAGCCTTGTTTAACTCTTGTCTTGTGCCTTGTGCTATTTCTGTAGGTTCTCTCAGCAAAGGAGAAGAAAACTCATATGGAAGAATGTATCCGGATGACTGAGCGTTTCATTGTAGTGCTTCCTGAGCTCTTGGCTAAGGTGATGAGCAGCTGCTCCCTGAACTGTTGTTAAATATTTCATTGGAATTCTTATAGCACTCTCATATTTTGTTTTTTTTTTCCTGTAGTATTCATCAGATATAGAAAAAGTGACAAACTTCCTGCAAATTCCACAGTATTATAATTTGAATGTGTATGTTATTGGACGCCTGGAGAAGGTGAATAAAGAAGAAGGGGAGGGTGACTTGAGGTGGTGAGGGAGGGAGAGGAGAGACAATATAAATTTTTTTTTTTTGGATATAATTCAGCAGATCCAGGGAGATACTGTTGGTAGAAGAGCTCGAATATGTGATGGTCATAGAAACTATTGCTTGAGATACAAGTCATTTCTTTTTTTATCATAAAAGTATTTTTTTTATTTTCCAGTTACATGAAAAGATAGTTGTAAGTATTTCTTTTCATAAGATTTTTAGTTCCAAATTTTTCTCCCTCCCTTCTTCCCTCCCTCCTTCCCTGGCTATATTACATTTCCCTCCCCCATCCCCAAGACAGAAAGCAATCTGATATAGGTTATATATGTACAATCACATTAAACATATTTCTGCATTAGTCATATTGTAAAAGAAGAATCAGAACACAAAGGAAAAACCTCAAACAAGAAAAAGAAACAGCCAAAAAGTAGAAACAGTATGTTTCAATCTGCATTCAGAATCCACGGTTCTTTTTTCTGGATGTGGAGAACATCTTCTATCATGAGTTCTTTGGAGTTGTCTGATATAAGACATTTCTATAATTTTCAGAGTCTTTATCCTAAGTTCTGTTATTGTATTGAAACAGTCCTTTTGCATTCATCTGTTTCCCTGTTTGAATGTCCCGGTGGATGATTTGAGCTTTTGTGCAGGAAACCCACTTTCAAAATAAACTATAAGCTTCTGTTTCTTCATCGCTTGTGAGAGATTAGAGCTGTGTGGGGTCTGACTCTATGGATGTATTGGGGTGGTGAGGAGCCCTTTAGAGTAATTGCTATTAAAATTATGAAGCCTTTTCCTAGAGATTCTCTCTTAGTTGCTAAGAGACATTAGATTTTAGTGGATATAGATATCCTCCTGAGAGGCAGAGTTGAGGCAAAAGAATAATTATTAAAGAGGAATGATGATTGTGTTGTGTTCTCCTATTTGGGGGCATTTAGGGCAGGAAACAGATTATTTTTGTTAGATATGTATTTGAGGTTTTAATTTATTTTATTTTATTTTATTTTTGCAAAGGCAAGCATGTCCATCAAAGCCTTTATATAAAGTTCAGAAGGGTCAATAGGGACCAGTAGATGGCAAGTGGAAGTTTACTTCTCACCCTTTTTGGTATTTACTGAGCAATCCTGATTCTTACCTTGTGGTTTTAGGGGGTGAAGAGGGGTAGGGGTGGGGAGAATGAGGTTAGTTAGAAGTTGCCAACCTAGTAAGTATATTCTCAAAAATAATGGCTATATTACATTTCAAGGACCTGCGCTACTTTTCCCATTATCATCTGATTTCTTCCTTCATTTTCTTTACCTTATCCCCCAACCCTTCACAGTTTGCCTTTTTTCCATCTCTTTCCATTCCTCCATGCTCCTTAGAGCAGGGTTCTTAACTTTTTTGTTGTCCTGGACATCCATTATAAGTCTGGTGAAGTCTGTGGACCATTTCTTTTTGTTTTTGTTTTGTTTGCTAATAGATACCAAAATGGATTTATGATTTTATCATTTTGGGTATTCCCTTCATTAGTGCAGATTGCTATGCAAACATGGCATTCTTGGTAAAGTCTCATATAGTTCCTCTCTGTGCTGAGGGTATTCCTTGATTTCTTTTGACATTGTGAAGGTACCAATAAGGCATAGGGATGATTCCTTACCCTTGCTGCACAGTATGGTTTTTTTTTTTTTCATATTTTTAAAATGACACTCATTTTTCCAGTTCTTCATGGTTCCTTGTTTATAACATGTACACAATGCAACGGACATATTACCGTTGTTAATAAAATCCATCTAGCAATAATATTGTATAATAACAATGTTTTTTATGTTACTTTGAAGTTGACAAAGCACTCTTCTTACACTACCCCCATGAGGTAGGTAGTACAACTCTTTTTATCCAGTTTTATAGTTGAGGAAACAGGCTCAATGAGGATAAAGTGACTTGCCTAAAATTATACAGCCAGCCAGGATTGAAGCTGGAACTGGAACTCAGATTTTCTGATTCTGAGGCCTATTTCTCCTTCTATTACATTATACTGAGAGCTTTTTAGTTCTCATAATTGTTGTCATACACTTCCACTTTCCCTCCCTCAAATTTGCTCACTTCTCCTTAATACAGTACTCAGTGCTCACTGGATGCTCAACAAGTGCTTGTTAACTTAGCTCTTCCTTCTTGGATTAGAGTTGTTAAGCAACCATTGGGATGGTGACCTGGCCCTCCTCATGAGATCCTGCATTTCTTCGTAGTACTTGGATGCGTTGCTAAAGGAGATGAAAGAACTTGTGCACAGACACACTGATCTTAATATCCTTGAGGCCTGCTCCAAGGTATACAGCATCCTCTGCAATGACCAGCTGGCAATCTACCCTATTGTGTCTCAGGCCCTACACCAGCTGATAGATGAGATGGTGAAGGACTTCTCCCAGCTACTAAATGACTTTTTCCAAGAGGTATGTACAAATCGGGCTGGTAACTGATGAGAAGGTTCTAATGGGGGGATGAGGGTGGTGATGGTGAGTAATAAATAGGAGATCATGTAGATGAAACTTAACATTTGCATTGAAGAAACAGCATTCAGACCCCTAAAAGAATAAATTCTCTGCTCACTAAGATAGATGATACTAGTTGGCTTGTCCTAGGTGAATATCATTTAAGATTTGAACTTCTCAGCAGATATAGTGAGGTAGCACCTCTGATTTTGAAAAGTACTAGATTACCATAGTTCTTGCCATTAGAGTGGTGATGCAGCAAAGAAGTCTTTCCTTTGTTCTTTTTGCTGCACAGAAAGTCTCTATGGTTTGTTCAGGTTAAATAGGCAGACTGGCTTTTATGTCAAATAATCTATACTAGATAACCTTGGAGAAGGAGGTGAAATCTCTGCCTATGGCCATGGAATTAGTTTTTAATTATCTATTACATAGCATCTTTCAGTCATTTATCCAAGTCTGGATATGTGTGCTTTTTATATCTAAAAAGTTTTTTTGGAGGAGAATGGTGTAAATTTAAAAGTTTTCATTAGTTTTAAAATGCAGAAACAGCTTTTGGAGATATGAATAGTGTTGTGCGATTGAATTCATCATGAAAGAAAGAAAGCTTATTCATGATGTTTGGTATCATTGCAGACAGGTGGTCAGTCTGCAGTGGTAGGGAAGCAATTTATATCCAAAGGTTTGTTAAACCATATTGGACTCGGTTCATTTTAGCTGAAATTAGTGCACAGAGAGGGTGGAATTTGGATTTAATTGAGTTATTTCAATCAACTCTTTCCTTGTAATAAGATAATTACGATATACAAAAGGTACTTCCTACTCCTTTCCCAGGTAGGTTTTAATATCTTGAGTATTCTCTGTCCTTGTTAGAGAGCTCTAACAGTTATACTAACTTGTTTCTTTATCTTTTTTTTGTGTGTGAGAGAAGTGAAGAAGATGGTGGGAAGCAAAATTGGGAAGAATTATTTAGTTATCTTTGGGCTGAGCTTTCTTCCCCTGTAATCTGAAAGGTAGTTATATAAACATCATTGCAGGTAATTTTTATCTGCATTTTACAGATGTTGAAACTGTGTCTCTGAGAGATCAAATGACTTGCCTATGGTTACAAGGCTAAGAAATGACAGAGCTCATACTTGCTATAAAGTTTTCTGACTCCACGTGTCCCTTACCCTCCTTGACACTGTTATTTATTTATTTCTCTGTAAAAGGTAGATAATTAATGCCTTCATTACTTGCTTCCCAGAAGTATCATAATCAAAGTCCTTCATGAACCTTAAAGACTTCTTCAAGTATAAGGTGGTGTTGTGATTTCTGCCTCTCTGCTCCATCTCTACATTACAACTGTAACATCTGCTTAAATGTTGATGAAAGCTTCTGGTGAAGATTAGTAGCTTAGTCAAGTTCTGTTTTTATCTTGATGATTGCAGAAGAGTGATCTGTGTGTCCACATTCCTTGTCATTTCTGTTTTTACAACTTACTTAGGAAGAAGGCTTTGGTGTAAATGAAGAACACATTCTGCGATTGTCCTGCATCCTAAAAAAACTAACAGCTTTTCACAAGTAAGATAGTTATTTACTTATACATATAATAAATATGTCTGTTCACATATTCTATGTGCTTCATGAAAACTAGGATTCCTAAGGTGTTTATGGCTTCATAAGATTTTTAATGACCCTGTTTATTAGAACATAGTGAAATAATTTTATTGGCAAAGGTTTTTTTCATGTAGCTGGAAACTCCCATCCTTTGTATGTGTTGTTTTCCCTTGGCTTTAATTAATGTCACTAGCAGAAACTTTCACATTAGGCACTGCTATGTGTGGCTAGACCATTAGAGTGAAATAGCAGAGGGATCTCTTCTTCTTTCCTTAAGCATCATTGGCATATCAGTTGGATTTAGCGGTCCCAGACAGTGTACCATGCACAGTGGGTACTTAGGGAAGGTTATGCTTGCACATCTGTTCTTGGTAGCTCTAAGTGCATTTTTGTTTTTTTTGTGGTTTTTTTTTTTTTGGTGAGGCAATTGGGGTTAAGTGACTTGCCCAGGGTCACACAGCTAGTAAGTGTTAAGTGTCTGAGGCCGGATTTGAACTCAGGTACTCCTGACTCCAGGGCCGGTGCTCTATCCACTGTGCCACCTAGCTGCCCCTCTAAGTGCATTTTTGAAAGATCAGCCTCCTTCTGGGTATAATCATATTTCTCTCAAGTTTGACAATTTCCAGTGGCACTCAGACACTGACCCAGAGGGATGGAAGATATTTATAGATCATTGAAAGTAGTACCTATCAACTAGGTACTTCTGTTGTTTAATCATTCCATACTGTTGGTAATTCCTGTTATTAAAATCATTTTATGATCTTTCTTGGTAGCCTATGAATAGGTGAGATCAAAAAATAAAGTACATAAACTAAAACTAAAACCAAGTAAATGAAAGCCTTATTATTACTTTCAACAACAATAATTCAGAATCTGTGATAATTGGCATCGGAACCAAAATAGTTTGCTTCCAAATAAAGGCAAGGGCTTACTGGAGCAAAAGAGCATAAACAACATTTTTAGAGGAATGCTAAGTCTTTTTAAGATGAGAGACTTCAAGCCTTCTCATGTACCTTCCTAACTTAAATACAATTAGTTACAAAAAATGTCTATTATTATAAACCATTCGGATTTCTCTACTAAAAATAGCTCTCCCCAACCAATATCTGACACTAAATTCCATAGTAAGTTCAAAATCGATATGTAACCTGAATACAAAAGGCCACATCATTTAAACATTTAGAGAGCAAGGTCAGGTACGTTTTACCATTATGAATGGAGATTTCTGAACCAAACAAGGGAATGGTAGAGAGCATAAAAGATGAAATAGATACTTTGGACTATGTAAAATTTAAAAGTTGTGTGAACAAAATTGGTGAAAATAGAATTAGAAAAAAAAGTGTAGATTGGGGAAATATTTGTGTCAAATATTACCAATAAGCCCAGTATCCAAAATGTACAGGGAAATAAATGACCCAAATACAAAACACTTAGCCATTTCTCTAGACCAAGGACTCTTAACTTGTTTTGTGTCGTGGACCTCTTTGGCAGTCTGGTGAAACCTTTGAATCCCTTCTTAGAATGATGTTTTTAACTGTGTAAAAGAAAATAGGAATCTGAAGGAAACCAATTTTGTTGACTACAGTAGTTATATAGCATTTTCTTAAAAAGTACACAGACTCGGGGCAGCTAGATGGTGCAGGGGCAGCTAGATGGCGCAGTGGATAGAGCACCGGCCCTGGATTCAGGAGTGAGTACCTGAGTTCAAATCCGGCCTCAGACACTTAACACTTACTAGCTGTGTGACCCTGGGCAAGTCACTTAACCCCAATTGCCCCGCAAAAAAAAAAAAGTACACAGACTCCAAGTTAAGAATCTTTACTTTGTGAGTTAGTAGTCAAAAGGATATAATCAGTTATTAAAAGAATTGCAGGGGGCAGCTAGGTTGTGCAGTGGATAAAGCACCGGCCCTGGATTCAGGAAGACCTGAGTTCAAATCCAGCCTCAGACTCTTGACACTTGTTGTGTGACCCTGGGAAAGTCACTTTACTCTCATTGCCCCACCAAAAAAAGAAAAAGAAGAAAAGAATTGTAAACACTGAGTGACTAATTGATAACATTTTCCAAATCACTAACATTAAAAGAAAGAGGCAGCTGGGTGATGTTTGGAGTCAGGAAGAACTGAATTTAAATCTTGTCCTAGATATTTCCTAGCTGGGTTACCCTATTTACCTTGGCTTTCTCACCTCTAGCATAGGGATGATAACAGCTCCAGTGTTATTGTGAGGGACAAATGATACAACAGTTTTAAAGTACTTTGAAGACCACAAGGTGCTAGATCTTCTTATTGTTAAACACAAATCAAAGCACTTAGAGTTGCCACCCTCTACCATGTAGTTCAGCAAAAGTGACAGGAAAAGGAAGTTGTCCTTGTGGGTGGGGCTGTCCAGTGGTCCAGTCTTCTCAGCATGGATTGGAAATTAGGCAAGAACAGGGCCTGCTGCCTCTCCACAGCCTTTGCCCTAACAATCCCAGCACTCAAGATGTACCACCCAGCCAGGCAGAGATAGATGCAGAGCCACAACTCACTGTAGCTTCCAAGGGGGTGCTCATTCAGCAGCTGGAAAAGACTGGTGGGTTTGTACAATGAAAGGTGATCAGGAATTAAGAGAAACTTGGGAAGATTTATATGAATGGAAGTAGAGTGAAATAAGTAGAGCCAAGAAGACAGCACACACAGTGACTGTGGGCAGCTTAAAGATCTAATCACCAGAGGGCATTCATCTCTGAGCCATCCAAAAGCCACCAGAGGGCTCCACAAGCAGATAGAACTTCATCTGCACTCAAGGTGTAGAGATGGGGCTCAGAGCAGATCATCACACATATTTTGAAGTAGTATGACTGTATCAGAAAAAAAGTTTGTTTACCTTTGTTACAAAAGAAGGTTCAATCTGGGGGGTGGGGGGGAGGAGACTTTGTTGAAATAAGGATGATGGTAGCTAGCATTTGTATAGTGCTTAAAAATTTTCAAAGTGTGTGTGTGTATATGTCTTTCTGTCTGTCTGTCTGTCTGTCTGTCTGTCTGTCTGTCTGTCTGTCTGTAAACAAAACTAAGATCAATTCCCCTCCACTCCCCTGGTCCAGTGATAACATTTCATTAGCTCAGCTAGCCATTCTTGGTCATCGAAAGGATTAAAACCTTGTTTTATTTTTTTTTTAAATAGGTATTTTGTAATTAAAACTTTAACTTTGGCCTTCTGGTTAAATTTATTTTTTAAAATGTATTTTAGTTTTTGAAATTTATGAAATAAAAAAAGCATTTCCATAACATAGTATAATTCTTAAAATGATTGCACATGAAACTGCAAATCTGTTATATACAACTTGCTTTTCCTTTTAAATATATAATAAAGCTATCATGTAAATTTCTTTTTTTTTCCCTTTCTCCCCCACCCCACCCCCTGCTTACCCAACTACCATTAGACACAAATAGGTATGCATATATGTACAATTATTCTATACATAATTCTATTTATTGGTTCTTTCTTTGGATGCAGATAGCTTCTTTCTTAATGATTCAGTTTAGAATTAGTGAGGCTTTTCTTTATCAAGAAAATAACTTCTTGTTTTGCTTATGATTTAGTGCACATGACCTCACCAGTTGGCACATCGGTGACTGGACTTTGAAAATCCTGAATTTTGAGAAGGAAAATGGGGGTTTGCCTGCTGAGGTACAGTACATGTGTACTTTTGGATTTCTAGGCCAAATGCTGATTTCATGCTATTTAATTAGAAAATATAATTGGTACTTTGGATTCCTTGAAAAATGGCCAGTAGGAAACCGTTTTGATTTTTAGTTTATCCTGTTTAGAGATTCATGACCTTCACTGTCTTGAAATTCCTTGTTCTGCCAGAATTTTTGTGTTGAATCTCCTCCTTCCCCAAAGAGCATTAAAGACTCTTCCTACTTCTTCACTGTGAGCCTTACTGAAGGGAGGGAGGAAGGGGAGAGCTGTGGGGGGGGGGGGGGAGAAAGTGAAAGAGAGAGAGAGAGAGAGAGAGAGAGAGAGAGAGTGTGTGTGTGTGTGTGTGTGTGTGTGTGTGTGCATACACACACTTGAGGTTGCTGGTGCTTCTCAAAACTTGAATATATATTCTTCTCGCTGACCCTTTTCTGTGATTGAAAAGTAACACCAGTAAAGTGCCCTTTGTGTGCTTTGTGCTCCTTCAGTTAGCTTACAGTGTTGCTATTTTTGTTTGGTCTTATTTGAAAATTAAAATGTCTGTTGTTAAGAGGGTGATGTTCTCCTTTCAGACCCTAATCCCTGCCCTTCAGTGCAGTTACTTTGCTCTCTTGTGGCAGCTGGAATTAGCTACTGAGGCATTAATAGCTGAAACACCTCCCTCCCAGGTATGTTGACTCAGACTTTTATTCTTTGTCTTGAGAATTCTCTTTTTGTAAAGAGAAAAAATGTTAAGAGTTTTGAGGAAGGGCTTATTTTTACAGATTAGATCAAGTGCTTCCATTCCCCAGTAGCTAACCTAGTCTAAGGCTAGAGATAAACAAAGAATGATTCTCAAAAGAGTAACTATTAATCATATTCATGAATGCTCTGAGTCAAAAATAATAAGAAAAATATATAATAAAACAACTTCAAGGTCTCAACTCACATACAGAAAATTGGCAGAAGTGACAAAAAATAGATGGAAGGAGTGTGGAAAGATTGATACGTTAATATTCCTATGAATAAAGCTGTGAATTGGTCCAGCTGTTCTACAACTCACTTTGAAACTGCTAGGAAAGTGACTAAATGTCCATACACTTTGACAAGGTGATCCTACTACTGGACTTATTATTCCCAAGGTGATTTTAGATAGAAAGGTCTTATAGACACAAAATATTTATAATAGCTCATTTTACAGTAGCAAAAAACTTGAAAGTTGATTCCATTAATTGAGGAATGGCTAGACAAGTTCTGCTAAATTAATATAATAGAATATTACTTTGCTATAAGAAATGACTGTAAAGAATAAAATGAAGCATAGGAAGACATTTAAATGATACAGAGTGAAGTAAGCAGAACCAGGAAAACAATGTACACACTGATTAAAAACATAAAAACTGAACACTCTGTATTTACCATGATCCAAGTATAGCACCAAAGAATCATAGGCCCCAACAGGATCAAAATTGCAAAGTTGGAGAGGTCACACAGTCAAATGCCTTCATTTTATAGATGAGAACCTAGACAGATTAATTGTCCGTGGTCACACCATATTTATTCCAGAGGTGGAATTGAGTCCTGTTCCTCTGACTCCAGATCCCATTCCTTTCTCAGTATACTATTCTGCCTGTTGAAATAGATAGGGAAATTAATCTTTTTTTCTTTACAAGGTGGTAGTATAGAATATTTCATAGACCTTCTTATTTGATGTGTTTGTTAGTTTTGCTGATTTTGTTTTATTCTTTGTTAAAAAGGAATGGCTCTCTGGGTGTGGGAGGGAAGACAGACCTTGGGAGATGAAGGTAATGTAAAAATAAGATATTGTTATATTTTTTAAGGGAGATAAGATTGGGAGAAAAAAAGATAATATTCTCATCTGAAAAATAATGCATGTGAAATTAGATGAACTCTAAATTTTCTTATATCTCTGTTAAGAAATTCCTTATTAAAAACATGTGATTTCTCATCAGTATTCTTTCTAGCAGAAACATTGTGGTATCATTGGTTATCTTCATGTCTTACAGACTATACTTTTTGTTAGTGATTAATATTATCATATAGTGGTATAAACAGTAATATTTAGTATCCTTATTGCCAAATTAAGCCCATGACTGGCTTTGTATAAAGTTTCTTAAAAAGAAAACTTTGGAAACAGTGACACATTGTAAAGAATACTATATCAGAAGACCCAAGTGCAAATCCGGACTTTTGCTTTGTCTGTGCAACCTTGAGCAAGTTACTGAATTCACCACATTGAGTTTGTTTCCTTATCTGTGAAATGAGGTTTTTGGATCAGATTATTTGAGGTCCCTTCTCTTCCATGGGTCTATGATCATATGTGTCCCAGCTAATATACACAAATTTAATTTGTAAACAAAAAAGGTAGGTGAAAGAGGAACAAAATAAAAGCTACAGGGAATTTAGGTATTGGAAATTTTAAACCCCTTATATAGTTCACAATTGTTTTGGATCAGGTTTTTTTTATTAATTATAAAAGTATTTTATTATTTTCCAGTTATATGTAGAGATAGTTTTCAACATTTGTTTTTATAAGATTTCTAATTTCAAATTTTTCTCCCTCCCTCCTCTCCCTCCCCCCCTCCCCAAGACAGCAAGTAATCTGGCATAGGTTATATATGTACAATCACATTAAACATATTTCTGCATTAGTCATGTTATAAGAGAAGAATCAGAGCAAAAAGGAAAAACCTCAAAAAAGAAAAACAACAGCACCAAAACCAAAAGAAATAGTATGATTCAATCCACATTCATATTCCACAGTTCTTTTTTTTTTTTCCTTTTTCTTTTTCTGGATTTGGAGAGCCTTTTCCTTTATGAGTCCTTTGGAACTTTCTTGCACTGTTGTATTGGTGAGAAAAATCAAGTCTGTCACAGTTGATCAACACACAATGTTGATGATACTGTATTCAATGTTCTTTTGGTTCTGCTCATCTCACTCATCATCAGTTCATGCAAATATTTCCAGGTTTCTCTGAAATCTGCCCGCTCGTTGTTTGTTATGGCACAGTAGTATTCCATTACATTCATATATCACAACTTGTTAAGCCATTCCCCAATTGATGGGCAGCCTCTCAATTTCCAATTCCTTGCCACCACAAAAAGAGCAGCTCTAAATATTTTTGTACATGTTGGTTCTTTTCTTTTTTTTATGATCTCTTTGGGAAAAAGACCCCAAAGTGGTATTGCTGGGTCAAAGGGTATGCATAGCTTTATAGCCCTTTGGGCATAATTCCAGATGGATCAGTTTTTTTTTTATCACATGCTTGGATCACATACAGATTAAGGAAACTGGTGGGTTTTTTAAAGTATGTTTTTATTTTTTATTAATTACATGTAAAAACAATTTTCAACATTCATTTTTTTTTTAACAATTTTTGATTTCCAAATTCTCTCCTCTCTCCTCCTTGAGAAGGAAAGCAGTTTGATAGAGATTATACATGTGCAGTTATGCAAAACATTAAGGGAGTTAATTGTGTTGTGATTGGGCAGTCATTTCTTTTTTTTTTTAATGAATGAAAGCCATTAATTTAAAAAATATTTTATATTTAGAATTTTATTTTCCTAAATTACATGTAAAATACAAATTTTGATATCAACTTTTTTAATAATTTGTGTTCCAAATTCTCTTCCCCTCCCCCCGCAAAGAACTCAAGCAATTCAATATAAGCTATACATGAGTCATCATGCAAAACATTTCCAAATTAGCCAGGTTGTGAAAGAAAACAGACAAAAGCAAAACTTCAGATAAAACAACTAACAAAAAAATTATGCTTCAATCTGTATTCAGATACCATCAGTTTTCTCTCTGTAGATGAATTGCATTCTTCATAACACCTTTAGAGTTGTCTTGGATCATTGCATTGCTGTAAATAACCAAGTCATTCACTGCAGATCACTTCACAATATTGCTGTTATTTTTGTACATAGTACATTTTACTTCACATTAGCTCCTGCAGGTCCTTCCAGGTCTTTCTGATAGCATCTTGCTCATCATTTTTTTTTAAATAGTAAACTACATTTATATAGTACTTTAAAGAGAGATTTCCTTACAATAAACCTATGAGGTAGATTATTGCAACAGCAGTAATAGATAATGTTTCTATAGTGCCTTATACCTGACAAAGAATTTTCTTCACAATAGCCCAGCAAAGTAAGTTCCATACATTTTGTCATTCAGTCATCATCAATCAGTTGTCATCTATCAATCCTCATCATCTTCAATCAGTCCTCATTATTGGGCAGTCATTTCTGAATATACACTGTCTAACTTATTCAGCAACTTTCTTTTTCCTGCTATAGCTTTTTTTTCTTATGCTTTTTTTTTTTTTTTGCGGGACAATAGGGGTTAAGTGACTTGCTCAGGATCACACAGCTAGTAGGTGTCAAGCATCTGAGGTCGGATTTGAACTCAGGTACTCCTGAAACCAGGGCCGGTGCTTTATCCACTGCTCCACCTAGCCACCCCTGTAGCTTTCTTTACACAACAGGATGATGTCCCTTAAAAAAATAATTTTATTTAAGATAAATGTCAGAAGTCTTACAAGTAATAAAATTAAGAACTGTTTATATTAAATTATACTGAGGTATTTACTTTTGCTTTAAAATATTAATTGGTTACATCTCACTTGTGCTATGTTCTACAGATATCAATGACAGATATTCTCAATTTGACCATTTTCAATTTCAAAAGTAAATTCATGGTGTTGCAGTTATGTTGTTAATTAAAAGGCTTATTATCCTGTTTATGGTTTTTTCTAGCCTCTTGTTTCTCTGCTTTCTTTTTGGCAATTTCACTGTTTATTAATAATGATATTCACCTTCACTCCTGAAAAGAAGTGAAATTCAGTCAATTTTGTTACTTAACAGATCTGGTGAAAGAGTTTATACACAGAAAATGCTTATTTAATGCCCTAAGAGAGGATTTTGTTCACCTGTTTCTAGGTTATCTCTACCTGAGATATTTCCGTCTTTCTTTCACCATTGGTTGTGTTTTCTTGCTTTTTTTTCTTTCTTTTCCCAAAGACTCAATTATATGTTCAGTGAAATTCACTATAGGACACTTCCCAGAAGGGTATAAAAGGATCTTTCTGTTTGCTTTGTTGTTGTTGGGTTTTGTTTTTTTCCCCAAAGAAAGACTCCTCCTAATCCAGACTCAAGGCCCTGAAAGGAAAAGAAGAATCTGAGAATTCTTGTTTCTATTTTCAGCTAATCAGTTAGTAAATTATATGAATGGGTAGACTTAGTGGCATAACTTCCTTTTTTTCAGTTGCATGAGGGAGAGTGGGGAGAGAATATACAACTTATGTAATATACTATGTGCCCAGCATTTTGCAAATCTCTCATTTAATCCTCACAACCCTGTGAGAAAGATGTTATTATTATTCCTCTTTTACAGTGAAGGAAATCAGGCAAGTGGAGTTTTAGTGGCTTTCCCAGGGTTAGACAGCTAGTGAGTGTCTGAGTCCAAATATGAACTCATTCTTGATTCCTGGCCCAGGACTCTATCTAAAGTATTCTGTCTCTCAAGACAGAATACTTTATATGTTCTTCTTGAACTTAGAGCTGTAGTGTTTCAAAATATGCCATTATGCCTCTAGTCTAGGGGAAGAGGGGATTTTTGTTCCCTTCCAGTTCTAGTAACAGGTTTCTGTCCTTGAATGTTGGTAGCATTAAGGGGTTTAGAAGTAATTTGTTTTCTGGGAATACTTGTATGCACTGATGCAAAATGAAGTGAACAGAATCGAGAACAATTTGTATAGTGACAACAATATGGTGAAGATCAACAACTTTGAAAGAATTAGGAATTCTGATCAGCAGAATGACCTGCCAGGATTCCAGAGGACTAATGATGAAGCATGTTAGCCACCTTCTGATAGAGAGAGACTGAAGGACTCGGAGAAACAAATTTATTGGGACATGGATAGTACAGCAATTTGTTTTACTTGACTATACCTGTTTGTAATAGAGTTTTTGTTTTTGTTTTTGAATGGAGGATAAAAGTTGGATGGGAGGAAAAGTGAATTTTTGTTGATAGGAAAAAATAAAAATAAGATTAATTAAAATATAATTTAAAGAATTTCTTTTGAAAAGAGTTTCTTCATTTTTAAATAGACTTTAAAATATTTTTAGGAAGCTCTTTCGGAGTTGAAGGAACGGATGACGTGTTTCCGCTTGATATGTGAATCATACCTCAACCACCATAATAAGGATGTTAGTGAAAAGGTTGGTGTTAACAATCTGTTTCCTCTAGAACTTATTAGTTTCATTTACCAAACCAAAAAGGAAAACCTACATCTTTTTATAATCGTTTTATTCTAAGAACCTCTTTCCCCATTGTGAATCTTGTCCTTTAGTGATAAAACCTTGGAACTGAAGGCTTTGTTAGAGATGATATAATCCCTCAGGGAGGGAGAAATGGGAAGTAAGATGGCATTTGTGGTAGATTTTTTTGTGTGTGTGGTAGACAGATGGAGGAATGCCTTTAGTGGTGATATTTTTTCTTCGGGACTCTAAACTTGTGTGTGTGTGTGCTTTTGTTTTTAGGCCTTTATTCTACTATGTGACTTGCTGATTGTTTTAAGTCACCAAGGTGTGGACGAGGGGGAAGATTTCACAGTGCTTAAGTTTCTTCCTGATCATGATCTACAGTCAAGAATGATTGAATTTGTCAAGGATCATGTTTTTGGGGAGAACAGTAAGTATCATGGCCTAAGGTCAGATATTTTTTAGTCTGGAGGGAATCATTTTAGAGCCTTCATCTATTCAGAGAGAGGTATGGTTGTAAGTGTGTGTGTGTGTGTGTGTGTGTGTGTGTGTGTGTGTGTGTGTGTGTGTATATATATATGTCATTAGATGCATTGAAGGGGGGAAATTGGGCTGGATTCATTTGTGCACATGGCTGTGTGTGTGTGTGTAACTCTCTGTCTTAGTGATCATAGTCTTTAGGTCTAGTAGGTAACAAAAAGTAAAGTTCTTGAGAATTTAATAGCAATCCCATGTATTTTTTTCTTTTTTTTTTTTTAAGTGAGTCAATTGGGGTTAAGTGACTTGCCCAGGGTCACATAGCTAGTAAGTGTTAAGTGTCTGAGGCCGGATTTGAACTCGGGTACTCCTGACTCCAGGGCCAGTGCTCTATCCACTGCGCCACCTAGCTGCCCCTATCCCATGTATTTTTGTTTTTGTTTTTGTTTTTTTGTTTTGTTTTGTTTTTGCGGGGCAATGGGGGTTAAGTGACTTGCCCAGGGTCACACAGCTAGTAAGTGTCAAGTGTCTGAGGCCGGATTTGAACTCAGGTACTCCTGAATCCAGGGCCGGTGCTTTATCCACTGCGCCACCTAGCCGCCCCTATCCCATGTATTTTTAAACTTCAGCCCCAAAGGAACCTTTGTACTTAAGTGTTTGAGCTGCAAATTTAGGAGAGGTCATTTTCTTGGGCATGTATATTAGCTATTTAGCGGTTTTTATTTATTTTTATTTATCTATTTTTATTAATTTATTTGTTTGCTTATTTCTTTCTTTACTCATTTTATTCATTCACTCATTCATCCATTTATTTATTTATTTGTTTTGTTAAAGGGTAAAATTCTAGCTAGTCTGTCTAAAATATCTAATGAGTGGTTGCCAATAAATTATAAGCTTTAGCAAGAGTTAGACTTTTAAGAATTTATTAAGGAGAATAAGAATTTGGTAAAGAGAGAGAGAAAGGCCTACATTCATCTATCTATTAAAGGGAGAGCATGTTTCTAGCTCCCTTCTCCACCAGCGTCCCCAGGAAAAGAGCCCCAGTCAGAGCGTCAGGTTCCTCCCTTCTTCCTCCCACAAGCAGATGTCACTTCCTGACGCCAAAGAAAAGACTCCTGGTCTTGCCCTCAAAGACCTTCACTTCATCGTGGAGCTTTTCTACAGTAAGTCTCCAGCAGGGGGCGTCATTCCAATCATTACAGTCCCCCCTTTGTTTCCTCAAGAAATGGGACGTTTCCTTGATGAAACAGTCAAAAATAACAATATAATAACCTATGCTAGCTAACAATATGTTAATAACAATATAGAAAAGGGAGAGAGGAAAGTTTTGTCCTCATGAACCGATGCTTTGACATTGGTCTTGCAAAGGGAGGGCCTCTGCAGAGAGTACATGTTACAGGTGGTGTATATTATAACAGAAAGAGAAAAAGGAAAAAAACCACCAACAACAAAACAAAACTGTTCATTTAAAGTCTCTGAAAGTCTTTTTACAGATGTCCTCTAGGTGTAGTCGTGGAATGGAAGTCTTTTCAGGGGTTGACATGTGGATGCTGGTAATAAGCCAGGAAAATTTCCTACAAAATTGAGCTTAACACAACTTTAAAATAGCTTTGTCAATAATCAAATCAAACAATGAAAGTTCTCAAAGAACATGTCTAAGGGAATTCAGAATCTTAGTTGTTACACATGAAACGTATAATAAAACAAAAATAGAAACGCTCTTTAAAATTAATATTACTATAGTCCCCCCTTGTGGAGGGTAAATTGAGAAGACAATTGCTGCAATATTAATTTTTTAAAAATAATTTTTATCTTTGTTTCATCACTTTGTGCATCATCTGCCTAATTATCCTCATGCCATTATGAGAAATTTAAAAAATCTAATATAATTGGTAACAGATGTCAAGGCCAAAATCAACACTGTATTTATCATGACACCTGAGATAATTATGGGAGTTACCATAAAAGAACAGAGAAATGATGGAATATGAGCACTCCCACACTTGAGCAATATGTATTGCCCATGCAGTATGCCAGGCTTAAAATAGGTGGATGGAATATACGTCCATGCCACTGAACATATTGGAGGAAACTGAGTCAAACTTAATCAGATGCATGGGATTGAGATGTCCATGGCATCAGGCATATAGGAGGGGGCATAGAAGCCAGGTGAAGAATGAGATGGGTGGGATCAAAACTTACAGCCATCTGTACAGTATTGTGGGGAAAAATAAAATAAAATATTAAACCAAGAGAATCCAACCTCAACATTTGTCAAAAGCCGTTCCCTCGGCCATACCTTGACTTCATGCATGTCTCCCCTCATGTGGCAGTTCAGTGTCTGCTCTTGCATGTATTCCTCTTGTGATTGGATGGTATCTTGGCCAACTGGCATCTGATAACTCAGAATAAAGGCAATTAATGTCTTAAATGATAAGTTCCCATAATCCAAGTCTTATATGGATTTAAAAATTGAGGATAATAAATGATCCCAAAAAATGTGAATACATCTTAACTCAGAATATAATATATAATTATACAACAATTTCAAATAATACCCCCTTTTTTAAACTTAGTATACAATTACTTTTGTGAAAAATCGAAACATATTTAAATACAAGCATAACACAATCTCAAAGAAAACTTTTTTTTGAAAAAAACTTTTACAAATGTTCCCCTCTTTATTTTTTTGAATATGCTTATCAAAAATAATACATCTGGAATCAATTTACACTTGCTATGGCAACCAATTTGCCAGGGAAATGCTTTAAAGAGTTTGATCAAATAATCAGTTGAGAAAAAATAACAAAAACAAACAACTCAGAATATGGGAGCACAATACTCCTAGAATGAACATTGTATTATGAAATCAAAACCATCTTGCAATGTTTCAAAATTAGGTAGATGAATGAATAAAAGAAAATACACATGGAACAATAAAAGACAATGAAATTCAAACTAGGGAAATCTAAATGAATATGAACTTAATATTAATAAGAGTATTACAAAATATACACTTGATCACATGACTATAAAAAGCTTTTACAAATATTCTCCTTGTTTTAAAAACTAAGTATAAAACACAATCTCGAAGCATGAAAATCTCTATGAAAATAAACCCATACCATTAATTTCAAAATGTAGATATAATAGCATAGAAATCCTATGTAACCTCTGAACTGACATTAATAATCTGAGTGAATTTAGAACACTTTTGATTCAGATATCTAA